>NW_026705057.1:0-700973 GCF_029867415.1 Vicia villosa
TGCCCACAAAGTCATCTCGTAATGTACGCTCGAAGAATGTCAACTCAGACTGATAATCAACAATTGCTCATTCATTACTTTCAAGACAGCCTGACTGGCGCTGCACTCAAATGGTACATGAACTTGGACAGTTCAGAGATTCGTACTTTTCAAGACCTCGGAGAGGCCTTCGTCAAACAGTATAAGTACAATCTGGATATGGCTCCCGATAGAGATCAACTCCGGGCCATGACTCAAAAGGATAGAGAAAGCTTCAAGGAATACGCTCAGAGATGGCGTGAAGTTGCTGCTCAAATTTTTCCACCACTTGAAGAGAAAGAAATGACAAAAATCTATCTCAAGGTTTCAGTCCATTTTACTACGGACGAATGGTTGCAAGTGCACCAAGTGACTTTACCGAGATGGTAAACATGGGTGTACGTTTAGAAGAAGCAGTTCGGGAAGGACGCTTGAACAAAGAACCAGAATCTTCTGTTGGTCCAAGGAAGTATGGAAGTTCTTTCCAGAAGAAAAAGGATCAAGATGTCAGCAATGTCTTGCACAAAATCAAGAAGAAATTCCAACCTCAAGTTGCAGCAATAACTCCGGTTGTTAACTCAGCGCCAGCTTATCAACCTCAGGTTTCGCAACAACAAATTCAACAAAGGTCGCAGCAACCTCAGCAGCAGGTTCGACCTCCAAATTACAACAATCGGGCTCCAAGGTATCCTGCCTTTGACCCCGTACCAATGCCGTATGCCGAATTGTTTTCAAAATTATTGGCAAAAGGACTCATTTAGACCAGGAGTCCTCCAAATCCTACAAACAGTTCCTCACCATGGTATAAGGCTGACCAATCTTGTCCCTATCATCAGGGGGCACCAGGTCACAATATTGAGAACTGTTTCTCTTTCAAGATTGACGTCCAACGATTAGTGAAGAGCGGAATGCTATCCTTCAAAGATACTAATCCAAACGTCCAAGCAAATCCTTTACCGCAGCATAAAGAAGCTTCAGTAAATCTGATAGATCAACACCCTAACGTCATTCAAATCTACGACATTCGTCAGATAGGGGAAAATCTTGTCAAGATGCACGCTAAACAAGCTGGGTACGGTCATGTACCACCTCACAACTACTTCACATGTGAAATTTGTCCAAAGAATAATCAAGGATGTGCCGTAGTTCAAGCTGCATTACAAGAACAAATGGACTTAGGATGGATTCAACATATCCGAGTTAGAACTGAACATGACGTCAACATGGTTCAAGGATGTCCAGGAGAATACAAAATCTACAAAGTTGAAGATCTCGAAGGATCGGTAGTCAGGTTCCACAAAACTTTAAATGGACTTTCCTACTTTGGAACGGATTTCCATCCTTACAGTAGATGCGAAACCTGTCGAAGAAATTCACGAGGATGCTTGCGTGTTCGCAACGACATTCAAAAGCTGATGGATGACAATACCATTACTGTTCTTGCCAACAGAGAAGATGATGAAGTCTTTACCATATCTCCTCAAATTAATCAAGATGAACCAATGCAAGTTAAGTATGATAGCCGGAAGACAGCAGTTGCACCGCTAGTCATCTACTTACCAGGACCTGTACCGTATGAGTCCAGCAAGGCTATACCATACAAGTATAATGCTACATTCATTGAAAATGGTAAGGAAATACCATTACCGTCTGTTGTCAACATTGCTGATGTTAGTCGAGTCACCAGAAGTGGACGAGTCTTCAACAGAACAACAGAAAATGTGGAGAAACCTTCGGAGGAAGTACCACATAGGCAAGACAATCATCCGACCAATGCTGTTCAAGCGAAAGAAAATGACGAGATCTTGAAGTTAATCCAGAGGAGTGAATACAACATTGTAGATCAATTACTACATACTCCGTCTAGGATTTCTGTTCTTTCCCTGCTATTGAGTTCTGAAGCTCATAGGGAAGCTCTACAGAAAGTTTTGGAACAAACTTTTGTAGAACCTAGCGTCACAATAAGCCAATTCAACAACATCGTTGCCAACATCTCCGCCGGAACTAACCTAAGTTTCTGTGACGAAGATCTTCCTGAAGAAGGAGTGGACCACAATCTTCCACTTCACATCTCAGTTGGCTGCATGGGTGATACACTCACAGGAGTCCTAATAGACAATGGATCCTCTCTCAACGTCATGCCTAAATAAACATTATCAAGATTATCTTTCGAAGATTACCCTCTAAGAAAAAGTCATGTCATCGTCAAAGCATTTGATGGATCAAGGAAGTCAGTTTTTGGAGAAGTGGATCTTCCCATAACTATTGGACCTCAGACATTCAAAATCACTTTCCAAGTTATGGATATTCCAGCACAATACAGTTGTTTACTAGGTCGCCCATGGATTCATGAGGCTGGGGCAATTACTTCAACACTTCATCAGAAACTGAAGTTCATAAGAAATGACAAATTGGTAACCGTATGTGGAGAACGAGCTCTGATCGTCAGCAACCTGTCATCATTCTCCGACATAGAACCAAAAGAAGTTGTTGGAACTAAATTCCAAGCACTTTCCTTGGACAAAGGAAAGGAGAAAGCAGCGTCTATTTCTTCATACAAAGATGCAATCCAAGTTGTAAAGGATGGCACTACCAGTGGTTGGGGGCACATTAATATTCCTACCAACAACAAGAACAGAACGGGTATTGGATTCTTTCCGACATCATCAAAAGCTATCCCAGGGATTGAAGTAGTTCTCCCTATTCAAGAAACTTTCTGCAGTGGAGGTTTTCTTCAACCTGTTCAACAAACAGTCAACACCATCGGTACGGAAAACACCGATGAAGAGGAATGGTTATCCTATCTTAACAGAGCAGGATATATCTCCCTACCAGAGTCTGATCCACCTTGCTGTTATCCGACTAAAGGATCTGAAAGTAAGACTCAACCAAGCAGTGATGAAGTTACTGACAGCTTCACCACCAGAAGTCATGGTTCATCAGAAGAAGTTCCTCCTATCCCCGAAGAGACTTGGGATACATTAGGAGAACAAAGCGGAAAATTCGACTACATGGTGAAATACTCCGCTCCTGAAAGTTCAAGAATCTCTCTTGAAGACATTGTTCCAACAGGATGGAACAGTGATTTTGAGTACCTCTCTCAGCCAAAAGAGATGTATAACCCTTGCTATTCATCATCATCGACCAGTGAAATCATCATTGAGGATTATATCCCCAAGTTACCTTCCGAGGCTACGGATTTAGAGTTCACATATCTAGTCAATGCCATCTTGGGAGAAGAGCAAGACCAAAATACAGAAGAGGATGATCTCGAAAGTGTCTCCGACAACGAGTCTCTCCATTCAGAAGATTGGAAGTTTCCTCAAAAGAAAAACCGACATACTCCACTTGGAAATGGGTATGCTCACACCGCTCAGTCTGCTGAAGAAGAAGAAGATCGTCTGAGTGTTGCAAAGACAGTGGTTGGTAAATCAAGACCTACCACAGGCCAGCTTAAGCCTAAGGTTCCAAATTACTTAGTGCACAATGGGGTTCGCCACTACTGGACAGCTGTTGAAGTTTCAACTGTTGTTCGCACTCCTAAGTAGGAACTTTCACCGTTATTTTTTCCTCTCACCATAGCCCAGGGTGAAGAGATGTGTTATAGGGCTTTGCATTTTACTATTTCTTAGGAAAATGTCCCTCTTTGCTTCGCCCAAAGCAATAGAGTTTTGTTTTATAGGGTCTTTGTTTCAAGAAATGACTATCAATAAATAAGAATGTCATTCTGTTCCTTCGTTAGTTTTTCCTTTTCTTTTTTCGGAAATTGGTAATCCTAAAAAACACCCTTAAAAAACATCAAAATATTCCATTAACTGCATACACCGAGTCTTCCCTCGTTGTCTAAATAAAACTTATTACACATATGCAGATTAATCATAAAATACCCCGTTGAAACGTGTGACCGTATGACTTCTCCAAGCTTTGAGTGTCCTGTATTCGAGGCAGAGGAAGAAGAAGACGAAGAAATATCAAAAGAAATTTCACGGTTACTTCAACAAAAGGAAGAGGCCATTCAGCCATACAATGAGCCTCTAGAGATCATTAACCTTGGTTCCGATGGAAACAGAAAAGAGGTTAAGATTGGAGCTTCGCTCAGTTCAGAGATCAGAGAGAGTTTGATACAACTGCTCAAAGAATTCCCAGATGTCTTCGCTTGGTCTTATCAAGATATGCCAGGGTTGGATACCAGTATAGTGGAGCATCACTTGCCATTAAAAGCAGAATGCCCTCCGGTCAAGCAAAAATTAAGAAGAACTCATCCGGAGATGGCCATGAAAATCAAAGAGGAAGTTCAAAAGCAGATCAACGCAGGTTTCCTCGTCACTTCAGAATACCCTCAGTGGTTAGCTAACATTGTTCCCGTTCCTAAGAAAGACGGAAAAGTCCGCATGTGCGTCGACTACAGAGATTTGAACAAAGCTAGCCCTAAGGATGATTTTCCATTACCACATATTGATATGTTGGTAGACAGCACAGCAAAATCCAAAGTTTTCTCGTTCATGGACGGATTTTCAGGATACAACCAAATCAAAATGGCACCTGAAGACATGGAGAAAACAACTTTCATCACCCCCTGGGGCACGTTCTGCTATCGTGTTATGCCTTTTGGACTGAAAAACGCAGGGGCAACTTATCAAAGGGCCATGACTACACTTTTCCATGATATGATGCATAAAGAAGTAGAAGTCTATGTGGACGACATGATTGCCAAATCAGAAAATGAAGAAGATCACATACAGAATCTGACAAAGTTATTTCAACGCTTACGGAAGTTTCAGCTTCGCCTGAACCCCAACAAGTGCACCTTTGGTGTCTACTCAGAAAAACTCCTTGGTTTAATTGTCAGCAAACGAGGAATTGAAGTAGATCCAGACAAAGTCAAGGCAATTTAAGAAATGCCTTCGCCCAGAACCGAGAAACAAGTTAGAGGATTTCTTGGACGTCTGAATTACATCTCGAGATTCATATATCTCATGACAGCAACTTGTGCTCCAATTTTCAAACTTCTTCGGAAAAATCAAAGTTGCGTCTGGATAGACGATTGTCAGAAAGTGTTCGACAGCATTAAGGAATATCTGCTCGAACCACCCATCTTGTCTCCTCCAGTGGAAGGAAGACCTTTGATAATGTACTTAACCGTCTTAGAAGATTCCATGGGTTGTGTCCTTGGACAGCAAGACGAGACAAAGAGAAAAGAGCATGCCATTTACTATCTAAGCAAGAAATTCACTGACTATGAATCCCGCTACTCCATGCTCGAGAAGACGTGTTGTGCTTTGGCCTGGGCTGCCAAGCGTCTCCGCCAGTACATGATTCGACATACTACTTGTTTGATCTCTCATATGGATCCAATCAAGTACATATTTGAGAAGCCTGCCTTAACTGGGAGAATTGCCCGTTGGCAGATGTTGTTATCAGAATATGACATTGAGTATCATGCACAGAAAGCCGTGAAGGGAAGCATTCTAGCTGAGCACCTGGCTCACCACCCACTTAATGGTCACGAATCAACCAGTTTTGACTTTCCGGACGAGGACGTCATGTACCTCAAGATGAAAGATTGCGACGAGCCACTACCAGATGAAGGACCTGAGATAGGATCCCAGTGGGGCTTAATCTTTGACGGAGCTGTCAATGCTTATGGACGAGGAATTGGGGCAATCATTGTTACACCTCAGGGTACCCATATTCCATTTACTGCCAGATTAACTTTCAAGTGCACAAACAATGAGGCCGAATATAAAGCTTGCATCATGGGTCTCGAAGAAGCCATGGATCTAAGAATCAAACACTTGGATGTATATGGAGATTCTGCTTTGGTCATCAATCAAATCAAAGGAGAATGGGAAACACGCCAACCAGGGCTAATTCCTTACAAAGACTACGCAAGAAGATTATTACCATTCTTCGACAGGGTAGATTTTCATCACATTCCTCGCGAAGAAAATAACTTGGCTGATGCATTAGCCACACTCTCTTCCATGATTAGGATAAATCATTGGAATGACATTCCTCAGATCGATGTTATGCGCCTGGATAGGCCCGTTCATGTTTTCACAGTAGAAACAATCATCGACGACAAACCGTGGTATCACGACATCAAGAACTTTCTTCAAAAGCAAGAGTACCCTCTTGGGGCGTCAAAGAAAGATAGAAAGACTTTGAGAAAGTTAGCTTGTAGATTCTTCCTGAATGAAGATGTTCTGTACAAGAGAAACTTCGACATGGTTCTGCTCAGATGCGTTGACAAAAAAGAAGCAGAAATACTCATGAGAGAAATACATGAAGGTTCCTTTGGTACTCACACCAATGGACATACCATGACAAGGAAAATACTGAGAGCAGGATATTATTGGCTGACGATGGAGTCAGATTGCTACCAGTACGCAAAGAGGTGTCACAAATGCCAGATCTACGCCGATAGAATTCATGTGCCACCATCTCTTCTCAACATACTCTCTTCCCCTTGGCCTTTCTCCATGTGGGGAATCGACATGATTGGAATGATCGAGCCAAAAGCGTCCAACGGACATCGCTTCATCTTGGTAGCCATAGACTATTTCACCAAATGGGTTGAAGCAGCTTCATATGCAAACGTTACAAGACAAGTTGTCGTCAGGTTTATCAAGAATCACATCATCTGTCGCTACGGCATTCCTAGCAAGATAATCATTGACAATGGGTCAAATTTGAATAACAAAATGATGAAGGAGCTTTGTGAAGAATTCAAGATTGAACATCACAACTCATCTCCTTACAGACCAAAGATGAATGGAGCTGTAGAAGCAGCTAACAAAAACATCAAGAAAATCATTCAGAAGATGGTCATCACTTACAAAGATTGGCATGAAATGCTCCCGTATGCTCTTCATGGTTACCGTACATTAGTACGTACTTCGACTGGAGCAACTCCTTTCTCCCTTGTATATGGCATGGAGGCAGTCCTACCTATAGAGGTTGAAATCCCATCAATGAGAGTCTTGATGGAGGCAAAATTAACAGAAGCCGAGTGGTGTCAAAGCAGATTCGATGAATTGAACTTAATCGAAGAAAAGCGCATGACAGCTTTATGCCACGGACAGCTATATCAACAAAGAATGAAGAAAGCTTTCGACAAAAAGGTTCGACCTCGCACAATCAAAGAAGGCGACCTTGTACTAAAAAAGATTCAATCTTTTCTCACAGATTCAAGAGGGAAATGGACTCCCAATTATGACGGCCCCTACGTGGTCAAGAGAGTTTTCTCAGGAGGAGCCTTAATACTCACGACTATGGATGGAGAAGAATTCACCTGTCCTGTGAACGTCGACACATTCAAGAAATACTTCGCCTAAATAATTAAAAGAACAGCTCGCTAAGTTGAAAACTCGCAAAGAGCGACTTAGGCAAAAAAGAGCGTCTCGGTGAATCGAAAACCCGAAAGGGCGATTCAGGCAAAAGTTAGAGACATAAAAAATAAATAATCAATCCCGGTAGACTTAAAACCCGAAAGGGGTAGTTTATGCAAAAGTTAGGGGTATATGGCAAGTAACTATGTTCAGGACAAACTTGATCATTCAAAAATCCATAGCGGAGTATTCATCAGCAGTAGGTCATCTTCTATGAAGCACGAATACAGCGCAACTCGGAGTGGAAGGGAAAGATAACGGTCGTCACGTTTCATCGTAGCCCTTTTCCCGAAAATTACCAATTTTCAACTTTGTAAATACTCCATGGAATCAAGAATTTGGCTGATTACCATTCCATATATAATAATTTGAGCCTTGTGCTTTTCCTTTGCAATCTAGTCTTTTTTAATTTCTTGAAATGCATTTTAAATTTAAACAGTCATTTTCTTGAAACAAATGTTTTCATAAAAATAAAATGAATTTACTTGCAAAAATAAAGGTGAAATTTCTTTCTGAGGTTTACAAACAATAGGAAGAATGCAAATAGTTGCTCCGAGAACGGTTGAGACTCCGGGAACCAAGTTTTCCCCATGAGGTCGCTTTGCGAACATCTCCCGATGATGGATCTTTACTTCAATTCGTATTACTCACTTCGGACAGCGGACAACTGATAACGAGGTATTCCCAACAGAGTTCGAACTACAAGAAGAGGACATCTTCTGATCAACAAGAATTCAAGTCACATCATAGGATTTTACATCCGCGACAATTCTATTCACATTCACTTTACATTTTATCATTGTCATAATATTCATGCATACATTACATTATAATTGCATAGTCGAGTCAGGCTTGGATCATGTGAATGCCCGAATCATTGAGGCATGAACTCAAGTTTCCCCTGCAAGTTCTGGAGGAACTTTTTCCTTCAAGACGACAGTTCATACACAAGGATCTCCCCAAGCAAGTCAACAAATGGTAGCCTCCCTCAAGGAGATAGTTTGTTCACTTTTGGAATTCCTCAGTCGAGATTCTCCCGCAGAGCGACATTCGACAGTTTTCTTCAGTTTGGTATTTCCCCAGCAAGGTCAAGAGATGCCACTTTTTCGTCAAAAGAAAATAATTCAGAATCTCCCAGCAAATCAACAAACGATTCCCCAGCGGAGTCAGTGAATGGTAGTCTTCATCCAGAAGATAGTTCAGATTCCCCGACAAAGTCAGCGAATGGCAGTCTCTTTCAGCAGAAGACAGTTTGCTCACTTTCTTTCGCAACAAAGTCAGCAAATGGCAGTCTCTTTCAGCAGAAGACAGTTTGCTCACTTTCTTTCACGACAGGGTCAACAAATGGCAGTCTCTCCCAGTAGAAGACAATTTGTTCCCCTAGCAATTGGCAAATGGCAGTCTTTTCCCAAGAAAAGACAGTTTGTCTGTTAAATACTCAAGAAATCGACAAATGGCAGTTTCTTCAAACAGTTTGTCTGTTTCTGGGACGTTTAGTTCCCCACAGAGTCGATGAATGGAAGTTTTCCTCTTAGGAAAACAGTTTGTTGATTCCCCAGGCATCAGTCGACGAATGGCAGTTTTCACCCCGAAAACAGTTCGTCCGCCTTCAAACAAAGTCATTAGCCCCTCAAAAGATCATGAGGCCATATGAAATTCTTTCAAAGACGTCAAGTCAAAAGGGAAGATGGTGAAGTTTCTTTACTATCGTCAAATGGCATCTTACCTCCAAGCGCTGGTAAGAAGTTTGACGAGTAAACAAACCTTTGAAGTTTCTTTACTACCGTCAAATGGCATCTTACCTCCAAGCGCTGGTAAGAAGTTTGACGAGGAAACAAACCTTTGAAGTTTCTTTACTACCGTCAAATGGCATCTTACCTCCAAGCGCTGGTAAGAAGTTTGACGAGGAAACAAACCTTTGAAGTTTCTTTACTACCATCAAATGGCGTCTCATCTCCAAGTGCTGATGAGAATTTTGATGAGGAAACAAATCTTTGGAAATTTTCTCTTTATATGAGATATTGTCCAAACACGACTGAGACCAGTTTCGAGATATGGACATCCGGAACAAAGGGGGAGGTTGTTTACCTTTTTCTAAGTATCAACACTTAGTTAAAGAAGATGGATTGCACATCCTACACTGCCTTCCATTCGCCAGAATCCACGTCAAGTATTTCTGCAGGAGTTTGTCTCCTCCTCCCCCGCCAAGTGCGATAACGGGATCAAATCATGCAAAGATTTTATCATCTCAGGAGCGCCCAAAATTCGGGCATTCTTTGATATTTAAATCTCTTTTACGCAGGAGAGATCGAGATCTCAATCTCTCTCCCTCCAGATAAAAGAAACTTAAATAGGGGCATCTGTCATACCCTAATTTTTTCCCCCCCTGAGATGACATATCTTTAGGATTTTCATCAGGTCAAAGCAAGTACCCAGAGCAGTCACTTCTTCATCTGGCATTTAATCGAGGATGCTCAAAAACAAGAAAACTCAGGCAAAGGATCAATCAATAGAAGGATTAGTCTCTAATACAATCATAAGACTCAAGAGCTTCATTATTTCACCTATGATTGATTAGACACCCAGTCATCTGAGTACAGGTTTACTCAGGTCACCAGACTAGGGTTTTTTAGCCTATCAAAAACTAAAATCAGGGATCACCTTTGGAAAACCCTAAAAAGCCCTAGGGGATCATTCAAAGACATCAATCATCTTCAAATAGTTCATATGACAAGATCCACTGGACATCACACCTCAATTCAAGGTCTACAGTCATCATTGTCATCTGGTCGACAATTAGGGTTTTTTACCTAATTCACCAAGATAGTTGACTTTTAATCAGGGGCATGGATCCAAAACTCAAGACATGATTCAATAACCTCTACTACCTCAATATAATCCATTTACATCACTCATTTGAGGAGAAGAGCTTGATTCTACACAAAAAGTCCAAAACCTCACCTTATCAGGAAAAAGTCAACTATATGAGTTCACCTTTGACTTTTGAGATTTTTGGTCAAACCATGACTTTCAAGGATCAATATCATCAATATATGGATATTAAAGTCACTTGACCAAAGAAATTCAAAAAGAATCTTCAAGGAGCAAAAAGTCGGGAACTAGGGTTTTTGAAGGCATGGTGAGAACTCAAAATTTCACCTACACAACTCAAAAAACTTCCAACATGAAAGTTGTAGATCTTGCAAAATAAAACAACATCTTACATCGGAACTTTTTTCAAAAGATCAATCATTTAAGAGTTTTGGAAATTTTGGAGTTTTAGGTCATAAACACTTAGAAATTTTTCTAAGTGTTTTAACCTAGTTTTCTTCCAACTTTGGCCTCATTTTTCACAAATTTGCCAAAGGATTTTGAAGAAACTCCAAACTAATGATTTAAAGTAGATGTTTAGGGCTTTCCAAATTGTGTTCAACCTTCTCCAAATTCATTTTGAGCTAAGAGTTATGCTTGTTTAAAGTTGACCTCATGAAGTGAAATTATAGGTCATGCATCATTTTTGAACTTTGAAATTTTGTGCACATGACCTCAATTATGGATGCTACACGACCCATAACACATCTGAAAACATGCCATGCATTCATTTTCACCATGCCAGGAGAATTGAAGAAGATTCTAAAAACAAGAACATGTGATTATGTAATGATTACATTTGGGAATTTATGGCAAATTGATGAATCACCCAAGGAATCTTCTCACCAACCAATTAGAGCTCATTTCTGTCTCAGAATTGTCCCCTAAGATCAAGCAAAATCGAGGGCTAGGGGATTGATCAAATGGAATCAAAATTCTCATCATTGCATAAGAGATATTTGCAAACTTCCTTCATGCTTAAGAAACCAAACTTCTTTCATTAAGCAAGCTCACCACAGCCAATTGATCTGCATTCATTTGCCTATAAATAGGAGAGCATACCTCAGT
The DNA here is from genome assembly GCF_029867415.1 of Vicia villosa. Classification (NCBI taxonomy): domain Eukaryota; kingdom Viridiplantae; phylum Streptophyta; class Magnoliopsida; order Fabales; family Fabaceae; genus Vicia; species Vicia villosa. Next base: position 11,349 of record NW_026705057.1, read on the forward strand.
AGAAAAACACACCAAAGCAACAGAATTCTTGCTTTCTCTCTTCTTTCTTCATACTTAAGGTTTTCAAAGGTTCTTTGGCAAGAAGACTCGGATTCTTCAAACCAAAGCTCTTCCTTTGGAATTAAGTATTCAAACACCTTAGGGGAGTCATTTAGAGGTGATCCAGACCTCTGAAACACTTCTGTGCGTGGGGAATCATCATCTTCACCTCTCACTTGGAGCTGTTGCAGTTGGGGTCGAGCAAGAGGTTCTGGGTACTTTCAGTCCAAGCTAAGCATCTCAACACCTTCCAGGAGGATCACTGAAGCTATCTGGATCGTTGCAACAACTCTGCAACACACTTTGATCAGAGCCAAATCTTCATTTTTCAGGTAAGTTCCAAAAGCTTCAAACTCTATGATTCACGCATGATAAATTTAAAATGAAGTTACCAGTTGGTTTCTACACCTTCATAGATCATTAGCCCTCTATCAATTGCATCAAAACATGCATATATAGCATTTCATGTTTAATTTCAGTTTTAGGGTTCTTAGTGTTCATGCTTGCGAATTTTATGTTACACTTAGAATAAATGAAATTAAAGGATACTATCACGATCCTCGTCCAAAAACGAGCAAAATCCATCTTTACATCTTTGGATTTGGTTGAGAATTGAGAGAGATACGATTTCCAGAAATTCAAAAGCTTGAGGTTGAAGATGAAGATGGTGGCGCCATTTTTCAAATTTCCTAGGTTTTAGTTTATTTTATTTTGAATGGTAGGCGTTTTCTAAACGAATGAATAAACTTGCCCTAGTGGTCTCCCATGCGCTCTTAGTCTCCTCATGGCTCAAGTCTGGGGTTCGAATCCCCCTCGCCCCAGACTTTTTGATCCTTTTATTTTTTTAGACTTTTCTAACTCGTTTTGAAACAAAACCAAATGCGCGCGTATTGTAGTCACCAACTGGCGTTTGGCCCAGTGGTATTGTTTTGAGTGAGTGACCATAAGAACGTGAGTTCAAGCCTTGGTGGAGACATTCCTAATTTTTTACCACTTTTCACACTTATTTTCTTCACAACTTCACACAATTATTTAACCTATCAAATAAATCCATTTTTACTTCATTTTTCACACACTTGTCATTTAATATATCTATTTTGTGAATAATCAAAAAAATCCTAAAAATATTATTTATTTCTTATATTTTTATTAGGTTTAAAATAGTATGTTTTAAGTGTTTTCTTAAATACTTTAAATGCATATATTCATTTTGTTTTAACCTAATTATTTGTGTGAATAATTTTATGATAAAACCCTAATTGTTTAGGTCTTAATTAGGTAAAGATCTTTACTTTTACCTTAATTAAGTTGACTTTTGTCAATTCTCAAAACTGTTTTCAATCTCTGATTAAATCAAATGATTAAGGTTTTCAAACAACAAAACCTTATATCATTTCAAATCATTTTTTTAAAAAATTACTGTCATAACCAGTACTGTAAAGTACTGGGCCTCTAATAGAGTGTAAGTCCCAAACACCTTCTCTTCTTAGCTTGTTTTCAAAACTGTATTTTCAAAATCTTCTTTCTGTTTTCAAAACATTCTTCTGGTATTTGAAGGGCATTATTCCCGGTGAAACTCTTCAGATACCTATGTGACCTTTGTCCATCTTCACTTCTTCTGTTTTCAAAAACCATTAACTGTTTATCATATATATATTCAACTGTTATCCACCAATTACTGTTGAGGCTCTGTATATACTTCTTTAAAGGCCTCCACTCCATCCAGGTTAGGCTTTACAAGCTTTCAATTTACAGTCTTTATTTAAATTACTGTCAAATATAAACTGTACATATATTTGTTTAGAACTACGTTTGAGTGTAAACCCTAGGAAAGTTAAACTATATATATATATTATAGGAATATGACCTAGGATTGAGAATGTCTTCCCGGTGAAGGCTCTTTCCTAATTAGAGATCTGTAGTTCAAACCCCCAGGATGAATTATTCCCGGTGAAACATCTTGGCAAAAACCTTAGAACAAAAAATAGGACACATCCACCCAAAGAGGAATTATTCCCGGTGAAACCTCTTACCCATTTGCTTAGAGCCAAAATAAGTTCAAAACTACACAGCTTTCTCTTGTGCTATAACAAGGACCCTCGATGACCCTCGATTAGCCTCCTCTTGGGCTTTGTACAAGGACCCACAGGCTTCCTAAAAGCATTTCCAGCTTCCTCTTGAGCTTGTATACAAGGACCCATCAGGTTTCTTATAAACATAGGAACAGGTCTTTAGTCACCTTTTAGCCTACCATGGTGAGTTTCTTCCAATTTAAACCAGACTTTAAACAAGCTAAGTTTGTCTCAATTTCACATTGAGTACATTTTTGGAATGAGAGACATGGACAGTCTCTGTCACCCTTATCTTCATCAATCTTCCTTAGCAGAGTCTAGGATCCATGTTTAATCATCCTCAGCAAGTGTCAGCCTTCATCTTGGGCTTTAAACAAGAAGTCTCCACTAGATAATCTTTATGCCAGTCATTTCAACAAAAACCCCTGGAAAGGGTTAGCCTCCAAAATCAATCCATCATTTTAATAAAAACCCCTGGAAAGGGTTAGCCTCCATACATTCCTTCATTTCAATAAAGACCCCTGGAAAGGGTTAGCCTCCAACACATTCTTTCATTTTAATAAAAACCCCTGGAAAGGGTCAGCCTCCAAAAAACATAATAACATCAGTCTTTCAAAACCAAAGATTCATTCTCTTAGGAGATAATTTCCCCAAAAAAGAGTCAAAACCCCTGGAAAGGGTCAGCCTCCAAAAACATGATAAAGTCAGTCTTTTAACAGACAAATTCACCAGCTGAGTCAAAACCCGTGAAAGGGTTAGCTTCCAAAGAAAAACAGTCTTTTAATAAATAAAATCTCCTCAATAGAGTCAAAACCAACAAAAACAGTTAGCCTCAACCTTGGGCTTCATACAAGGCACCAAACAATAAAACTCCCCTGTCAAGAGTCAGCCTCAACCTTGGGCATTGTACAAGGCAGATAATAGAGTCTCCCCAGTGAGTTCTTCATCATTCAGTAGCCACAACCTTGGGCTTTGTACAAGGCAGATAAACCATATTTCATGAGTCAAAGATTCCTAATACCTAGGATCTTTTCCCCATAGAGTCATCCATACTCAATTTATTTAAAAGAGTCTGCCACAACCTTGGGTTTTGTACAAGGCAGAAAATAATGTTTCCCTAGCTAGAGTCAGCCTCAATTCTGGGCTTTTGTACAGAACACCAAATAAAACCCATAAAAAAAATAGATTTTCCCTAAGTAGAGTCAGCCACAATTCTGGGCTTTGTACAGAACACAAAAATACCCTGTATTTAATCCTCAATGGAGTCATCTCCCAGAGTCAAATAATATTAATAAATCAATCAAAAAGCCTCAAGCTTGGGCCTCATTCAAGCCAGCTAAAGTCAAATATTTTATACAGTAAGATAGACATAGCTTATCTCTATAGAGAGATATTTTTACTACTCTACCACATTCAAACAAACCAACATTTCAAATTTCAATTTCAATCAAAGTCTCCCATTTAGGACTCTGAAAGACATGCTCTGGCACATCCCCAGACTTGTACACTTTCCCTAATTTGGATGAGCATCTTTCTTTCATTTAAGAGGCATCTGACTGGCATACTTGCAAACACACAAGTAAGGTCCCCCTCTTGAATGAAATGAATCCAGTTATTCTGTCACTCCTTTACAATGTTTGTGGTAGAATAGTACAAATACCTCTCTGTAAAGATGATTTCATGTCTCTTTACTGTAAACAGAGATTTAATTCAAGCTTCAACCTTGAGCTTCAAGCAAGGCACCAAAAATCATTAATTTCCCTAGTTAGTTCCCCGAACTACATTAAGCTCTGACTTCCGCTAGGGATATGTAGGCAAGAGGTTCACAAGGAATCTCAGCGAGCTAATAAAATACCAAAAATAGTCAGTTTGTTTGTCTATATGTCTGTCTTTTTAATCAATTCAATTCTCTCTCCTAACACAAAGGAGAAACTTTCCCAATCATTAGCAGCAAACACAATCACAATGACACAGAGAAGGTTCCTGTAGAGTACTACAGATATGTAGGGTGTTTAAACACTTCCCTATGTATAACCGACCCCCCGGACTCCAGAATTTCTAGTCTAGGTGAAATCCCCACACTTAGCAAACTCCTAGGGTTTAGTTGAGATCTTTTTTCCCCTTTCCTACTCGTAGGACAAATAAGAAAGTTCGTGTGATATCGTAGGAAGAACTGAAATAAAATTCATCCCACCACGGGCGCATTCTCCTTCCAAATTTCGCGTGAAGGGTCTAGCGTGCCGTCCTCCCAAGTGAAACGGGGAGGTAAAAAAAACGACACCACACATAATAGTTATATAATGGTCTCACTAATAAAAATGACTTAATAGTAGAAATGAGTAAATGATGGAAAAAACAAATGGACCCAAAATAAATTGAACCTCAAATGAAAAATTTGCTATTCACACCTCTACTTGTTTTTAATCAATTTATAAGGGAATCTTATAGGAGAGCGAGTTTAATAATAGGTATATAAAACCCTATGGCCACTACTATAATTTTGGTTTACAATAGCGTTAATTTAATAGCGCTTTTTTATAAAGCGCTATGAAAAAATTCAATCAGAGACTTATGATAGCCCTTCTATATCGGGCGCTATTATATGCATCATCCTATATTAGCGCTTCTTACAAAACGCTATTTTTTAGGTGCTGAAAAACAAATTTTTCTTCTTTTAGCGTATTGGGTAATTACGATAGGTGCACACTCTATATTAGCACTTTAAAAAGCGATATCATAGCATCTCAATTGATTTTTAAAAAAAATCATTAATAGTGTTTTTGTGAAAGAAAAAAAATTGAAGACCAATATCAACTTTTTTCTTCTGAAACTACTCTACTCTAAAGCTGCTTCGTTCTCAAATCTTGTTCTTCCTCTGAACCATCATCCTTCACCAAATGTTTAGAGGATTCTTCCCTCGTTGCTTTCACCTTCTTCTCTTGTTGAATTCATCATTTTCTTTCCCAAAATTCATAAACCCCTATTCTTCCCAAACAAAATCACTTGAACCACCATGCATTCTTATCTTTGTCGAACACATAAACCTTCTTATCTTTGTCAAACTAAGCCGTCATTCACGAAATTAGAAACTCAAAACCAAAATCAATTCAACATAGAACTCTAAAATCCCAAAATTTCATTGAAACCCTAAAATTTGTTTGAACCCCGAACTTAGAAATGGATTGATTTGCTTCTTGAAATCGATTGAAAATCTAAAAACCCTTCCACAAAATCGATCGATTTTCATCAGCAACACTCTCCATTATGTCATTCACGTTCTTCCCCCCTCCTATGTTCATTTCTTCCGGCAGTTCTTGAAGGTCCTCTTGGCCTCCAACGTTGCCAAAAGAATCATACTTGATGAAATCAAATTCAAATTCCTCTGAATCATCGGACCCTCACACATGTCGAAATGTTGCTTATGTTGTCTTTCCTGTAAGAATTAATATTTAATATCATTTCCTAATGATAGTGACAGGTATTGTTCGACTTGCTATGTTAAACTGTTTCTAATTTGCGGTGAGTTTTTCAACTGCTATGTCAACAATTTTCTTAGTTGTATTGATGTTATAGATTCATAATTGATTACTTGTTTAAAATTTTGATTGTATTAGGAACCATAGTTACATAATTCGCTTGTACCCCATGCGAACCGCGAATTAATTCGCACGTACCAGTTCACGGTTCTTTTACGAATCGGTTCGCAATAATTCTCCTTGCATTCGGAAAATTTGAGCGTACCAATGAACCACTAAAAAATTGATAGAGTTTAAATGTTTGAACTAATTGTTAGTTCTGCATAGCCCCACGTAAAGCTTGCATCACCTAAAATGAGAATATTTAAACTATTTAATTGCAAGCATAAGATGTCCCACATAGCAATGCAATGCATGACTGCTTTTGTTTGAAACCACGTTAAAGTCTTATATTTATAAACTACTTTTACTTTCAATACAAATGTGTCTCCGATGTGGGACTCAAACTGTTACAGCAAACAAACTATTACAGCAAACAAACTATTACAGCAAACTCTATTTTTTAATACTACCCCATTTTATTATTAAAAAATGATAGTAATATTTTTAAAGTATCTATTTTATCTATTTTATGCCTAACCCATTTTTTAATAATAACGTACCGATTAATATTTTTAAACGTACCACGAACCCAAATAGCGTACCGACTCTGTATACCCCCTGCGTACCTAATTCTTTGAGAGTTGCGAACCGCGTACCCGAATTCGTACCACGTACCGGAGCGAATTGCGAATTGTGTGACTATGTTAGGAACCCATAAGTTGAATTGCAAGCTCAGGATTGAGCTCATAGGATTGGTCTAAAGGGGTAGGTAAGACAGAGTGAATAAAGGTTTCTTCCCCATGAAAGTGGTATCAGTAGGACCCTATATTTTCTATTTTCTTCATTCATGTAATTGTAAGTTGCTAGCACTGTTTCTATGTGAGAGTTTATTAATTCTTGATGTCTAAAAATGCAGATATAATACAATTAAGTTTTTTCCTGTTTCTTTTGATTTCTATCACAATTTAATGTCCTAGCATTATAAGCTTTATCACTTTATTCACAGGATGACCAAGTGAGGCAGTTGAAGAGAGTTCAAAAAAGATTAATTTCTTCATTTATGTTGCGGATAACTCGGATGCTGAATTTTATGCTAAGGTCAATGGTGATGTCTATGTTAATCTTGGTATGTGGTCCTTGATTCATTATAAAACATCTCAATTTAGATATGAATATGAGGTTTGTTTTTGCATGTTAAAGAGTTTAGGAATTAGAAGAAATCATATACTATCTTCTTTACTTTGCAAATTATTTTAGGGATTTCATAATGTACCATTAAATAAGTTTATTGAATTCCTAGGAAATTGTGAAAACTCATAAGGCATTCAATCAAATCAATTGAATTAATGGTCAAGAAAATTATATGTGGCAGGGTTCATATCTACTAATCCTTTTCCAATTCTAGTTGTTAATTTAGGGGACTTCTATGGTTTCCCTTCGCAAACTAAAACTTCATGCTGAGGTTCTAAAAGGGCACGACATTGTTTTTGCCAACTGTGACATCCACGCCGCCGATATCATTTGGATGAAAGACACCCTTCATTTGCAGACGGTGCTTCAACTTATGGTCCTTCACTACCCAAGTGAAACGATAAACATCAGAGGCTACACAATTCTAGAGGGATCTCACATGTTTGTTAATGTATGTGCTATTCATATAGACCCTTCTGTTTGGGAGAATCCACTAGAATTTGATCCTACAAGGTTCTTGGATTGGAAATGAGATTACAGTGGGAATCACTTCAATTATTTTTCATTTGGCTCTGAAAAAGGATTTGTGCTAAATTAGAAATGGCTGACAAGATCGTTTTGTACTTTATAGCTGCCCTTGTGCACTTGTTTGACCTGACAATACCCGAAGGAGAAAAGTTGGAGGTTTCCTAAAAATTTGATATTAGTCTCAAAAAGAAAACGCCACTTCTTTCTATTCCCACGCCACTATTGTCCAATCCAGATCTTTATAAAAATAATTTAACTACTTATATTATCATATAGGTAATTCAACTATTATTATCATATAGGTATTACGTAGAGCAGGAAAGTGATACATGTATTTTATGAAGGTGGATGCTTGAAAAATTGCTCAAAATATAAGTTGAGTTTGGAGATTTTAATAAGTTTCTCTTACGTAGAGCAACATTATTAGATAATGAATGTGACATCTATGACATTTTAGAGAATAGATAATAAAGATGGTATGAGAAATCATCTATTATATGTATACTTATTAGGGAATAGATAATAAAGGAGGCACTGAGAAATCATATATTATATGCATACTTATTAGGGAATAGATAATAAAGGTGGAACTTATGAAATTTTAGGTAGTTTATGTGAGAAAAAAATATAATAACCTACTACTTATTTATATTATTTTCTTGTATCTCTTAAATCTAAAGCTATTTCGAATAGATTTATAATTGTTTTTTTCAATTCAAAGTTTTGTGATTGAAGTTAAAACAAGATATTTAATGCATATTATGATACAGAGATGGCAACATGCTTTTCCAAAATTTTGTGGAATGACATAATAGAGTGAATATGTAACAGTATTCTTTAGTACAAAAATTTACAATTATAAAGTGTCTTACTATACTATCTATACTTAGTGGTTTGGTTATATGAGAATAAAATGACATGTTTATGAGTTGTTTCACTACATATAAAGATTGTAGTACTCTCTTGATATTTTTGTTAATTTCGTTTCAGTGCTTAAAGTTTGTGATGGAGTGTTTGAGTTACTGTCTACTTCTGGTGATACACGCTTGGATGGTGGTGGTTTTGTTAAGGTTTGACTTGTTATTTCTTATTATAGGATTATTAATTATTTTATGTTGGTTAATGTGGTGATGAAGATATGCTTAATGCTTGTTTCTTATTTTCATCTAATGGATACATAAGATTGTCAATTGGATGACTAGTGATCTAGTGACTTTAAGAGAGATGAAGGTATAGACAGTTTGAAAGACAAACAGGCACTCTAACATCTTACCGGGACAACAAGGAAAAGAAATGGAGCTTTCATCATTGACTCATACAAGCATCGTGTCTTTTCTCAGTCATGTAGTAATTTACACCCAATTCTTATAGTTTACGAGTTTTCCTAGTAAGCTTTATGCGTATGTTAGTTCTGGTTGCTCTTTGGGTGTGTGTAAAGAGCATGGTGCATGAACACGTTGGTGTTGTAGGATTCTTGCAATTAAGGATGTTGTCTGCCGGTGTTGTGTAGTACTTTTTTAAATCTTCTAGTAGCTTGTGATGGATAAATTTTGGATCTCCATCATGATTGATTCTTGTAAACAGAAATAATTGTGAATAAACTTTTGATTGGCACAAATTGATTTACCACGTATTTTCTTGTTACATGTTTTGTTAATATTTGTATTTTAGAAGAATTAATGTGGTATCGTTGATGTTGAATTAAAAAATTATGTTCTTTAGTAGTACAAAAAAAACAAGGCATTTAATAGCGCTTTTCTAAAAAGTGCTATTAAAGATAGAAGTAAAAAACAGGCTATGATAGCCTTTTTACGAAAAACGCTATTATATTTTTCTCTTATAATAGCGCTTAAAAGCGCTATCAAAGCTACCCAACCTATAGCAGCGGGGGATTTAATAGCGCTTAAAAGCGCTATTAAAGGCCATAAAAAGCGCTATTAAATGTCTTTTTTGGTGTAGTGGGCTCCTAGTTTTTAACGCCCTTAATAAATTGAAATGAGAATCACATCGGGTAAATTTTGGGGTATGACAGCTGCCCTTATTTAATTATCTTGGATTGAATGGCGTGAGAATATGCAGGTCTCACGCTTTTCGAATCGAAGAGTTATTAAATAATGGAAGACCCCTAAATTTACCTCGTGCTTGATGGTGAGTGAGAGAATTGTCCTGCTAAAGCCTGAGTCTTACATAGCGAGGATTTACCGTTAGTTGTGTAATTAGCTTACTGTATTGCCAGCAAACTTTCGCAGTTTGTGAACCCCGCTTACTATAGTTCTAGTAAGTTTCCGTAGTTTGTGAACCCCAATAGGATCACTCGCTATAGTTTTAGCGAGTTCACCTGCACCAATATGATTACTTGTCATAGCTCTGGCAAGCTCACCTACACCATTCGGATCATTTGTCCTAGTTCGGACAATTTCACCTGCACCATTTGGGATGATTTGCTATGCTTATAGCAACTTCATCTGCACCACTTAGGATCATCTGTGAGGGTTATCGCAAATTCACCTGCACCATTAAGATCGCTTGCCCTGGTTCGGACAAATTCACCTGCACCATCTAGGATAATTTGCTATGCTTATAGCAACTTCGCCTGCACCATTTAGGCTAGTTTGCTATGCTTATAGCAACTTCACCTGCACCATTTAGGGTCATCTGCAAGGGTTATCGCAGATTTACCTGCACCATTAGGATCGCTCGCGAGTGTTATCGCAAGTTCACCTACACCATTAGGATTGCTTACCCTGGTTCGGGCGAGCTTACTTGCATAGAAGTTTGTTTTGTAAATGCGTATGCACCATGCTTATGCGTTATGCGCATGTCCCTGTTGTTTGTATAATGTATGTGTATGAATATTTACACATGTAAATGTTGCGTGTATGCAAATGAGTATGTATGATAACTATGATAACTCCAACACCTTATCTCCTTATCACCCATTGCCTTTGTTTAGCCCCTTTTGAAGTATTTGTGAATCCTAGCTCGGATTGTATTTGAATGATCCATTGATATTATCCTTTGTGAAAGAGTTATATTAGGTCAGAGTGATCGCAACGTAGGGCGTATGTAGCCTTCCGGGGATTTCGCAGTTTTATCCTATTGCTTTTGTATTGAAAGTTTGTAAGTTTCTCATGTTAAATCCAAGTTAAAGCTTATGAAAATTATTTAACCTTTGCAAATGGTATTGAAATGAGAAAAAAACGCGGTATGCAAGAAAAGAAACTTTTATTGATATTGCCTTGAATTGGCGAGTGTACAAAAATGCAAGAAAAGAAAATGACAAATAGAAACTATATTAATACTGCCGTTACTCCTTTCTTATCAAGGGTCCCAGTAATCCTTCGACCTTAGAAGTAGATGATTGCACGAATCCCTATCCTTTGTAGTCTGTCTTCAGCTTATGATCAATACTCCTGCCTTTGCTAGGCGTAATATCTTTTGACCGCATCATAATTGATTGGGTGCGGTAGCTCGTCCCCATCCATTGTAGTGAGAACTAACGCTCCTCCTGAGAACACCGTCTTTATAATATATGAACCTTCGTAGTTAGGTGTCCATTTTCCACGGGCGTCAAGTCGAGGTAATAGTATTTTCTTGAGAACAATATCACCTTCTTTGTAAGTTCGAGGACAGACTTTTTTTATCGAACGCCTTTTTCATCCTTTTTTGATAGAGTTGCCCGTGACACAAAGCCGTTAGTCGCTTTTCTTCTACGAGATTAAGCTGATCGAAACGAGTTTTTACCCATTCCGATTCTTCTAACTTTGTGTCAGCCAGGACCCTTAATGAAGGAATCTCTACTTCGATAGGGAGGACTGCTTCCATACCATAAACCAGGGAGAATGGTGTTGCTCATGTGGATGTACGCACCGAGGTTCTGTAACCGTGTAGGGTGAAGGGAAGCATTTCGTGCCAATCCTTGTATGTTTTCACCATCCTTTGTATTATCTTTTTGATATTTTTATTTGTAGCTTCGACAGCGCCGTTCATTTTAGGCCTGTATGGTGAAGAATTGTGGTGTTCAATCTTGAACTCTTCGCACAGCTCCCTCATCATGTTGTTGTTCAGATTCGACCCATTGTCGGTGATAATCCTGTTTGGAACCCCATACCGACATATGATGTTATGCTTGATGAACCGAGTGACTACTTGTCTTGTCACGTTGGTGTAAGAAGCAGCTTCAACCCATTTGGTAAAATAATCTATGGCCACCAATATGAATCGGTGTCCATTTGAAGCTTTCGGTTCGATCATCCGTATCATGTCAATCCCCCACATTGCGAACGGCCACGGTGAACTCAGAACGTTCAATGGATTTGGCGGTACATGTACTTTGTCAGCGTAAATCTTGCACTTGTGACATGTTCTTGCATATTGGAAATAGTCAGCTTCCATTGTTAACCAGTAATACCCTGCTCGTAGTATTTTTCTAGCCATTGAGTGTCCATTTGCATGAATTCCGAAGGTTCCTTCGTGTACTTCTCTGATAATCTCCTTGGCCTCATTTTTATCCACACACCTTAGTAACACCGAGTCGTAATTTCTTTTGTACAGGATACTTCCGCTCAGGAAGAATTTAGCTGCCAATCTCCTTAGTGTCTTTTTATCAATCGTAGAGGCATTCTCCGGGTATTCTTGTTTCTCCAAGTACCTTTTGATATCGTGGTACCATGGTTTGTTGTCAGACTGCTCCTCGATTGTGAGACAGTAAGCGGGCTCATCAAAGTGTCTAACCGTTATCCGTGGCTCGTGGTTTGGCCAGGTCACTTTGAACATAGAGGAAAGTGTTGCTAATGCGTCAGCCATTTGATTTTCTTCCCTTGGGATATAAGTAAAAGTGATTGTCTCAAACTCAGCCATTAACTCCAGTATAAGGTCTCGATATGGGATCAGCTTTGAATCTTGAGTATCCCATTCTTTGTTGACTTGGTGGATTACCAATGCTGAATCCCCGTACACCTCAAGCAGTTTAATCCTTAGATCGATTGCCGCTTCTAACCCCAATATGCATGCTTCATATTCTGCAATGTTGTTGGTGCAGTCAAAGCATAGTCTTGCAGTGAAGGGTAGGTGTCGATTGTCAGGAGATGTCAAGACTGCCCCTATACCATGTCCTAGTGCATTTGAAGCGCCATCGAACGTAAGTGTCCATACCAAGCCCAACTCGGGTCCTTCGTCGGGTCCTGGTATTTCGTAGTCTCTTACCAGTATAATATCTTCATCGGGGAAGTCGAACTTCATAGACTGATATTCTTCGATGGGTTGGTGAGCAAGATGTTCTGCCAGTACACTCCCTTTTATCGCTTTTTGGGTGACGTATTGTATGTCGTATTCTGACAGCAACATTTGCCATCTTGCAATTCTACCCGTGAGAGCCTGCTTTTCGAACACGTATTTCAAAGGATCCATTCTCGATATCAGCCATGTGGAATGGTTCAGTATATATTGCCTTAGACGTTTGGAGGCCCATGCTAGGGCACAACATGTCTTTTCCAATTGTGAATATCGAGATTCGCAATCCGTGAATTTCTTGCTAAGGTAGTAGATAGCGTGTTCTTTCCTGCCTGTTTCGTCTTGTTGCCCTAGTACACACCCCATAGATCTTTCGAGAACTGTGAGGTACATGATCAGCGGTCTTCCTGGCACAGGAGGTAAGAGTATCGGTGGTTCTTGCAAGTAGTTCTTTATAGTTTCGAAGGCTACCTGACAATCGTCATTTCACTTGATAGGTTGATCTTTCCTGAGCAGTTTGAGTATAGGCTCACATGTAGTCGTTAGATGTGAAATAAACCTTGAGATGTAATTCAATCGACCCAAGAACCCACGAACCTCTTTTTTTGTCTTTGGAACAGGCATTGCTTGTATAGCCTTTACCTTGTCGGGATCAACCTATATGCCTCGTTGGCTTACAATGAAACCCAATAGCTTTCCTGACCTCACGCCGAATGTACACTTGTTCGGGTTTAACCTTAGCTTGAACTTCTTTAAACGCTCGAACAACTTATGTAGGTGTGTGATATGCTCTTCTTCTGTGCAAGACTTGGCAATCATATCATCTACATATACTTCTACCTCCTTGTGAATCATGTCATGGAACAGTGTAACCATGGCTCGTTGGTATGTTGCCCCTGCAATTTGCAATCCGAAAGGCATTACCTTGTAACAGAAGGTACCCTAGGATGTCATGAAGGTTGTCTTCTCCAAATCTTCGGGAGCCATTTTGATCTGATTATACCCGGAGAACCCATCCATAAAGGAAAACACCGAAGCTTGCGCTGTATTGTCCACCAAGACATCTATGTGTGGTAGTGGAAAATCGTCTTTTGGACTTGCTTTGTTCAGGTCCCTGTAATCCACACACATGCATACCTTCCCGTCTTTCTTAGGAACTGGCACTATGTTGGCAATCCATGGTGGATAGTCAACTACAGCAAGAAACCCGATGTCGAACTGTTTGAGCACTTATTCCTTGATTTTACTATCCATATCTGGCCGAACTCTTCTGCGCTTTTGCCTGACAGGTACACATCCTTCTTTGAGTGGTAACCTATGTACAACAATATCAGTATACAACCCCGGCATGTCACGGTATGACCAAGCGAATATCTCTGCATACTCGTGGAGGAGCTTGATCAGCGTCGCTTTCACGTCCTCGTTCAGTGTTTCCCCAATCTTGATGTTCTTGGGTTCTTCATCTGTACCCAGGTTTATGGTTTCAATGACCTCTTGAGGCGGGAGCATGCTTTTGGATTCCTTATCCATTAACCTTGATAATTCCTCCGGAAGTTCATCGTCTTCCTCATCCCCTTCTTCGGACTGATTAGCAAGAGCCTCTAGTTTGTACAGAGTTTCAGCAGTATTATTATCGGTAGTGTTAGAAGGTGATCTGCACACGTTTTATGTTTTGTTTTTAGTATGCAGATATGAACGTGCTTTTTGTGCAAGAAATTTATTTGTCATTTTGAAAAGGAAAGAAATAAAATGCGGGAAAAGACAATGTTTTCAATACCAAATGCAAAGACAATTTTATTAATAAACTTTTAAACTTGGAAATAGATGGGGCCCTTACAAACCAACTCTATGCTTAGGGCGAGGCATGAGCGTTATTGTTTTTCTTTATTGGAAAGGGAAATAAAACACACAAAAGCAAATTACTTTGAAATAAAAACTATCTCCGGTATCTCCAGGCTTGTCCAATTCTGAAGTTGTTCTCCTGGTCTGACCTCTCGGATGAAGTTGGACGTTTCTTCCTTGGAATCCTTGTTAGATACCATAGCCACATGTTCATATCCTCTTGTTGCGAAAGTCTGCGTAATCGGGGGGAATTGTTGCTCCTCCTTCGCAGTGCTTGTGACCTTTGATGGTTGATATCCCAGCCCTAGGCGATCCTTCTTCTCTAAGATCTCCGGTACTTTGCGCCAGCCTTCTACATTCAAGTCTTGTAGATCTCTCCAGGATGTTACCGCCCTTCGCACTTTCTCCACAGGTAGTGTGACAACAGTTGCAATCTCCAATGCCAGGAATGCAGTCTCCAATGCCCCTTCTCCGACCTCAATATACCTGTATGCATCCAGGTTGCTGACGAATATGTCTTCCTCTCCATTAACAGTCACTATAGAATTTCCATCCACAAACTTTATCTTCTGATGGACGGTGGAGGTGACTGCCCCAGCTGCGTGAATCCAAGGACGTCCTAGTAGGCAGGTATAAGCCGGTTCAATCTCCATCACTTGGAAATTGATGCAGAAGGTATGAGGACCAATTATAACAGGAAGGTCTACTTCTCCAAACACCGGACTCTGTGATCCGTCAAATGCTTTAACCACCAGACGACTTGGTCTAACCACAAGACCCTCCAAAGCTATTTTATCCAGTGTAGCCTTTGGCATCACATTTAGCGATAAACCTGTGTCAATCAGAACTCTATCCAGATGAGCCTTTCCACATTGTATAGAGATATGTAAGGCTTTATTGTGCGCCCTTCCCTGTGGCGGTAACTCATGATCGCTGAAACCCAAGCATACCCCAGTAGTTAGATTAGCCACCATTCCATCAAACTGATTGACTGTGATGTCTTTAGTTACATGGGCAGCATTTAAAATCTTCATCAGGGCATCTCGATGCCTCTTGGAGTGTATCATCAATGATAAGAGTGATATCTTGGAAGGTGTCTGATGTAACTGATCCACTACCCTGTAGTCGCTTTTCTTAATCAAAGCAAGAAACTCTTCAGCATCCTTGTTGCTAGCTTCTTTATCCTTGGGCTCAGCCTCGTTATTTGGTCTCACGACAGCTTGATCACCAGACTGCGTGGAGTTTTCATTAGACGTGGGTTGCGCTTGTGCATTTTGAATATACGACCACTACGGGTCATGCCCCCAGGTCCTACAATGCTTGACACAGCAAGATTGATACCAAAGTTGTACTCCCAAGGCACCGCTTTCATTTTGTCCAAAGGATATGGATCCTTGTTTGGGATTATCCTAGTATGCTCTTGCGTTGGTATTGTCATACCCTAATTTTTGACCCCCCTGAGATGACATATCTTCAGGATTTTCATCAAGTCAAAGTAAGTACCCAGGGCAGTCTGACATTCAATCAAGGGTGTTCAAAGACAAGAAAACTCAGGCAAAGGATCAATCAATAGAGGGATTAGTCTCTAATACAATCATAAGACTCAAAAGCCTCATTATTTCACCTATGATTGATTAGACACCCAGTCGTCTAAGTACAGAATTACTCAGATCAACAGACTAGGGTTTGGAGCCTATCAAGGACTAAAATCAGGGATCACCTTTGGGAAACCCTAAAAAGCCCCAGGAAACCATTCAAAGACATCAATCATATTCAAATAACTCATATAACAAGATCCACTGGACATTACACCTCAATTCAAAGTCTACACTCATCATTGTCCTCTGGTCGACAATTAGGGTTTTTGACCTAATTCACCAAGATAGTTGACTTTTAATCAGGGCATGGATCCAAAACTCAAGACATGATTCAAGAATCTCTACTACCTCAATATAATCCATTTACATCATTCATTTGAGGAGAAGATCTTGATTCTACACAAAAGTCCAAAATCTCACCTTACTAGGAAAAAGTCAACTGTATGGGATCACCATTGACTTTTGAGATTTTTGGCCAAACCATGACTTTCAAGGATCAATATCATCAATATATGGATATTAAAGTCATTTGACCAAAGAAATTCATCAAGGAGCGAAAAGTCGGGAATTAGGGTTTTTTAAGGCATGGTGAGAACTTAAAATTTCACCTACACAACTCAAAAAACTTCCAACATGAAAGTTGTAGATCTTGCAAAATAAAACAACATCTTACAAAGGAACTTTTTTCAAAAGATCAATCATTTAAGAGTTTTGGAAATTTTGGAGTTTTAGGCCATAAACACTTAGAAATTTTGGAGTTCAACGGATTAAACCAAAACATTCTACACGAAAACCCTACATGCATATCACTACATTTCTACCATTATACCACATATTAGAGAGTCGGAACCCCACACTTACCTTAGATTGAAAGTTCTCAAAGCTCTCTTGATGGATTCTTCCTCTCTTCCTTGTTCTCTCTTCTTTGCTTCAACTTCTCAGAGCACGATCGATTCACCAAATGTTGCTATTGACTCTCTCTTCCCTCTACTTGACTAGAATAACCCTTGGACCCTTATTATGATAACCCCATAATTCCTTTACCAATTCCTCACGAACTATTTTAAATAATTCTTATAATCCTAAGTAATTATTTTCCATATAGTTATTTCTCACCGTTTTATTTAATTAGGTTGTTTATTCCAAAAATCCTATTTTCGACAATAACCGTATAAAACACTGACAATCAAGATTAGTATCAAATAAATCACAAAAATACCGATTAAAATAATAAATAAAATATTTGGGGCGTTATAACTCTTCCCACTTAGAATATTTTCGTCCTCAAAAATTACCTCATTCGAACAATATCGGATAAGATTCCCGCATCTTTCTCTCTAATTTCCACGTCATACTTTTACCGGCAACTCCTCCCCAAACTACCTTCACGAGATAAATATCTTTGCCTACCAACTTCTTCATTTCACGGTCTTCGATCCTCACCGGTAACGTCTCAACCGTAAGGTTATCCCGTACTTATATGTCATCCATCGGAATCACATGAGATGGATCCGAAATGTATTTACGAAGTTGCGAAACATGGAATACATCATGCAAATTTGAAAAATTAGGTGGCAAGGACATCTAATAAGCAACTACTCCTACTCTTTCCAAAATCGGAGACGGACTAATAAACCAAGGTGTAAGCTTCTTCGATTTCAACACACGTCCAACACCGGTTACTGGAGTGACTCTAAAAAATACATGGTCTCCCTCAAATTTAAGATCCTTCTTTCTCTTATCATGATAGCTCTTCTTCCTACTCTGCGAAGTTTTCATCTTTTCCCGAATCAGTTTCACTTTTTCTGTCGCCTGTTAGACAATTTCAGGTCCAAATACTACACTTTCACCAGATTCATACCAACACAGCGGAGTCCTACACTTCCGACCGTACAATACTTCGAAAGGCGCCATTCCAATACTAGAATGGAAACAATTATTATAAATGAATTCTATCAATGAAAGATTATTATTTTGACACTAATTCTTACGCCTACACCGTATGTCACTCTTCCCAAATACGATGAACAATGACATTTATAATTGACTTTTTTTAATTTTATTATTTTGAAAAACAAAATGGTGTATAAAAACTAGGCTAATATATGTCTTGACGTTAAAAATAGTCTTAAGTGGGAAAAATAAAGTTGGTTAATTGAATGTTATAAATTTATTAATATAGTTCATAATTTGGTTATTGAATGCACAGACATCTAAAACTAAGTCTTACGTGGTAAATTAACATTGATAAATGTTATGTATAAGGTTGGTTAATACATTTCATAACTTGGTTAATGAGTTCATAGATATTAAAAAAAATCTTAAATAGTAAAATAAATTTGGTTAATGAAGTGTAAATATTGATTTAATATATTTCATAACTTAATGTCTTTAATTGGTTAATATTATGTATTTTATTTAATAATGAAGTAGTGAAAGTGGTTAATGATTTATAAGTAAAGAAAACAGTCTCCATGTTAAATTTTTATTGTTAATGCAATGATGAAGTTGGTTAATAACACTAACCATTAAATTAATAAAACATGAAAATGTCCCACACTATTTTAGTATGGAACAAGATATTTTGTTCTATAGAAGAACAATACAACACTAAGACACATACATGTTACAAGAAAATACCATTTTATGATATTCTTATTGCATAAAACACTCTAACTGAACAAGCATGTTTTGCTCTTCATATTTTCTATAGGAAACTAGAACTTCATATTATTACATGAAAGTTTGTGACTGAACAACCATGATTTCTTCTTCATATTATAAACGAAACGATTCAGTTAACTTGACGGCAGTTCGTACGAATCTGACCGTTATTTCCTGTTAAAGGGCTGAGATTTCCCATTTTCACCATTGCATTAGCAAAATCTGCATAGAAAGATGAAAAGCTTGTGCTATAGGCAGTGACTTGAGAGTCAGTAGAACCACCACTGAAGAGTTGTTGATCAGAATGTAAAAGTCCTTTTTTGTTGACTAGATTTTTGAAATAAGCATTATCAAATAGCACATTGGTTGTGACATCAAGTGGGGTTAGGTTGCTGTCACCACCTGTGCTTGGACAGTTTGATTGCACTGAGGTTGCGAAATTTGTATCGATGGTTGTTTCGTTGTAAATTCGGCCTCTGAATAACTGACACCTGGCTTGTCCTGTTGTATGAGCACCTATGCATACAATATAAATTTTATAAAAAAAATTATGATTTTAAATTGTAGTCTGCAACCGCAATTACAACTGCAATATTGTTGCAGTCTTGCCAATTGCATCATCAGACTACAATTGCAGTGTGATTTGAAACCACATGCCTTTCTATATCACTGCATCAGACAACTTCGTCCAGATTTATTAATGTATTTTTATCAAATCTCATAATTTAGAAACCAATTTAATTTACTTCTGAAAAACTTTAATATTAAGTGCAATTTTAAACCATGATAATAATTATGGGGTTAATTTATTAATTAAGAAATATGAAGTTACCTGAAAGGACTACCATTTCTTTGGCTGTAAATCCCTTATTTGAAAAAGCAGTTATGAGGTTACTGAGATCCATTAGAGGAGATGGAATATCACTAGTGGCAGTATCTTTACTAGCAGTTGTTGAATCTCTTCTGCCTAACCCAACACTCCATGTTGGACCACCCAACTATAAGATAATGAGTTGAAGAAACAAAATATAAATTAGTTCAAGTTATATTTAGAATAATTTATCTTATAAAATTCAAAGTTTTTTTTTAAAAATTATTAATTTATAAATATAAATAAATATCAATAAAGTTACAAATTTATAAATATCAATAATTTATTTACATTAATGTATAATATAAATAAAAATTTGACACCAGAGATTAAATCCTACATCAGCAATTTATACTCACTTAAGTTAACTAGTGTATCCAAGTTCGACTACTCTACCACTAGAAATTTCAAAGTTTTGGGTTTATATAAAATTAAAATTGTCAACCTACAAGTGGTACAGGTATAAATTCAATCATACTAAGTTACATTATATTTTATATATTAAAATACATTTTAAAATTTATTAATCATTTATGGAATTATTTACAGTATTTTTCTGTCATTAGTCTTGCATAGTAAAATATATTTTCTACAAGTTTATGTGTGATTATTTTATTTTATATTTTGTTAAGTTTATTTGTGATTATTTTATTTTATTTTTTGTTAAGTTTATTTGTGTTATTAAAACTTACTGCTACAACAGAATCACGGGCAGCAGCAGCAACAATATCTGCACAAGAAACAATTCCAGGACAAGCAGTCTCCAACTGTGTTTTAATGTTATCAATCACATCAAAACCTCTCAGCGAATTCACATTTGCACCCGCCGACTTCTCTCCGGTGAAGCTCGAAGTGTCATCCAACAGGACTGATGCATCACATCCCTACAATTTATAAAACCATCATAATGAAAATTATACTTTCTATACAATATATCAAAGATTCTAAATTGCACTTTGCAACCGCGGTTGCGGACGCATGCATTTTCTAACCGCAATAACAAATCATAATCATTAGGGTAAATATTAAATTTTATGTAAGTCAAACTCACACATGCATTTTCATGCATGAAGAAATTTAGGACGTACATTGACAAAGCAATCATGGAAATGAAGACGGAGCAACGAAGCGCCCATGCGATGCTCTTCCGAAACAGCGCTACACACTGCAGAGTTTATGATAGAGAGAGCTTTGGGACATGTTGTTGCATAGAAATTTGGAGATAGTTGAGCAGAGGTAATGGCCAAAAAGCAAAACAAAATAAAGATACAAAATGTGTTATTATGTGATTGGAAAACCATTGTATTTTCAAGTTAAAGAGAACAGGAGTCACCACTAGTAAGAAATTAAATCAAGTTTTATTTGCACTTGTGATTCTGTGAGTAAGGCATGTTTCTTGAGCTTAATTTATAGGGTGGTGTTTGGTTTTGGATATGATTAACTAATTTGGTCAAAGGAGTAGAAAAACAGACTGTGGTGCAAGTGCTACATATGCATTATTGGGTTTCAACCAAACTTTCCTATTTTGTCGATTATTATTGGTTATTCATAATTGGTTGGTTGGCAATGGAACTGGCTTATTTTGAATTGCGCATTAATAGTAAAGGTGTAGGAAAATAAAAATGACCAAATGCATTGCTTTACATTAAAAAAAAAAAAACTATAACAGTTTATTTTGCGGAAACATTACTAATTTTAGAGGGAAAACATATTTTAATCCCTAAAAATAATTGTAGAGTCCAGATTAATTTTTGAAAAAGAAAAAATTTCAATTTAATCTTTTATAAAATTTAACCGAATTACATTAGTCTTTTTATTAATATTTTTTTTAAATCAATTTTTTTCTACTTTTGAACAGTGACTAGAGTGTCATGTGTATTATTTATGCTACATGTATTATTTACAAAAATAAGAAAGGAGTCATATGCCGTCAACATTGCCCTCAGTATCATTCTTCTGTTGTCGTCCTCCACTGTCATATTCCTTTTTTGCATCTCACTCGTGTTGGAACTGTAGATGACGACTTTTTCACCGGCAATGATGATAACGGTCGTACTCTCTTTGGCTCAAATTCTAAGTTCTCGATAACGGTAGCGTTGTTCCTTTTGGCCCATTCACTCTTGATTCCGGATTCTCCAACCTTGTTGTTGATAATAAGGTTAATTAGGATTTTGAAGTTGAAGGAGGAAATTTATTTAATTCACTTTAAAAAAGAGGATGATGATGATGATGATGAGAAAGAGGAAAAGGAGAAGGAGAAGAGCGGTTTGAAGAACGGAAAAACAATAAATGGTTTCAACTGTTGATTTGCAATTATTTGTGAAGGAATAGGAGATAAATCATCGCGATATTGTGGCGTTCTTTGTTTTACTTGGTTTATTATCAGATCTATAGGTGGGTGATTATGGTTATTCTTGGTACTTATTTGTGTGATTATTGTTTCAGTTGTTAATCATCTTTTAGAAAAGATATAGTTCTGCTACTTGAGTGGTTTGGGATGGTTTCTTACTTTTGTAAATAATACATGTGACATAAATAATACACATGGTAGTCGAGTCACGGTTCAATAGTAGGGAAAAACCGGTTTGAAAAAATTATTAACGTAAGAACTAATATGGCTCGGTTAAATTTTGTAAAAGATTAAATAAGGATTTATTTGCTCATAGATTAATCTGAATTTTAAAATTTTTATGAGGGACTAAAATGAGTCTTCACTCTTAATTTTATTTTTAAAATTTTGAGATTTTATAATAGCAAAAAAAACTAATTTTATATACATATATGTGTGTGGCTTAAATAGTCTTTTGGTTCCTGTAAGTTGGCGTGTTTTTTATTTTCGTCACTGTATCTTATTTTTTTTGGAAATGGTCCCTGAATGTTAAAATCTTTTTAGTTTTAGTCCCTAAAATTAAAATTCACAGGAAAAAATTCAAATGAAAATCCGGAAGAAACCTACAGATTTTCCTGCGAATTTTCATTTTAGGGACTAAAATCAAATGAAATTTAACATTTGAGGACTTTATCTCCAAAAATAAAAATACAGGAACGAAAAACAAAAACACGCTAAGTAGAAACAAGTGGATGTTTACAAGCCTTCAACGAGTCATTTTTGAGCAAGTGGAGGTAGAGATTTCTGAATGATAAAGAAGCATTATGGAGGCCTTTTCTGAAATATAGGTATGTGACCTTGGAGCATATTGTGTTAGGAGGCTGGGATCTAAGTAGAAACAAGAAATCATCCCTTTGGTGGAGGGACTTTAAAGATTCAGACAGTTCGAAAATTAATTCGAGGGACTGATTTTTGAAAGGAATATCTTGTAGGTTGGATAGCGATCAAAACATTCTGTTCTGGCATTATAATTGGTTCGGAGGAATTCCGTTGCAGTTAGTCTTTCCTTTGTTGTTTTTGAGATCTTATTTCCCTCATGTAACAGTTATGGAAATGAGAGTGTTCATAGAGAACACTTGGTATTGGCATTTTAAAGGTGATCTTTCGTCTCTGACCGACTTGGAAAGGGTACAAGAAAGGAGCTGCAAGCGATTTTAATGAACGTTGCACCAGCTATTGACATCAAAAATACATTCATTTGGTTTGCAAATGCGGAAGGGAATTATTTTGTGCGAGAAGGTTATGTGGCGTTAATAAATAAGGTCAATGAAAGCACGCTCAACATAGAAGTGGTAGAGGCAATGGCAAGCATTTTGAAGACTAAGGATCCTTCGAAAGTTCAAATTTTCAATTGGAGATGTTTGAAAGATAGAATCGCAACTAAGGAGCAATTATTCAAAAAGGGGTCATTTCTAGTGCCAACGATAAATTGTGTTCAGTGTGGGCATTATCGTTCGAAACTTTGGATCATTTGCTTCACTCATGTGCAAGTTTAAAATTTGTTTGACACAAGGTATCGATTTGGTTGGGAATTCCATATGGAGATAACGAAACAGTGGTGGATCATTTGCTATGGTTCAAAAAGGCTCTTCGCGACAAAGCTTCTCCAAACAAGAGATTACTAAGTATAAAATGGTAAGTAGTCAATAAATTTTTTATTTTAACTAAGTATAGAATGGTAAGTAGTCAATAAATTTTTTTTTTTTATCAAAATCAAATTAAACAGAAAAATTAATAAAATACTAAAATATCAAAATAGTTTTTTGATATCATTAATTATATGAATATTATAAAAAGTAATACATGTGTTTTTCAACTAATTTTTTTAAACATTTTAAATTTTATTAGATAGATTTACAATATAGAATGGAGTGAATAATTGTTTTCCCCACGCAATAGTGTTCCTCCCTAGTCCCAGAAATTAAACTTATGAGGTCAATATGAAAAATCATGACAAAATAAAATATTAATTTATTCTGGGAAAAATATAAATTTTATATTTATATTACATACTAAAATTTAATATTGTTAATAACATATCTTGCTAAAGATTTCACTTTTTTTTTTTAAATTGTTAATAACTTCTTAGAAATATATCATGAAAATAAAAATTAATTAGGAAAAGGAAGTTTTGTTTGTAACTTTTTCATTTTAACTAAATAAATTTGTTCACTACTTAATTTCTTTTTTTTGTTGCTAATATACACAAATGACAAAACAGTTTTTGTAATTGGAAGTGGGATACTATTGTAAATAAAACTTTAGGTACCAATAGTGTTCATTGTTCACCTTGATTCATTCATAAACTATTTTTTTTTCAATTGGAATGTGAACACTGAGTCAAAGGAATCAGTTCAATTAGTCAACAAAATTACTTTGAAAACTTAGAACCAAGTTTTGCTATTCTGCCAAACTAAAGAACATTCCAAAGTAAAGATAATATTAATTTTTTAGCAAATTAAAAGTAAACGTTACTAGTTGCAATAAAGCGTCCAAAAGGTTCATATTTGAAACTGGTTTGTCAAAGGCATGCATGAAATCATATGCAAAATGTTTACATCATAAGATGGCTTTATCTAACAAATTGGTAGTAGTGACTAGTGACATCAACTTTCACAATTCTTTTGAATTTGTTAGCAAATTGTCCAAATGGAAAATAATATTCAAGACTGCGACACTTACTTGCCCTTGCCCAACCCCCACTAAACTCGTGATATTTCTCTATTACAAAAATAGACTCATTTAATTTTAAAAATGTTTGATATTAAACAAAAAGCTTAATGAATATACATTAGGGATATGTATTTATTGAAGAGTAATTCATATTCAGAAGATGAGCATCAGAAGTTCTGATGTGGGCTAATCTTCTGATGGTTACTCAAAAGATAGTGTTGACCAGAAATTCTACTTTCTAGGTCCTGTTAGCTTAACTGTTTAATTAGTAAGGGTACTTTAGTATTTTGTAGTATTGTAGTGTTTGTACCTTAAACTTGTTCACTAAGTTTAGTCTGTTAGGGCTTAGGTGGCAATTTTTCTTTTGTATAAATAGCCTTGTAGTAGCTATCATTTAAAAACACAAGTAGTAGAATATACAACATTTATTCTCTCATCTCTTTTGCGCCGTTATTTCCTTTTGTTCATTCTCTTTGTTATCATCTTTAATTCTTGTGCACCAACAATTGGTATCTAGAGCTCTGGTTCCATACACGGGGAAACACGAGTGAACGTGAGTTTGTGTGATTGTGTGATTGATTTTGTTTCCGGGAAACAAAGTTGTGTTTAATCACATTTTTCTTGGTTGTTTGTGGGTTGGGAAACACTGTGAGTGTGAGTGAAATCTTTTTGTCTGCACAAGTTTAAAGATGAGTGGAAGCAATTTGAATACCAAACTTCCAGTTCTTGATGGTAAAAACTGGAATAGATGGATGATTCAAATGCGTGTATTATTTGGTGCTCAAGATGTTCTAGATCTTGTCACTGAAGGATATGTTCCGGTTGCAGCGGATGCAACGGAAGAACAAAAAGATGCGCAAAGAAAAACGAGGAAGAAAGATCAGAAGGCGTTGTTCTTCATCCATCAGTGTGTGAATGTGAATGTGTTTATGAAGATTGCTGATTCTATGACGTCAAAGGAGGCGTGGGATATACTGGTCAGGTGTTACGGTGGTGACGCATCAGTGAAAAAGGTGAAGCTTCAATCCTTGAGAAAGCAATATGAGAATCTCAACATGAAGAACAATGAGAAAGTTTCTGAGTATATTTCTAGAGTGATTTTGATCACTAATGAGATGAAGGCTTGTGGAGAAACCCTTTCTGAACAAGTAATCATAGAGAAGATATTGAGGTCACTTACTCCTCAATTTGATTATATTGTTGTATCTATTGAACATTCTAAAGATTTGGAAACCATGAGAATAGAAGAGTTGCAAAGCAGTCTAGAAGCACAAGAGTTGCGTCTGACTGAAAGAACTTCTGAAAGAGAAGTTGAGCAAGCTCTGAAAGCTTCTTTTGTCAAGAAGGACCAGAAGCATTCTTGGCCAGAGTCCAAGAATAGACGTGGTGATAGATTCCAAAAGGAAGCCTCAACTTCTGATGAGAAGAAATATCAGAAGGGAAAGGAGAAGAAGAAAGTTCAATGTTACTGTTGCAAACAGTTTGGCCATTTTTCTAGAGACTGTTTGGCAAACAAATGAAGGAAATCAGAATAAGCAAATATAGCTAGAGGTGATTCAGATGATGAACCTGTGCTATTGATGGCTTCAGAGTCTGACGAAAGATGTTCGTCATAATGGTGGTATATGGACACTGGGTGTTCAAATCACTTGACTGGAAACGAACAATGGCTGATAGACTTTGACTCTGAAAGGAGGACAAAGATCAGATGTGCTGATGACAAGTATCTTTATGCAGAAGGTATGGGAAATGTCAAAGTCAGAGTGAAGAATGGGAAGAATGTTCTGATCAAAGACGTTTGGTATGTTCCTGGAATCAAAATCAATCTAATGAGTGTGGGTCAGCTCATTGAAAAAGGTTTCTCAGTTTTTATGAAGAACAACCTCTTGAAGTTGTATGATTCCAATCAGAAGTTTATTATGCAATCTGAACAGGGAAGCAACAGAACATTCAAGGTGAATGTAGAAACAGCTGAAACAGAGTGTCTGAGTGCAAAAGGCTTAGAAGGTGATAGTAAGCTGTGGCATAAGAGGTTGGGGCATCTGAACTATAGAAGTATGGGACATCTAAGTTCTAAGAAGTTCATACATGACATTCCTAAGATTGTGAAGCCTGAGAAGTCATGTGAGGTATGCATGAAAGGCAAACAACCCAGATTGCCATTTGTATCAGAAGTTGCTCCAAGAGCAAAGCATGCTCTGGGAGTAGTACACTCTGATGTGTGTGGACCATTTGCAGAACCTTCACTTAGAGGAAATAGGTATTTTGTGTCTTTTGTGGATGAGTTCACAAGGATGACGTGGGTAACACTTATCAAGTTTAAGACTGAGGTGTTCACAGAATTCCAGAAGTTCAAGGTGAAGGCTGAGAAGCAGAGTGGTCAGAAGATAAAGATTCTCAAAACGGATGGTGGAGGTGAGTATAACTCTACAGAATTCCAGAAGTTCTGTGATGATAATGGAATTGAGCATGAGGTTACTGCTCCTTATACTTCTCAACACAATGGTCTGGCTGAATGAAGAAACCGTACTTTACTTGATATGACGAGAAGTATGCTAACAGAGAAGAAGCTTCCTCATAATCTCTAGGGAGAAGTTGTTGCTACTGCAGCATATGTTCTCAACAGGTGTCCAACGAAGAGGCTGAAGGAAATTGTTCCTTTAGAGAAGTGGACTAAAGAGAAGCAAAGTGTTAGTCATCTGAAAGTTTTTGGTTCTGTGTGTTACAAACACGTTCCAGAAGCTAGAAGAAAGAAGCTGAATGATAGGAGCAAAGTGATGTTATTGGTGGGGTACCACAGTACAGGTGCATACAAGCTCTATTGTCAAGAAACTAACAAAGTTGAAGTCAGCAGAGACGTCATTGTGAAAGAATCAGAATGTTGGGATTGGAGAGAGTCTCAACCAACTTCTGATGTAGAGATAATTTTTGAAGAAGAGTTAGAGTCAGAAGATGAAGAATCTTCTGAAGATGAGTCAGATGGTGAGTCTGATTCTTATCCAGATTCTGATGATGATCCAGAGTCTGGTGGTAGTCATGATTCTGGAAGGGAAAACTCTGAAGATGAAGAGCCTGGAGGACAAGCTTCTGGAAATGACTCAAGAGGTGATGACTCTGGAGGTGGTGACTCTGAAGTAGCTCAAAGGCCATAAAGAGTCAGAACTATACCTAGAAGGTTTACTGATTATGACATGTTGCAAGACACAGAAGTTGACTCAGAGGGAGATGTCATTCAGTGTGCCATGTTAGTAGATTCTGAACCAGTGGGTATTGAAGAAGCGCTCAAGAAGAAAGTTTGGTTGAATGCCATGAAAGAAGAACTTGAGGCTATAGAAAGAAACAAGACTTGGAAGCTGACAGAACTTCCAAAGAAGAAGAAAGCCATCAGCGTCAGATGGGTTTTCAAGGTAAAGCCGAAGCAAGATGAATCAGTTGGTAAACACAAAGCGAGGCTAGTGGCAAGAGGTTTTCTTCAGAAACCTGGGCTAGATTACTTTGAGGTGTTTGCTCCTGTAGCTAGACATGAAACAATCAGACTGGTGATTGCGTTAGCTGCAAAAAGAGGATGGTCCTTGATGCATCTGGATGTAAAGTCTGCATTTCTGAACGGTCCATTACAAGAGGAGGTATACGTGTCACAACCCCCTGGCTTTGTGAAAAATAATCAGGAAGGGATGGTGTACAAATTACACAAAGCTCTGTATGGATTAAAGCAAACACCCAGAGCTTGGAATTTGAAAATTGATTCATTTTTCAAGAAGCAAGGGTTTCAGAAGTGTGAGATGGAATATGGAGTTTATGTGCAACATTCTGGAAGCAATATGATTCTGTTGTGTCTGTATGTTGATGACATATTGCTTATAGGGAGTTGTCCAGAAGATCTGATGAAGTTCAAGAAGGTGCTGATGAATGAGTTTGAGATTACAGACCTTGGAAAAATGTCATATTTTCAATGGATGGAGATTATGTACTCACGAGATGGTATCATTCTGCATCAGGTGAAGTATGAGTTAGAACTTTTGAAGAAGTTCAAGCTGGAGAATTGCAAAGCTGCTGTTACATCGTCAGAAACGAATCAAAAGTTGGACTCTGACTCTGAAGGTGAAGATGTTGATGCTAAAATCTTCAAACAACTGGTGGGTTCTCTGAGGTATTTGTGTAATACCAGGCTTGATATATGCTATGCAGTTGGATTGGTTAGTAGGTTCATGAGTAAACCTAAGTGGTCCCATTATCAAGCTGCTGTCAAAATCTTGAGATATATCAAGGGAACTCTGAAGTTTGGCATATTGTTTCCTTCTGGGAGAAAGGAAGAACCAGAGTTATTGAGTTACTCCGACTCTGATTGGTGTGGAGACCGAGTTGATAGAAGGAGTACTTATGGATATTTGTTTATGTTTCTGGGAGGTCCTATTTTTTGGAGTTCCAAGAAGCAAGTTGTTGTTGCTCTATCAACCTGTGAAGTTGAGTACATTGCAAGCGTTGTAGCTGCATGTCAAGCTGTGTGGCTTCTGAACTTATTAGAAGATCTGAAGATTTAAGTGAAGAAGCCTCTGAAGCTGATGATTGATAACAAGTCTGCAATCAATCTTGCCAAGAATCTTGCGTTACACGGAAGAAGCAAGCATATTGAGACTAAGTATCATTTCTTGAGAAGCCAAGTCCATAATTGAACATTAGAGGTTGTGCATTGTAGCACCCAGAAGAAGATGGCAGATGTTCTGACGAAGGCGATCAAGCCGAATCAATTTCTGCTCTTAAGGGATGGAATTGGCGTTGTCAGCTTTGATTGAAGAATATGAATTAAGGGATGGTATTGAAGAGTAATTCATATTCAGAATATGAGCATCAAAAGTTCTGATGTGGGCTAATCTTCTGATGGTTACTCAGAAAATAGTGTTGACCAGAAGTTCTACCTTCTGGGTCCTGTTAGCTTAACTATTTAGTTAGTAAGGGTACTTTAGTATTTTGTAGTATTGTACTATTTGTCCCTTAATCTTGTTCACTAAGTTTAGTCTGTTAGGGCTTAGGTGGCAATTTTTCTTTTGTATAAATAGCCTTGTAGTAGCTATCATTTAAAAACACAAGTAGTAGAATATAAAACATTTATTCTCTCATCTCTTTTGCGCCGTTATTCCTTTTGTTCATTCTCTTTGTTATCATCTTTAATTCTTGTGCACCAACAGTATTGACAGTGTAAAACTTTTACACTGTCAACCAATAACGATCGTTAATCAGGAAAAGTCAGATTAAAAATTTAAAAAAAATTGTATGACATGACAGAACATTATATTCAAATTAGATGACAGTGTAAAACTTTTTTACACTGTCAGTGCATAATCATTAAACTCATAAACAAATTTTTCAATAGATTTTCTATAAAAATTCAATTCTTTGAAAAAATTATTAATTTTCAGTGAGATTGTGTTACAAATAAATAAAAATTGGATTATTAAAGTGAATCAACACAAAATAAATTTTTTTGTTGATAAAATTGAAATATATCTCAATGTTATTTTTGGTGTTCTATGAGAAATAGATTAACAAATAAATCAAGGGTTTATTTTTGGCGTGTAATTTTCTTTCCGGCTTCGTTTTTTTAGTCCGGTGTTTTTGTATCCTCTTTGAGAACTTAGGTTCTCTATTCAATATATTTCTTGCTAAAAAAAAATCACTCCAAATATAATAAATTGGAAAATCTACTTTTGCTTCAAGTATACACTATTCAGTGCAGGTTTGCTTTTACTTTTGTAAATCTAAAAATCAATTCTAGAGGTATAGAATTAATTTGAAGTGATTTTAAGATATTTGATTAGACATAATTCTTTTAGGCACACGACATAATTATATTTATGTCCACTGTTTTCGTAGATACATCTCCGGAAACACTTTTTTTTCAAAATTTGGGTTTTTTCGGAGATGCTTCTACGGAAGTATTTTAAATAGAGAAACATTTGGGAAAACTCCCAAATAATTCAGTTAAGAAAATATTTCGTAGATACATCTACGGAACAAATCAACGTAAAATTAAAAAAAAAAAGATGCTTCCGGAGATACACCTCCAGAAGCAGAAGGGAAAATTTGGCAATGCACATAGTGTGTGAGAACTCCATGAAGTGAGGTAAGATATTCTCTTAATTTTTCACCTTTGCATTTTTATCTGTCTTTTTTATTATGACAAAGGGCGAGCAGAATACTCTCAAGGGAAGTAGAGTATACTCTCTACTCATGCGAGAAGGAGTTTAAACACTCCAAATTTATTTACTTATCTTTTCTTTTACCACCTCCATGTGAGATGCGTTTTCATCATCAAAAAGGGAGAGAATATGAAACTATGTGTTTGCAGGTTTAATCAGGAAGTGGTCAAAGCTAAGCAAGTCATGCCTAGATTTATCTTGGTTTTGATGATGATAACTCATGAAGATACAACATGACTTTGATGATAACTTATGAAGATTTAACAAGACTTTGATGATAAATCATAAAGATGTAGCTTGACTTTGATGACAGCAAATCAAAAAGACAAGCAAGTATTGATATTGTTTCAGGCAGTCAAATATGAGCAAGATAGTTTGATCAAGCTCTTCCTCCAAATAAAGTTTAAAATTCAGGGTTTAATGATCACTTTGATATCCTCTGATGATAGAGTCCGACTTGATGATATCTAAAGTCTTATCTCCAAGAAGACTCAAGTGAAGTGCTTATGTGATTGGTATATTTGAAAAAAGACTCGAAGTTTTAGAGTGTGAAAGAGAAGAAGTGTGAAAGCTCGTCTAATCGTGTCTGAGTGATTAGTGTTTTGTAAAAAAGTAAGAGAATTTTTGTAAAGTAATATGGCTAAATCATACATTTTCTAAAAATATTTTTAAAGCCTCTATTTTCTTAAAGAAAATAGCCTAAAATACTTTTTGAGCCTAGCTAGATGAGTTGGAAATTGTTAGAATGATTAGAATATATTTTTGAACTATCTAATTGATTGGACCATATACCCAACATCTAGAAAGGCGGAGTCGAACTCATTCTTGAGAATGAGGTTGGGTTAACTGTCGAGGTATCATTGAGATTTAAATTTCTAACCACTAAGCTGAATACGACGCAGTAATAGATTGTCTCACGTTGGCATCCGAGATGGGAGCAGAAAGCATTAAGTTGAAAATAAATTCTTATCTAGTAGTGTTGCAAATAAAAGGTGAGGCTCAAACGAAGGAGCCAGTGCTTCAGTGTTACGTCCAACTAGCTAGAGAAATACTAACCAAGTTCACGATGACTGAGAGAGGAAAACACCAGGGTATATATATATTATCCAAGTTGGCTACTATGAGACCCTCAACTGTGAATCATTTTTATATTCAAGAAACTTTGAAGATCCGTAACATTGAAGTCCTAAGGATTGTAACAATGAATATTGTACAAAAGAGGATTGCGAACTCTCTTGCTAAAGTGTTTAAAAAATAGGAAGCCTCTCATGCCTGGCTAAAGTACATGAAGGAATTGCGGGGTAGAACCTAGGAAATTCTTAAGAGCTGGTTATTATTAGCCAACCATGATAGAGGGTGCAAAACAATATGTTAGGAAATGCGACTAATAGTAGCGACACGGGGACGTGTATAATGCACTACTGTTCGAGCTACATTTCTTAACTGTGTCGTGGCCATTCTCATTGTGGGGAATGTAAATCCTCTTACCATTCCCCCAAGCCTCGGGGCAACTCAAGTTCCTGATTATGGCCATAAATTACTTCACCAAATGGATAAAAGCAGAAAAATTAGCAAACATCACATCAAAGAATATCTTGAAGTTTATCAAAATAAACATCTAGGCATGGTATGGGATTCCCCAAGCCGTCAAATGGTACGTAGTTCACAGACAAAAGGTTCAAAGTCCTTTTGGAGGGGCTAAAGGTTACACAACACTTCACGTCATTGGAACACCCTCAAACCAATGGACAAGCTAAAGATGTTAATCAGGTAATTCTTAGATGGTCAAAGAGGAGGTTAACCGAGGCCAAAGAAAATTGAGCAGATGAACTCCCACATGTCATTTGGTCCAAGAAAATAACGTTGCATTCAACCATTAGAGAAACATATTTTTAATTGATGTATGTAATAGAAACCATCATTCCCTTTGAAATTGAAGAATTAAGTTAAAGGATAGCTTATCCCCTAATCGAAGCAGATAAATCCAAAGCAATTAGATAAGAAGTAGACATGTTGGAATAAAAAAAGAGTGTCACATCTCTGCTGAGCATGGTCGTTAAGAGAGCAACGACTATTAAATATAACAGAGGAGTGAAACCCCGAGAGTTTGAGTCGAGCAGGCTCGTATGGAGACGAGCTGACGTGGGAGGAAATAATGTCAAGGACGACAAGTTAGCATCCAATTGGGAAGGGTCGTACATAAATCAGTTCTAGCACAAGGAAAGAGACTTTAGAAGTATTACGGTTAAGTAGCTTAAAGTTACTCCACAAAGAAAATGTAATGAATATGACGTTTTTTACAAGATACTTTGGTATTTTTATTTAGCAGAAATTAAGACAAAAATGTCAATCATCGCATCACATGCGGTACACTCATTCCACTCTCTTAGGAGATAGCCATTAAAAGGCCTATGCGATAATGCCTTGAAAATGTCAAAACTGGACTAGAACAAGACCTAGGGGCACACAAGAGGAGCCGACCCTTGGCCACAAAGAGTCTTCTACAATGTTGAAGAACGAAATGAATACACACCAAGAAAAAGAGACAAGAAACAAAATGGAGAAGCTATAAATTAAAGGAGAAGCATAAAACTAAGAAAGGAAAGATTTTTTTAAAAAATTCAAGGTCAGGAGGCCAGTAACATAATCCAAATATCACTATTTTCAAAAAACAATACAAAAGATAATCATGGACATTACACGTCCCTGTTTAGACTTCTCCTCTTCATCTTTTCTATCTCTGCCCTCGGTCACTTCCTCATCATTGCTGACTATTTCCCTGTCCATGATCTTCTTTCTCATGCCTATTTTATATAAAGGAATGTCAATTCAAGGATAGAGGAACTGAATTTGCTCGATGGCCCAATGAAAAGCAAGTGAGCGCCCTGAATACCATCATTGATGGCCTTGTTATTCTCCTTCATCCATCCCTAGAAAGATTCTTGTTATTTCTTCGGAACCTTCTGAGTATCAATCAAATAAGATAAAGACTTCGTAGTATAGGCATTTGCTTCTTCAAGAGCCTTGTTTGTCGTGGCAAGATTATTCTACAAATCAATGATTTTAGCCGCCAGGGCAGAAGGAGTACGAAGAGTCTTCACTTCCTTTTGGTGATTCTATAACTTACTAGATTCGACCTTCCAGAAATAACCTCCTCCTTAGGCTGAGTCAAATCTAGTTAGAGTTTATGTACCTTCTCTTAAAGGGAACTTCGCTCACCAGTAGCCATTTTGCACTTGCTCTTCCATTGGTCCCTTTATTTTAAAAGACTGCAATGCACAAGCATATCATGTCATCCGACAGCGTCCAAGGTCAACCTGGAAGCCCTATGGAATAAATGGTATGTCGTCTCGGCCATCAGCTCCATCTTCCTAGAATTGGAAAGATTATGGACGTAGGTAGAATCCTGATTCAAGAAGGACTTATGTACTTCATGGGACGTCCGAGGAACCCATTAGGAAAGAACAGCGGGAAGCATAGAAATAGAAACATCTAGGGCTTCAAGAGAAATCCCAACAGAACGAGAATCAGAAGTTTTCATATTTTACCCAGTACCTTCTAAGACGAGATCTTTGTCTCTTCCCCTTTTAAGGGGGGCGTTTGGTGAAGAATGAAGACGGTTGTGAGAATGTTCACTCATCCTTTCACCTTTTTTGTCAAAGTCGAAAGAGAAAAGTAAGATTGTGATACAACCAGGTCGGATGATAGCTGGTTTGGTTGGTCAGAAGTCGAGTCAGAAGGACCAGATGAGGGGAAAGCCTTGGCAGCATTCATGGCTTCTATGGCCTTCCTTCTTTCGTAAAGGTTCCTAACAGAGGCCATCAAATTTGTAAACAATGAAATACAATCAACCACACAATAAAAAAACTCTCCTATCACCAAAAGTCCTCTCTTTTCCTCAACACCAGAAGCATTTAGGATAGCTTGAGAGTTAATAAACTGCTTCTGCTCTTCATAGATCCTACTTCCTTAGTGTTTTTCTCTTCCTCATAACATAAATGTTCATAGAAGTACACCAAATCCTTCATCAACCACTCATCTTACGAAGAAGGTCAGTCATCGCCAAAGCAATTTAAGAGAGTCTCGTTCAAAATGGTCCCAAGACAAGTACTTCCTAACCCTTCCTGACATCGAGAAGAAGGAGAAGGGTAGGATGTAGGGGTGGCAAACGGGCATGCCCGCCCCGTTTAGGCCCGCCCCGCAAAAGCCCGCGAAAAAACGGGACAGGGCGGGCTTTTTTGAGAGTGCGGGTCTAAAACCTTGCCCCGCCCCGCAAAAAAGTGAGGGCGGGGCGGGGAAAGCCCGCGGGCATTCGGCTTTTTAGGCCTAAAAATAGTAAAATTCTATAAAAAATAAATGCCCGCAAAAGCCCACAAAAAAACGGGGCGGGGCGGGGCGGGCACATTAAAGAGAGCGGGCCTAAAACCTTGCCCCGCCCCGCGAAAAAGTGCGGGTAAAACGGGCTTTCCCCGCGGGCCAGGCCCGTTTTGCCACCCCTAGTAGGATGGAACCTCCTGGTCAACATTTCAAAAAAAATGAATGAACCCTTAGGCTCAGAGAAGTTACTAAAATATAGTGGTCCTTGAAGTTCTTCCAACAGTCTATATACGCCAAATATCTTGTTCAACTAACGAATAGAAATGATCCCCTGACTATGAACATAATCTTTTCGAAGCCTGAGATACGAGGAACAAATTGAAAAAGAGCCGCATATATGGCCCATCCCTTTGATATTCACGCCAATACTGGCACATCTTTGCAAAAGCCCTGACAGATGAATGAAATCAGAAAGGAGATATGGCCAAATGGTTCAGCAAGCCCTCTTTGAACGCACTAAAGGGTAGCCTTAATTTCAACCGGATGAAAAGACATTCGTAGAAAGGAATAGCACACCTGTCATAACAACTGCATATCCGTTTACCCTCGCTAACATGTGAAACGACCCAATCAGAAGAGGTACCCACCTCTATATGAGTGTCGACCACCTTCTTTGAATGACCAAATGCGGAGACAGTCCCTATTATCTCAAGATCAACCCAAGGGTAGAGTCATGAATTAGAAGGCCAAACTAAATTAGGTCTCCCCCATTTAACCATATTGTTCCATCTGTCTCATAAAAGATAACAACAATCAGAGGTGGGATTATCGTTCCTAAATAGGAGGTGTTCTTTAATTTCTTCCTTTATAAGTTCCTTGCCACTAGAGGCGGCGAAAGTCTTAGAAAAGTGACAGACCTTTGATTTATTTTGTGAAACAACCATCGCCTTCATGTCTTGGTAGTAAAGAACGGAGGAAGTCAAGCATACAACAACTTCCAGATAAACCAGAGGGTGAGAGTCTCCTTCCACGTTCCCATTAGAAGGTATGGAGGTCCACCCCCACTCTCAACAGAACCTCATCCAGTCCCAGAGTTATCACTAAGAATGATCCAATTAGAAATGAGATCATTGACCTATAGAGATTCCTCATTTGAAATGTCAGGGATTTTGTAAACAGCCAATATAGGAGAATCTCCCCCACCATCTCCATTTATGTTCAAAGGTATACCCCCTAGGCCATCCATGGAAAATAAAATATAAAAAAGGAGGGTAAAGGAAGAAATAGTACCTGAAGAAAAAGGTTGAACAAAATAAGTTGTTTGGATATAAAGAGTAGCAACAGATAAACTTAAGTAAGAGGAGAAACTATTGGGATCAAAGAAGGATCACCCAGGGTAATGCAAAAGAAAACACGAAAGTAAGAGCAAAGAGAAGGAAGACGGAAATCAAAAAGTTCTAAAAGAAACACACAAGGAATTTTATATAAAGAGGGGGAACGTTACAGAATCATGGGGTGGTGTCGGCATAATGATCCAATGGCCCATAAGCCTTCTCAGGGTAACAAATACACTCAAGTGCACTCGAATGGTCTAGCCATACGCGTCACTTACTAAATTAATCACCTAGAGCCACATGTGGTTTAATCAGGTGAAACGTCTTATTGATTAGACAATAATTTATTGAAAGTGTTCCTTGACTTTTCATTGCCCAACTCGAGAGATAAAAGTGTAACATTGCCCGACCCGGTGTGAAGATTTCCTATGCTTCTCACCATAGCAAGCCCGGTGGAAACAGTTCCGCGCTGGATCGAGGCCCTAAGAGAAATGTTAGTAAGTCTCGATTCTTCCTAACTTATTAATACTTCTTCTTTGGCGCAAAAACAGTTATGAAACTCATTTCTCCAAGATTTCACTTTACTTTGAGTTTGTCCATACCTAACTTGAGCGTTGGAGTGGTAACCTTCCAGATTAACTTCATTCACCGCATCGGATACAAAGCACCATCACAATGTAAAGCTCAAATTAGCTTCGCCGATCATCATCTGGTTCTCGTGCGAAACACTAGTAATTCCTTCTTTTACACCACTTGAAAGACAAAGTCATTTTTAAAGGTGTGTAAGATAGGCTACATCATAGGGCCTCAAATTTTCCATGGTGAAATTGTCGCTAAATAGGATCTAGTAATATTATCGAGACTAAATAGGGTTCTTATTCATTTTGTCACATTGAAATATAACTAACTTACACATAATCCTCCAAAAACTTAAGACGACTTTGCTGAATTACCCATCATTTCCATTACTACATTAAGGCGTAACAACTTATAACTTTATTATTCTATAAGTCACTTATCAAAAAACAAAATTAATAGTACCCTTTCCTCTTCACCTTCCCCACCTTAATACCCAAACCAGTTTAAACATAATACACTCTTGGCTTACCCACTTTGTGACTCCAGCCATCACC
Organism: Vicia villosa; assembly: GCF_029867415.1. Lineage (NCBI taxonomy): Eukaryota > Viridiplantae > Streptophyta > Magnoliopsida > Fabales > Fabaceae > Vicia > Vicia villosa. Next base: position 49,007 of record NW_026705057.1, read on the forward strand.
CCTCATCTTCACCAAAACCACCCATTTATCACATCAACATTCCATTCTTAAAACCACCCCAACTTCTCACTACGCACACCTCTCACCATATACAATTCCCCTTAATAACACTAGTGCAAAAAGCACAATATAATTTTAACATTTACACCCAATATATTAAAAACGGGTGTAAATAAGAAACGCGGTGGCAATTTTGTAAATAAAATATTATTTTAAATATTAGCATGCGACAATTTACACCCTATTTTTTAAAAACGGGTGTAAACGAAAAATATTATTATAATTAGATCTCAATTACTCCCGTTAAATTTAAAACGGGTGTAAATTTAAATGGACTAAAAAAATATTTAATTTTATAACTTAAAATATTAATCTATTTCACTGAAACCTTATTGTATAACATGTTTTGTTATAGTATATATTAAATATAATTATCACTTATCATATGTTTTATTACATTTCATTTAATATGTCACTTAACATTCATTATGCAAAAGAAACAAAGAATAATAAGTTACCTACAAAGCGTAGCTTCAACAAACGTGAAAACGGAAAAGCGATTCTTGCTCCTCTTAAAAGTGCTTATCTAATGTGGTTTTCATTCTCGTGGCAGAGCATGGTGATTAATGGAACAAGCAAATGAGAATGAAGTTAAGAGAAACCAAAGATACATGAAGATGATGCCGACGCGGATTCATGATGGAATTCGGTACGTGCATTTTTTTCCAGTGAATTTCACTTTCAATCTTCTTCGTCTCTCTTTTTCGATTGCTGCTGTGTGATTGTTGTTCAATTATGGATTAATAACGAATTCGTAACATGCACACCAAGTGTTGGGTGAAATGCCTGAACTGAATTATTTCTCTTTTTTGTTTGATATCTACTGCGGAATTGTTTTTGTGTTGATATTCAATGTTGTAACAGGTTGTGGTTGGCGAATTATGATTTGTTATTTAAAGGTGGGAAAGGGAAGGGAACAGGTAGGGTATTTTCCCATTAGAACTGGAATTGTAGGTTGAAACTGAATAATATCTACTAGAGCAGGTGCTAGATCAAAGTCAGTTACCTAGAATGGAGAGGACTTGGATTATACATTGGTCAAATAGTTCAATTTACCAATCAGACAGGTTACTATGATCCTCAAACAATTCATGTTCCTTTATGGAAAAGTTCCTTTGGAGGAATGGAGTGTTGTTAGGGCCTAGTCATAGCCCAATATTGTTGAACCTGCCCAAAATCTCTAAATAGTCACTGGCTAGTCAGCAAACCTATAGTAGAGAAGCTCCAATAATGTCAAGCAGCTCTCTTATGTATTTCGAGATTCAGATGCCTAGAGTGTTGGCTAGGTGACAGAGAAGGATTATTCTGATTTGTTATTCTTTGTCCCTCCAAATAAATCATTGTTCAAGACTTCTAGTACCCTAATAAAAATATAGGGACAATTTCAAGGAATTTAAACGAGAAAATATTTGAGCAAACAAGAGCCATAATTATTAGTAGCATCCAATATGGGTTCAACCTGGGCCATAGCAGCTTTCGCGTGGTAAAGCTTGTGGCTGTTGCTATTTCATTTTCTTTCACGTGGATAATGCACAACGTCCAAGTAGAGTGTGACAAGGATCTTTTACAAAGTGTTAAACTTTATGCTTCCCTTTGTACAAAGTAGTGTTTAACAAGGTGTGTGACTGAATTTTATCAGATTGAGAATGAATATGGGAACATTGAAAGCTCTTACGGCAATGGAGGCAAAGAGTACATTAAATGGGCGGCTAACATGGCTCTAAGTCTTGGTGCTGGTGTTCCATGGGTCATGTGCAGGCAAACTGATGCTCCATATGAGATTGTAAATTATATCCAGTTCCATTATTGAAACAAAATGTGATTTACCTCTACTTATAAAAAATAAATATGTTCAGTTCTCTCTTTTTATTATAAAAAGAATAACAAAAAGGGAAACATAGTTAAAATATTTCCTATCTAGAATAACTGATGATTAAATTGGTTTGTTAAGTTGATATTATTATTCATAGATTATATTGTTGTCCACAGATTGATACATGCAATGCATACTACTGTGATGGATTTAAACCAAACTCTCCTAACAAACCAACTTTTTGGACGGAGAACTGGGATGGATGGTATGAATACACTCATCCTTCAAGGGAATTGTCTTTTAATACGACAAATGGTTGTCAGTAGTGGCTGTAGCAACTGCTGTTGCAGATTGCATTAGTGTACTTGCCACCAATAGTCACTATTACCTCTTTCTGGAAACTCTAGCTTTAATCATGTCTATTACTATCACTTTACAAAATTCAGAAATTGAACTTTTACTCTGCTTTCTTAGCCATAGTATCTGCCACTGTAACATTTTACGCGGCATGCTGCTGCTGTGTCATGTTCTGCTATTGCCTACTTTGCTCATATGTGATGCAGATGTCAGTAATTTAAGGAATTATGTAGTTAAGGAGGTATTATGATATCAATAAGGTACTTACTTGTAGGTGCACTAAAACTAAATGACTAGAGCCTAGAGGGTGTGTGATTATATAGTGAATGGAAGTAATATACAAGTTTAAGAATCCATGTTGTATATAAACTGTTTGTAAATCTTTCAGATTAGGCTATATATTTTGATTTCATACTTCTGTGTGTGTGTGTGTGAGTGTTGAAATGCGCGCACGTGGTGTGTTGAACTGTTGATAATTAATAAAAAGTAGAAAGGATTGTGCTCATAACTTATTTGGCTTTGTTGTGATAAATATTTTTATTGCTTCCCAATGCTTTTTGAAGGTATACACAATGGGGTGAAAGATTGCCCCACAGACCTGTTGAAGACCTTGCATTTGCAGTTGCACGTTTTTTCCAGCGTGGAGGAAGCCTTCAAAATTATTATATGGTATGATAGTTGAGTACTTGAGTAAAAGTTTTATTTGGATTTTAGAGTAAAAGCTTATTTGTGGCTTCTTTGTCAGTGTTATCAATGACAAATGGCAGATTACCTGTGGCTGGTATAATAAACTTTGTGGCCGGTGGTAGCTGGCACAGAATCTGCCATGCCATGGGGCCACCATAGTAGCAACTTGACAGCATTTTCTGTACCGTGCCAAGCTAAATAGCCATTAGTTATCTAATGGAGAATTTTTGTCCAATATTTGTATTAGAGAGACTTACTACATTGTGTTTGTTTTATCACTTTTTTGTTCGTTATTAGGATTAAACAGTTTTTTGGTTCCTATAAAACTGACAAATTTTAATATTCATTTCTATTTAAATTTTATTCGTTTTTAGTCTATATAAATAGAAATAGTGTGTTTGTATTCTATCAGCCCACGGCCTAAAAACACAACATTTTTGTTTTTTAAGAACTAAAAATAAATAAAAATTAAATATGGATAAAAATCAGAAATCACTAATTTTGTAAGGAAAAAAAGACATATATAACCCTTTTTATTAAACATCAAATTGAAACTGAAAATTTGAAAGCCCGTTACTCAGATTAGAGGCATAAACAAAAAGATTTGCTCTTCAAAACTGAAAATGCTGAATTAAAGCATATCAAAACTTAAATTCTGGATAGTATCTACTTTTATTCTTCTGGGGCTTGAACAAAAAAAGACTTGGATAAGTAAAAAAAATAGATGACTCATTGGATGAATACTATGTAGAGATAATGCACAGTGTGGTGACATGTTTGAACACCATGTTTCACTTGAGATTTAAACATATATATGTTATACGGGGTTTATCTATGTCCATTTTATAATTTAGTTTTTATCGATATATGAGTTATCTGTGGCCTGCATCTTGACAGTCTTTTTATGTTTTATAGTATCATGGTGGAACAAATTTTGGCCGCACTGCTGGGGGACCCTTGCAAATTACAAGTTATGATTATGATTCTCCAATCGATGAGTATGGTACGTAAAAGAATAGCAAAGGACTTTACTTTTTGTAGTTGAAATGATAGCTAATTTGGGGAGTTATATAACTGCTTAGTGTTGACATGGTTCATGACAATCAACTGATTAACCTTGCTTTTTTATTAGGTTTGCTGAATGAGCCAAAATGGGGTCACTTGAAAGATCTACATGCTGCTTTAAAGCTCTGTGAGCCCGCTTTAGTGGCTGCTGACTCACCAACATATATAAAACTTGGTCCAAAGCAGGAGGTTTGAGCCATGGCTGAATAGTTATTTTTTAATAAAAAGGGAATAGTGGTGGGAAATGTCATAGGAGATAGTAGCCCTGATACCATGTTGGGGTTAAAAAGGTTTTAGATAGAGGGAAGAGAGAAAATGATGACTTTGAATTATGAATATAACTTAATATGGTTGATGATTATAATTTGAGACAAGACTAAGTACTAATCCACATTCATACTAATACAATATTTCAAACCCTAACTAAATAGGAATACGAATCATGATGTTTACAAAGAAATATGGAAACTAATCTTAAGAGATAATAAAATAGTGTAAAATACTCTAAATAAGAACTAAGAAGCTAATCCTACTAGATAAATGGGTGACGTTTTCTTTTTGCTGAAAAACTTGTATATCAATTTCAGGCACATGTATACCAAGCAGATGTCCACACTGAAGGATTAAACTTGTCTCTGTCCCAAATCTCTAGCAAATGCTCAGCTTTCCTTGCCAACATTGATGAACATAAAGCAGCAGCTGTGACCTTTCACGGTCAAACATACATTATACCACCATGGTCTGTGAGCATATTGCCAAATTGCAGGAATGTGGCTTTCAATACTGCTAAGGTTAGTTATGCAAGGAATAACTAATTCATACCCAAAATTTAGCCCATGTGGTGATGGTTTCTGCATCCTTATAACCAATAATTGGCCATATCATATCACTAGTCAATGTGGGATCGCCAGCAATTTTATATTGTGACTGTCTAAAACTTTCTTCTTGAAATATGCAAGGTTGGAGCACAAACTTCAGTCAAATTTGTAGGGTCTGATTTGCTTCCATCTGCATCTATTTTTTTGCCAGCCCAACAATTGGCACACCCCAATGGCATCTCCAACATCTCAAAGTCATGGATGACTACGAAAGAGCCAATAAATATATGGAGTAAGAGCAGTTTCACTGCAGAAGATATATGGGAGCACTTAAATGTAACAAAAGACCAATCTGACTATCTTTGGTATTCAACCAGGTAATTATGCACTCCTGAATACTCTTCTATGTGTATCATTTTCATTACAAAGCATATCGTACAGTTTGTTTTACTGTTACTGACTTATGTGTGAATATATGCTTCCTGCTTAAAATCAACCTTTTTATTAAGACGAGGGTAACATGGATTAGACTTTTAACAAGTTGGTCTTAGAAGCTTTCTTGCCATCTTTGTTTATCTGCCCAAGGGGTTTCCTGGAAGAAACCATTTCTGAATTCCATAAAATGGCAATCGATTTTTTTCCTTTAAGAATTTGATCAAATAATAATTCAATTGTTTTCTGATTCCATTAATTTGTGTACAAAATGCAGAATATATGTTTCAGCTGGTGATATCTTGTTTTGGAAGGAAAATTCTGCTCATCCAAAACTTACTATAGACAGTGTTCGTGATATACTGCGTGTATTTGTCAATGGGCAACTTATAGGTAATTAAATATCATGGTACTGAACATATGTTTTATATGAAGATGAGTATTTTTTTTATTCCTTAAATTAATGGAAGTTCTATTCTGAATAATGCACTTTGTTGTGTAGTTTCCCTTGCAAGACTCTTTATTGAATCTAGAGAAGAAAGAAAATGAAAAATAATTTTATTCTTGTAAAAATTTGAGCTTGAGTCTGATATTGATTGATTCATATACTGAAAACTGTACTATCGATACTGAATAACTCAATGGGAAGATAACATTCTCAACAAAGGATGCTTTTATTATTTTATGGACTTTGGCAGTACATGTTCAACAAGTTAGAGCTTCATGTACTCATTTTAGGGAGTGACAAGGCTGACAAAACGGTAAAACATTTTTTAACCTCGTAGTTTTTAAGAAATTAGAGGTTTGTTGTTTGGCTCTGAATTGCTATATAATGAATAATTTTGTAGATTTTGCTTGAGAAGATGAAGTCGGTGTACACGAATGTAGAAGGTCTTCCTCCGGAACAAATTGTGGAAAGCAATTGCTTCTCCAGGGCGTGGTATTTTGGCCATGGATGAATCCAATGCTACATGTGGAAAGCGGTTGGATTCAATTGGACTAGAGAACACCGAAGCTAACCGTCAAGCATGGCGTAAAATTATATATGAAGAAAGTGTTATGAGTTGGTTAAAATATAATTTTTATGTGTATGATTTTATAGTACTTGAAATATTATGAATGCACATGATATTGTATACTTTTTGGTTAATATTAAAAATATTTTGAGTTAGTTAAAATATGATTTTATAGTATTTGCAATATTATGAGTGAAAATGAAATATAACTAAATGGTGTATATGAAATAGGGTGTAAATAGATTCAAATATAATATAATTGTTCATTCATAAATGACATATTTACACCCGATTTTTATTAAAATAGGGTGTAATTAAAAACATATCTACACCCGATTTTAATTAAAACAGAGTGTAATTAAAACGTAATTACACCCGATTTTTATTAAAATAGGGTGTAATTAAAACGTAATTACGCTCAATTACACCCGATTTTTACTAAAACAGGGTGTAATTAAAAACGTAATTATGCCCAATTACACCCGATTTTTATTAAAACAGGTTGTAATTAAAAATGTAATTATACCCAATTACACCCGATTTTTATTAAAACATGGTGTAATTAAAAACGTAATTACGTCCAATTGCACCCGATTTTTATTAAAACAGGGTGTAATTAAAAACGTAATTACACCCAATTTTTGTTAAAATAGGGTGTAATTAAAAACGTAATTACGCCAAATTACACCCGATTTTTGTTAAAATAGGGTGTAACGTAGAACATATTTACACCCGATATTCTTAAAATAGGGAGTAATTACGAACGTATTTACACCCGTTTTAAAATAGGGTGTAAATGCGTTAGACATTTCTCACCCTGTGGATATACACCCGATTTTTATTAAAAATAATGGGTGTAAATTTAATAAAAAACGGGTGTAAATTAACATTTTTGTACTAGTAATATGGCTAAATCATACATTTTCTAAAAATATTTTTAAAGCCTCTATTTTCTTAAAGAAAATAGCCTAAAATACTTTTTGAGCCTAGCTAGATGAGTTGGAAATTGTTAGAATGATTAGAATATATTTTTGAACTATCTAATTGATTGGACCATATACCCAACATCTAGAAAGGCGGAGTCGAACTCATTCTTGAGAATGAGGTTGGGTTAACTGTCGAGGTATCATTGAGATTTAAATTTCTAACCACTAAGCTGAATACGACGCAGTAATAGATTGTCTCACGTTGGCATCCGAGATGGGAGCAGAAAGCATTAAGTTGAAAATAAATTCTTATCTAGTAGTGTTGCAAATAAAAGGTGAGGCTCAAACGAAGGAGCCAGTGCTTCAGTGTTACGTCCAACTAGCTAGAGAAATACTAACCAAGTTCACGATGACTGAGAGAGGAAAACACCAGGGTATATATATATTATCCAAGTTGGCTACTATGAGACCCTCAACTGTGAATCATTTTTATATTCAAGAAACTTTGAAGATCCGTAACATTGAAGTCCTAAGGATTGTAACAATGAATATTGTACAAAAGAGGATTGCGAACTCTCTTGCTAAAGTGTTTAAAAAATAGGAAGCCTCTCATGCCTGGCTAAAGTACATGAAGGAATTGCGGGGTAGAACCTAGGAAATTCTTAAGAGCTGGTTATTATTAGCCAACCATGATAGAGGGTGCAAAACAATATGTTAGGAAATGCGACTAATAGTAGCGACACGGGGACGTGTATAATGCACTACTGTTCGAGCTACATTTCTTAACTGTGTCGTGGCCATTCTCATTGTGGGGAATGTAAATCCTCTTACCATTCCCCCAAGCCTCGGGGCAACTCAAGTTCCTGATTATGGCCATAAATTACTTCACCAAATGGATAAAAGCAGAAAAATTAGCAAACATCACATCAAAGAATATCTTGAAGTTTTTCAAAATAAACATCTAGGCATGGTATGGGATTCCCCAAGCCGTCAAATGGTACGTAGTTCACAGACAAAAGGTTCAAAGTCCTTTTGGAGGGGCTAAAGGTTACACAACACTTCACGTCATTGGAACACCCTCAAACCAATGGACAAGCTAAAGATGTTAATCAGGTAATTCTTAGATGGTCAAAGAGGAGGTTAACCGAGGCCAAAGAAAATTGAGCAGATGAACTCCCACATGTCATTTGGTCCAAGAAAATAACGTTGCATTCAACCATTAGAGAAACATATTTTTAATTGATGTATGTAATAGAAACCATCATTCCCTTTGAAATTGAAGAATTAAGTTAAAGGATAGCTTATCCCCTAATCGAAGCAGATAAATCCAAAGCAATTAGATAAGAAGTAGACATGTTGGAATAAAAAAAGAGTGTCACATCTCTGCTGAGCATGGTCGTTAAGAGAGCAACGACTATTAAATATAACAGAGGAGTGAAACCCCGAGAGTTTGAGTCGAGCAGGCTCGTATGGAGACGAGCTGACGTGGGAGGAAATAATGTCAAGGACGACAAGTTAGCATCCAATTGGGAAGGGTCGTACATAAATCAGTTCTAGCACAAGGAAAGAGACTTTAGAAGTATTACGGTTAAGTAGCTTAAAGTTACTCCACAAAGAAAATGTAATGAATATGACGTTTTTTACAAGATACTTTGGTATTTTTATTTAGCAGAAATTAAGACAAAAATGTCAATCATCGCATCACATGCGGTACACTCATTCCACTCTCTTAGGAGATAGCCATTAAAAGGCCTATGCGATAATGCCTTGAAAATGTCAAAACTGGACTAGAACAAGACCTAGGGGCACACAAGAGGAGCCGACCCTTGGCCACAAAGAGTCTTCTACAATGTTGAAGAACGAAATGAATACACACCAAGAAAAAGAGACAAGAAACAAAATGGAGAAGCTATAAATTAAAGGAGAAGCATAAAACTAAGAAAGGAAAGATTTTTTTAAAAAATTCAAGGTCAGGAGGCCAGTAACATAATCCAAATATCACTATTTTCAAAAAACAATACAAAAGATAATCATGGACATTACACGTCCCTGTTTAGACTTCTCCTCTTCATCTTTTCTATCTCTGCCCTCGGTCACTTCCTCATCATTGCTGACTATTTCCCTGTCCATGATCTTCTTTCTCATGCCTATTTTATATAAAGGAATGTCAATTCAAGGATAGAGGAACTGAATTTGCTCGATGGACCAATGAAAAGCAAGTGAGCGCCCTGAATACCATCATTGATGGCCTTGTTATTCTCCTTCATCCATCCCTAGAAAGATTCTTGTTATTTCTTCGGAACCTTCTGAGTATCAATCAAATAAGATAAAGACTTCGTAGTATAGGCATTTGCTTCTTCAAGAGCCTTGTTTGTCGTGGCAAGATTATTCTACAAATCAATGATTTTAGCCGCCAGGGCAGAAGGAGTACGAAGAGTCTTCACTTCCTTTTGGTGATTCTATAACTTACTAGATTCGACCTTCCAGAAATAACCTCCTCCTTAGGCTGAGTCAAATCTAGTTAGAGTTTATGTACCTTCTCTTAAAGGGAACTTCGCTCACCAGTAGCCATTTTGCACTTGCTCTTCCATTGGTCCCTTTATTTTAAAAGACTGCAATGCACAAGCATATCATGTCATCCGACAGCGTCCAAGGTCAACCTGGAAGCCCTATGGAATAAATGGTATGTCGTCTCGGCCATCAGCTCCATCTTCCTAGAATTGGAAAGATTATGGACGTAGGTAGAATCCTGATTCAAGAAGGACTTATGTACTTCATGGGACGTCCGAGGAACCCAATAGGAAAGAACAGCGGGAAGCATAGAAATAGAAACATCTAGGGCTTCAAGAGAAATCCCAACAGAACGAGAATCAGAAGTTTTCATATTTTACCCAGTACCTTCTAAGACGAGATCTTTATCTCTTCCCCTTTTAAGGGGGGCGTTTGGTGAAGAATGAAGACGGTTGTGAGAATGTTCACTCATCCTTTCACCTTTTTTGTCAAAGTCGAAAGAGAAAAGTAAGATTGTGATACAACCAGGTCGGATGATAGCTGGTTTGGTTGGTCAGAAGTCGAGTCAGAAGGACCAGATGAGGGGAAAGCCTTGGCAGCATTCATGGCTTCTATGGCCTTCCTTCTTTCGTAAAGGTTCCTAACAGAGGCCATCAAATTTGTAAACAATGAAATACAATCAACCACACAATAAAAAAACTCTCCTATCACCAAAAGTCCTCTCTTTTCCTCAACACCAGAAGCATTTAGGATAGCTTGAGAGTTAATAAACTGCTTCTGCTCTTCATAGATCCTACTTCCTTAGTGTTTTTCTCTTCCTCATAACATAAATGTTCATAGAAGTACACCAAATCCTTCATCAACCACTCATCTTACGAAGAAGGTCAGTCATCGCCAAAGCAATTTAAGAGAGTCTCGTTCAAAATGGTCCCAAGACAAGTACTTCCTAACCCTTCCTGACATCGAGAAGAAGGAGAAGGGTAGGATGTAGGGGTGGCAAACGGGCATGCCCGCCCCGTTTAGGCCCGCCCCGCAAAAGCCCGCGAAAAAACGGGACAGGGCGGGCTTTTTTGAGAGTGCGGGTCTAAAACCTTGCCCCGCCCCGCAAAAAAGTGAGGGCGGGGCGGGGAAAGCCCGCGGGCATTCGGCTTTTTAGGCCTAAAAATAGTAAAATTCTATAAAAAATAAATGCCCGCAAAAGCCCACAAAAAAACGGGGCGGGGCGGGGCGGGCACATTAAAGAGAGCGGGCCTAAAACCTTGCCCCGCCCCGCGAAAAAGTGCGGGTAAAACGGGCTTTCCCCGCGGGCCAGGCCCGTTTTGCCACCCCTAGTAGGATGGAACCTCCTGGTCAACATTTCAAAAAAAATGAATGAACCCTTAGGCTCAGAGAAGTTACTAAAATATAGTGGTCCTTGAAGTTCTTCCAACAGTCTATATACGCCAAATATCTTGTTCAACTAACGAATAGAAATGATCCCCTGACTATGAACATAATCTTTTCGAAGCCTGAGATACGAGGAACAAATTGAAAAAGAGCCGCATATATGGCCCATCCCTTTGATATTCACGCCAATACTGGCACATCTTTGCAAAAGCCCTGACAGATGAATGAAATCAGAAAGGAGATATGGCCAAATGGTTCAGCAAGCCCTCTTTGAACGCACTAAAGGGTAGCCTTAATTTCAACCGGATGAAAAGACATTCGTAGAAAGGAATAGCACACCTGTCATAACAACTGCATATCCGTTTACCCTCGCTAACATGTGAAACGACCCAATCAGAAGAGGTACCCACCTCTATATGAGTGTCGACCACCTTCTTTGAATGACCAAATGCGGAGACAGTCCCTATTATCTCAAGATCAACCCAAGGGTAGAGTCATGAATTAGAAGGCCAAACTAAATTAGGTCTCCCCCATTTAACCATATTGTTCCATCTGTCTCATAAAAGATAACAACAATCAGAGGTGGGATTATCGTTCCTAAATAGGAGGTGTTCTTTAATTTCTTCCTTTATAAGTTCCTTGCCACTAGAGGCGGCGAAAGTCTTAGAAAAGTGACAGACCTTTGATTTATTTTGTGAAACAACCATCGCCTTCATGTCTTGGTAGTAAAGAACGGAGGAAGTCAAGCATACAACAACTTCTAGATAAACCAGAGGGTGAGAGTCTCCTTCCACGTTCCCATTAGAAGGTATGGAGGTCCACCCCCACTCTCAACAGAACCTCATCCAGTCCCAGAGTTATCACTAAGAATGATCCAATTAGAAATGAGATCATTGACCTATAGAGACTCCTCATTTGAAATGTCAGGGATTTTGTAAACAGCCAATATAGGAGAATCTCCCCCACCATCTCCATTTATGTTCAAAGGTATACCCCCTAGGCCATCCATGGAAAATAAAATATAAAAAAGGAGGGTAAAGGAAGAAATAGTACCTGAAGAAAAAGGTTGAACAAAATAAGTTGTTTGGATATAAAGAGTAGCAACAGATAAACTTAAGTAAGAGGAGAAACTATTGGGATCAAAGAAGGATCACCCAGGGTAATGCAAAAGAAAACACGAAAGTAAGAGCAAAGAGAAGGAAGACGGAAATCAAAAAGTTCTAAAAGAAACACACAAGGAATTTTATATAAAGAGGGGGAACGTTACAGAATCATGGGGTGGTGTCGGCATAATGATCCAATGGCCCATAAGCCTTCTCAGGGTAACAAATACACTCAAGTGCACTCGAATGGTCTAGCCATACGCGTCACTTACTAAATTAATCACCTAGAGCCACATGTGGTTTAATCAGGTGAAACGTCTTATTGATTAGACAATAATTTATTGAAAGTGTTCCTTGACTTTTCATTGCCCAACTCGAGAGATAAAAGTGTAACATTGCCCGACCCGGTGTGAAGATTTCCTATGCTTCTCACCATAGCAAGCCCGGTGGAAACAGTTCCGCGCTGGATCGAGGCCCTAAGAGAAATGTTAGTAAGTCTCGATTCTTCCTAACTTATTAATACTTCTTCTTTGGCGCAAAAACAGTTATGAAACTCATTTCTCCAAGATTTCACTTTACTTTGAGTTTGTCCATACCTAACTTGAGCGTTGGAGTGGTAACCTTCCAGATTAACTTCATTCACCGCATCGGATACAAAGCACCATCACAATGTAAAGCTCAAATTAGCTTCGCCGATCATCATCTGGTTCTCGTGCGAAACACTAGTAATTCCTTCTTTTACACCACTTGAAAGACAAAGTCATTTTTAAAGGTGTGTAAGATAGGCTACATCATAGGGCCTCAAATTTTCCATGGTGAAATTGTCGCTAAATAGGATCTAGTAATATTATCGAGACTAAATAGGGTTCTTATTCATTTTGTCACATTGAAATATAACTAACTTACACATAATCCTCCAAAAACTTAAGACGACTTTGCTGAATTACCCATCATTTCCATTACTACATTAAGGCATAACAACTTATAACTTTATTATTCTATAAGTCACTTATCAAAAAACAAAATTAATAGTACCCTTTCCTCTTCACCTTCCCCACCTTAATACCCAAACCAGTTTAAACATAATACACTCTTGGCTTACCCACTTTGTGACTCCAGCCATCACCCCTCATCTTCACCAAAACCACCCATTTATCACATCAACATTCCATTCTTAAAACCACCCCAACTTCTCACTACGCACACCTCTCACCATATACAATTCCCCTTAATAACATGATTTAATACATGTTTTCCATATTCCAAGTCCTCCATATTTAGAGGTGTGTCTAAAAGATAGTATAATTTGGTAATTTTTAACTACCGAGTATCACCTCTAATCTTAGATAAATGCCTCAATGTAATTAAAATCTCAAAAAGCAAAAGAAAGATCCTTGAGAATTACAAAATATTACCCAAAACACCTAAAAATTAGACAAGAAATTCTGAATCTCATTAAATATCTTTCAAAAGGTAATATGCTCCTCGATAATAAAAAATTGGCTCAATTACATGAACAATTGTTCTTAAGCCTCTTGATGTAATGAAAAATGATTTTATTTTTAATATATAAGATAGAAATACCAATTTTGTGTCAACCATGACTTTCAAAACATCCCCATTTTAAAAATATCTAAGATATTTCGCTTCAATTTATAGAGTTGAAGAACAGGGGACTATATGTTGATGGTAAAAATAACAATTCAGACTTAAATCTTCAACTGTCCTCAAAAGTTATCGATTTGATCCAGCGAAGGAAACTAATGGTTATATTTGCCTAGAGTACGCCCCCTTCTTTGACTCAAAAATGTAACTTCTGAGTCATGCCCATGCGGGTATCCTTATAAAGTTATGTGTTAATCATTGAGATCCTTTATGACGGGGCATGAGTCTTGTCTTTTTTCAACATTGTTAGCATATGATGAATGGTGATAAAACTTTTTCTCAAAATACTTAACATTGGTGCATGTTTAAATTTAGGTTCGAATCTAAGACCTTTAATTAAGTAAGCATCTTACCATCGTATTCAAGTGTTGTTGAGATGTAAGGACATTTTTTTTAACTTAGTTTATATTTATTTATTTCTCTCATTACCAAAAATTAAGACAATTTCCCATCCCACTTCATGAGTTTCTTACGCACCATCGAATTGACTAAAATGCTCTCGTACTTTCATAGATGCACTTCTGAAAGCACTCTTTTTTTTGTTTAACGTTATTTTGTTCCGTAGCTGCACTTACGAAATTCTTCTGTAAATGCATCTACGGAAAGGTTTGAGGTTATAACTCGCGCCAGACATTTCGCCTCCCTTATTCTCTTCATTTCAAACTATCAACTCTTAAACAACTCTCAAATCAGTAGTGGTTTTTTTTATGTTTGTATTTCTTTGATGATGTATGTATGTTACTCGTGTTACTTTGATGATATATTCTACATTATGACCGACATTATTTATACGATGTATTTTTTTTGGTTTACCTACTATTGTATTTAAAATGTATTACTTTAATTTTACATTTTTGTAACCAAAATTTAGTTTTGGAATCAAATGAACATGATTTGAAAATATAGGAGACAGTTACGTATGTGCATCTACGGAACACTCTGTTTTCACCATGTTCCGTAGATACATCTACGGAAGGCTTCTCCAACCGAAAACATTTGCTTTTAAATTATACTATACTATTTTTTAATACTTCCCTTTTAATACTTCCCTAGATGTACCTATAGAAGAAATCAATTTTTTTTTAAAAAAAAAAACTTCCGAAAGTGCATCTACGGAAGCTGAGGACAAAAATAAAATTTCACGTTGGATGTAAAAGATCTTAGATCTTGTCAAAATTAAAACTTCCACCTTAACTACCGACACCTTTCTTATGTTTTTTCAAAATGTGTCCAAAAAAAGTAAATAAACGAATGAGTTCTACGAAAAATAAGTTAGTGATCATCAGGATGGAATGATTGAATTATTCTTAAAACTTTTGAACGTGTTGGACATGTTCATAAAGATATCAAGTTTGCAAGCCAATATGTTGTTTAGTGAAAGGTAAACACGCCTCAATTTTTATTGATTTGCATATCAATAGGGATAAGAAAAGTCTATGTTTTTTGAAAAATATTCAAGCTTTCAATGAAAAGTTTTGGTTTACCCCGAGCAGAATCTTCATTCCATATAAGTTTGTTGCATCAACTAAATATGCATGAATGCTAACCTTTGACCATTCTATATATTAGTATCATATTACAAGATATTCAACCTCATTTTTCCCACAAATGTTAATATCAGTCATATAAATCTTCAGTGCTGCTTTCCTTGGGGTATAGTATACATATACGCTCAATAATATATTCATTCAAAACATAAATTTAATTAATTGATTGATCTCAATAATTTGGTTATCTGAATTTGAACTCCAACAGTAAGTGTATGTATAAATCTGATTTCGCCTCTTTTCCAAGCATCTCGAATATGATTCTCATTTTCAATCTCTGACTTCTTTAAACAAAATCACAAACCAAAATTGGTCGCCACATGTTCCATGTGCCTATTAACCATTATTTTGTTACAGTCAGAATGCGAACTCTTCTTCCTCCACTGCAATATTGATTAATCTATCTCCCATCTCCCGAAGAGCATCTGCGGTTGAATCATGTATGCCCAAAAGAAACTGCATACGAGTCAATTTTTCAGAAGATGGACTACTTTTCAAGAATATGGTGTAAAGATCAGCAAGCTCCTCTGGCAATTCCCATGATAATGGCGGAGAGGGTATAGCTTTGTCGCAAGCCAGCATATCATTGAGTGAAGAAACCTGCACAGAAGGTGAGAAGTAATCACACTTGACAAAATCCATAACAAAATTTGGAAACCTATAATATTTTTCGAAAAAAAAAAAAAGCTTCAAAAAACCACTCACCACTCCTCTACGATTTTTCTGTCTTAATTGTGCGACTGCCTGAATAAGTGAATTTGATAACCTTGTTTGTGCAAGCTGCTGGACAACAACTCTTGATTTCTCTTTGCTAATGTTGAGATCTGAGGGGATATTTTCATATACTTCCTCATCGTCAAATTCCCCAGTGCCTGATGAGAAAATATCACCAACAGTTTTTTTGAAGAGCAACTCTCTCATGTTCTTTGAGACCATGTTGTCTAAATCAACACCAGCTTCCTTCAGTTCTCTTATCTGCTTGATATTCAGCCGTCCTTGTGTCACTGCAGTTTCAATGGCAGCTGCCATTTTGGTAGTGGTTATACTCTTGATTACCTTCTGCGCATATTCTTCGGGTAAGCCTACTTCCTTCTGCAGATTATTAAGTTGCTCCACCTTGGCCTTTGTCAACTGTCCATCAGCTAAAATCACCTCAGCTTGTTGCTTAAAAGCTTTCTCTGCAAGACTTCTATGTACATCCACTATATCTTTACCACTCAAACCGAGAATCCCACCAAGCTGGTTTAGAAGAATATATTCTGAATCATCCTTCTTTTTAGTGATCTGGGCACCAAATGGAATCTCTGTAACATCACCAGTTAGGCAATAAAGCAAGTATGTCTTGTAAAGATCAGTCCTATCTCTTTCGGGAAGGTCGTCTTTAAGAGTAATTTCCGTCTGACCAGGCTTCTTCATCTTTTTTAGAAGTTCTTTGTCTGGGTTTGTTTTCCTTAGTGTTTGAAGAGAATCCCATTCTTCGTCTTCAGTTTTTGTCACACCCTTATTTACAAGCTCTTCGGTTGAAACATCATCTGACTCCCCTTTAATGTCCTTCACCAACTCCGTCACAACCAAAGTATTGAAAGTTATCAGCTTCTTGAGTTCTTTCGCAGACTCCTTAGAATTTTCAGCAGCTCGTGCACGTCTTATGTAAGTAATAAACATCTTCCTTACCTGTAGCGTCATATAATAGCAAAGCACAAGTTAAAACCATTTTAAACCCTCATAAATGATTATCAATTTTTCTGACAGATGGATACTCACGGCCTTGCTTGCAATAGACATAGCAATTTCTCTGGTTAGTTGTAAACTATGTGCTGCTTTTCTTACTGATTTCTTAATTTCAGCATCATATCCATCAACCCCTGATGCAATTGCTTCCATGACAATCTATGAAGAAAAACATAATTCAGTAACTTGATTTTAAACATACTCTTGCAAGACAGGAGAAAACATAAGAGAAACTTTAATATCTCTACATAAGAATACTATCAGCTAACTATAATTATTGATTTTGCGTTCTTTTCAGCTTGGACTGAAGAGAATCAAAAATAGTACAAATTGATACATGTTTACAGAGTTAAAACATGTGATGTGACCTAAATAAATTTACCAGAAATTCAGAAAGGAGAATGCTCTTTGTTACGAAGAAAAAAGAAACGAAAAGCAAGAATTACACTAACCCCTACCATGATTCAGTCAAATGCTGCAGTTTTATTTTTTTTCTAAGTAATGATTTTGCCCTTCGTATCATTCGTTTCGTACAATATAGCATGGCTCATTCAGAAAATAGTTCAACATAAAAAATTTATTAAAACATAGAATCTCTCACGTGCAAATCCTATGACAGCAAAAGTATCATCCCATGTGCCGCTTCCTCTAGCCACAAACCATTCTAACTAATTTGTGGTCAGACAAGTGACCAACAAATGAGGACAAACCTAAATCTAATAGTACACAAGATTGTCTCTCAAGTCTAAAACAATAGCAGAGGTGAAGACACATGATCACTTTGTCAATAAATGTGTGCGTGTATATTTGGTAGGTATAACCAATTAACAGTAGTGAAAAAGAGAAACTTAGTACCTTTCCAAACAAACTACCACAGATATCTGAGTGAGCAGCTTCAACAGTGTCTTGAGTAATACAGAGCATTACACGCAATCTCAACAAAGCAGCAGCATCCTCCTCACTGAGCTCCCCATCAGCCATCAAGTACTGAAGCTTTTGGCGGTAAATTTCTAAACATTAGAAACAAGAATTAGATTTTGATATAGTTAGAGTAAAAGAACATAGAAGAAATATAACAAGAAAGATGTGGAACAAGCTACCTTCGTGAATTTTACAGGCTTTTTGTGGATCAAAGTGCAAATCATCACACAAATTTTGAAGGAATGCTGCTTTGCTATCTGCCTTTTCTAATTCACCACCTGTAAAAGCCTTTGCAAGGTGTTTGCGATATACTTTAGATGTAACATCAATTGTAATTTCTTCTGCATCACGTTTACCCATTCCAAATATATTCCTCAACTGAGTTAGTGCAGCAAGCTGAAATATATAATTAATATTTTAGAAATCAATCTGTCTTTACAATAAAATATCCACACATAAAAACGCTTAGCATTGAAACATGAAAAGAATAACACGAACTAATGTTATGACAAATAGGAATCTACTTTAAATGTGAATAGTAAAATGAGATTCAGAGAACAAGGATTAGGATATTCTATTAACAGATATTACCCTAACCAACTAGTTCAATTAAACTTTGGCATTGTATTAAGAGAAAAATTGGGGGCAAAGAATAAAGGACGTCTTGAAAGACTCACCAATAGATTGGATCGAGTTTAAAGGTTTAAATTAAATTTGGAATGCCAAATGAGTAGAGAAAAAAGCATGGAGCTCCAATATACGGCTAGATTTTTCCATCTATCATTTCCAAACACTCATAAATTTCTAAGTTTCCTTTTTCCATACAATTTCTTCCATCTATCTTTTCCAAAAACTCAAAAATTTCCCAGAGTTTCCTCTTTCCATACAATTTTTTTAATATCCAATGAAACATTAGGAATGTTCTCCCTCAAGAAAACATTTATCCAAACTCTTCTTCAAAATATGTTAGTTCCAAAGAAAAAATGTTTTTCTTAAATGTTTGGAATAAATAAAGAATCAGGATTTACAGTGCTTATATGAATGCAACGCCCATTTACCTTATTATCTTCAATGCGACCACCACCCAAAGCATCTGTAACATATGCTCTGTAAAGGAGTTTCAAGTCCCCTATCCTTCTTTCACCTTCATATTGACGACCTATGCCAATCAAATATGAACTACAGTCAACTTAGAATTTATATTCAAAAGACTAGAAGTTTAATGTAACAGATATAAAATGAAATCAGTCTAGAGGCTTACCATGCAAGGAAACTGGGCCAACACCTCGAGCAAAGTGATCCATATCCGCATGGTTCTTTAACGAGGTAAGTAAATTATTGAATGCCAATATCTTATCAAGCTCCTCTACCACTCGGGTAATTCCAGGACTGAAAAATTTTAAATTGATTAGAAGCAGTATATTCTACATTTGCAAATTGCTCATATTAACGAGAAATAAGAAGAATTTTATTAAAAAAAACTAAAAAACAAAATGCTAACAAATAACAATAGTATCGACAGAATTAGATATTTCATATGGAGTTATTAATGAAAACCTAAAATGATAAAATTCCTCAATAAAAAAAATTGAATCCATAAAAATCAAACATTGCTAAGGAACTTGAGTATAAGTAAATGTTTTTTTCATAACTAGAAAACTTACACAACTCTTGTGCGGGATTTAAGTATATCAAGTGCTACTGAAATATTTTCAGCAATCAATTTCATTGTATGCTCCTTGAACAAGTTTTCAGCAAGCTTCAAAGAAAATTTTCATTTTAGTCGATAAATAGTTTTTATTACCCACCAAGGAACTCTTTGAAAGTCAAAGAAAGGTTTATCCAAGAGAAAAGAAGCAATTGAAAGTTCTAGTAATAAAAGAATAAGAAAATGCACCTGATCAGATAGACGATACAAACGTTGAGCTTTTCTTAGTGTAACAAGTTGTTCTACGTCAATATCTGGTGAGCAATATTTGGTTAGAACTTAAGAGCAACAATATTGGATCACTAATTCTAAAATTTTCAGATATATTTTTTTCCAATATCAATTAATATAGAGAATTACATAATTCATAATTGGATAATGGATATGCTCTTATAATCTAAGCAAGAGTGCTGCACTTGCTTTAAATATAAAAACGACAAACAAGATATAAAATTATGGCATTGACAGCTTGAAAATTAATGAATTAATTGATAAATTAGTTATTGATCCCTTCATTACAATGAGATCAAGTTTTTTCAAAAATAAGTAAATAAGATCAACAAGTCTAGATGTGTTACAGAATTACCTCTGCCAACGGATTTCAGCTTGGATGCATACAACCGCTGCGCATTGTCACGTATAGCTACTTTAACCTAAAAAGAAATATATTATTACTTCCTAATTATACAACAAATAAAAAGAGCAAAAGAACTAGAATAACCAAATGATATAAGAACAGAACAAAATTACAAGACATGAGATGAGATATCCATGTCATTGAATACATGGGAAAATGCATGTCTGCACAATGTTAGTATTTGAGAAAACACACCCATATGCATGATAATACAATTATTCATTCTAATTGTACGATACAAATACAACAATCACAATACACATTCAAGAAGTACCGATTGAGAAATATTTAATTAAAAACCTGTGAATCAGTGAACTGGAAAATACGCTTCCAAGGTAGAAGGAAAGATGATGCTTCCCCAAAAACGAGATATGACACAAAAATCAACTTCTGAAATGCCTGCATTGGAGATCACTATAATGGTCATGTCCCAACTTTTCATTCAAAGCCACAAAGCTATTTACATATACTGGTTCAGATAATAGTGCATGTAACTTACCCTGCGTTGCTCAATATCCGCTTCACGGTCCCCAACTTCAAGCCTTAGCCTGAAAATTTTCCTACCAATCTAGGCATCAACAAGAATAAACAAGTAAGATAACTAACAACTTCCATTAATGATAACAAACCTATTCAATCACTACAACCATGCACAGAATTAACACACAACACGAATACCTCTATATGCATATCAGCCGCATCTGGATCATCAATTCCTAAGGAATTCTTAAAACTGATAATCCTATCAGCCTCATCACCTGTGAGCTCCTCATCACCAGGAGGAAGCACAGACGACACAAACCTGAACAAAAGTTGGTATGAAAATTTAACGATTCCAAGCCAAAGTAAAGGCAAATAGAAAACTGAATAATAACTTGATTCGTCACTCACTGTCTATATATATCACAAATCTCTTCTTTAAATGCCTCATCCTGTTTTTTCACACCATACCTAAAATTAAGAATTGCAACATAAAAAAATAGATATTAGATATTGAATCAATAAAAATTAATTAATCTGATCATTACCAGCACCATCGTCAGGGTTTTAAAAAACCGTTTGTGACAGAGAAAACGGATAAAATGACAAGTGCCAATACCCATACTGTTATTCACAGTTTTTATATTAAAGAATAAATTGTGGTTAATTCACATTAGGACGATAATGATCAGTGTCGTGACGTCTGTACTGACTGAAATTGTGAAAGCCTTTCTGACTCATTGCAAGTGGCCGCAACCCTTTTTTTAAAACCTTGATCATCATGATCATCAATTTTAATAAACTATGGCAGTTATTTGATGAACTCTAACTAATCTAAAATTTGAAATTAATAACAATAGATAAAGATGACAAACTCAACGCCAAAAAATAATATAACAGCAATTCAAATGAACCTATTGGCGATTCCAACAATGTCTTCATTCTTCAACATGGAAGGATGATCAAGTCCAACAACATAATTATGCAAACTGACAGCAGCAACTTGCGGAGCAACCGCGTTCAACGCGTACGCCGCAGCACTGCCAGCAACGCCTAAAGCAACAGCACCACCAACCGCTGCATTTCGGCTACCACCGAACTTTGAACCAAGACTGAACCCGGCGGCTACAGCGCCAGCAATAACAACAGCAGACGTAGCCAGGCGGAGTTGCGGAGATAGCTTGTCGACAACGTTTTCGATTCCGGTGAGGTCTTTGGAGACAGGCGGAGGAACGGATGATGAAGAAGAACAACGCGGGAATGAGACTTTGAAACGGTGTCGTTTGGAGGATGAAGAGAGTGAGAAGGGTAAGGGAAGGAGAGAAGGGTGGTGGTGGTGAGAAGAAGGTTTGAGAGTTGATGAAGGGTTCATTGTTTTGGTTGTGTAAGAAATGATTCACGAAACGTTGTAGAATATGTAAGAGTCGGTTGTATATAGTTGGCGTGATCCATAGGGTTTAACGAAAAAATAAACGAAGAAATTTTGTAAATGGGCCTGTTGATTTGAATGGGCTTTTTAACTTTTACTAACCGTTTTCCGATTGTTGAACTAATTTGTCCCTCCCTAGTCAAAGTGAAATTACAAAACTATTCTTTAACTCTACTCACTCATTTCAGAAAATTTGCGGCCTGGTCGGCCAAAAGCTCAGATGGCTAAGACCCAAATTAACTTAGATCAACTACAGTTAATTCAGAGTATAAAAGTCATCTCACACGAAACGCATAGTACATTTTCACATCTCATTTCATTACACTTATCTTGAATCTTGAAATGATTTGGATGTTGGAGTACTAACATTGCAAGTCTACCCTCTCGCCATCGTAACGGAGATCAACACCATCGCTTCAGAATTTTATACCAATATATGACATCCAATTATAGTTTCAAAACGGAACAATGGCGTCGTCTGTGGGAAGCAATATTCGATTCCCGCAAAATTCTACGAAGAGATCATTCTCGTTCTGTTTACGGTGATTTCCAGTAAACAACCGCTAGTCCTCCAAACTATAAAATATACTTTGGTTACTCGCAGGATCGACTAGATTGATCATAGGACATAGTCAAACAATTGCCTCTCGATATGATTTGATTCATGTTTGTTTGTTCTGACTTCAAGAAAACTTGTTTGTGATGTGATCGAATGAATATTCACTTAAAAACAACACTTGTTACATATGTTAATATGTCTTTCGACAAAGAAACGTAAACAAAAGCATGTAAATTGCAGGAATGCAAAGTGGACAAATATAACGTGCAAGAATGTAAAAATGCAGAAATGTAAAGTGCTTCGAAATGAAAATTAAAACAAAGAAAATAAAAGGAATTGAAAAGATACTTGAATAAAGAAAGATACAAATGTATTTAAAATGGTGTTGGTGTCATACGTACATTTCTCAGCGAACTCGTTCTCTAAACACTTGATACTTGAGTGATTTGTGAGTGATTTGTACAAAATGAACACACGGAATCCTAACATTAAGACCCTTATTTATACTAATTTCGACCCTAACGGTCCTACACTAATCTGATGCCACGTTGCTCGCAAGAATCCCTGGGATGCCATCTGTCCTTGTGCAGTTACACAAACTACTTCGAAATTCAAATCCTCCCGCCTGAATCCTCTTTCGACGCGTGGCAACGTGATCAGAACCGAGAATGCCACGAAAACACGTTCAGCCCCAGTACCTTACGTATTTCGCAAAACGTTTAAGTCTTTAAAGATAATTCACTTCGAACTAGCTCCAATTCTAACTATCTTCGTTCCAACTCAAACAATCATTCTCGAAACATGGCCATCAGTAGCCATTCTTAATCTCAAAAATGGTCATCAATAACCATCTTCCTTCGAATTCTAACTCTTCAAAGAATATCCTTTCGAAACGAAATCTTCAGCCAACAAATTGCCCCCCATAAATGCCTGTTTCGAAAACAAGAGAAATAAGCGTTTCTTGTCTTGATGAGATTTCGTTTTACTCACTTCTTAGAGTTCCAAGACAACTGACTAACGTCATAATCATTTATGACTCCACTTTCAAAACGTCTTGTCATTTTCAAAGATGTCTTCTCAGAACTTACATTCCCACGTTCTGGCATTACTTCATGATCATTACTCCTATATACTAGGAGTAAGGCTAATAATTATTCGACCGCCGTTGGATTAAATCAACGCCTGTCGCGTGTCTTTTGACTTTTACCCAAAAGATTTGAAAGGGTTTCCGTTAAACCTTTAAATACTTGAACTTCTACCCTCGCATAACTTCCACTCCTATTTTCCTTACCTTCAACATAGACAAGAAAAATCCTCTTTGGCTTAGTTTAACCTATTTCTTAAATCAAATTTACTCATGGAGTCTTCTTCAAATGCTCTTCAACCCATTCAAAAGCTTCAAAATCCTACACAGATAAAGAATCAAGAACACATTCCAGACCCAAACGATGCAGAGGCGCGCGCCATCTATGCTTATCAGGTAATCACCCCTTTTGAACTTTCTGGAAAAACTCATGCTTTCATGGGTCCTTTACCAGGAGGAAAAAACCCCTCTTTGAGTAAATTTTTCCCTGCTTATTATAAAACTAGACCTTTAGTTAGCAAGAATAAGATAGATGAAGAATGTCATCCAATCTCAGTTGATCCTGACAACACAAAAGAATCCCTGACTGAAACTTCTTTGGTCTTAGAGAAAATTAGGTTAAACTATGTAACCAATTTTGTGAAAGTCTTTAGGTCAATCCCTTTAGCAAAAGATCCTGAATTGTATTACGCTTGGCTAACGAAGGTGGAAAAACAAAAGGCTTCTTTCTGGAAACAACTAGGGATTTATGACCTAATCCAGTTATCCAAAACAGGCTTAGAATATAACCAAACCATGTTAGTAGCGTCAGTTTATTTCTGGGATGCTTCTCACAATACCTTTCACCTTCCATGTGGAATGGTTACCCCTACCCTCTTCGACGTAGCTGCTATCACAGGGCTTCGACCAACTGGAGAAACCTTCGACCCCAATTTCATGGATACTGACACCATCAATTTTAATGAAGCAACAGTCACTTACACTGCTTTCATTCAACAATACCACAACGAAACGACCACAGAAGTCTCAGATGAAGAACATATTGCGTTTCTAGCACTCTGGCTTTCGAGATGCGTCTTTTGTTCTAGGTCCATACAAGTAGCAAAGAGATATCTTTGCATGGCTAACCAGCTGAATGCTGGGAAAAAGTTAAACTTAAGCCAGTTAATTCTAGGATTTCTCTACGAGAATCTTGGTGAAGCAATAGACCTTGTTAAGAACTACAAAACAGGATCTCTTTTTTTTGCTGGTCCTTTCTGGTTGTTGCAACTATGGCTTAATGCCACTTTTGAGGCTCACCTCCCATACAAAAGTGTTGTGGATGAAGAAAGTGCAGCTATAAAGAATCGAACAGTGGAAGGAACCAGATTAGCATACCTAACTCCAAAAGAAGAAACTGGCAAACTTTGTGAAACCTTCTTGGCCTACATAATGATGTTCGCTAAACGTTACCAATTCAGTCCCTCGATGGCTCCATTCGTACAACGGAAAGTGGGTCCGGAATGGTTTACTCGAGAATTTCCAGTAACTTCTTCCGACCAACAAGCCGAATCCATGGCTATCTGGGAAGCTTTCCTCACCCCAAAGTTGTTATATCACCGACTTCAATCTCCAAAAAGTCACTGCTGTCTTCTTTGTTATCAACCAAATTTGGTTTCGAGACAATTTGGGTTGGTTCAACTCAAACCAAAATGCTTGTATGACAAAAGGAATCACATGTGTCTACATACTTCGCATCTGGCAGAAGATGAATATGAGTCAAAAATCTCCAAATATGTTGGCATCACCACTTTGTCTCCCGTCTCTTTCGAACCTGCTTTTTACTCTACCATAGAATTTTATCAATGGTGGACAGATTATTATTCTATGCAAATCTTCGATGCTGAAAGCCTTACTCGGGAACTAACTGAAGCTTTTGCTGATGTGCAGGCGAATTTCCATAAAGGTACTTCGACTCATATTAAAGAAATCCAAGCATTTCAAAAATTCTTTGAAACTATCTACAGGCCTGATGATCTTAGTCGCACCGTTCGTGAGGCTGCGGTCACTTTACGTGAAAAGTTTTCTGCTAAACTGGATAAGCTGAAATTGCCCACGTCTGTTCGACCTGAACTACGTTATAAAGTGGCTTTCGAACTTAATCCTCCAAAATTTCCTCCACTACCTAGTGCTGATTTTGGTGTGGCTTTAAGCCCTCCTTTTCCAGACTGGTTCGTGTGTGGGAATCTCATAAAAATCCTTCAGGAACAATCTAAAAAACGCGCTGAACGAGTGGTCCCGACTAAGCATACCTTGGATACTTTCAAAGGACTTCTTCATATAGGTCTTGAGCACGTTCGCGTCTTGACTCCAATACTTGAAGGTTGGGGTTTAGACAATCCTTCGACTAGCTTTTCTTTCTTTACTGAAACACTGATTTACATTTTGTTCACAGCCATTACTCGAAAGAGACAAATCAAGGAAGCCCCTGCACAGAAGGGTTCTGGAGCTTCGAGGAATACCAAGGCGAGTGGGAGTGATTCTGTCCCCACTGGCAAGAAACCCACGGTACATACATACCTTATATTTTAACTTGTGAAATTTTATGAATATTACTCATTTGGTTTTAATATGTATTTCAGAGCTCGAAACCTCCAGCGTCTTCGAAGCGAAAAATTCCTCAGACAGCTGCTTCAGACGACGAAGATAAATCTCCTCCTCGTACTAGAAAAGCAATAAAGAAAAGACAGAAAGCTGCCACCCCTTCAGCCAAAGGAAAGGGATCTGGGACTTCGAAGCTTACTTCGTCAAGTGACAAGGTATCTTCTGATGAATCACCCTTGAAGGCTGCTAGTACTATCCCCATTGTAGAGAGCCACAACTCAAGCCCAGATAATGTTCCAACCAAGGTATTTGGATTTCACAACATAATCATCTTTTCAAATTCTAATTCTAATGATTAAGTTCACATCTTACCTTGTAAATGTAGGATGATGCTGGCACAGCTACTTCTGATCTCAAAACCTCAAGTCTAAACATCGATCTTGACAATCTTCGAGGTAAATGTCTGCCTTTTCAAATGACAGACGAATTTCTTGCAACTTTCCATTTTTATCAATTCTAACTGTTCAACACAGGTGCTCCTCGACACAAATCTCCTGTGCTTTCTCCTGTTCTCGAAGACGCTCAACCCCTTGCAACCATCATTCCAACTGTGCCTGCTGAAGAAAGGCATTCAAATGATGAGTCTCCACCTATTCATCAAGATGAAAATATGGAGGAGAACCCTCAATGTTCGGATAGTGATAATGCAGCCGGACAACCAACTGGCAGCGAAGATAATATATATGAGCAAGAGGCTACAGAGGAAACTTCCAAACTGCTTACACCTGATCCTCATAAAACTTCGACCTTCGGAACTACAGTCACTCCCGTGACTACTTCGAAGCAGGCCTCCGCAATGCTTACTCCTTCAGAACTGGAGCAACTCAAGAAAACTGATCCCGTAAGCTTCCTCAAGACCATGATGAGTGTTGATAACGTTTCGCCTATTGGGCTTGGAATTCCTCTAATGTCTTGGCGTGTACTGGCGATAAGGATGATATTCCTAATCTCCTTCGTAAAATAAGGGAAAAGTTCTTCGAAACCAACCTCGTCGAAGCTCTAAGCAGGGATTCCACCAAATGTTATAGCTTAAAAAATCTTTTGAAGAAAGTGGATTTACTTCTGGTCTCAGAGGAAGTCTCAGAAGTGATTGTTTTACTGGGTTCTCTGATTGATCAACTCCAATCTAATCTTCTTCGAAAACGGAATATTGACGAGCAACTCACAACAAAGGTGACTTCTCATAGTTCTTCTTGGAAACCTGCAAATGATGCAACAAAAAAGGCTGACGCCCTTAAGCTTGAACGTTCGAAGAACCAGAAGGAATATGAAGATTGTGAAACGAATATCAAATCCTGGAAACAAGAAATTGAACTCCTCGAAGAGAAGATAAAGAATGCCCAGTCTCGTCAGGCAGCAATCCAACAAACTCATCAGGAAGAATTGACTGAAGTGGCGCAGTTAGGGATTCAACACTTCGAGACGGCACAGAAGCTAGTGTCAGAGATCGAAGAACTGAAGAGACAACAGGCAATAATCGAACGTCATATGTCTTTATGGGAGACTCAATATTCGAAGATGAAAGATAATCTTCCCAAGGATTTTAATTAGCCACTTTGGACCTTGTACTATTTTTTGTGTTTCGTACTTAGTTATTTTCTTTGTTGTAATCAAACTTCCTCAGGAATGTGTATGCAATTTTAACTTTCAATCTTCCATACTTCAAATTCTGTGGTTGTCACGAGTAGCATTTTAACAATTCCTAAAAATTGTCAAAATTATTTTTATTATCATAATGACTTTAATAATGCCCCCACGTGACATGATTACTCTTCGCAGCCTCTCACGCCTAGACTTGACGTTTCCACTTCCCTTATCCGTAACCATCATTAAATGATGACATCACCTTTTTCAAAACGTCTATTTGAGACGTGCGTGTATTAGTTTTCAACATGATTACACTTCAACTTCCAAGGCGGGAAACGGCGGAGGCCATAACTTCTCTTGGGGATACCAAACGCAGTCCAATCAACACTAAAAATGAACCGTTCTTTTATGGCCAACGTATTCTATATAAAGCGTTAGCATTCTACTCCTTTCTTCATACTTTCCCCAAACTCTTATCAAAGTTTGCTCTCTTTTCCTTACATTCTTTCAAATATAGAGTTTGATAAAATCTTTTGCCTTCTCTTTCTCAAATGGCGCAACCCTTGACTTATGCTACCATTAAATCCTGCATCAAAAAGGAATTCAAACTTTATGAGGAAGAGTTTGATGAGAACCACATCAGTATCAGCGCGCTCTTTGCCAACCAACAACTCCAATTCTATCACGAAATCCTGGAGGGGTCTGTTTACCCTAACATGTTAGCAGATTTCTGGATGTTTGCGTCCCTGCGCATAGATCCAGAAGGGAGAACCACCATTGTGTCTGAGGTTCGAAGAGCTCACATTACCATCACTCCCTCAACCATTTCTGACCTGCTGAGATGTAACAATTTTGGAGAAGTGTTTGATGACAACACCATCAACATGACTACCTATGTTACGTTGAGGGCCCTCATGGACAATGATCCTTTCAGTGCTAAAGTCATTAGGATTTGGCACCAGCTTTTAGTGGGCAACTTTCGTCCACGAAACCATGATCTAGACAGCATCATGATGGAGGATCTGGAGTTCATACTCTGTGCCCTCCGGGGAAAGAAAATCAACTTTCCACTACTGATCTTCAAACAGCTTGTCGAAGTTGTTTCTATGGCTGGCGCTCGTCAAGGTGTAGTGACATGTCTTCCCTATGGAAGATTGTTGTCCTACATGTTTCTCAAAAAGGGTATAGTGAGAAGAATGCGTAGGTCGGTATCTCTAGACATGTTCAAAGCAGAAAGCTTGCCCCTGCTATCCTTGGAGGGTTTAGAACAAAGGATTAACTAGAGGGTGCGTTGTCTGAGGCTTTTGATGGAGGTGTTATAGGTCTTAGTTTTATTGTTTCTAATTTCGAATGCTCCTTTTGTTAGCCTCTAGAATGCTTTTATTTCTGTAGTTGGTGGAAACATAATCCCCAAAATAAATGTATTCTCCTATGCTTAATGAAAAATATTTTGGCATTGCTTTGTCTTTTTACTTTATTTGCCAAATATCTTGCTTGAACACGAAGCCATTTTGGTGTTTGTTCAACCATTTTGGCCTACATAGTATACTCTGAATATCTACGTTTTTGCAATTTTTACTTCGTGCATGCTTGGTTTGTATCTTTTCAGATACTTCCCATTTACTCTTAAGATCCTACGATCTTCTGCCAACTCTTCTATCTCGTAAGCGTTATTCGAGAATACTTTTAAGATTCGAAAGGGTCCTTCCTAGTGTGGGGACCATTTACCTAGTGCCTGATTCTTTCGATCTATAGGTAAAATAACTTTCCAAACTAAGTCATTATTAATAAATGTTTTACCTTTCACCTTTTTATTGTATGCTCTGGACACCCTTTCTTTTTGTCTTTTTATCATCTCCAGCGCTCGAAGTCTGTCTTCGTCTAAATCTACCAATTCGTTCATCATCAATTCCCAATATATGTTTGGAGGAATTTCTGCCTGTCTTTGGATTCGGACTGATTGCAAGTATATCTCAATTGGAAGCACTGCATCGTGTCCGAACGTCAATTGGAAAGGTGTAGTGTTTGTAGCTTCTTTTGGCGACGTTCGACAGGCCCAGAGTGCTTGATCTAAAATTTTGTGCCAACTCTTGGGTTTTTTCCCTACGTGTTTCTTTATGAGACCAATTATTATCTTATTTGCTGCTTCAACTTGTCCATTTGCCTGAGCGTAGTAAGGTGTAGAAGTAAACAACTTGAACCCCATTTCTTTGGTGAAATCTTGCATCTTCCGCCCAGTAAACACTGATCCTTGATCTGTGGTTATACTTTCTGGGATTCCGAATCTGTATATATTGTGTCTTTGGATAAACTCAATCACTGCCTCTTGATCTACATTTGCAAGTGGTATCGCTTCGACCCATTTTGTGAAGTAGTTTATCCCTACTAGAATATATCTTTGACCTTTAGAAGACTTGGGGTGGATTTCCCCAATTAAATCTAGTGCCCAACCTCTGAAAGGCCATGGCTTTATTATTGAACTTAATTCATTTGCAGGAGCATGTTGAATACCTGCATGTTCTTGACACTCTTGACATCCTTTAGCGAATTCTATGAAATCTTTTAACATATAGGGCTAATACATTCCTTACCTAAACAAAAGCCATTTCATTTTGTGCCCCCGCTTGGTGTGCACCACATGCTCCACTATGTACATTCGAGAGAGCCAAATATGCTTCAGCTTCACCCAGACACTTTAGCAAAACTCCTTCAGGATTCTTCTTAAACAATTCATTTCCCATCAAGAAATATGATAAGGCTCGATACTTTACCTTTCTATCCGTGTCTGTCGAAGGATCTTTTAAATAGTTCACAATTGGACTCCTCCAATCTGTGTCTGCTAAAGAGTCTATATTTAAAACTTCAAACTCCTCTTTGTTAGCAAAACCTAATTGTGAATTCTCCAGATCACTTGGGAAGAGCTTGGTGGTCATTGCTTTGCCTCTTACTTCGATCAACTCTTCTAGTTTTTCTTTTGATACTCTGTATCCTGAGGCTAACTGTGCCAAATCATTTGCTTCTTGATTATTCAATTTTGAAACGTGACTTAAATCCACGTACTCGAATTTTTTAAGCAGCCTGTTTGATATGACAAAATACATGATCAAATTCTCTTTGATACATTTGTATTCCTTCGTCAATTGCTTAATCACTAGTTCGGAGTCTCCTTTAATTTTGACTCTGGTTGCCCCCAATTCTAACAAAGCTTCAAGTCCAGCGATCAGTGCTTCGTATTCAGCTTCGTTGTTGGAGCATAAGGGACCTTCAATCTTGTACTTGAGCTTTGTTGGAATTCCATCAGGAGAAATTATCAGTATTCCAACGCCGGTTCCTTCTTTATGAGTCGAACCATCGAAGTATAACTTCCAAGGCTTCAATTCTACATATTGTTTAGGATTCTCAACCACTGCATGGTCAACAATGAAATCTGACACGATCTGACCTTTCATTGCTTTAAGAGGTTGAAATATCAAAGAGTACTCAGTAAGGGCTAAAGCCCATTTTCCAATTCGACTATGCAATATTGGTTTTGATAGCATATGTTTAATAACATCACAATGAGACGAAACATAAACATCAACTGGCTTTATATAATACTTGAGTTTGATACAAGAGAAATATAAACAAAGGCAGAGTTTTTCTATTACGCTATACCTAGTCTCTGCATCATCGAGTACTCTACTTAAATAATAAATAGCTCTTTCGACACCATTGTCATCTTCTTGTGCTAACATGTTACCTATTGTATTATCTGAAGCTGAAATATACAGGCGCATGTGCTTCTTCCCATATGGGGGAGACAATATTGGTGGATGCATCAAGTATTGTTTGATTTTTTCAAAAGCTTCTTGATGTTCAGCACGCCATTCAAACTCTCCTTGCTTGAGTCGAAGTAAAGGGGAAAAGGCTTGCGTGCGTCCACTCAAGTTTGAGATAAATCTTCTCAAGAAGTTTATCTTTCCTAGTAATGACTGTAGTTCTTTCTTCGTGGATGGAGGCTTTGTTTCCATAATAGCCTTTGTTTTATTTTGATTAATTTCTATTCCCTTTTTGTGGACTACGAAGCCCAGGAAATCTCCAGCCTGCACAAAGAAAGCACATTTAAGGGGATTCATCTTTAAGCCATGTTTTCTCATTCTCTCGAATGATTGGCTCAGATGGTCAAGATGACTGTTATCGGAAACAGACTTTACAACAATGTCATCTATGTATACTTGCATGAATGTTTCTATAAAATCATGGAATATAGAATTCATTGCCCTTTGATAACTTGCCCCAGCATTTTTCAGACCAAAAGGCATTACCACCCATTCGTAGGTGCCTATTGCCCCTGGGCACCGAAAAGCTGTTTTGGACACATCTTCTTCTGCAATGAAGATCTGGTTATACCCAGAATATCCATCCAACATACTTAGATATTCGAAGCCTGCGGCTGAATCTACTAGCATTTCTGCCACAGGCATTGGATATTCATCCTTAGGCGTTGCTGCATTCAGATCACGAAAGTCTATGCATACTCTTAATGAACCGTTCTTTTTAATAACCGGCACAATATTAGCAATCCATTCAACATACCTTGTGGTTCTGATGAACTTGCATCGTAGAAGTCTTTCGACCTCTGCTTTGATCTTCGAATGAATTTCTGGTGCGAACCTCTTAGGAGTCTGTTTGATGGGCTTTTTACCTTCTTTTATGGGCAGCTTTAATTTGACCAAATCTCGCCCTAAACCAGGCATCTCATCGTAATCCCATGCAAAGCAATCTTTGTTTTCTTTTAATAACTTAATGACCCTTGATTTCAACGTTGGCTCTAATTTTGCACTGACATATGTTACCCTCTTCTTATCTCCGTCTCCAAGATTTACTTCTTTGAGTGGATCTTGGGCTAACATTTCTATATTTTCCCCCATTGGGTCTTTCTCGAATCCCAAGGGTTCTTCCTCGTAGATTGCGTCCAGCCTTTGACTCAACTCTTCACCTGAGATTTTTTCGGCTTGAACTGTGTCTTCAAGGAATTGAGGGATCGAATGTGTCCCAGAATTCATCTTTTCTTCCTTTCTTGGAATTGCATCAACAATCATATGTGATAATTCGGCTTCGAGAGCCGTCTTTCTTTTATTCTCGGCTATATAAGCTGAAATCTTTTCGAAGAAGGATGATTCAGACATCATCAACGTCGTCGTCCCAGCCTGTTGGCCGTATTGTTGGAAAATGCTCTATTGGTGCGGTATCTTCTGGACCGTCCATTATTTCTCTATTCCATTGGAATCCATTTGGGTGTAAAGACAAATAGTATAAAGCATTTTTATTTGGGGTGTATATATCTTCTGCAGCATGGCAAGGCCCTATGTTTGCCAAATTCCTGTCGAAGCTGGTTTTATTGACTTGATTAACTTCAGCCATGTAGTAACTCTGATCCCCTTCAATGTTCTCTACTATACCATCTTCCCTCCAAATGGTTAATCTTTGATGCATTGTCGAAGGCACCGCAGCAACTCCATGAATCCATTCTCTTCCTAGCAAAAGATTGTAGTTTGCCTTCGCCGGTATCACCATGAACATCGTTGGCCTTGTGACCGAACCTACAGTTAAATTCACTTGAATGACACCGAGAGTTTGCCCTATTTTGCCTTCGTAGTTAGATAAGACCATGTTATGTGGCCTTATATCAGTATCAAACATACCAATTCTCTTCAACATGTATTGGGGCATTAGGTTAACCGCTGCCCCCCCATCTACTAGGACTTTATTAATGCCAACATTTTCAATCTTAGCCCTTATGTAGAGTGGTTTTAGATGATTTCTCATACCTTCATCAGGCCTTTCGAAGAAGGCATTCTGCTCTTCAACTGCCCCGTTGTTTAGCACATAATAACACACAGGTTTGTGTCTTGCCATCTCTTCCACATCAGCTTCCTCACAATCTTCAGCTTCTGTTTCTTGGTTAAACTCATGAGGGAGTACTGACACAACATTTCAATTGAGGTTTATAGATGACACTCCATCTGAGTCGAAATCATTTGTCATTCTATCGTCTTCTTTCCAAGGGCTGGAATGCATCTTTTCTTCCTCCTTCTCATTTTCAGAATCGAACAACTTGCGTTCCACTGGAGGTTTACTTGTCCTTGCCCCTTGCGTTGGGATTTGGTTACTACTAGACTCTCCAATCTCCCTTGGCTTGTATTCCCTTTGGGCCTTCTTCATCCTCTGGTGCCTTCTCCACTGGGATCTAGACATAGGATTTTTGCCTTTGTAATTCTCCAACCTGTACATCTCTCGATTTGAGGTTTGGAATTGCTTCCTACATGCCATTGCAGTTCTTCCCCCTTAGTCCCAACTTCGCCATTTGTTGGTTCTCGCACCAGCTTACATCCATCTATCCCTAGGTATGTCTGCAGGGACTTTGAATGTGACCCTTCGAGCTCTAGGATGCGGGCTGTCAGGCCTCTTCGATGGGGTCCAGTTATCGAACCCATACAGGTTAGGACGAAGCCCCTGAGTTTCTCGACCCATATAGAAATATACCCTTTCGAATGATCGGGCCAACAATTCGTCATAGACTGTTCCACATCTGGGGCACAATGCAACCTCGGTGTTTTCTTTGTGACATTTGACCAAGAAACCCACTAAGCTTTCTTCCATCCTTGGGTACACATTTAGCAATAGGTTTCCTCCTCTCCAGAGTTGTTCCAATCTTTCTCGTAGGGCCCTTTCGAAGTTAGCCTGAACCCTTCGATTCAGCATGATTGAACACCTTGGGCACATCAGCATTTTTCCGCCATTCTTCTCATGGCAATTACAGAAATAATCTTTCAAGCCTTCCCCTCTTGGTGGGATTTCAATGTTTCCCTTCTCCCTTATCAGCCATTTTTCTAGTTCAGACAAAGGCCGCCTAACATTGACCATGTTAACAACTGCCGGAGGAGCTTCAGAAATCTGTATCTGCTGAAGTTTCACCCTGAGGTCTTCAGTGGCCTCGCTAGTTTTTCCTTTCAGATCTTCAGTCATATCTGCATCGAAGGATTCTTCAACATCAGTGTTGAAGACTGCATTGTCATTTAGGCTTTCAGTAGCCTGCTTTCCAGTTGAAATTATCTTCGATTCAGCAACATCTATTTCAGACACTTCCACCATGTTGACATCGAGTGATTCACACAGGTTAGTGGCAGCAACACTCAAAGGGTCTATGTCAACCTTCATATGATTCTTGGCTTTATCAGCGAATTTCAGACGTCCGTCCTTGATAGCATTCTGAATTAGATCCCTGAAAAGAAAACATTGTGAGGTTTTATGGCCTAAAAAACCATGATATTTGCAAAAGCCTCGCTTCTTCCGTTGTTCTAACGGAGGAACTTTGGAATTGGGAGGCACTATCATCTGGCCATCCTTTGCTAACAAATCAAATATTTCGTCACATTTAGTGACATCAAATGTATAAGTTTTCTTAGGAAATCTATCGTTTTTATCATTGTCTACTGGATTTTTTCCATTGGCAGGGGTGAGCAATTTGCAAGAATAAGGTGGTGCTTCTTTTAATTCAGCAAGATCTATTTCGACCTCTTCCACGCTGTATGAATCCTCGAAAGATTCGCCATCAATGTCTTCGGCCTCAACATATGCTACCCTCTCCTTCTTGTAACTTTTATTTGCTCTGGCCTTTTCTGCTTTTAGTCGTTCGACTTGTCGAACCCTATCTGCCAATTGAGCCATATCCCTTAGGTATTGGGTATCTAGTTTCTTTCTGATTGAATAATCTAGACCACCTGCAACCATTTCGACTAATTCATGTTCTGGTAAAACCGTGAAGCATCTTGATTTCATCAAACGGAACCTGTTTAAGTAATCATCTATAGGCTCTGTGAACTTCCTCTTGATGCTAGCCAATTCTTTCAGACTTATCTTGGTTTGACCCATATAGAATTGTTCATGGAATAATCTTTCCAAGTGTGCCCATGCGTCTATGGAATTTGGGGGTAATATGGTAAACCAAGTAAAAGCATTTTTTGTTAGCGAACTAGGAAAGTATTTAATCCTAAGGTCCTCGTTGCCTGCTAAATCGCCGGCTTCCGTCAAATATCTGGCTATGTGTTCCACCGTTGACTCACTGGTGTCCCCTGAAAATTTAGTGAATTTTGGTATTTTGGTACCCCTTGGTAATTCTGTTTGCATGATATATTCCGCTATGGGGGATGTATAATTTGGACGTCGAAGTCCAGTATTGAGGCCATTATTGGCCATAATTCTCTCTATCATGGCAGTTAAGTTATTTTCAGTGGCCATATTCTCTCTTCTAACCCTTTGAACTACTTCGTCTGGGTGTTCGTTCCTACCTACTACCCTTAACCTGGGTATTTCCTCCGCAATCTCCTGATGGACAGGAATAGTCCTTTGACTCGAACCTTCTAGGTCTATTACTTGGTTTCTTTCAATTGCTGCTGTTCTAGGTGGGGGAACTATGTCAGCGGTGGTTGCCCTAGGCGGAGGGACTACATCAGCGGTTGTTGCTCTAGGCGGAGGAACCGTATTTTGAACACGTTCCATAATGGGTTCACCCTCTCGATAAGGGGGTTGATTACTTTTTCGCCTAGGTTGTGGGACTCCTAAGAAATCCGCCATTTGCCCTATTTGTGATGATATTTTTTGATATGTTTCCACATTGTCTTGGTTAGTCCTTGTAATGTTTGCTACTAATGGATTGAAAATCGACCCCAATTCTCTAGCGAGGACTCCTAACATATCATGGTTACTTGCATCCATCTCCTGTCGAAATGTTGCTTGACTATTTGTGGTTGAGGGAGGTATTTGGGCAGAGAAACCAGTGGTTTGTGCGCTTCAACCTATCGAACCGATATTAGGCGAAAACGCTATTGGGTTAGTTGTAGTGTATGTAGGACCTGTTCCTCGTAATCCTGCCATGTATGAATATGGCATTCCATATGGATTGTTGGGTCTCCAACCTTCGAAAGCGGTTGATAGTCCTGGGGTAAATAATTGACTTGCGGCGTTTGTCGAGAAAAGTGGTATCTCGTTTACGCCTGTGAGTGGAGGCACAGTAGTCAAACTCGAGACTGGAACAGACCCTGTTTTCCCTGAAATATTCTCGGGTATAGCCTGGGAACTACTTATGGGTCCAGACCCCGTCGAGACCGGTATATCCTGCGCCTCTTGAGTAGAAGTCGAAACGTGCGTGGAATTTGCCGCTACTGTTCCTGACCCCTGTGGGGGATCTTGATCTCCCCCTCCACTGGCCGTATTGACCATTTTCTTGTTGTACCTTCGTTTAGGAACCGGTTGTGCACTGTTGGTTAATTTACCGTTCCTAAGGTTCATACAAGGTCTTGATATTTTCTAGACAAAACAAAACAATCAATTAATAACAATCTGCTTGACACTGTCCCACCGGGTGTGCCAATTTGTTTACGGTGATTTCCGGTAAACAACCGCTAGTCCTCCAAACTATAAAATATACTTTGGTTACTCGCAGGATCGACTAGATTGATCCTAGGACATAGTCAAACAATTGCCTCTCGATATGATTTGATTCATGTTTGTTTGTTCTGACTTCAAGAAAACTTGTTTGTGATGTGATCGAATGAATATTCACTTAAAAACAACACTTGTTACATATGTTAATATGTCTTTCGACAAAGAAACGTAAACAAAAGCATGTAAATTGCAGGAATGTAAAGTGCAGAAATATAACGTGCAAGAATGTAAAAATGCAGAAATGTAAAGTGCTTCGAAATGAAAATTAAAACAAAGAAATTAAAAGGAATTGAAAAGATACTTGAATAAAGAAAGATACAAATGTATTTAAAATGGTGTTGGTGTCATACGTACATTTCTCAGCGAACTCGTTCTCTAAACACTTGATACTTGAGTGATTTGTGAGTGATTTGTACAAAATGAACACACGGAATCCTAACATTAAGACCCTTATTTATACTAATTTCGACCCTAACGGTCCTACACTAATCTGATGCCACGTTGCTCGCAAGAATCCCTGGGATGCCATCTGTCCTTGTGCAGTTACACAAACTACTTCGAAATTCAAATCCTCCCGCCTGAATCCTCTTTCGACGCGTGGCAACGTGATCAGAACCGAGAATGCCACGAAAACACGTTCAGCCCCAGTACCTTACGTATTTCGCAAAACGTTTAAGTCTTTAAAGATAATTCACTTCGAACTAGCTCCAATTCTAACTATCTTCGTTCCAACTCAAACAATCATTCTCGAAACATGGCCATCAGTAGCCATTCTTAATCTCAAAAATGGTCATCAGTAACCATCTTCCATTGAATTCTAACTCTTCAAAGAATATCCTTTCTAAACGAAATCTTCAGCCAACACGTTCTCAAATCAAATTTATACCAGAAGCAGAAACTTAGTCAGTCATGACCAAGAGATCTGTTCCATCATTCGATTCAATTCTCCATCAGTTATCATCGATCGACGAATTCCATGGTGCAACGTCATCCAACGTCTATCCCTCCCTAGTCAAACTGAAATTAGCAAACTATTCTTTTACTCTTTAAAACGAAGGATATTCTTTATTGCGTCTTATGTCTTACTTAGTCTTTTTTATAATCC
The DNA here is from genome assembly GCF_029867415.1 of Vicia villosa. NCBI lineage: Eukaryota > Viridiplantae > Streptophyta > Magnoliopsida > Fabales > Fabaceae > Vicia > Vicia villosa. The sequence goes on from NW_026705057.1 coordinate 87,763, forward strand.
AAAATTCAAATTTTAAATTTTGAGCGCATGAAAACACACGCTAATTACAAATAAAAAATGTCTAGATTTCAAAATTCAAACGCACCCAACACACCACAACAAACTCAACCTCTGAACTGTGGTCATATTAAAATTAAAAATATGTTCGAATTTTGAAATCCGGATCCAACTTACAAATATTGAAATCTGGATTTTGAAATCTAGATTTTTCAAGGGTGGGTGTTTTTAAAGAAGAATTTTGACGGCAAAGACATGCAAGGAGCTCTAGAACGAATGTTTTCTGCCATTAAAGACCAATTTTTACCTAGAACTTCATGTATTGTTTCTTTAAACTAATTGCCAAGATTTCCTATAGTATGACTAACTATGTTTTTTAGATTAGGTCTGTTGAGATTAAATTGATTTGATCTGTTGAGACATATGACTGGCTTTGTATTATTTTTATAAATTGATATTCTAGTTTTTATTTAGTTAATCTTGTTCTTATTGTTTTTGTGTGTTGACAAACATATGAATTGAACTTAGATTTATAGTAATTACTAACCCTAAATCTATAAACATTAACAAGATTAATTGTTCAAACTTATTAACTGATTTAGAAATAAATAATTATAAGTTTGTCACTTAGAAACTAAAGAGCTTCATTCTCCTATTTTAACTTCAAACATGCCATAGGAATTAGGGAGTTGTGGTTAAAATAGTGAGGTATACACCAAGGTATCGGGTATAACGATTGTGTCAATTTTTCGTAACTCTGGAAAATCAACTTGAGAAAATAGACGCAATCATTAATAATGAGATTCAGTGGATTCGAAACGAGATCTGGTCTCTTTTGCTGGTCTCTTTTGCATTATTATTATGTTCCAATTATTTTTAATTATTTTTAGCTCAAAAAACCTTTCAAGAAAATCCTCATTTTAATAATTTTAGTACCTTTTAATTACTTTGTCAAAATATAAAAGTCCTTGTAAATACAAATGTTATCACTTGGAACGAATATTAGTTCACTTGCTAAATGTTCATCAGACACCGTCATCAGACAAACAACGTGGTTAGAGATCTTTGGTGACTCCCAAAGAGACTTTGTTAAAAATATCTTAAAGCACCACCATTAGATAATCACATTATATGACACCTATGTCTTTAAAAACCACCACTTGATCACAACACCAATTATGACTTTACCTCACAATGTTGTCATCATTAACACCACATAGACTTGATCAACACTTTTGATGAGACTTTTCTTAAGAGCGTTGTCAACATCAAAATCAAATAGATTATTACAAACATCATACCTGGAAACACATAGATCCACAACGTCATTCTTTTTTATGATGACAACACATCTCTAAAAAAGGTGGACAAACAAAGAAATAAAATTGATAGATTGTAATGGTTAAACTTTCTCTAACAAATATACAGAGTTTAACCTACTCCCCATGAGAGTATATTTCTTGCATTATCAAAAAGGAGAGAAAAATAATAAACAGATATGACAGCTATTCAAGAACATAGATTACCAAAGTTTAATAAGCATTTAAAAATAAAAAAAGACTTCATTAATTAGAAAAATAGAATTCAATTACAAAAAGAATGAAAAAAAGGAATTAAAATATTATTAAAATCATACATGTATAGGCACTAATGTTTATACTGGTATTCGTACTCTATAGCACATGTATTGCATATCAAATAAAAATAAATTAATTAAGGGTTAAATATACAACATCCCCTGCAATGTAAGCGAGTTTTTATTTAAATGTCTTTTTTGTCTAATATGGATTATTTTTTCATAGTGAAATCTTATTGATCAGAAGCAGGATCTTCAGGAATGGGAACTTCAGAAGCCGAAAGATAGAGCATTTGAGGAGTAGGAGCAGGCAGGCATGCAGCAATCTCAGCATTCTTCTTTCTCATAGCCTCCTTGAAGCATAAGAACTGGACTTCAGAAGCGCTGGAGTGCATCCATTGCTTGAAGTTATTCCAAACAAAATCAGTCTCTTCTGGACTCAGTCTATCACAAGAAGCATATACTACACTGCGTAGTTTATCCAGCGCATCATATTCAAAAAACAGTAATAATTCATTGGAGGGAGGTGTAGCGGTGAAAAATGGAGACTGGGGTCATTGGATTGACCCAGCTCGTTATTTTTGTGTAAGTCCCCACCGTGCTTTATTGTTTCCAAAGAAAAAGGGAAAAAGAGCGAAATAAAACGCAAAGAAGTTTTTAAAACAAAACTAATAAAATGAATAAAGATCTTAGGTTCGGGGGTTGGTTATTTAAGGGGAAGGTATTAACACCCTTCACATCTACGATACTCCTTAGGAACCTCTTTGAAATATATATGTCTGTTATTATTGTTGTTTTTGTTTATGTGTTTTTTGTTTAAATAAAGGGATGGTGAGAAAAGAAATTTTAAAAGTGTGCTCGACAAGACATCGCATCTTGTTCCTACATACCCCTTTAACAATAGGGAAGTCAGAGCATTTGTAGTTCCTCTTAAAAGGAATATAAAAAGAGCCAAAGCGGCAAACATCTTTTTGGGTGTTGAGCTTTAACAATACTCAACGGGTTTTTAAAATATTAAGTTTTAACACTACTTAACAAGTTTTTTTAAGGTGGAGAAAAACACAAAAAATTGGGGGATTGAATTGTGTTCTTTATCAATTAAAAATTCCCTTTTTTAAAGTTCTTTTCTTTCTTCTTTGAATCTCATTTTCTGGATATGCTTTTGTGTTGCGGAAGCATGCTTGGAATGGAGTTCCATAACCAATGATATGCTCATTTAAACTTCTTATGTGTTATCAGAACTTCTGACTTGCTCAGTACAGTTCTGAATATATTAACATGAGTTGAATGTTCTAAGTTAAAATGAAGAGTATAGAAAATAAAAGACACATTCATTTTTATCTTGGTTCACCTTCTAAATAAGGCTACCTCCAGTCCACCTTTCTCAGGTGATTTGCCTCTGTCCAGAGGTCTTAATCCACTATAACCAAACTTGATTACATCTGCATGATCCTCCGTCGTGACTAACAACCTACACATCAAACTGCTGTGACTAACCCTGCACAAGCTACATGCGAGTGACTAACCCCTATATGACTGAACCGTTCAATGATCCCATCTGGATATAACATTCATCAATCTAGTAACCTGCACAACAACACGTTGTGGCTAAATCCCTGCACAGCTACCTGCTGTGACTAACTACAACAGACTGTTCAGTGATCTCCACGAGATATAACATCCATTGACTTCTGGACTTCTGACCTTCACTTGGTCTCCAAGAGAATTTCCACAATGACTACCATCGTTGTCTTCTCAAGCTTCTGACCTTAACTTGGTCGCTCAAGACATCTTTTGGAGATTACATGAATGCTTCTTATTTAAGCAGATTTTCTCCTATTCTAAGTACATATGTTTATGACTCACTGACTAGAAGTCACTTCTGGAGCCTAAACAATCTATCATAAGTTTCTAAGATATAACACACTACGAGTAACAACTCTATGTGTTTTACAATTAATTACAAGAATAATACATAATCTTGTAGTCTTCTATTCTTGAACTTCTGGGTAAGATCTTCTTCTTCTGAAAGCAGGTTAAGAGCAACAGCTCTTGTCTTGGTTGCTTCTTCTTGATCTTCATCTTCTTCTTCAATACTGATCACGAAGCTGATTTCAGCTGATGACACATTGATCAACATCAGTAAACATGAAACACTCTTCGAGCAACAACTCAGTGTATTCAGTTTCCTTTATCTTTCAATATGATCAATTTAAAGATTGATCAAGTATTCGTGGATGTCTTCTAATTTCCATATGGAGCATTCTGCATAGCATGCAGGTTTTCTTCTTAAACCTCTAAGAGATTCTTCATGGTAGGCATATGATGTATATTTTAACATTTAATCATCATACACATAATGTATGTTGCCTCTTAATGGAGAAGTTGAATTAGCTCATCAACTTTCACGATCATGCTCTTCATTTCCTTCTTTCTTTACACAGGCTTATGGATAACAATACTGTGGATTGATTCATCACCTACTGAGTATGTGTTGCCTCTTGTGTAACTTCTGATGTGTCTTCACATACTCACACATTTTCTCTCTCTGTCTTCATATAGGCATATGATTAGTGTATAACAACACTATAGCTTATTTCTGCACATACAGAGTATGTGTTGCCTCTTGTAAATCTTCTGACGCATGACATCATATTTCTTTACTTATACTTTCATGCTCTGCTTCTCTCTACAGATTTTCTCTCAAGATTTCTCCTTTTCTTCACTCTGTAGATGTATCCTGGATACATACTTTGATGCTCACTCTGGATGCATACTCAGATGCATACATGGACACATACCTTTAAGTCTGAAGTTTGATCTATTTATAGAGCTTGGTACATTACCGTTGGAATCTAGCCGTTGAGATTTGTTTAAATGTTGCTTTGAATGCTTTGTCTAGATTGAGCCTTTTGTGACATGTGTTGTTCTTGGAAGAACCTTATCCTCAACATGATGATTACAGTTGATGGCGTGTTTCTTTGGTTAAGCTTTGTCTTTCCAACGCGCTGCATGTGGCTTGCTTCTTAAATCAATCTTTAGGAATTGTTCCTTTTAAATGTTGTAATCGTTTTGCTTATGATGATGTTTCTAACGGCTTCCCATTTGATTCTAAGCTTTTTATTTCATTTAATTTGTATAATGAGATGTAGGTTCTTCATTGGTTCACAAGTGACTCTTTTGTTGTTTGTGTTTTGTATGTCACTGTGTTATTCTATCAGAACTTCTGATCTTCTATTCTTGTTGTACTGAGACTTCATGTATCTGATAATTCTTTGTAATTCCTTGAAGTTTGTCTGATGTACTTTCTGATCCTGTGCTTGTTGTATGTGAGCGTTGATATTGCTTGTTCTTCTGAGTGGTCTTGTTTTTTATTGTTGCTTTTGCTGTCTTTGGCTTGTTTGACGTGTTCTTAATCAGAATATCTGATGAATGATGTTTTGGCTTCGTCAAACTTCTGGATGTTTGATTTCATATCTGAGCCAGTTTCTGATGTAGTCATTATACTCTTTTTCTGATGAATCCTATATAAGGCTTATAATATCTGCACACTAAGTGAAACCATTAGTAATAAAATTGTTACTCCCAAAAATATGCTTGTTATCATCAAAACCAGATTATGAACATAGATTCGCAATCTTGTTCTAACAGTTTTAAAAGGTGTCAAGCTTTAACAATACAAGGCAAGGGTTGATTTAAAAGAGTGGTGGTTGAGCTTTAACAATACAAAACCATGGTTGATTTAAAAGACGTTGAGCTATAACAATACAAAACCATTTTTAAAATAGGAAGAAAGTGCTAAGCTTTAACAATACTAAGCACAAAGTAAAGGAGGAGGAAAAGAGAGTGAGTACCTTGACAATTTTAGTCAATACTATCTCATTCCTTTGAATTTTAGCTATAATGAGGAATCATACATCTCAAGAAAGTATTAAGGGTGAGTATCTCAAGTGGTGTGTGAGACATAGCATGTGTATCATGGATACAATCAAAGGTGAGTTAAGCATCAATGTATCTAAACAACTCAATTATAAAATTTTAATGAATAAAAGGGATAACATAACTAATATCATATCATGTATAAATGAATATGACGTGATGATTGATAAATGTCTCATGCATGTGGGGTTAGTTCAAAAATGGTATATACAAAGATGATAACATAACCAAAATATAAAGTACAAAGTGTAAATCAACAAGCATGTATATACAAGTGGATAAACAAGGAGAGATCATGGCAATCAAGTTATATTAACATGGCATTACATTGAATCAAGGGAAAGATCAAACTGACTTGGAATTAGGGTTTTGATTATATACACTATCTTAAACCTAGTCATTCAAAAGTTCAAATAAATCCTAAGTGAATCAACTATGTGATCATGTTATTATTTTCAAGATAAGCTTATCTTAACCCTAATTAGGTCACACAAATATATACAAGTCATTTGGTGAAGAAACAATTAAAAATATTTTGATTTGAAGGATTTTAAAAGGATATAAAAATACTATTTTTGATTTAACTAAAAGGTGATCAAATAAAAATATTTTTTTAATTTTTAAATATGGCCTAAAAATGTATCATATGAACAAAGTGTGTACAAAAAATTAGACAAAAATGAGTTGACTTGCTTGGTTAAATAATTAATCAAAGTTGTGAAGAAAACAAGAAACAATAGTGATAAAAATATAGGAATGCTGCCAAAGGGTGTTGAAACCACGCCACTAGAGTTACCAGGTCAAAACTTTACCACTGAACCAATGCGCTACAAGTGATAGTCCAATTCACTCATGAATATATAGTATAAAATGTGTCCTAATTTCAAATTGAGATTCATCTTCAACCTCTAGCTAGTGATTTCCAGAATATGCATCTTACTTAAAATGCAATCATTTTCAAAGTGCGAACATGAAAGTTGCTCAAAATTTGATCACGATTCTAGAAATGTATCAAACATGTATTTGTTTTAACCATAGCTCAAGAATTTCTTAGAAAATCATATGACTCCTAATTTTCAAAATCAAATTAAACGATCCATTACAACAATAAATGAACACCAATAGCTTTTGATCCTTACATTGAAACAAACAAATGCAATATGAGTGATGCTACAACTTCTATGTGGTGTAGGGAAGGTGTTTGAGTGATTGGTTTGCACATAAGTCACTTGGAATTCAAAAACTATAAGTTTATGCAAGTTACAATTTTTGAGATTTCAAGTGGGGGGTGAAGTTTAGATTTTCGGCGTATTTGTTTCAAGAGGCAAGGCCTCCTATTTATAGGCAATATTTTTGGTTTGTGGGGGGGATAATCAGATCAAATGGTTGTCCCAATTTCAAATTGTGTAACTTTGCTTCTTGGTGAAGAAATGAGAAAGTTATGGTTTCAGTGGTACTTGCCATGCTTTAAACATACCTTATGGTGGCTCTTCTGAGTTTTAGATGGTTGCTTGTTGTCTTTGGAATGCTTTAGGTGCAGAGCAAACATTGTAGAGGCTCGAGATCAAAAGTGTTGTGATTAAAGCAACTTTTCAAGAATGGAAGTGCCATCTTTATGCCATAAATGGAATAATCTTATGAATAAAGGCTTAATCACTTGGTCAATGGCTCAAAAGTTTATGTATTCCTCTAATTAGTGGGAGATTTAAAAGTAAGAAGGTCTGTAAATAAAGATTTGGTAGGTTTGGTTCATGGTTGCAACTTGGTTCATCACAAGATTTGACATATAATTCAAGTATGGAGGTTCAACTTCATCCCTTCGAATCTCCTACCTCATAAATGCTATGGAGGCGTTCTTGTACTTTTTTGAAAGCCCTAAACATCCTCTAAAACTTTTATGTTTGAAATTTTCTCAAATTCTCAAAGGATCTTGATGGCAATTGGCCTAAAAAATGCTTACTTTTAAAGAACAAATTTACCTTCATGAAATTTTTCTAAGTGTTTAAAAAAAGTCAACAACTTTGCGGCTTCATAACTTAAAATCCATTCATTTTTGGAAAAATCTTCACAAGGTCAAAGTTGTAGATCATGACTTCCGCTTAATTGAGGCTTTGGAGCATAAAAAATGGTTACTTATTGAATTAGTTATGAGCTTTCAAAATTTAGCATAAAACATGCATTTTTTCATGAAAAAGTCAAAACCCTAATCTTTGACTTTTGACTCCTTGGTATATTTTCTTGATTTTCCTTGATAAAAAAATGACGTCAATAATCTCATATTCATGATTTTGATCTTCAAAAGTTCATGGTTAACCAAATTTCTCAAAAGTCAAAGGTGATCTTGACCAGTTGACTTTTTCCAAATGAATTGCATTCTTCTAAATGTCAATTGTGAAGGTGGAGAAAAACGCAAGAAATGAGGGGGATTGAATTGTGTTCTGCCGAAAACATATTTCCCTTTCTTTAAAATCTTTTCTTTCTTTTAGTGTCTCATTATTTGGATATGCTATGATTTATATTGCGGAAGCATATTTGAAATAGAGTTGCATAACCAATTAGATATTCATTTTAACTTTTGTATATTATCAGAACTTCTGACTTGGCTCATTACAGTTCTGAAGATTTCTAGGTGGGTGTTCTGAGTTAAAAATGAAATGTACACCCTCCTATGGTGTTGGATCTTCACCAGCCATCTTGACTTAAGCGTTTTTCTCTTCCTGAATCTTTTCTAAACACGGTTAAGTGCTTGCACCATAGAACCGGCGCTCTGATACCAATTGAAGGATAGAAAAAGACTTAGAAAGGGGAGGTTTGAATAAGTGTAGCTTTAAAACTTGTAAGATAAAAACAATTTGCACAATGATTTTTATCCTGGTTCGTTGTTAACTAAACTACTCCAGTCCACCCCCTTGGAGTAATTTACCTCACCTGAGGATTTAATCCACTAATCACACAAGATTACAATGGTTTTCCCCTTAGATACCCTCTAAGTCTTCTAGAGTATTCTGATCACAACCTGATCACTCTAGGAACACAATGCTTAGATACCCTCTAAGACTTTCTAGAGAAACCGATCACAACTTGATCTCCTCTAGTTCTTACAACTTAATGTAAACAAATTCTTATAAGAGTTACAATGCTTCTTAATAAGCTATTATTACAACTGTGATTTTTCTCTTAAATTTAAGCTTAATCTCACTAAGATATTACAACAGCAATGTAGTGAGGTTGAAGATGAAGTTTGAGAGCTTTTGAATTTGACAGTGTTTTTGTAAGATTGCGCAAAGTGTTGTTTTCAGCTTCTCTTCAGAACTTCTATTTATAGGCGTTTGAGAAGATGACCGTTGGGAGCATTTAATGCGTTGCGTGATCCGTACAGCATTGCATTTAATGTTTCACTCTTTTGTCAACTACCTCGAGTCTTGCTTTTGCTGTGTCTACTGACGTTGCCTTTAATAGCTTCTAACGTTCCTTTTGTTAGTCAGCGTAGCCTGCCATCTTGTACTTGCTTCTGATCTGATGTTTGTGTAAACAACGTTTGAATATCATCAGAGTCAAACAGCTTGGTGCAGAGCATCTTCTTGTCTTCTGACCTTGAAGTGCTTCTTAGCGTGATACCATGAGAATCTTCAGTGCTTCTGCTTCTGATATCAAGTTCTTCTGATGCTTTCATAGACCATGTTCTGATTCTGCTTGACCATCTTCTGATGTCTTGCCAGAGCATGTTCTGATGTTGCATGCTGAACCTTCTGAGTCAGTGCTTCTTGCGCTGATTTTGTGCATACTCTTTATATGATTCATGAAATGGAAATCGCATGGGATTAGAGTACCACATTATCTCATACAAAATTCATATACATTGTTATCATCCAAACGAAGAATATTGATCAGAACAGATCTTGTTCTAACAGTAACCCTGCACAAGCCAACTGCTCGTGACTAACTGCAATGAACTGTTTAGTGATCAGATCCACAGATGTAACATTCATTGACTCCTGCATAGTCAGCAACTGTGACTAACCCCTACACAACCAACCTGTTGTGACTAACCACAATGGACTGTTCTCTGATATGATCTACAGATATAACATCCATTGACCTCTCTGGACTTCTGACCATGACTTGGTCTCCAAGAGGATTTCCATAATGACCCCAGTCAATTGTCTTCTCAAGCTTCTGACCTTTACTTGGTCGCTCATGGCATCATTACCAAATTGAATTGGTTTTAATTCAATGCTTCTTAATAAGCAGATGTTCTAAATATAAACTATTTGATACATTGACAAGTAATCACTTTTAAGTGAATAAATAATCTTTGAGTCTTCTTGTCTGCATCTTTTGACGAGATCTTTGTATCTTTGTTGATAAGCAGAATATGAGCATCAGCTCCATATGTTGAGTGCTTCTTCAAGCTGATTTTCGTCTTCAAATCTTCTTAAGCTAATTTAGAGCAACAACTCTTTTTTGAGTTGCTTCTTCAAATGATCTTCTTCTTCTGATGTTGATCTTATTGTCTTTGTAAAGCATATAGCAGTCCAATGATCTCAGACATAATTATTATACTGTTGAGCATCAACTCAGTATATATAATTTCTCTAAGTCATTCTGATGTAGAGTGAATTATGATTTGATCTTCTTGATTCTTTTCACTTATTTAGGCATATGGTTCGTGTATAACAACATAGTGAATTATCACATACTGCGTATGTGTTGCCTCTTGTGTAACTTCTGAATCATGGTTTCACATTTTTCTTTTACGCTTCCATGCTCAGTTGTTCTTCTACATATTTTCTCTCAAGATCTCTCTTTTGTTACACTCGGTAGATACACTATGGATACACACTCTGGATGCACACATTCAAGTTTGAAGTTTGATCTATATATAGCTTGATATGTTGCCGTTGGAATCTAGTCGTTGAGATTTGGTTGAAGATTGCTTTGAATGCTTTGTCACGATTGAATTAGTAATGACAAGTGTTGTTCACGGCAGGATCTTATCTGTAGCATGATGATGACAGTTGGTAGCGTGTTTCCTTGGTTAAGCTTGTCTTTTCCAACGCGATGCATGTGGGTTACTTCTTCAACCAACCTTGGGAGTTGTTCCATTAATTTGTTGCAACTGTTTGCTAATGATGATGTTTGTAACAGTTTTTCTTTTGATTCTGAACTTTTGCACTTTGTAGGCTGAGGTTGTATTCTCTTTTCTTGTCTGCGTGTGATTTTGTTGTTGTAGCTTTTTGTATGTCACTGTGTTACTTTATCAGAACTTCTGATATTATATTCATGTGATCTTCTTGTTGTAACGGATCTTCATGTATATTAATATTTTTGTTTAAATTCTTAACTCTTGTCTAAGTTATTTTGATGATGTGCTTGTCAGATGTTGTGCTTTTCTTTCTAATGTTGTCGTATAAGGCTTATAATATCTGCACACTCAATTAAATCACTAGTAATAAAATTGTTACTCACAAAATATATGCTTGTTATCATCAAAACCAGATTTTGAACATAGATTCTCAGTCATGTTATAACAATCTCCCCCTTTTTGATGATGACAAAAACCATGTATTTTGATGGAACAATTTTATGAGGTGATAATAATTAAGCAAGTATATTTCATCCCCTTTTATATGTTCAATAAAGCAACTTATTTTATTCATCAACTAATTCATCAAAATCTATTCTTTCTTTCTCCCCCTTTTGGTCATAATAAAAAGCAATAAGAGGTTCCGGTGAAATGATGCAGGTTTAAGAACTAATTTCTCCCCCTGAGATGTATAATCTCCCCCTGAATTGGATAAACCTATGAATTAATTTCTGATTTATAGCTCCCCTTAAAATAATTGCTTGATTCTTCAAAAGATTAATAAATTTAGTTATGTATGCGTGCATCTTCTTAGAAGTTCTAAAAATATGTTCCTTTATTATCAGGTCTTCATGCATATTTTTAAACACTTACTTCTGGCTCATGAGTTGAGTTTAATGACTCCTAAGACTTATCAGAATAAATAGACCTGTATTGATCAGAATGTTACTCATAATCAAGTGATTTAGTCATTTTATTCAGTTCTTCTTCTGTTTCATAATTAAGATTGTTGTAAACAGTTTAAAGCTTTCAACAGAAAACATATCATGCACATCAATAAACAGAACTAGTTTTATAAAAAATAATACAAAAAAGGGATACAACAGAAACAAAATACAGATTTAAGCATAGAATGCTTCGCATTCTTATTCAATGAGAATGTCATCATTGTTTTCAAACTCTGCCTTGCGAATGATCTGAATGACTTCAGCGGATTCAAGCAGAGCAGTCAAAATTCTCCCATATGGAATGTGAAAACTTTGGCCAAATCCAAAAGCAGTGAGAGATTCCTAGAGATGACAGAAGATGATCTTGGGAAGGTGCAGTGGACGATCATTTTCGAGTCGGTGAATCAAAAAACGATATCTACACGATAGGCTTTGATGGAAGTTTCCTCTGGGCGTTATGTTGGATAAGACAAACCTAAACAGAACTTGTCTGAAGGGTGTCAGAAATTCAGCATTGTTGAAAATGCGTATGATATCTCTATTCATAGTGTGGTTTGCATTCCATCGATCAAATGCAGCAAGACATATGGCAGAAAGGTTGGATTCGTATCCAATCGTTTCAGCGATGGATTCTTCCGTAATAATGAGTGGAATGCCAGAGATATTGGCTGTAATGCTGTGATTATCTTCACTAATGGATGCTTCCATCCAGATGGTTTTCACGAGATTGGTGAAGACTGGTTCGCTGAGAAGGACAACATAGTCGAACCATGCTTATCTCTCCAGAAGTTCCATGAAATAATCATTTCTTTCAACCAGCCTTATGTATTGTTCTTTGATGATGGTGAGACGGGGTTGGAAGTCCATTGAAGATGAGATTTGAGGAGTAACGAAAAAGCAAGTGTAAGAGAAAATGAGAAAGACGGCAAACGAGAGTTGAGTGCTGAAGAACCTAGGGTTTTGAATTTATAACAATTGAGACTGTGTATTGAGAAGGAGGGAAAACAATGAATTAAAGAACAATTATTGCTGGGCATTAATTGAATTCGACTGTTTCGTTAGGGGTGGTGTGTTTCGAGTGATTTGGAATAGTTTCCTAGAATTTTTGTCTAAGTAGCTCGACCGCATGCGTCTTTTCAAGAGGTTTTGAACACGTGTTAATTAATCATGTATCTTTGTAGAAGTGAGACATTTTAATATCATGAATTTCTGATTTGTAAGATATTTTACTCGTGACATTTGGGTTAAGTTCTGGCTTTTTCTAAGCTTCTGATCTTTTTGTTTTATACGTTCTCTTACCTTAGTTGGTTTTATTTTTACACGTAGTCCAAATCCTGATGACAGTGTTTGAGCACATTTTAATACGGTTTATGCTTAAGTGATTTTAACTAGATCAGAATGTCTTACATCTTATGGTATAGCCTAGTAAACAGAGAAAAAAAAAACTAAACCATAACGCAAATACCACATCATAACTTCATTAGAAAACAAGATTACAGAATTGGCTTTGTTTACTAATTTCTAAAGAAATTTCCCTTAATTCTCAGCAACATATTCTTAGGATAGTTTTCAGATCCATCTTCTTCTATCATTTCTTTGATGATCTCTACAATTCCATCTTGAAAGAAAACTTCGGACAGCACTCTTCCAAAAGGAATATAGGACTTAGTGCGATTTCTGGAGTCAGAAATTGAGTTCCATAGATGATTGAACATAGATTAATGCACATGTAATTCATCAATAGATAGATAAAAGCCTGATCACCATATGTTAGGAGATCTTGGTTTTCTTTTATGGGGAGGAAATTTGAAGTAAAAAGCTTGAACCTGGTTTTTGGAATGGGCAGGAGACTTTCGGGATCAATGGGGTTGTATCCTAGTGAAACATCATGAAGAGTTTTTAACATCTCAGGATTAATGAATTGAGTTTCAAACGAGTTAACAGGAATCCCTAGGTTCTCACATCCAGTTGCAAGAGCAAATGAGGAACAATTAATGGAAATTGAAATATGTAATATGAAGGATGAGATGGAGTTATCCTCGGGGTTAAGAGAGGCATGTTTCCAGAAATCTTTAACAAGATTCTCATAGATAGGTTTCTTTAGTATCGAGAGATATCTTGTCCATTTTTGACAGTAGACCACATTCATGAGACTACATGCAAAAATGTTTTCAACAGATGAGACTTCAACTTGGTTTTCTGAGATAACTTCAAGAAGGTTTTGGTTTCCTAGATAGGTTAGTGGCGGCATATTGAGAAAGGAATGACTTATTTAGGAGCTTAAGGTATAGGAACTTATATTTCTAAGGGAATTGAATATGTTAGACAAATGAGTTAATGAGGTGGTTGAGTAATTTTCTCGAGGTGAATGAGTAGATTGCATCTGGACACTGATATCCAGTTCACGTGCATGGAGAATAAGACTCATAGTAGAGTAGGTGAAAACTAATACTAGACATGCAAAAGAGATTTATATACATTATTAATAAACTCATATTGAAGTCAACAGAATTATAAAAGAAAAAGTTTTAGAAAGATCTGAATGTTCTAGATGATAAACCTTTCTTCCAGTTTCTTCAGAGAGAGAGAGAGCATCTTCTTATGCAGAAGTTCTGTCTGTTTCTGCTTCAGTCTTGTTCTGTTGTGTCTCCACTCTTTGATCTGGTCCTGATGAGTTGGATTTGGTTTAGACCATCTGACTTGAGTCTGCTACAGATGTTTGTCTTTGGATATTTCCATTAAGCGCATATTCTTCTTTCTGATGTCTTGAGCTTCTTATGAAATTTTGATGTTGATCCACAAAACTCCTTTAGATATGTAGATAATGTTCTTAGAGTATTGAGATATTTGCCTTGACATCTTCTGATTATACTGAGTGTTGGAATATGACGTTGTTTTTCTACTCAGTGTGGTTTTTCTCCTTCTAGATCTCTCTACACGGTTAAGTGCTTGATCTTGAGATCAATAACAAAGCCATGCTCTGATACCAATTGAAGGTGGAGAAAAACACAAGAAAGAGGGGATTGAATTTTGTTCTTCCGAAAACATATTTCCCTTTCTTTAAAATCTTTTCTTTCTTTTAGTGTCTCGTTATTTGGATATGCTATGATTTATGTTTCCCAAGCATATTTGAAACAGACTTGCATAACCAATGAGATATTCATTTTAACTTCTGTATATTATCAGAACTTCTGACTTGGCTCATTTCAGTTCTGAAGATTTTTGCATGGATGTTCTGAGTTAAAAATGAAATGTACAGAAGGTAAAAGACACATTCATTTTTATCCTAGTTCACCTTCTGAATAAGGCTACCTCTAGTCCACCTTCCTCAGGTGACTTTTCCTCTCTCTAGAGGACTTAATCCAATATAACCAATCTGATTACAACTGCACGATCAACCGTCGTGACTAACAACCTGCACAGCCAACTGCTGTGACTAACCCTGCACAAGCTACCTGCGAGTGACTAAACCATAGATGATTGAACTGTTCAGTGATCTCACCGAGATATAACGTTCATCAATCTAGTGGCCCAGCACAAGCCAACTGCTCGTGACTAACTACAATGAACTGTTCAGTGACCTGATCCACAGATATAACATTCATTGACTCCTGCATAGTCAGCAACTATGACTAACCCTGCACTACCAACCTGTTGTGACTAACCACAATGGACTGTTCACAGGATTTCCACAATGACCCCAGTCAATTGTCTTCTCAAGCTTCTGACCTTTACTTGGTCGCTCAGGGCATCATCACCAAATTGAATTGGTTTTAATTCAATGCTTCTTAATAAGCAAATGTTCTAAATACAAACTATTTGATACATTGACAAGTAATCACTTTTAAGTGAATAAATAATCTTTGAGTCTTCTAGTCTGCATCTTCTGACGAGATCTTTGTATCTTTGTTGATAAGCAGAATATGAGCATCAGCTCCATATGTTGAGTGCTTCTTCAAGCTGATTTTCGTCTTCAAATCTTCTTAAGCTGATTTAGAGCAACAACTCTTTTTTGAGTTGCTTCTTCAAATGATCTTCTTCTTCTTCTTCTTCTGCTGATCTTATTGTCTTTGTAAAGCATATAGCAGTCTAATGATCTCAGACATAATTATTACACTGTTGAGCATCAACTCAGTGGATATAATTTCTCTAAGTCATTCTAATGTAGAGAGAATTATGATTTGATCTTCTTGATTCTTTTCACTCATATAGGCATATGGTTCGTATATAACAACACATTGGATTATCACATACTGAGTATGTGTTGCCTCTTGTGTAACTTCTGAAGCATGGTTTCACATTTTTCTTTTATGTTTTCATGCTCTACTGCTCTTCTACAGATTTTCTCTCTCAAGATCTCTCTTTTGTTGCACTTCGTAGATGAACTATGGATACACACTCTGGATGCACACATTCAAGTTTGAAGTTTAATCTATATATAGCTTGATGTGTTACCGTTGGAATCTAGCTGTTGAGATTTATTTGATGATTTCTTTGAATGCTTTGCCTCGATTGAATCAGTAATCACAAGTATTGTTCACGGCAGAATCTTATCTCTAGCGTGATGATGACAGTTGGTAGCGTGTTTCCTTGGTTAAGCTTGTCTTTTCCAACGCGCTGCATGTGGGTTGCTTCTTCAATCAACCTTGGGAGTTGTTCCATTAATTTTTTGCAACTGTTTTGCAAATGATGATGTTTGTAACGGTTTTTCTTTAGATTATGAACTTTTGCACTTTGTAGGCTGAGGTTGTATTCTCTTTTCTTGTTCGCATGTGACTTTGTTGTTGTAGCTTTTTGTATGTCACTGTGTTACTTTATCAGAACTTTTGATCTTCTATTCATGTGATCTTCTTGTTGTAACGGATCTGATATTTCTGTTTATATCCTTAACTCTTATCTGAGTTATACTGATGTTGTGCTTGTCTTATATTGTGATTTACTTTCTGAAGTTGTCGTATAAGGCTTATAATATCTGCACACTCAATGAAATCATTAGTAATAAAATTGTTACTCACAAAATATATGCTTGTTATCATCAAAACCAGATTCGGAACATAGATTCTCAATCTTGTTCTAACAAATTGAATCAAACTCTTCCAGCCAAATGGATATTATGAGTGGATTATAATGAGGCATTGGAGATACTTGAATCATGCTTTGAACCATAGAACTATGCTCTAACCAAAAGTCAACTTCCTAGAGAATTAGGTCAAAAACCCTAATTATGTACCAGATGAATTTGAAAGTTGTTGATCTTGATTTGAACCATACGTGAGCTTGAATATTGATGAGGGGAATCACTTGAGCATATGAGAAAGCTTGAGAATATTTGTGAGCCTCAAAACCTTAATTTGCCTGAGCTCCTTGATTAGTCACCTACCTTGTTAAACAAGCAACAATCAAACACAGTCTTTTTGTATATTTTTTAGCTAGCCAATTGAATGATTATGGATGATGATAATAATATTCACATATTGGCATTCAATGCAAAATGAGGTTGGATCTCTGGGTCAAAAATTAGGGTACAACAGGAGGTGGAAGAATGTTCGTTCAAAGATGGATGAGATTAGAAGGAGTGAAGTAAGGATATGGGTCTCTATCAGGAACATCAATGATTTCGAGAATTTAATCACCAAAATATTCAACTAGTTCCAAATGTTCATAGTTGGTTTCAGAGTCTTTTCCTTTCATAGCATTGAGAAACTCTATGTCTGTAGCAGAGTTTTCTAATGTGGTCACGTGTTCATCTTGGTAAGATGAGAGAGGGAGGCTTTGGGGTTGAAATGATAATGTGTTTGTGGTGGTTAATGGTTGTTTAGGAGACAGTGGATAGGCTTCAAAAACAATTGTTTCAGAATCAGTGGGTTTAGGTGGAATTATAGATAGAGGGTTCATATTTGTTATAGTGGGTGGAGTGGAAGTGGTTTGGATATAAGAAAATGAATTACTACTTTCATTCAGAATAGTAGGCGTAGATGAAGAATCCTTACTAGAGTGAGACTTATGTTTCCTTTTTTTCTTGGAATGCCCGGATGAACCATATTTAGTATGCATTTTGAATGACTTTATTTTCTTCTTGATATCAAAAGACAGATGAGGAATGGAAAGATCTTCCTTGTAAACATAGTTGTGTATCTTTGAGGAGGAGGAGGTTCAGAAAATCTTGTAATATTGTATGCTGGATAATCTGACATAATTATTCTTCTCTCAGAGATAGAGTGTCATACCCCAAAATTTGCCCATCATATTTCAAGATATTTTGACTTATATGACTTTCAATGGCTAAAGACTATGCAAGGATTGGGCACACTTATCTGTCTCCTAAGCAATCAACCCACAACTAGGGTTTTGCTTCTCTCAAGGTAAAATCAAGTTCTCATACTTCAAGTGGACTTCATGGATTCTCATATGCCTCAAAGAATCCTCATACCAAGTTTCAAGCTCTGATTCACAAGATTGCTCAGTCAATGGTTCAATTGTTCAACAGTCGGCTGATTTGAACTATAAGTAAACTATGGTCAAACCACAGTCAAAACTCCTAATTTTTGGTCAACATCAATATTTTTTGAAGTCAAATTCATCATTTGATCAAGGGTCGATCATGATTCATCAAGGAAAGCATACAAATCCTCAAAAATCCAAGTTTCTAAATTAGGGTTTTTGACCTAAAAGTCAACTGAACTTTGACCAACCATAAATTTCACATGGAACATCATAAATTTCCCAACGAAAGCCTATTTTGAATGGAATTGAATTCTCTACAACTTTGTCTCACTAAAGCCAAGGAAAAAATGCTACATTTGAGAGATAAGAGCCAAAACATTACAGGTCCTTCAAGAAGCTCGCAAAAAGCTGTTTTTTGTCAAGAGCCATATTTTCAAGATAAAAATCCTCAAATGGAAAAAATGTTCCAAAGTTGGTTGTACAAGACATCTTTAGCTTTCCAAAAAGTCCTATAAAACCTTCATATGATAAAAATTGAGGGAGATATGAGGCTTAGAAGTTGGTCGATTTTCAAGAAAAGAGCAAAACCCTAATTGTATAATTTTGTGTTTTTGGATTAATGGGCCTAAGATTTTGATTTCAAACATTCTTATGACCTAAAAAATGACCTCTAAGCCTATCCTCATATTTTTAGTATTTTTACTTATATTTATTTGATTTTATTCAATTAAAAATATTTGAATTAATCCATATGGGTTTGATTTCTATCTTTTAAAAGCCCATATTATACTTCATGGATTGTCCAAAAACGTGGAGTTTGCTTGAGGAGCAAGGATAGCCAATTTTGGAAAGTTTTCATGAAAAATTATATCAAATTTCCAAGGCACCTCATAACCAAAGGTCCAAGCCCATTACTTGACCTAATATTACTCATTATATATTCTAAAACATAGCAAACAATAAGGGGACGAAAATTGGCCAAGGGAGGTCAGGGTTTCCAAGTTCAAAATTACACATAAGTTTGCAATTTTCGAATCCTAGTTTGCAGACCTCTTCAGAGCCTTTTATCCATCCAATCTTGTTCTTGAGGTAAGAAAAGGTAATAAGCCTCCTCTGTACACACTCCATGCTCATCGCATTGCTATATATACATTCATATCTTTCAAACCATGATAATTATCGTTTTTTAGTGTACATCCTGTTTCAATTAAAACTAACATCGCTAATGTGTTCATATGGTGTTTTAGAAGCGTTTTGATCATTCACTCACAGCTTTTGGTGGCCGGACGAATACTTGCCATTGTTAGGGCAAGGAAGCTCTTGAGCTTCGTATACGTAGTTACAAGGGGTTTCACCAAAAACTAATCCCTCCATCATGATCGCAAGAGGTTAATTAAGGGACCTGGCCGTTTTATTTATTTCATTAACGTGGATTTTTGAGTTTTATCATGTGCAGGATTTCTATGGAAAGTCGAAGCAAAAAACGCAGCAAAAATGGAAGCTGTTTGGTAGCTAACATTGCAGGCCCAAGGAAGGAGATGAAGCTGACCCTTTGACCCCACGTGACATGTTTCCATTGGATGGTCAGAAATTTTATATTCTCTCTTCAATCCTGGTTGGACACGCCTTCAATTGCTGGGCCCACGTTTGACTCTCTCAAAACTTTAATTAGTTTTACTATTTTTTGATTGTGAGGAATTCAATGGCAACTAAGCATTTGCAGTGGAGTTGGTAACGTGAGATGTTGATGAGCTTGAGGATAAGGGTTCGAACCAGGCCCCTGCCATTATTTTTTGTGAAATTTGTGTGTTTTCACTAGTCAGCAGAACTAGTGTGTGCTATCCATGTACCCTTACAATGTACCATCATGCGCATACCGTTGGATCTCCTCAAAGCCAGATCCAAGGGCCCCGGAGTCTGCCGTTCCACCATGGATCCTCAGAAGCTTACCATACTGGATCACATGCTTTGGGCTTCTCCTTCAATATTGGGCTGACTTCTTACTCTTAACAATCCCTCCCTTTCCAGACTGCACCCCCTGGTTTGTTTAAATTTATTTTCATTTTCTCCTTTTATTTCCTTTTGTTAACGTGTTTAAATTATTATTTTTATTAAAATCAACCAATTAAAAAATCACCAAAAATATTTTAATTTTGGAATTAGATTTCTTTTGATTAAATATTTTTTATCACTTAGAGTTTAATTTAATTAGGTATTAACTAGTTAATTATTTTTAATTATTTTGAGGTTTTTATTTAGTTAAATCTTAAACAAAATTTTAATTAATTTAGGATTTCACTCAATTTCTTTAAATCAAACTTTTTCACTAAACTCTAATCTCAATTCGCGATTCTCTTCTCATCTCAAAACTCTTGAATGTCGCATGATTGTTTAAATTCTGTATTTTATTTAAATTACTCATTTATCCGTTTATTTAATTTCTAGAAACTATGTATAGGTTGCAACGTTTTTGATGTAATAGTTAATTAGGCTTTTATTTCCTCACACTTTATTTTCCGCATCTCCCCCGAGAGGTTTTTATTGTAATACCCTCCATCCCGAAGCCTTGTAATAGCGTAGGACATTTACTTTCCGCGATTTATTTTTCGTCAATATATTAACTGCGTGGTTAGTAAAATAGGGAGTGACAAGACTAATAACTGGACGTAGCTCATTAACTCAAGATTAAATATATGAATCCAATTCACGTGATTGCTGCACACACCCACCTTTAGGGTAACCTCTCTTCTGTTACCTTTCAAATAATAGTCAAGTCCCTCGAGTGTAGGGATACCTTAGCCTTCTGCCTTCGATTCAAATCATCATAGTCCCTACGATAAAATATCATAGTACCTTCAAGTTGCCTACGATAAAATGATCTCGTCCTTCGATGTTGCCTTCAATTAAATGATGATAGTCCCCCCGATTCCTAAGGTATCCTTACTGGTTGCCTACAAATGACTATTCACATCCTTTCCTAAAGACTTCCTACCTCCCTTATGGTATGGATAGCCATATGGCAAACGATGACCCTCGATGACCCGACACTTCCAATGAAAAGACTACCTGCCTAACAATTGGTATGGATAGCCCTTTCAAACGAAAGACTTAAAGAACAAGAAAGACGAACTTAGGGTAGGTTGCTCTTAACTGCTTGCTCAAGATCAATTCAAAATTCAAAATTCTTTTCACACCTCCTTTTCAAACAATTTCCAAAAGGCTACACTTATTTACAAGTTAAAGTCCTTATTGAAAAATCTTTTCTAAACACACACGACAACTTTTCAAACAAACAAACAAGTGAACTAAGCAATTAAGAGCCCATGGATAACCATGGATACAAAGGGTGCTTACACCTTCCCTTTGTATAACCTATCCCCCGAACTCAAAATCTTTCAAAGGTCTTTCCTGTTCTTTTTGCCTTTCCTAATTGGATAAAATAAAAGTCGGTGGCGACTCTTGCTATCCTCATTACTACATAAAAGTCAGTTCTCCCACCGTGTTACAGAACTGGAGACTCTGCTGGGGACTTATAAAAAGAGGGGTTACCTTAGAGCTAGGATCACTTTAAATTTTTTTTCTTGTTTGCTTTACTTTTAAGGGTTATTTGGGTATATTGCTTGTGTGAAAAATCCTACACCCGTATCTAGTGTACCTTAGGTATATGGCAAAAGACCAAGGAGAATGTACGACATATACCGCTATGGTTGATTTGGTGGCCATCCTTAGTGCGACACTTTGGTTTGTACTGATGCTCCAGGAGACCCGACTCGAGGAACGTATCAGGCTACCATATAGTGTCATTAAGCACTAATTTTCCCTTAGAACCCTAGTTGAACTTGAATTTGGCCATTAGAAAGTAGTGAGATAGCCGACTTTGGTTCCGACCAAAGATTGGTTGATACTCGATGCTACACTCATTAAGGTCGGACTCCTAGACGTTTTGGTTGGCGAAGCGATTGCCAAACTGAAATAGAGCCTTCAAGAAAGATCGGTGATATTGAGATTCCCTAGAACCCAATCTTTATTTAGGACAGATTGAACCAACTAAACTTCAATAGGGAGGATACTTACCTATAGATTCCATGCAAGCCTTTAAACCTAAGGACACTTATGTGACTTGCGTGTATGTGCTGCTAACCTTTTGATTTCCTTGCAGGATTTGTTTGTAGGACTTACTCGTCCTTAATACCTTATGTTTTGTCTAATGCATAACATCTGCATGACATCATGACATCATAACATACCATGTTAACCAACCCTTTCAAGGATCTTAGGGATTTAGGGCGCACAATTTCAGGTGCTCTTATCAAGGACTGAATTCCTATCCAGGGGCAAGAGGATGTATTTTCCTTTAGCCGTATGCCTTCTAATTCAGAGACACGATACCTATCAAGGGGCAGGAGGATTTATTTTCCTCTAGCCATATACCTTCAAACTCAGAAGTACAGGTATCCCAAATCAGAGGCTATGACCCACTGGACATGGTGAGCTTGATTCTCGTAAGAAGGACATATAAAACAAAGGTTCTTCAAACAAAGAGACGACCAACTAATTTTTTAATGTTGCTAACTAAATTCCTTAAAGATCCTTGAAAACATTGCATATGCATCTCATAACATCGCATAACATGTTTCTGCCACAGGTTTCTCATCCTCTCTCGCTGTTTATTTCAGCACAAATGGATCTCGAACAATCAGTCAAAGATCTTCAGGCTCAGAACAACCATTTCCAAGAGATGATCCTTAACTTGGTCAAGGGGCAAGAATAATTGAAGGCACTTTTGATCAATAAGGAGAAGGATCAACATAGGCAGCAAGGTGGTCAAGGTAATTGGAAATCCAAATCTAAGCGATCATTTACTCCGTTGCACATGCCGCTGTCTCAAGTTTTGCAACAACTGCTCAATCAGAACTTGATAACCCTATTGCCTCCATGTTCAGTTCCTGCCAATCCTGCTCCTGGGTACAAGTATAATGCAAGATGTGCTTATTATTCGAACAGTCTTGGTCATGATACCGAGGATTGTGGACCATTGAAGCATATGATTCAAGACTTAATTGATGACAAGATCATTGATTTCAACTCACCTGAGGAGCCTCATATGAATGATGCAATGCACAACCAGAAAGGTTGTAATAAACGCAACCAAT
Organism: Vicia villosa; assembly: GCF_029867415.1. Classification (NCBI taxonomy): domain Eukaryota; kingdom Viridiplantae; phylum Streptophyta; class Magnoliopsida; order Fabales; family Fabaceae; genus Vicia; species Vicia villosa. The sequence continues at coordinate 110,905 of NW_026705057.1, forward strand.
CTGTGGGGGCAGTTCTGATCTCTACGCCGGCACCGCAACAACAACATAAACAAGGTGCACCCAAAAGAAAATTTACCAAGATTAATACGTTGGCTCAGGCATTACAACACCTGTTGAAGTCAGAGTTGATTACTTTAAAGGACCCCCCTAAGAACCCTAGTACTTCTGCTAAGAACCCTAGTACTTCTGCTTGCGGTTATAATCCCAATGCGAGGTATGCGTACCACTCCGATAGCCATGGTCACGATACAAATAGCTGCTGGACACTGAGGAACAAGATCCAAGACATGATCGATACTGGTGAAATTGAGGTCAACCCTCCTGAGACTCCCGTGGTGATCACCGCTCCCATGCCTAGTCATTACAAAACTGATTAATGGCTAGAAGGATGGACTGTAAGATCATTAGTTCTACTTTCATTTGCAATTTCTATTCTGCTTGTTTAAACATTCGACTTGTGATAGACATTATCTGTCTTAATAATCATAATTCGTGCATTGCATATGTTTGTCTTGAATTAATTATTTCGCTATCACTCATTTAAACCGTGTCTTTACCTTGTTTATGTTTTGTGATATTCGACTCCTTTTAAGTTGTAAGCCTTTTAAGGGAGGATGACGAAGATGATACCACATCCTCATACAGTATGCTTTTGAACAGACTGTGTGAAATCAAGATTATCAATGGAAGATCTTTTGTTTTGATGAAGACAAATTATACATGACAAGAAGGAAAAGATGATATTCAAAATAAAGCATCATGTGAAAAGACTTTGATTCAAGCTATGGATTCTTTGGAATAGGTATAATCATAATTATCAATTACTTAAAGTCTTAGATGCTCAAAAATCAAACCAAAATTGCATAACATACTCCTTCTTAAATCTCAAGTTTCATAAACAAAAAATGCATTTTCACCTAGTGTAAATCGATTTACACTTAATGTAAATCGATTGCTTGCTGAAGGTTTTTACATGCGCTTCTGTTTTTGCTTGTGTAAATCGATTTGCACATTAGAGCAATCGATTTGCACTGAAGGTTTTTTGAATTTCTTGACTGTTAGAAGGTGTGCAAATCGATTTGCACAAAGGTGCAATCGATTGCTTGCTGAACGTTTCTGAAAAACAGCATCCTTTCATTACACCTTTTCAAACACCTTTTCATTAAAACCTTTTCTTTAATCTTGGCAATGGTTCATGATTAAAATACAGAAACTTGTGATATTTCAAAAGGTGTTATGAACATCTATATATACTCAAAATTTCAAATTCATTCTTCACCTCTTCCAATCAAAAACTCTTAGAAATTTTCAGAAATTCACATTGTTATTCTTCTACATTTTTTTTTCAAGATATTTTCTACACACTTTCATATCATCCAAATCAGAAAATATTTTGAGCAATCTATTACTTTAAAGAATTGTGAATTATTATCATTGGAAGGGAAGATCAATCAAGAGATTGATACATTGTTCTATTATTCAAACACTTATACAAAATCAAATACTTGTTGTATTCTTGTTATCCAGGATTGTTGGAAACAAGTTAGACACTTTGAGAGGATTGTTCTCATAAGTAGTCTTAGTGAAAAATCCAAGAGGATTGTTCTTGGTCCAAGAGGATTGTTCTTGGTGTTTGGTTAGGCTTGTACAAGATACCAATTATATTGAAATCTCTTACTGCGTAAGGGGACTGGAGTACTCTCGGTTTGTGAGGGGAACCAGGATATATCCTTGTGTCATTTATTTTTCTGCACTTTACCTTTTAGTAACATCAACATAAACCAGAAAAATAATCACTTTACACCATAAAACCGAAAAAGTTATAAAGTACCTAATTCACCCCCCCTCTTAGGCATATCTGATACTTACAATTGGCATCAGAGCAAGTTATAGGTAACTTGTTCCTAAAGATCCAGAATGGCTTCCGCAAATCAAAGACCGGTTTTCAAAGATGGTGGTTCTAACAACAAGCCTCCATTGTTTTGTGGTGAATATTTTGACTTTTGGAAAATCCAAATGAAGGCTCATCTAGAAGCACAAGGAGAAGAAGTTTGGGAGGCTGTCCAACAAGGTCCTCATGTTCCTATAACGGTCGTCAATGGTGTTGGATCGGAGAAACCTAAAGCGTCATGGGATGATAATGATAGAAAAAGGGTTCTTGCTGACAAAAAGGCGATCAGTCTTCTTCATGGTGCTCTTAGTATGGATGAATTCTTCCGAGTATCAACATGTACAACATCAAAGGAAATTTGGGATACTCTTGTAGAAACTCATGAAGGTACCGCTGAAGTTAAAAGATCAAGGTTGAATACTTTAAGCCAAGAGTACGAACTATTTAGAATGAAGCCCGGAGAAACTATTCTCGATTTGCAAAAACGATTCGTACATTTGACAAATCACTTGAAGGCACTTGGTAAGACTCTTACTACCGAAGAACTTAATCTTAAAGTGCTCAGATCTTTGACAAGGGAGTGGCAACCAAAAGTGACGGCAATATCCGAAAAGAAGAATTTATCAAAACTTACTTCCGCAACACTATTTGGAAAACTTCAAGAATATGAGACAGAACTTGGAAGATTGGAAAAGCATGAGAACTTAGAGAAGAAATCCAAAGGCATTGCATTAAAAGTAGATTCAAAGGAAAGAAAAATGAAAGATACATCGGATGAAGATGAAAACTTCATGCTTCTTGTAAAAAGGTTAGGTAAATTTTTTGGTAATAAAAATAATATTGATAATGCTAACTTTGTCAAAAGGAAGAAATTCTCAAAGCATAAGGATAAAGAAGCATCCACTTCATCACAAGAAGTAACATGCTATGAATGTGGAAAACAAGGACACATAAAGCCGGAATGTCCAAAACTTTCTAAGAATAATGGATTCAAAGGCAAGAAAGAATTCAAAAAGAAAAGGGCCTACATAGCATGGGAAGATAATGAAGTAAGTTCCTCATCGGACTCCGATAGTGACGAAAGTGCAAACCTAGCACTAATGGCATCACACCACTCCGACGATGAAGAAGGCGAGGTTAGTTATGATGATTCTCTTTTTAATAATGGTGCACAAGGTGCAATAAATGAATTGTTAAATGAATGTAAAATTCTCTATAAAACTATCTCATCTCAAAAGAAGATAATATCATCTTTAGAAGAGAAGGTTAAGATAATTGAAGAAGAACATAAAGATGACAAAGAAAAAATGATTAGTGTTCAAGAAGATAATGTTGCATGCAAGAATTGTGAATCACTTTCCTTCCAAATTGTCCAATTAAAACGTGTTTTAGAAAGATATGAAAAAGGGCAAATTGGATTGGAAAATGTTCTTAGCACACAAAGATACTCCAATGATAAGAGCGGACTTGGTTTCTCTAAATTTGATAAACCAACATCCAACAAGACTATCTTTGTCAAGGCTAGTAACCAACCAATTCAAGAGAAAGTGATCAAGCCTAAAGTAATGCAACATTATCCTAAAAGGAAGAAATTTGTTCAAAAGAAATCTTATCCTCCTAGATATAGAAGTAACTTTGAACCTACTTGTTTTTATTGTGGTATTATTGGTCACACACCCAATGCTTGTTATGTAAGGAACTTTAGTGTTCCTAGTGGACATTATGTATGGGTGAAGAAAGGAACTAACTATGATGGACCCAAAGCCATTTGGGTACCTAACAAAACTTAATTTGTTTTGTAGGTATGCTTGAAGACCACTTCAAACCTATGGTATCTAGATAGTGGTTGTTCAAAGCATATGACGGGTGACTTAAACCAATTTTCAGATCTAAAGTTAAAGGCCAAGGGTTTTGTCACTTATGGAGACAACAATAAGGGAAGAATTCTTGGCAAAGGCAAAGTTGGTGCACCACCTTTCACATCCATTGAAGATGTTCTTTATGTTGAAGGACTAAAGCATAATCTTCTAAGCATTAGCCAACTTTGTGACAAAGGCTTCAAGATCAAATTCACTAAGGAAGAATGCTTGATCATCGACGAAGTCACCAATGAGGTAAAACTCAAAGGTACAAGAATTAATAACATTTTTATGATTTCTTTAAATGATTTATCTTTGAAAGTAAAATGTCTTTTGGTAAACAATAATGAATCATGGTTATGGCATAAAAGAGCAGCCCATATTCATATGGATCATTTAAATAAATTAACCAAACATGATCTTGTTATTGGCCTACCTAAGATAAAGTTTGTCAAAGATAAATTATGTGATGCATGTCAAAAGGGAAAGCAAACCAAATCATCTTTCAAACCAAAGAATGTGGTGACTACAACAAGACCACTTCAATTGTTGCATATGGATCTATTTGGTCCATCAAGGACAAGAAGCTTCGGAGGTAATGTATACGCTTTAGTTATTGTTGATGATTATTCTAGATATTCTTGGACTTTGTTTCTTGTGCAGAAAAGTGATGCTTTTAGAGCCTTTAAGAAGTATGCAAAACAAATCCAAAATGAAAAATCATTAAAGATTGTATCCATAAGAAGTGATCATGGTGGAGAGTTTCAAAATGCATCGTTTGAAGAATTTTGTGAAGAACATGGTATCTCTCATAATTTTTCAGCACCAAGAACTCCACAACAAAATGGAGTAGTTGAAAGGAAAAACAGGTTTCTAGTGGAACTTGCAAGAACAATGCTTAGTGATGCAAATCTTCCTAAAAATTTTTGGGCGGATGCGGTTAGTACGGCATGTTATGTTGGAAATCGAGTAATCATTAGACCTATCTTAAAGAAGACTCCATATGAACTCTTCAAAGGAAGAAAGCCAAACATTGCTCACTTTCACATTTTTGGATGCAAGTGCTTTGTTCTAAACAATGACAAAGACAATCTTGGTAAGTTTGATGAGAAATCCGATGAAGGTATATTTCTTGGTTATTCTCTTTCTAGTAAAGCATATAGAATTTATAATAAAAGAACTTTAACTATTGAAGAATCCATGCATGTATCTTTTGATGAGACTAACACTTCCAAAGAAGAAATAGTTGTTTGTGATGATGATGATCCTTTAGATTTACCCCCGGAAGAACCTTCAAATGATACAATTGTGAAGGCACCGGAAGAACTTTCAAATGATATAATTGTGAAGGCACCGGAAGTACAACAAGAAAGTGTTCAACAAGAAAGTGTACAACAAGAATCAAACACCAATGATCTACCAAAAGAATGGAGAACTCATAGAGATCATCCTATTGATAAAGTTATTGGTGATATTAGTCAAGGAGTTGCAACAAGATTAAATCTCAAAGATGCTTGCTTACACATGGCTTTTGTTTCTCAAATTGAACCTTCCAAAGTTGATGAAGCCTTAGGAGACGATCAATGGATAAATGCAATGCAAGAAGAATTAAATCAATTCGAAAGAAATCAAGTTTGGGAACTTGTTCCTAGACCAAGTAATAAACATATCATAGGTACTCGATGGGTGTTTAAAAACAAACTTGATGAGAATGGTATAATTGTTCGAAACAAAGCAAGATTGGTGGCCCAAGGTTACAATCAAGAAGAAGGAATCGACTTTGAAGAAACATTTGCTCCGGTTGCAAGGTTAGAAGCTATTCGTCTTTTACTTGCTTATGCATGTTCATTAAATTTTCAGCTTTATCAAATGGACGTCAAGAGCGCATTCTTGAATGGCTACATCAATGAAGAAGTCTATGTCAAACAACCCCCGGGATTTGAAGACTTCAAGAATCCTTCACATGTCTTTAAGTTGAGAAAGGCTCTTTATGGATTAAAGCAAGCACCTAGAGCATGGTATGATAGACTTAGCAATTTTTTGTGTGAAAAGGGTTTCGAAAAGGGTAAGGTTGATAAAACTTTGTTCATTAAGAAAATCAAGAGTAACACTTTATTGGTTCAAGTCTATGTTGATGATATCATTTTTGGATCGACTAACAAAGAAATGTGTGAGGAATTCTCATTGATGATGCAAGGAGAATTCGAGATGTCTATGATGGGAAAGATGAATTACTTTCTTGGACTACAAATTAAGCAACTCAAAGATGGAATCTTTATCAATCAATCTAAATATTGTAAAGAACTATTGAAGAAGTTTGATATGGATAATTGCAAAGCAATGAATACTCCAATGGGCTCCGGTACATATGTTGATCAAGATGAATCCGGTACTCCAATTGATATTACTAAGTATCGAGGTATGATTGGTTCTTTATTATATTTGACGGCAAGCCGTCCTGACATAATGTTTAGTGTGTGTCTTTGTGCTCGCTTTCAAGCAAATCCAAAGGAATCACATCTTATGGCGGTTAAAAGGATCATGAAGTATCTCAAAGGAACAACCAACGTTGGCTTATGGTATCCTAAAGGTAGTGTTTGCAATTTAATTGGTTATTCTGACGCAGATTATGCAGGATGTAAAACTGATCGTAAAAGTACAAGTGGCACTTGTCACATTCTTGGAAATGCATTAGTATCATGGGCTTGTAAAAAGCAAGCATGTGTTGCTCTTAGCACGGCCGAAGCGGAATACATAGCAGCGGGTAGTTGTTGTGCACAAATTCTTTGGCTTAAGCAACAACTTCGTGACTACGGACTTGATCTCGGATGCATCCCTCTTCGATGCGACAACACAAGTGCAATTAATATCACAAAAAATCCGGTCATGCACTCAAGAACCAAACACATAGATATTCGACATCATTTTCTCCGAGACCATGTTCTTCAAGGAGATGTCGAAGTAACATTTGTGGATACTCATAACCAACTTGCGGATATCTTTACCAAACCGCTTGCAAAAGAACCTTTTTACAAAATTCGAAGAGAACTCGGAATTTTAGATGAAGGTGATGTTTAAATATGTTATTCATTTTCATAAATCAAAGGTACACACTTCTAATCATTCATGTGTGTCATAAAACATGTTTATTTATGTGTATTTTAATTCTTTATGATATGCAAATCGATTGCACCACTATGCAAATCGATTGCATACTGAAACAGTAAGGTTTATTTTAATTTTTATACTATGCAAATCGATTGCACCACTATGCAAATCGATTGCATACTGAAACAGTAAGGTCTATTCTAATTTTCTGCTATGCAAATCGATTGCACCCTTGTGCAAATCGATTGGTTGCTGTGTGTTGTTATTTTTTTGCCCTTTTTGATGTTATGCAAATCGATTGCACCTTTGTGCAAATCGATTGCACCTGTTACGTTTTGCTTTTATTTTGCTTTTATGTGGCTTTTAATGTTGGTCAGAATTTTTAAATTCTTCAAACCCACTCTTCCACCAATTCTTCCACCTATCCTTGACCATTTTTAATGCCCAATTATCACTCTCCCTTTCCCTATCTTATCTCATTAAAATCTCTCTTGACCAAATCAATTATATAAAATTCCTTCTCTTAAGCCTAACACTACACTCTCACAAAATACACTCTCTCACTCAAAGAAACCCTAAAACGAAAATCCTCTCATCCATGGCTTCAAGACAAAAGAGAAAAGTTTCAGACCAAAGCAAAGGCAAGGGCAAAGCTTCTTCATCATCCATGGTGAATCCTTTACTCCAATATCTCACCATTGAACAAGAGGAAAGGTATACAAAGTTCTTTTCAAGTAAGAATGTTCAAACTCCAAAATATGGTATTCTCTCTACCTTTCCTCAAGAATGCTTTTCATTTCAAAACACCTTGGCCTCTTATGGTTTGGAACCGGTCATATCTTCTTTTGGACCATACTATCCGGAATTAGTGAGAATGTTTTTTAGTAATATGCATATGGAAAATGGAAAACTCATTTCTTATGTTGCTGGAAAAAGAATTTCTTTAACCTTCAAATTACTTGGTCGTATTTTGAATATCCCTAGTAGTGGTAGCTCTCTCTATGACCCCGAGGATGAAGCATGGGCTGATTTTAATAAGAGAAACTTTTACTATAGTATAGGAAGGATGACTGAACAAGAATTTCATGCTAAAAGAGTTAAGGGATTAGGTGGTGTTGAACCATCAAGAGGTTCATGGTCTGCTGGAATTTTCTATATAGATGATAGGTTGTTTCACTACTTTATGGTCTATATCATGTTTCCTAGGGCTGGAAATCATTGTACTGTTACGGAGCTTGAAATGCAACTCTTGTATGCAAGAAAGAACAACATTGAGGTTAATTGGGCTCGGTTAATTATGGTTCATATGTTGAAGTTCAATCATAAGTCCAAATTTTTACCATATGCTTGGTTTATAACTCGGATCTTGGAACACTTTGAGATAGATTTTGATGGCTATGAAGTTTGTCTTATGAATTCAAATAGTAATAAAATTACTATTAAGAATGTTGATGCACGGATGGGTGTGTTATATAATCCGGCTACAAAAACTATCACTTACATTGGTGAAGATGTTGTAGAGAATGAAGGAAATGAGCAAGAGGTTGAAGGTGGTGAAGAAGATGCTCGTCCCGCTCATGATTCAAACGGTCCAAGCAACCAAGAACTCTATGATTTCATGACTTCACAATTTGCTAACCTTAACACCTCCATCAACAACCAATGGAACTCAATCAATGAATCTACCACAAATCGGATTAATGAGTTTCGCCATGATGTGAACCAACAATTTTCCTATCTTTATTCACATCTTTATATCCCTCCTTATGATCCGACCAACCCGGCTGCACCTCCTCCACGATATACCGAACCACCCATTCAACAAGAGTTCTTCAACCAAGGCCCTTTTGATTTCAACAACAACAACAACATGGACCAACCTTAAAGCCTATTTATGTTATGTCTTATGGTCTTTTATGTTATGTCTTATTGTTCTTTATGTTATGTCTTTTAAATTTATGGTCTTTTATGTTATGTTCTTGTAAGGTACTTAGTACCATAGCTACTTTATTTTGCACTCTTAAGTATTATCTTTGTTATGTTTATTTTCTTTAATGAATGAATGGTTGGTGTTCTATATATCTCTTATATTTTCATATACTTTTTCCATCTTTCCCTTCTTTTTGATAATGCCAAAGGGGGAGAAGGAAGTTACACCTATATGCTTGTATTTCCTTGTTGTTTTGTTTAAGGTACAAAATTCAAAATTTTTCATCTCAAAATCATTCAAGACAAAATACTCCTAGATTCACATATTGAGGGGGAGTTATACATCTTGAAGGAGAAGCTTTCCGGAAATAACAATGCATTAGTAAAGGTTATTTGTCATCATCAAAAAGGGGGAGAATGTGAAATCAAGATTATCAATGGAAGATCTTTTGTTTTGATGAAGACAAATTATACATGACAAGAAGGAAAAGATGATATTCAAAATAAAGCATCATGTGAAAAGACTTTGATTCAAGCTATGGATTCTTTGGAATAGGTATAATCATAATTATCAATTACTTAAAGTCTTAGATGCTCAAAAATCAAACCAAAATTGCATAACATACTCCTTCTTAAATCTCAAGTTTCATAAACAAAAAATGCATTTTCACCTAGTGTAAATCGATTTACACTTAATGTAAATCGATTGCTTGCTGAAGGTTTTTACATGCGCTTCTGTTTTTGCTTGTGTAAATCGATTTGCACATTAGAGCAATCGATTTGCACTGAAGGTTTTTTGAATTTCTTGACTGTTAGAAGGTGTGCAAATCGATTTGCACAAAGGTGCAATCGATTGCTTGCTGAACGTTTCTGAAAAACAGCATCCTTTCATTACACCTTTTCAAACACCTTTTCATTAAAACCTTTTCTTTAATCTTGGCAATGGTTCATGATTAAAATACAGAAACTTGTGATATTTCAAAAGGTGTTATGAACATCTATATATACTCAAAATTTCAAATTCATTCTTCACCTCTTCCAATCAAAAACTCTTAGAAATTTTCAGAAATTCACATTGTTATTCTTCTACATTTTTTTTTCAAGATATTTTCTACACACTTTCATATCATCCAAATCAGAAAATATTTTGAGCAATCTATTACTTTAAAGAATTGTGAATTATTATCATTGGAAGGGAAGATCAATCAAGAGATTGATACATTGTTCTATTATTCAAACACTTATACAAAATCAAATACTTGTTGTATTCTCGTTATCCAGGATTGTTGGAAACAAGTTAGACACTTTGAGAGGATTGTTCTCATAAGTAGTCTTAGTGAAAAATCCAAGAGGATTGTTCTTGGTCCAAGAGGATTGTTCTTGGTGTTTGGTTAGGCTTGTACAAGATACCAATTATATTGAAATCTCTTACTGCGTAAGGGGACTGGAGTACTCTCGGTTTGTGAGGGGAACCAGGATATATCCTTGTGTCATTTATTTTTCTGCACTTTACCTTTTAGTAACATCAACATAAACCAGAAAAATAATCACTTTACACCATAAAACCGAAAAAGTTATAAAGTACCTAATTCACCCCCCCTCTTAGGCATATCTGATACTTACAGACTGTTCTGACGATGTACAAGCATTGTTTCAATTCCTAAACAGTGGATATATAAGGATGTTAATCCCTCGTCAACCCCTTTGAGCCTAAGAAGTAGAAGTTTTCTTTCTCGTACAGATTAAAACCTTGATCATAACCTGGGGCAGGGTAGTTACTCAGTTAACTCAATTATGCCAGCATTTCTTCTACATAATTAGTGATGAGCTCCTATAATCATTGAATCAAGCAGTCAACATCTATAAAAAAAGAAAAAAACTATTAAGTCAAAACCTATGAAGGAGACTTATCAAAAATCGAAACATCCCGCTGACTGTAATCTCAAAATAAACAGTTCAGGCAAAAGTTAAGGGATAAGAAAGTCAAAAAAAGAGGTTGCCAAAAATCCTCGATAAAAGAAAATGTTACAAAAAAGATGACTGCCTGTCCAAATAAACTTCTAGTGCTTTAACTATCATCAAATGTCAGTGTTACGACTTCAAGCTCTGCTAGGACTTAAACGCAAAATTAATTGAGCATGAGATCGAAGAACATCACGAAGATTGGGATGAGTACAAATAAAATTTGAGCCATTATCCTTTGTTTATTAAACCGTGAACCAAGCCAAATTACAACCCTTGAAATTCCTAATTGAAGCATGGTTAGTTCGAAAGCATACTGTCACTAAAAGGTATCCTGACTCCTTAAGGTTTACCATAAATGCTGAGTTGATATCTCGTTTTTACAAACAACACACTTTTACATCTGTTTTAATGTTTTTCAAAAATTCAAGACAGACATATGCATTGCATCTCGTGAATTCATTATTAAACATATTCTTCTACATAATTTCAAATGTTAGCATCAGGAAGAATCTGCACAGGGTACGACTAATGAATAAAAGGCATCCCGACAGACAAAACCACTTCAGCAGCAACATCTCTTACAACTGACTCAGTTGATTAGAAGTCAATGAATACAAGGGGCATGACATGCCTTGTCCAATCAATCTGGGGCAATCAGGTCAAGATTCAAAGAATCCCTCAAAAACGCCGAACAATCAGGGGCATGCACCCAAGTGGGTCTGAAGCTACTTCCCGATCAGTCAGAGGCATCACTCTAAGTTTATGAGTACCAGGGGCGTCACCCATAATATATATCCCCGAAGGTCCTCACAAGGAGAATCTCTCCAAAGTCCCTACTGGCTGGGGAAAAGTTATGCAAGGTCGTGTTTGACACTTCGATCAATACTAATTGGTGTGTCCCAATCAATACAAGTCCAGGATTGGCAGTTACTATAACCACTGGGGGCAATGATCAAAGCATCTGTGCCTTCCCACCATGCCGGTTTCACAGGATCATATCCCCACAGGGTAATCCTCGAAAAGATATCTACAAATATTCTCATCCCAACAGAGGCTTAGTTCCTCAGTGGAGTTTACATCTTCGACACTTCCGGTTCTCCGATACTTTTCTTTTCTCCAAACAGGATAATTCACCTCTCTTATCCCCAGTCAGGGTACATTAGGATCAATCATTCAAATTGCTTTAGTCCCCAAGCAGAAATCATAAATCCCCAACTATATATCTTCAAAATAAGATCAGGCATCAGAATCACAATGTTATGGAGATTTATTTTCTCAATCAAGAAGAAATCATTAATATACTCCAAACGACATAAACCATGATTCATATACATATCCACACATTAGATACAGTATCTCATAATAAATTCATACATAACATGCAAGTTTCTCATTTATTTTGAGAGACTCATCACATAATACATGCATCATGACATTGCATAAAGACTAACTTAACCTTTTTCAGGATACAGGTACAAGCAGATAAACAATATCTCCAATTTTCAAAGATCTAATTCAGTTACTAGGAACGGTGCTGACACGATCAACATTCAAAGATCTAATTCTATCATCACCAATGGTGTAGACACGATCGTCCTTTAAATATCTAATTCAGTTACTACGAACGGTGCTGATACGATCAACATTCAAAGATCTAATTCTATCATCACGAACGGTGTAGACACGATCATCCTTCCAAGATCTAATTCGGTCACCACGAACGGTACTGACATAATTAACATTCCAAGATCTAATTCTATCATCACGAACGGTGTAGACACGATCATCTTTCCAAGATCTAATTTGGTCACCACGAACGGTACTGACACGATCAACATTCCAAGATCTAATTCTATCATCACGAACGGTGTTGACACGATCATCTTTCCAAGATCTAATTCGGTCACCACGAACGATACTGACACGATCAACATTCCAAGATCTAGTTCTATCATCACGAACAGTGTAGACACGATCATCTTTCCAAGATCTAATTCAGTTACTAGGAACGGTGCTGACACGATCAACATTCAAAGATCAAATCTATCATCACCAATGGTGTAGACACGATCGTCCTTCAAATATCTAATTCAGTTACTACGAATGGTGCTGACACGGTCAACATTCAAAGATCTAATTCTATCATCACGAACGGTGTAGACACGATCATCTTTCCAAGATCTAATTCAGTTACTACGAACGGTGCTGACACGATCAACATTCAAAGATCTAATTCTATCATCACGAACGGTGTAGACACGATCATCTTTCCAAGATCTAATTCTATCATCACGGACAGTGTAGACACAATCATCTTTCCCGGACCTAATTCAGTTACTACGAACGGTGCTGACACGATCAACATTCAAAGATCTAATTCTATCATCACGAACGGTGTAGACACGATCATCTTTCCAAGATCTAATTCAGTTACTACGAACGGTACTGACACGATCAACATTCAATTCAAACATTTAAAAATCTAATTCAATCACCACGAACGGTGTAGACACGATCATCCTTCAGATCTAATTATATCACCTCGGACGGTGTGGACACGACCAAAGAAAGATACATATACAATTTATACGAAGATTCATTCTGACACTCATCAAGACATTGGATCCAGTCTAACGTATGACTCATCCTAAGAAAATCCTCTCAGACATAGCCTAACATACAGTCTAGCGTACGACTTATTCTGATCTCTATCTTATCTCCAAAAATAGATGGCATCTTTAAGCCCATCTCAGACAACTCTTTATCAACCTCCAGATGGCATCTTTAAGCCCATCTCAGACAACTTTTTATCAACTTCCAGATGGCATCTTTAAGCCCATCTCAGACAACTTTCTGTCAATGTTCAGTTGGCATCTTTAAGCCCATCTCTGATGATACCTTGCCAACACCTGGATTTCATCTTTAAGCCCATCTCCCACAAAAGTCCCTACCTCATCAAGGGCAAATTTATGGGTATTCTAGTGTTCAATCCTCTTCTACCTTCATATTCTGATAGGCACACAGGCCAATCTACATCCTCAGGTTTAAGAAAATTGAAAAGGGGAAGATGTCATACCCCAAAATTTTCCCATCATATTTCAAGATATTTTGACTTACATGACTTTCAATGGCTCAAGACTATGCAAGGATTGGGCACACTTACTTGTCTCCTAAGCAATCAACCCACAACTAAGGTTTTGCTTCTCTCAAGGTAAAATCAGGTTCTGATACTTCAAGTGGACTTCATGGATTCTCATATGCCTCAAAGAGTCCTCATACCAAGTTTCAAGCTCTGATTCACAAGATTGTTCAGTCAATGGTTCAATTGTTCAACAGTCGACCGATTTGAACTTAAAGTCAACTATGGTCAAACCATAGTCAAAACTCCTAATTTTTGGTCAACATCAATATTTTGACGTCACATTCATCATTTAATCAAGGGTCGATCACGATTCATCAAGGAAAGCTCAGAAATCCTCAAAAATCCAAGTTTCTAAATTAGGTTTTTTGACCTAAAAGTCAACTAAACTTTGACCAGCCATAACATTCACATGGAACATCAGAAATTTCCCAACCAAGGCCTATTTTGAATGAAATTGAATTCTCTACAACTTTGTCTCTCTAAAGCCAAGGCCAAAAAGGCTTCATTTGAGAGATATGAGCCAAAACATTACAGGTCCTTCTAGAAGCTCGCAAAAAACTGTTTTTTTGTTAGGAGCCATATCTTCAAGATAAAATCCTCAAATGGAAAACATGTTCCAAAGTGGGTTGTATATGACATATTTAGATTTCCAAAAAGTTTTAGAACACCTTCATATGATAAAAATTTAGGGAGATATGAGGCTCAGAAGTTGGTCGAATTTCAAGAAAAGAGCAAAACCCCAATTGCATAATTTTATGTTTTTGGATTAATGGGCCTAAGATTTTGATTTCAAACTTTCATATGATCTAAAAAACAAACTCTAAGCCTATCCTCATATTTTTAATATTTTTACTTATATTTATTTGATTTTATTCAATTAAAAGGCACATAAATTAAGTAAAATATAAAAATATTTGAATTAATCCATATGGGTTTGATTTCTATCTTTTAAAAGCCCATATTATACTTCATGGATTGTCCAAAAACGCGGAGTTTGCTTGAGGAGCAAGGATAGCCAATTTTGGAAAGTTTTCATGAAAAGTTATGTCAAATTTCCAAGGCATCTCATAACCAAAGGTCCAAGCCCATTACTTGACCTAATATTACTCATTATATATTCTGAAACATAGCAAACAATAAGGGGACGAAAATTGGCCAAGGGAGGCTAGGGTTTCCAAGTTTAAAATTATACATAAGCTTGCAATTTTCGAATCCTAGTTTGCAGACCTCTTCAGAGTCTTTTATCCATCCAATCTTGTTCTTGAGGTAAGAAAAGGTAAAAAGCCTCCTCTGTACAGCCTCCATGCTCATCGCATAGCTATATATACATTCATTTCTTTCAAACCATGATCATTATCGTTTTTTTGTGTACAGCCCGTTTCAATTAAAACTAACGTCGGTAGAAGCATTTTGATCATTCACTCGTAGCTTTTGGTGGCCGGACGAATACTTGCCATTGTTAGGGCATGGAAGCTCTTGAGCTTCGTATATGTAGTTACAAGGGGTTTCACCAAAAACTAATCCCTCCATCATGATCGCAAGAGGTTAATTAAGGGATCTGGGCATTTTATTTGTTTCATTAACGTGGATTTTTGAGTTTTATCATGTGCAGGATTTGCTATGGAAAGTCGAAGCAAAAATGGCAGCTGTTTGGTTGCTAACGTTGCAGGCCCAAGGAAGGAGATGAAGTTGACCCTTTGACCCCACGTGACGCATTTCCATTGGATGGTCCAAAATTTTATATTCTCTCTCCGATCCTGGTTGGACACGCCTTCAATTACTGGGCACACATTTGACTCTCTCAAAACTTTAATTGGTTTTATTATTTTTTTATTGTGAGGAATTCAATAGAAACTAAGCATTTGCAGTGGAGTTGGTGAAGTGAGATGCTGATGAGCTTGAGGATAGGGGTTCGAACAGGCCCCTGCCATTATTTTTTGTGAAATTTGTTTGTTTTCACTTGTTTGCAGATCTAGTGTGTGCTATCCATGTACGCTTACGACGACCATCATGCGCATACCGTTGGATCTCCTCAAAGCCAGATCCAAGGGCCCCAGAGTCCGCCGTTCCACCATGGATCCTCAGAAACTCACCATACTGGATCACACGCTTTGGGCTTCTCCTTCAATATTGGGCTGACTTCTTACTCTTCACAACCCCTCCCTTTCTAGACTGCATCCCCAGGTTTGTTTAAATTTATTTTCTTTTTCTCCTTTTATTTCCTTTTATTAACTTGTTAAAATTATTATTTTTATTAAAATCAACCAATTAAAAAATCACCAAAAATATTTTAATTTTAGAATTAGATTTATTTTGATTAAATATTTTTATCACTTAGAGTTTTATTTAATTAGGTATTAACTAGTTAATTATTTTTAATTATTTAATAATTAGTTTGAGGTTTTTATTTCGTTAAATCTTAAACAAATTTTTTATTAATTTAGGATTTCACTTAATTTCTTTAAATCAAACTTTTTCACTAAACTCTAATCTCAATTCGCGATTCTCTTCTCGTCTCAAAACTCTTGAATGTCGCATGATTGTTTAAATTCTGTCTTTTATTTAAATTACTCATTTATCCATTTATTTAATTTCGAGAAACTATGTATAGGTTGCAAGGTTTTTGATGTAATAGTTAATTAGGCTTTTATTTCCTCGCACTTTATTTTCCGCATCTCCCCCGACAGGTTTTTATTGTAATACCCCCCATCCCGAAGCCTTGTAATATCGTAGGACATTTACTTTCCGCAATTTATTTTTCGTCAATATATTAACTGCGTGGTTAGTAAAATAGGGAGTGGCAAGACTAATAACTGGACGTAGCTCATTAACTCAAGATTAAATATATGAATCCAATTCCCGTGATTGCTGCACACACCCACCTTTAGGGTAACCTCTCTTTTGTTGCCTTTTGAATTATAGTCAAGTCCCTCGAGTGTAGGGATACTTTAGCCTGCTGCCTTCGATTCAAATCATCATAGTCCCTACGATAAAAGATCATAGTCCCTTCGAGTTACCTACAATAAAATGTTCTCGTCCCTCGATGTTGCCTTCGATTAAATGATGATAGTCCCTTCGATTGCTAAGGTATCCTTACTAGTTTCCTACAAATGACTATTCACATACTTTCCTAAAGACTTCCTACCTCCCTTATGGTATGGATAGCCAAACAATGACCCTCGATGACCCGACACATCCAATGAAAAGACTACCTGCCTAACAATTGGTATGGATAGCCCTTTCAAACGAAAGACTTTAAGAACAAGAAAGACGAACTTAGGATAGGTAGCTCTTAACTGCTTGCTCACAATCAATTCAAAATTCAAAATGCTTTTCACACCTCCTTTTCAAACAATTTCCAAAAGGCTACACTTATTTACAAGTTAAAGTCCTTATTCAAAATTCTTTTCTAAACACACTCCACACTTTTTCAAACAATCATACAAGTGAGCTAAGCAATTAAGAGCCCATGGATAACCATGGATACAAAGGGTGCTTACACCTTCCCTTTGTATAACCTACCCCCCGAACTCAAAATATTTCAAAGGTCTTTCCTGTTCTTTTTGTCTTTCCTAATTGGATAAAATAAAAGTCGGTGGCGACGCTTGCTATCCGCAACATTTCAAAAAAGTCAGTTCTCCCACCATGTTACATAGAGTCTTCATCCAGATCACCCAAATGAATGACAGCTTCAGAAATTATTCCCATATTCACTAAATTTCTTCCACCAAGTCACGAGTTAAGTTTAGCGTCTCCACTAGCCTACTTTCCACAAGAATGTATGTGATAAGACTTCCCATATGAATCCATTTTTTTGATCATTTTTGAAATTCTGGACTCAGACACGCGATGTCTTACAGGATGTCACGACATCATTATCTGAATGTTTTCAAACAAATGAACAAAGAGTAAACAGTAAACAACACAGGAAAATTGTTAACCCAGTTCGGTGCAAACACACCTACATCTGGGGGCTACCAAGCCAGGGAGGAAGTCCACTATAAGTAATATTAATTCAAGGTAATACAACTCAATATTACACCTTTCACTTAATATCTACCCAATGCAACTTCAATCTAAACCACTAGACCAGAGCTCCTACTCACTCCCCCTCAATCACAGCAGTGATGAAAAACTAACAGACGAAAAGCAACAGAAGACACTCTTCAAAAACACAACTTGATCTTGCTTAAAAGCTTTGATCAAGTACAATAATACTCTTGCTTAAAAGCTTCGAGTACTTTTTACAACTCAAAAACAGAAACACCTAGACCAAGACAATCATCATGATGATTGTTTGGCTTACAAGAAATCTAATAAACAGACGAACAACACCACAAACTTCTGGACGGCAAACCCTAACAACCAACCATTCAGCAGCTTCTTCATTTGATATATATAACCTTGCAGCAGCTGGGCCTTGGATCCAATAATAATTTTAAACCTAATTAAAACCATTTCCATAAGGCAAAGATCCATCGCATAACGTTGTTCTGAAACAAGGCAGTATCCAAAGTTTCCAAAAGAGGCGCGCAAAAACTTAACAGATCAAATAACCATAACGCGAACATAGAAACACAGCAGCTTTGGATGTCATGACATCGGTCTTGACATCAGATAAAAGCCTGCACAAAAACAACTTCAAGAGAAAAAACCTTCAAAACAATGCATGTCATGACACCAGGTTTGACATGATAAAACACTAATTGTTTTACCAAAAAAATACAGCCAATCAAAAACATCTACAAACTCCCCCTTTGGCGAATTTTTTGGCTAAAACAATAATAGATGATACCATCAGAGATAGCAGCCAAGGAACCAAAGTACAACCAAATCATCATCTATCACTTTCTCCCCCTTTCTAGCCACAAAAGAAGCCAAACAACAGATGAAGATTTACACTTCAGAATCATTATCCTTACTCATCTCCACATCATTGAAGCTACTAGTCCGAGCATCCTCACCCTCCTCAGCCATCACTACCAACAAAATGATCATTACCACCATCAGCAGAGTATCCTTGACAGTCAAGAAAGAAATAGTGCTGATCCCACACCCAATTAATTGCTATAATCCTTCACAAAGACAAATGCCTAGTTTACTTCTTAGATTTTCAAATTGATTAGCATCCAAGGCTTTTGTGAAAATATCAGCTAGTTGAAGGGTTGTAGCAACATGTTCCAAGACAATTGTTTTATTTTCAACAAGATCTCTAATGTAATGATGTCTAATATCAATGTGCTTGGTTCTGCTATGCTGAATAGGATTCTTTGAAATGTTAATGGCACTTAAATTGTCACAATATAATGTCATGACATCTTGTGTGACATTGTATTCTGATAACATCTGTTTCATCCAAACAAGCTGAGAGCAACTACTTCCTGCTGCAATGTATTCTGCCTCTGCAGTGGACAGAGACACACAATTTTGTTTCTTGCTGAACCATGAAATAAGATTATTACCCAAGAAGAAACATCCTCCTGAAGTACTTTTTCTGTCATCAGCACTTCCTGCCCAGTCTGCATCACAATATCCAGTGAGAATGGGTTCACACCCATGAGAGTAGAGCATTCCATATTCACAAGTACCATTCACATATTTCAGGATCCTCTTGACTTGATTGATATGGCTGGTTTTGGGTTCTGCTTGATACCTGGCACATACCCCAACAGCAAAGGCAATATCAGGTCTACTGGCTGTAAGATACAGCAGACTTCCTATCATGCTTCTGTATAGACATTGATCAACACTGGTTCTCGTTTCATCTTTGGTCAGCTTCAAATGGGTAGGTGCTGGTGTCCTTTTGTGAGAAGCATTTTCCATTCCAAACTTTTTGACAATATTTCTAGCATACTTGCTCTGAGAGAGAAAGATTGAGTCTTCCATCTGTTTGACTTGTAGCCCAAGAAAATAGGTTAGTTCTCCAACTAGACTCATTTCAAATTCAGATTGCATCTGATCAACAAAATGTCTAGTCATCTTGTCTGACATCCCACCAAATACAATATCATCCACATAGATTTGAGCTATCAGAATCTTCCCTCCTTCATCTTTAACAAAAAGAGTTTTATCTATCCCTCCTTTCCTGTATCCATTGCTAGTAAGAAACTCAGTTAGTCTCTCATACCAAGCTCTAGGGGCTTGTTTCAGACCGTAAAGAGCTTTTCTTAATTTGTATACATGATCAGGGTGGTTTGGATCTGCAAAACCTTTAGGTTGTTCTACATAGACTTCCTCATTCAAATATCCATTCAAGAAAGCACTCTTCACATCCATCTGGTATAGTTTGAATTTCAGAATACACGCAATTCCTAACAATAGCCTAATTGACTCAAGTCTGGCAACAGGGGCAAAGGTTTCATCAAAGTCAATTCCTTCAACTTGGGTGTATCCTTGAGCAACTAGCCTTGCATTGTTTCTGATAACAGTTCCCTGTTCATCTGACTTGTTCTTGTAAACCCATTTAGTTCCAATGACATTAGTACCTTTAGATCTTGGTACCAGCTCCCATACTTCATTTCTTTCAAACTGACCTAATTCTTCCTGCATGGCATTAATCCAGAATTCATCTGTTAATGCTTCCTTGACATTTTTAGGTTCAATTTTTGACACAAAACAAGAGTTTGAGACAACTTCTCTTGACCTTGTAACAACTCCACTGTTGAGATCTCCTATAATAAGATCTTTAGGATGATCTTTCTGAATTCTTATAGAGGGACTCTTGTTAGGAGGTTCAGTCTCAGCCTCTGTGATAGTGGGACTGCAATCATCTTCTCTTATAGTTCCTTCTGCTGTAAGATCCCAGAATGTTCCGACATCTTCTGTGACATCTGCTTGATTGTGAACATCATCAACCACAACATTTATGGATTCCATTATTGTTTTGGTTCTTGAGTTGAATACTCTATAGGCTCTGCTGTTTGTAGAGTAGCCCAGAAAGATTCCTTCATCACTCTTGGGATCCATCTTCCTCCTGTGATCTCTATCAGTAAGAATGTAACACTTACTACCAAACACATGGAAGTATTTGACAGTGGGTTTTCTTCCCTTCCAGATCTCATATAGGGTGGTAGAGGTTCCTTTTCTTAAGGTGACTCTATTATGTACATAACAAGCAGTATTCATGGCTTCAGCCCAGAAGTAGATAGGAAGATTCTTAGCATGAATCATAGCTCTTGCTGATTCTTGAATAGTTCTATTCTTTCTTTCGACAACCCCATTTTGCTGTGGAGTAATAGGGGAAGAGAATTCATGATGTATTCCTTCAGAGGAGCAGAATTCAGCAAACTTTTGATTCTCAAATTCCTTTCCATGATCACTTCTAATTCTCACAACACCATTTTCTTTTTCTCTTTGAATTCTTTGACATAGGTCCTTGAAAACATCAAACACATCTGACTTTTCTCTAATAAAGTTTACCCAAGTGTACCTGGAGTAGTCATCCACAACCACATAAGCATATTTCTTTCCTCCAAGACTTTCTATTTGCATTGGTCCCATCAAGTCCATATGTAGAAGTTCAAGTATGCCTTTCAAGTATCATTTTGAAGAAGTTTGGCAACGTCTCTTTTAGAAAGGCATATGTCTTTTCCAAATACTTTTGAACAAATGTAACAGCCTAGAGAAATGAACGCATGAATCCAGAAATCTTTGACCAGTTTAAGATAAATTGGGCCTTTCAAGCAATCGAAAAAGGTTTCCCATCCTTGAATCTTCAAGACATCAGTGAAATCGTACCCATTTGCTTTCAGATTTTCTAAATCCACTCTGTCATACCCTAATTTTGACCCCCCCTGAGATGTCACACCTTCAGGCATTTCATCAGACTCAAGACAAGTGCTCAGGACAATCACTCTTTCATCTGGTACCTAATCAAGGATGCTCAAGGACAAAGGAGTTCAGGCAAAGGATCAATCAATATGAGAAGGACTTCTAATACTATCATGGGACTCAGATGATTCATTTACCCACCTATGTTGATTAGACATCAGTCATCAGGGTTCAGGTTTGCTCAGATCACCAGGCTAGGGTTTTGAGCCCATCAAGGACTGAAATCAGGGACCACATTTGGGAAACCCTAAAAAGCTCCAGGACATCACTCAAAGGATTCAATCATCTTCAAATGATTCATATAATAATATCCATTTAGCATTGTACCTCAATTCAAGATCTACAGTCATCAATTTTGACCTAATTTACCTGGACAGATGACTTTTAATCAGGACATGGGTCTATAACTCAAAACATGACTCAAGAGCTTCTAGTACCTCAATATAATCCATTCATATCACTCATTTGAGGAGGAGGACTTGATTCATTACCAAAGTCCAAGATTTCACTTCATTTGGAAAAAGTCAACTGTACAAGATCACTTTTGACTTTTAGGATTTTGGATCAAAACATGACTTTTAAGGATCAATATCATCAACATGTGATTATTGAAGTCATTTGACCAAAGAAAATCAAGAAAATTCATCAAGAATCAAAAAGTCAACAAAAAGTCAAACTAGTACATTTTGACCTAGTTCATGGATCTCAAAATTTCACCTACACAACTCAAAAAACTTCCAACATGAAAGTTGTAGATCTCATCAAATAAAACAACTTCTCAGAAGGGAACTTTTTTCAAGAGATCAATCATTTAAGAGATATGAGCTTTGGAAGTCATAGGTTATAAAAACTTAGAAAAATTCTAAGTGTTTTTAACCTAGTTTTCTTCAAACTTTGGGCCTGTTTTTCACAAATTTCCCAAATGATCTTGAAGAAACTCTAAATTAATGAATTGAAGTACATGTTAAGGGCTTTCCAAATTATTCCCAACCTTCTCCAAATTTATTTTGAACTAAGAGTTATGATTGTTCAAAGTTGGCCTCATGAAGTAAAATTATAGGTCATGTACCATTTTGAAACTTTGCAAATTTGTGCAAATGACTTCACTAATGGATGTTACACGACCCATAACACATAAGAAGAGATGCCATGCATTCATTTTAACCATGGCATGAGAATTGAAGAATATTCCTAAAACAAGAACATGTGATTATGTAATCATTACTTTTGAGAATTTATGGTAAGTGATGATTCATCAATTGGAATCTTCTCCTAAGCCAATAGAAAGCTTCTACACATCAGAAATGTTCCCTAAGATCTGCAAGGATCAATGGCTAGGGGGAATGCTAAAAAATGCCATCATTGCATTTTGGAGATTCTTTGAATTTCTTCATGGCCAAGAAACCAAAACTCCCTCATTAAGCAAGCTCACTCCTCCAATCTGTACAGAGCTCTTTGCCTATAAATAGAAGTGTCATCCTTCATATTGAACACACCAAAGCAACAAAAATCTTTCTTTATCTCTTCTCCCTTCATACTTAGGTTTTTCAAAGGTTCTTTGGCAAGAAGACTCGAATTCTTCAAACCAAAGCTCTTCCTTTGAAAGTAAGTATTCAAACACCTCAAAGGAGGTATTTAGAGTTGATCCAAACACCTAGAACATCTCTGTACGTGGAGAATCATCATCTTCACCTCTCACTTGGAGTCACATCAGTTGGGGTCGAGCAAG
Organism: Vicia villosa; assembly: GCF_029867415.1. Lineage (NCBI taxonomy): Eukaryota > Viridiplantae > Streptophyta > Magnoliopsida > Fabales > Fabaceae > Vicia > Vicia villosa. The sequence goes on from NW_026705057.1 coordinate 134,358, forward strand.
AAGTTCTGGGAAGTTCTAACCCAAGCTAAGCATCTCAACACCTTCCTGGGGGATCACTGAAGCTTTTGGGATCGTTACAACAACTCTGTAGCACCTTTTGATCAGAGCTCGATCTTCACTACAGAGGTAAGTTTCATAAGCTTCAAACTCTATAATTCCTATTTCATAAATCAAAACTTGTTATACCAACAAGTTTCTGCACCTGAGAGGATCATTAACCCTCAGTCAATTTCATCATATCTTGCATATATAGTATTTCATGTTAAAATTTAGTTTTAGGGTTCTTAGTGTTCATGCGTACGAATTTTGAATTACACTGAAAATAAATAAAATCAAAGGATACCATCATGATCCTCGTTCAAAAACGAGCAAAATTCATGTTTACATCTTTATGTTTGGTGGAGAAACGAGTGAGATAGCAAATTCAAAAGTTATGGAAGCTTGAGGTTGAAGATGAAGATGGTGGCGCCATTTTTCAAATTTCCCAGAAACAAGTTTATTTTATTTTGAATGGTAGGTGTGTTATCTACGAATTCATCGTAGTGTCTTACTGGTTACAGCGTGCGTCCAAATTCTTGCCATGGCTTAGGTCTGGGGTTCGATCCCCCCTCAGACCTTTTGTCCATTTTATTTTCTTCAAATCATTTTTACACTCTGCTTTAACATATAATCATATGGATGCCTTTGCTAGTCAGGCCACGCGCGTGGCCCAGTTGGTGTTTGTTTTGTTTGGTAACCTATAGGGCGTGGGTTCAACCCTTGGCAAGACCAATCCAATTTTTTATCACTACTTTCTTTCATTTTTATTTACAAACTTCAAATAATTGATTTACTTACTTAATTAAATTATTCCCTTTTGTTTTTTTATTTTATTTTTATCTAACATATCTATTTCATGAATAATCAAAAATCACAAAAAATATATGTTATTTTTAATATATTTTAATTAAGTTTAAATTTATATATTTAAAGTATGTTTTAATACTTTAAAAAAATATAGTTTTCACTTGATTTTCAAAACTTAATCTCTTGTACATATTTTGTGATAAAACCCTAATTATTTAGGTCTTAATTAGGTATAGGCTTTGTCTTTATCATAATTAAGTTAATTTTTTTTAATTTTTAAAACTATTTTCAATCTCCGATCAAACAGACGATCCAGGTTTTCAGACAACAAAACCTTGTATCTCCTCAACTGTTTCTCATAAACAGAAAATCATTTTCAAGTGGGCCTCTAATAGAGTGTAAGTCCCAGCACCTTTTTCTTTTCTTAATTTGTTTTCAAAAACTGTATTTACAAAATCTTCTTTCTGTTTTCAAAACATTCTTCTGGTATTTGAAGGGCATTATTCCCGGTGAAACTCTTCAGATACCTATGTGACTTATGTCCATCCTCACTTCTTCTATTTTCAAAAACCTTTAACTGTTTATAATAAATGTTCAACTGTTATCAATAAATAATCAACTGCTGGTAAGGCTTTGTACATACATCTTCAAAGGCCTCCACTCCATCCAGGTTAGGCTTTTATAGCTTTCAATTTACAGTCTTTATTTAAATTACTGTCAGATATACACTGTTTATATATTGTTTAGGACTACGTCTGAGTGTAAACCTTAGGACAGTTAAACTATATATATATATATATATATATATATATTATAAGACTATGGCCTAGGATTGAGAATGTCTTCCCGGTGAAGGCTCTTTCCTAATTAGAGATCTTTAGTTCAAACCCTCAAGATGAACTATTCCCGGTGAAACATCTTGAAAAAAGCCTTATAACCCAAAACTAGGACACATCCACCTAAGAGGAATTATACCCGGTGAAACCTCTCACCCATTTGCTTAGAGCCAAAATAAGTTCAAAACCACATAGCTTTCTCTTGTGCTATAACAAGGACCCCCGATGAACCTCGGTTTAGCCTCCTCTTAGGCTTTGTACAAGGACCCACAGGCTTCTTAAAAGAATTTCCTGCTTACTCTTGAGCTTGTATACAAGGACCCATCAGGTTTCTTATAAACATAGGAACAGGTCTTTAGTCACCTTTTAGCCTACCCTGGTGAGTTTCTTCTATTCTTAAAACCAGACTTTTAAACCAAACTAAGAATGTCTCAATCTCAGTATTGAGTACACCTTTTGGAATGAGAGACATGGACAGTCTCTGACACCCTTATTCTCAATCTTCAATAATTTTCCTTAGCAGAGTCTAGGTTCCATAATTGTTTATCTTCAGTCAGTGTCAGCCTTAATCTTGGGCTTTAAACAAGAAGTCTCAAATAGATTTTCCTTCTGCCATAAACCCCTGGAAAGGGTTAGCCTCCAAAATCAGTCCTTTAAAGTCATAATTCCCTGGAAAGGGTTAGCTTCCAAACAATCCAAGTTTTAAAAGATAAATTTCACTTAAGGTCAGTCTCAGTCAATAAAAACCAATTCCCCTGTAGAGTCTACTTTAGGTCAACCACTCAAACAAATCACCAGTAGAGTCAATCTTCAAACATGGGTCTTTCATTCATCAATTCCTGTCTAACAGAAGCACAATCCTCAGTAAGGTCAACCCTTAGGATAATCCTCAACAGAGTCAAAATCCCCTCTGAGTCAAAGATCCCACACTTGTAGATCTTTCTTTAAAAAGTCAGCCTCAACCTTGGGCTTTGTACAAGGCATATACTCCCTTTAAAGTCAAAACCTTATCATAGGTACCCCCTTAGAGAGTCAGCCTCAACCTTGGGCTTTGTACAAAGCATATATTAGAGTATCCTTAGTGAGTCCTTCACCATCAAGTAGCCACAACCTTGGCCTTTGTACAAGGCAGATAAATCACATTCCCTGTTGTAGCGGGGAAAATTTGATATCGAAGCCATAAGATTGACTCGAATCAATATTTCAGTGAAAGTCGCCACCGCGCTTTATTGTTTCCAAAGGAAAAGGGAAAAGAACGAATAAAACCCAAAGTTTGTTTTTTTAAAACAAAAAGAAGAGATCTTAGGTACGGGTGTTGCTTATACAAGGGGAAGGTTTTAAGCACCCCTCATATCTGTGGTACTCCACAGGAACCTTTTTGAAAATCTGTTTCGTGTGTGCTAAAAAAGGGTTTGTTTTATTTTTAAAATAAGCTCGGCAAAGCGTTAAGCTTTGGGCCTACATACCTCCTCGGTGTAATGGAGAAGTCAGAGCTAATGTAGTTCCGCTTAAAGGGAAAACATTTTAAAAATGAATAAACACTTTATCGTCGTTGGAGAGAAATACTCAGCCATTGATCTTGAGCATGAGAACAAATGAGTTCTTTGCATCGCAAATGAAAGAAGGGCTCCAACTCGGATAAAATCAACGAGTATGCCACTAGCTCTCTCACGCGGAAAAGATCTCATTATATCAATCAATTTCAAAATCGTGGGGTATAACAACTCGTTTCGACAATTAACAGTGTCTAAACTTTTGAAGAAAAGCCACTAAGGGCAAAAGATATTTTAAAGAAAAAAGTTTTGAAAAGATTGCAAACATAAGAATGTTTTGGAAAAAGGGAGAAGATTTTGAAAATTAAAGAAGGGGAGGAGATGAAGAGGCTATCCTATTACGTAAAATAAAAGCTAAGGAAAGAAACGGTCTAACCGAAATAAGAAGCCAATACTTGACATTGTGAGTCAAGGTAGATTTCCCATCCTTTGGAATATCAATACTAAACCAACATTATCACTTGGGGATCCAGATGAACTTATTGTCTTAGCACCACTTTGCATTAAGCACATTAAAATTCTGACAAAAATCGGGCAGAGTAACGGCTGTTTTCGGGTAAAATCCTTATCTCAATGCTGTTAGTGCTCTGCTCTGTATTATTGTCTTATTGGCATCCATGCTTGGCTAAAACATAATAGCAGCTGAATGTAATGTAATGTACTCTTGCAAATATTAAAAGAACAAAACAGGTACTGAAGCAAGATGTTACAAGGAATGTCATGACTTCAACCATGACATCGCGCCTGCAGAACTGAGGAAGGAAGATTCAGTTTGGTTTTAAAAGATACAGAATATTCTATGTGAATATTATGTAATCCTATGTGGCGCAGATTTAAAGGTCAAAGAATCAAGTCAGAATATTGAAGAATCAAATCTGAAGATTGAAGATTCAGCAGTTACTAATTTAGGAGATAAATTAGGTAAGTTATGATTAAAAGGCCTTGTTTGTAGCAGAAGAAATCTGCTGATTTGTAACAGCATGGAGTGCTGCGATTTTAAGCCCAAGTCCAACTAGGATCAGGTTATAAATAGGAATCTTTGTAGCCTTGTAAATCTAACGATCATAATGTAGCCATTAGGGTTTGTTGTGTAGATGAACCACCTGGATTGTGGGATGGTCACTGATTTGTTCCTCGAAGCCTGTAGGCAAGAGGTATGTGTACTCACTCAGAAGCTGTGAAGCAATGAGTATAGATGTGTCGTTTGATCGAAGCTGTGAAGCAAGATCAAAGTGTGTATTGGAAGCGGATCTTCTACTTTGACTATTGTCAGTGTGTTATCACATGAGGTGATTGTTGGTGAGAAGCTGTCAAGCATAGGCTAGGGGCTGGAGTGCTTGGACATCACTGCGGTGATTGGGAGTGGAATGGGGATATTCCATATCTAGGGAGGACCTAGGTAGAGGGGTCATTGGGTAGTGATTACGTGAGGAGGGATAAACGGCGAGTTTAACTCTGAATTGATACTACTGATAGTGAACTTCATTCTTGGCTTGGTAGCCCCCAAAGTAGGTTAGTTAGAATCGAACTGGGTAAACAATTCTCTGTGTTATTTATGTTTCTGCATTGTTTATTTGTAAGTTTAGTTTGGATGTCATAACATCGTGCATGACATCAGTGTGTGATTTAATGACTGTGCTAACACAGAATCTCTGCAAAGCAGATTTGTTTATGTTAACTGAACTGATATGTGATCCCAACACTTCCAGACTTCTGGATGTTAGAAGTAATAAAAAATTGGGGGATATGTATGTACTGCCTCAGCTAAGCTGATGACAGAAAAGATGTCGTGACATTGTGTATGACATTCTGAGTCTGTCTTACCAGAATTTCAATTGGTATCAGAGCAGGCATCCTGTCTATTTCTGGATGAGATCCATGGGAGATACTTTCTGGTTGTTGGAGGTAGATGATTGTTTGAACATTCATGTTCATATTGTATGGTCCCTAGAAGTGGAGGATGGACCTATGTGTGGAAGACTGGACCAAACTGACCAAAACAGGTGTATTCTCTTGGCAAGGGAAGATGGTGTTACTGGTTTCAAGGATATCCAAATGATTCATGCGGGAGTGAAGAATTTGGGGTGTTTTATTCAGCATATAGCAAGGTACAGAGAAGAAGATTGTCAAAACCTTCATGCGGGAGTGAAGTTAATGATAAGGTATTCTTTGTGCTTATCTGTTTCTTTCTGATCAGAATATTGGTTAGGTCTTGTTGTGTTGCTTGAAGAAGAAGCAAGCATATTGTTGGATTGTAGCTGCAATTCTTGGATGTCATGCTTACAACTGGTTCTGGGAGTAAGCATTGTGTAATCTCTGTTGATATATGGCTATTTTCTGCTGCATAGCATCTGATGCATAATCCTATCTTTGAAAGAAGATCTCTAGGGTTATATGGTTTTCAACAGAATTTGTAGCAGACTGTTCTCAACTTTAGTACAAGTGTCAAAGATACTTGAAATCTTTTCTCAAGTCCACTCATAAAGGCATGGTTATTGAGGTTGAAGAGGTTCAAATGATCAGTGTTCCTCATATTCATCTGCAAAGTTATTTGATGATCTTCAAGATTGTCAAGAATTGTGTGTTCCAAGAAGAAGGAACTGATGGCATACTGGTATGCAGCTACCAGTTGAAGAACAGATGTTCTGGTGCTAAACTTATGTAGTGTGAGTACATTTGTTTGGAACCTACTCCTGATCTGGAAGAGGAGACATCTGCTTTTTGTGTTGATTGGTCAGAATACAATCAACTGAACCTTCCATCCCAAATGTCAGTTTATTTCAGGCATAAGCTTATGGGAGTTGGAAGTAGAGCTCAGTGCAAGTGAAAGGATTCATTCAGGTTTTCTTTTCAAGACCTCTATGAAAATTCAAGATGAGCTTATATCTGGTATGTTCTTTTGATCAAAGGAACCAGATGTGTGAATTGTTTTCTTAATCATAGAACAGTTAGTGGTGAAAAATGAATACTGTGTATCGTGCATAGTGAAATATGGTTTTGAATATTGTGTGATGATTCAAGGGAGTCAGATTACTGTGTGGAATCTGAGGTATTTTCAGGAGTTATGTCATAAGTGAATCTGTTCTAGAAACCTTGTTGAGGGAATCTCCTCATGGGGTACAGATTGTGGCATCCATTATCTCAAAGTCAGAAGAGAAGTCTGAAGAAAAGTTTATTGAGATATGGCATATATTATCCCTTAATCATGACTGATGTGTAGCTGAGTTGATGATGTTGGTCGTGCTTTCTTTGTCTTTCCCCAAGTGTCATACAGGAGATGTTGAATGAGAAATCCAAAGAGTCTAAATGAATGATGTCATAATAGATGTTGTAACATCATTTTCAAGAAGAATGCTTTCATGTATGAAGAAGAGATCATTTAGAAGGACCTGGTGTGAGCAGCAAATTCTATCTGAGTGACTAATAGGTGCTTTGACGGGAGACTTAGTACTTATTGGATGTACAGCCTGAATACAGATTCATATACTCTGTCGGGAGCTAAGTATGTGTATGAAGTGTCCATGGTCTGATTTGAACTATGCATCAATTATAGTTCTGTGTTCAATTAAGCATTAAGAAAGGCAATGGTTGGCTGGTGAGTTGATTCAAGAAGAAGAAACATATAGGAGATGGTGAGTATCTTGATGGGAGCTGGATATTTACATCAACTATGTGGAAGAAGAAGAAGAAGAAGATGTATGTGATGCTTTGTTTTGTATGTTACATCACAACACTTGAAGACACCAGTAAAGATTAGGTTCAGACCTATCTGTTGAAGAGATGTTCAAGAGCTATTTAGAAGTTTCTTCTATTTCAAGGTACATGAAGTGGCAGTCTGGATCTTGTGTAGCAAGCAAACTAAGGATTCCAAATTTGGAAAGTGTGGCAGTTCCAAATGAAGAATGCTTCAGGTTAAGGACAATTATTCAAAACATCCTTATGTTGTAATTCTCAGGGGGAGTATGAAGTAAGACAAGACATCAATCAGTGTAGGTGGTGGAACACTCAGAGATATTGATGAGATTTCAAGTCTGATAAACTAATGTCTTGCGTGATGTCACAACATCACTATATCTTGTTGGTTTGGAAAATTATCTAGAATCTAGCATGTGAAGGATGAAGAAGCAACATTAAGTCTGAAGTGACCGTTCTAACTTAATGTGGATTAGAATGAGCAGATTCTGATCTTGGTGATGGTAACATGTTCTGGCAATTCGTGTTTACTTTCATGATGAAGACTTCAGTAGTGAGTATGACTATGAAGACAGAAGTTTGGTGAGATGATCAACATAGTTGTGGATAAAAAGGATTCTTCTAATTCTAATTGGAGAGTATGTTAATCATTATGAGAAACATCATATCAAGGAGGATTTCAAATTATCTTGGCATACCATGATCAGAGTGCAACTTGGTAGGGTTATGATCAACAAGTGGAAGAAGTGGCAGTTCTTTATGTTGAGTCTGTGGCAACCTTTCTATGGAAGCATCAAGTGTCAAAGGGTTATTTGTTGATTATTTCAGGTGGAGATAAGGTGGTAGACTTGAATCTGTTGAAGAAAGAGAAGTGGAGTTAGTTGAATGTACTGAACTGTTCAACTGTATCTTAATGTTATACAAGATGTTATAACATCTAAATTCTGATGTGAGTATCTTTTGTAAAGGAGTTACTTTGTAATAGTGAAGTGTGTCAGCTAGTTAGTTGGGCAGAGGGTGCGCTCTTGAAGATATGAAGATGCGTCTTATATTTTCCATTCATCATTACAAGTTTTCCTGTATGAAGCACAAATTATCTCAGATAGGGGGAGTGTCTTCTTAGTTCAAGATATAATTCTAGAAAATTATCTTGGTCTGTTATACTCTATCATCATAATGAAGGTGGTCCAAGTCAGCAGGAGCTTTTTCAACTTAGTTAGAGGAAGTTTCTTATGAAAAGATTTATTTAACAAGATGTATCATTACAGTCAGTTTTTCTGGGAATGGTTGAATCTAACCATGTGCGTCTGGTATCCACAAATCTTGAACTGTTCTAGTGGCTGCATATCAACAAGTGTTGGAAGGCTCTTCACAGTTGCAGTATACAGTCTCAAGGTGATCAGAACAACAGAAGTCTATGACTAGTGAGTCAGTAAAGGAGTAGGAGGTCTATTACGTGGTTCATAGGATGCTTTGTCAAAGTCTCTTAAAGAATCTTAAGCTATGTGCTTGAGGGGTGAAAGAGGGACAATGTCTGACAGGATGTCATGACATAGTTAAAGACATTGATTCTGCAAAGTCAAACAAGGAAAAACTGCTTTGGAAAGAGTAATTGCTTTTAGAACTGTTTCCTAATTAATAGTTTGACCATTGAACAAGACCAAAGACTATCGTTACTTCCTATGATTCTCCAATGGCTATAAATTAGCATCTTCGCAGCAGGCTTCAGATATCAAATCTCTCAAAGATGTGTTTCGTGTGTGTTTGTGTTGGGTGCGTCCAGATTTGGTATTGCGATGGGTTCCTCTACCAAAATCTGTTCAGAATAACACAGGGTGGGGAAATCATGGAACTCTACCAATGGTGTTACAGCAATAACAACGAGAATGCGTCTTCTTATTCAGCCTTCGAGAAGGGAGACATTTTAGTTGTGATTTGTGTTCTGAGTTACAAGGGCTAGTTCTTGGAGAACTACAGTGGCAAGAACTGGTTTTCGTATCTTCTTCCTCATGTGCAGGGGGAGTTACAGGTTTTTCCATTGCATATTATGACATTGTATAAATCTTTGTCATATTATGGCTAAAAAGGGGGAGAGAGGCTGATGCTGATTTTGCCACTGTCAAAGAAACAAAGGTAGACTTGAAGACAGAAGTGGAAACAGACTGAAGATGTTATGATGTGGTTCAGCCTGGTATCCTGAAAGTTGAAGCAGCTGCTCTTGGAGTTAAATTGTAATTTTTATTTATGTTTAGTTTTAGTCACAACAAGCCAAAGGGGGAGATTGTTAGTGCTCTGCTCTGTATTATTGTCTTATTGGCATCCATGCTTGGCTAAAACATAATAGCAGCTGAATGTAATGTAATGTACTCTTGCAAATATTAAAAGAACAAAACAGGTACTGAAGCAAGATGTTACAAGGAATGTCATGACTTCAACCATGACATCGCGCCTGCAGAACTGAGGAAGGAAGATTCAGTTTGGTTTTAAAAGATACAGAATATTCTATGTGAAAATTATGTAATCCTATGTGGCGCAGATTTAAAGGTCAAAGAATCAAGTCGGAATATTGAAGAATCAAATCTGAAGATTGAAGATTCAGCAGTTACTAATTTAGGAGATAAATTAGGTAAGTTATGATTAAAAGGCCTTGTTTGTAGCAGAAGAAATCTGCTGATTTGTAACAGCATGGAGTGCTGCGATTTTAAGCCCAAGTCCAACTAGGATCAGGTTATAAATAGGAATCTTTGTAGCCTTGTAAATCTAACGATCATAATGTAGCCATTAGGGTTTGTTGTGTAGGTGAACCACCTGGATTGTGGGATGGTCACTGATTTGTTCCTCGAAGCCTGTAGGCAAAAGGTATGTGTATTCACTCAGAAGCTGTGAAGCAATGAGTGTAGATGTGTCGTTTGATCGAAGCTGTGAAGCAAGATCAAAGTGTGTATTGGAAGTGGATCTTCTACTTTGACTATTGTCAGTGTGTTATCACATGAGGTGATTGTTGGTGAGAAGCTGTCAAGCATAGGCTAGGGGCTGGAGTGCTTGGACATCACTGCGGTGATTGGGAGTGGAATGGGGATATTCCATATCTAGGGAGGACCTAGGTAGAGGGGTCATTGTGTAGTGATTAAGTGAGGAGGGATAAACGGCGAGTTTAACTCTGAATTGATACTACTGATAGTGAACTTCATTCCTGGCTTGGTAGCCCCCAGAGTAGGTTAGTTAGAACCGAACTGGGTAAACAATTCTCTGTGTTATTTATGTTTCTGCATTGTTTATTTGTAAGTTTAGTTTGGATGTCATAACATCGTGCATGACATCAGTGTGTGATTTAATGACTGTGCTAACACAGAATCTCTGCAAAGCAGATTTGTTTATGTTAACTGAACTGATATGTGATCCCAACACTTCCAGACTTCTGGATGTTAGAAGTAATAAAAAATTGGGGGATCTGTATGTACTGCCTCAGCTAAGCTGATGACACAAAAGATGTCGTGACATTGTGTATGACATTCTGAGTCTGTCTTACCAGAATTTCAAATGCCTTGGAATTAACCATCAAGGACTTTCAAGGAAATACCTGAACATACAAACAGACAACAATCCAATGCCAGACAGACAGAATAACAGCAGAGTAATAACAGAATAGGGGGTCCAGGGGCACTAAGTCCATAAGTCCGAATCTCCAAAATGCTCAGGATAGTAACCAATAGTCCAAAAGAGCCTTAAGAGTTTTTTAGATTTTTGTTATTTATTAGTGTTTTAGCATAAAAGTAAAGTATGGTCCAAGTGGACAAAAGAAAAATAGCGGAAGCATAAACATATGTCCAAGTGGACAAAGAGAAAATAGCGGAATTATAAACGTCCAAATGGACAAAGAGAAAATGGCGGAATGTAAATATGATGAAATGATAAAATAAAGCGATAAAGCGAGAAATATAAAGAGCGGTATAATAAATGGCGGAAATTAAAGTTAGTTGTTAGATGTTAAAGATAACCATCTTGAAACTTGTCAAGTATGTTATCAAAGTTAGTAATGAAGATCGATGGTGAGTGAATGATGTACTCGGATTTAAGGTCAATGGAAACTTATCAGAAGCTTGATAAAATCATAGCGACTACACGATAAATTTCCATAAGTCATAAATCAACCGCATACAATTCTCTTCCATATTTGATCTTTTATCGAGTCGGGACAAATGTAGGAGAACTCTCCATGTATCAAGATCATCAATCAAAAGAAATAAGAAGGAGAAGAAGAAATGATCTAGCCTTTATCAAGAATCCATAGAATTCTCAAGATATCAAGACTTTCATCGATCACGAGAAAATAAGATAAAAAAAAAAGATAAGAATGAAAACAAATTGATCTAGTCTTTATCAAGAATCCATAGAATTCTCAAGATATTAAGACTTTCATCGATCAAAAGAAAGTAAGATGAAAAGATAAGAATGAAAACAAATTGATCTAGTCTTCATCAAGAATCCATAGAATCCTCAAGATGTCAAGACTTTCATCGATCAAAAGAAAGATAAGATGAAAATAAGAATGAAAACACAAAAGATAATCAACTCACACTATCATTAATATCATTCATCCATATTGGTGGATTAGGTCATTTCAAACCTATCAACACCCTAGATCCAATGATATTAATGAAGTGTAGGAAGAAGGAAGCCAAAACAAGCACAAAAAAGGCAAAAAACCACATTCTGCCTGCTGGAAATCGATTTCATGCAGGGGGAAATCGATTTCCATAGTGCAGTTTTCAAAAAAAACAAGTTACGTTCAGCAGGAAATCGATTTCAGCCTTAAGGAAATCGATTTCCTCAGTGTAAATTTCAGCAAAAACAGCATTTAAAGGCATGAAACTTGACTTGAACAAATATACAAACACCTTATGATCACACATCAACTTGAGCACGAAATTTCCATCACAAAACCAGCAAATAGCACCAATATAGCATCAAAGATGCATTGAACACAAACAACAAAGAATCACATTGTGATATACAAAAAGGATGAAGAAAATTACCAAATCTTGAACAAAACTTAGATCTACGTCAAGAATCACCAACACAAATCTTGATCTCTCAACAATTGAAGAAAAAAGAGTGAAATAGATGGTGGTTTAGCTCAAAGTTTGTGAGGTTCAAGGTGTGACTCACAAACTTTATGAAAGAACAAAGAGCTTTGGTGAATTTGGTAGGGATGAGGAGAGAAATTGCAAGGGGTTTTTTGGCTCTCAAAGCTTGAGAAATGAGAGAGTAGTGGTAGTTTGGTCTTTTTGCATTTGGTAATTAGCTTGTGTTTAATTGGTGTTTAAATGGTAAGAAATGGTAAAATGAGGTTTAAGTGGGTTTAATGAAGGGGTTAATTTTGATGAGGTGGAAAATTGGTAAAATGATCAAAAATAATCAAAGAAAAAGGTGCCAAAATGATGTCAAGCTTCCCTCCTTATACTTTTTGAATTTCGCCTTAAGGAAATCGATTTCCCCAGGAGTGAAATCGATTTCACTCTGTTCCAGAAGAGAAATTGGCGCAAAATACACTAGGGAAATCGATTTACCCAGGAGGGAAATCGATTTCATGCTGTCCAGAATGTGATTTTGTTGATGATTGCTGCAGGGAAATCGATTTACCCAGTAGGGAAATCGATTTCATCAGTCAAAAATGTGAAAAATGCCTTGTTTATTGCATGTCTTGGCTTGGTACCTACAAAACAAAAGCCTACAAAGAAACAAAGCAATGTTTTTGGTATTTGGGTTAGTATAAACAAATAAAAAGCTAAAAGTGCTTGATGATTCCCCTCAAAGAAAAAATGATACCTCAAGATTGTGATCTTGATTGATGATTGAAATGCGAATGATGTATGATCTTAGGGTCAAAAATTGGGGTATGATAGATGCCCCTATTTAAGTTTCTTCTTTCTGGAGATGTGAGGGTTAAAATCCTCAGCTCGACGTAATTGAAGAGACTTAAATATAAAACACACAATTTTTGAACCTAAGGTATAATGCGATGCTAATGGATGCATCAAGTATGATTATGGAATAGAGGGGAATATAATGCCACTGGAGGAACAAAAGGAATGAGCGATAGACTCGAATGAATGGAGCGGCTAGGGAAACAAGATACTACTGGTTATCCGTCAGGGTGACAAGAAATATCCAGCAATACTTGGAAAGGGAGAGATAAAACCCAAGTTAGAAGTGTAGTAAGAACGTCTAAGAGTGGCATTAGACGACGAAAATCAACAGAGATATTCAAAAGTGGCATTGAATAAACTCTAGAACACAAACATATTGGGTAGAAACGTCTAAGAGTGGCATTAGACGACACCAACCATCAGAGACATTCATGAGTGGCATTGAATGAATCTAAAAAAAGGGTCCAAACTCTGAGGAAACATCAGAGACATCCAATAGTTGTTTTGGATGGAAGGAGACCAACAAGATTCAACAGTGGCTTTGAATGCAAAAGGAGACCTACAAACCCGAAGATACGGCAGAGACGTTCAACAGTAGCTTTTAACAAAAGGAATCCAAACTCTGGAAAACATCGGGAACAATCCAATAGTAGCTTTAGACAAAAATGGAAACCAAAGAGATTCAATAGTGGCTTTGAATGCAAAATGGAAACCTGAACCCGGAAATACATCAGAGACGTTCAACAGTAGCTTTGAACAAAATGGAAACCAATTCGGAAAATTGAGTAGTCATCCAAGAGTGGCATTGGATGGAAAGGAAAACAACCTGAGAACATCCAAGAGTGGCTTTGGACGACAGGAAAGTTAACCAAGCTCGAAGATATTGGGGTCATCCAATAGTAGCTTTGGACGAAAAGAAACCAGAGAGATTCAATAGTGGCTTTGAATACACAAAGGAAACTTGTTTGAAAAATCTGAGTATCCATCCAGGAGTGGCAATGGATGGAAAACAAACTCAATAAACATCCAATAGTGGCATTGGACAAAAAGAATGTTATTCCAGCTCAAAGACATGAGCGTCATTCAATAGTAGCTTTGAATGAGGTGAGAAACATGTTAATGGGGATTGTGACATCCAATAGTGGCTTTGGATAAAAAGTGAGAAACGACATGTCCAAGAGTAGCATTGGACGGAGAGAAAAGTTTACACATCCAAGAGTAGCATTGGACGGAAATAGAAACAGGCAGACGAACATTTACTTTGGTATGTGCCAAGTAAGTTGGACTTAGATCTCAAGGTAAAATGTTGATAACAACAGGACCTCGGAAAATGTAAATGAGCATGAATTTTGTTTCATTGCATGATGTTGAATTTTTCTATGCATGATATATGATCAATGTAATGCAATTGTTTGTGACAACTGAGGGAGACTCTTTTGTGAGGCAAGATTAAAACTCTGATTCCTCAACACGAGAACTCTGCCAACTCTGCTTGGGAAGAAAACACACTTCTATTACACCGGTAACTGTATGAAAACGATGATCCTTTGAGAAAGGCTGATAAAACTGCTTGGAGATTGCTGAAGAATATTGCTCCTGATTCATTAATTATTGCAAGTTAATTGATCATGGCTTCAGCTGAACTGTACTGGGGATGAACTGATCATGGCTTCAATTCTTGAAATGCATGTTGGGATGGCTTGCCCCAGTATAAGTCTTGAAAGTAAAATCTTGACTGAACATCTGAACAACAGGATCTTGAAATAACATGCCCCTGATAGGATCACTGATCAAGTTTCTCGACTGTTTGAACTTCCTGAAAGATGAGTGCTTACTTGCAAATAAAATGTTCATTCAAGAATGGTAATTTTAATGCAATGCTCAAAGCATATTTTTGAAATCAAAATCATTTTTGGAAAGATGTTATATAAGTAAAGCAAATGGAATCACAGGTCAAAACATAAAGGTTAAGACATTAAAAAGCAAAGATATGGTATCAAAACAAAAGATTGGAAAATCTCATGGGAGTCATCTTACGCAACCTTGTTGTAGTATGCTTTCAAACAAACCTTGCTTCAGTTAGGTCTTTTAAAGGTTGTAACGTGGCTAGGTTCACGGTTTCAGAAACAAAGGATATAAGGCTCAAAATTTGATTGTACCCACCCCATCTTCGTGATGATCTCCAGTCCTAAAACTCAGTTAATTCAGCTTATGCATTCAGGTTCCAAGAGGCTTCTGGAATTGCACCTTTGTAATGATGATAGCTCACAAGCAAAGAGAACTTTTGAGATGGCAGTCACTTCTTCCTTTTGGTAGTCACAACATTGTGTTGTTCAGGAATTTATTGACTTCTCTTTTTCATCTTTTCTTTTTATATATCCCTAACTTTTGCCTGAACTGTTTACTTTTGTACTTACAGTCAGCGGGATGCCTTAATTTTTGCCTAAGTCGTTTTTGGTTTTGACTTAGCAGGCTTTTCTTTGTATACATTTTTTGATACATTTCTTTTTGAAAGATAGTGACTGCCTTGCTTAATGATTAAGATGAACCATCTTTGGCTTTTGATTGACATCTCCAACATTTCTTTGATGTATGCGGAGGAGCGCTTGTGATTGAAACCTTTGTGGAAAGGTGTACTGAATGATTATCTTAAAATAGAATGCACAGCCAAATTAACTGAGAACTACCCTGCCCCAGGTTTAAAATGCGGGTTTTTCATACAGAAAGAAACACCAACTACGAAGGCTCAGAGGGGTTGACAAGGGATTAACTTCCTTATTTCTCCAGTGTTTGGGAATTGAAACAATGCCTGTACATCATCAGCAAAGTTTTATTCAAAAGCATACAGTTCAACAACTTGGGTGTTTCGTTGTCATCATCCTCCCTCCAATCTTTGCATAAAACACAAATTTGAAAGAAAAAGCAAATGGAAGAAAAAGTTTTGTAAAAGAAAGCATGAACATAAACAGTGTAGATGAAAATGAATTCAAAATATGCAATGCTCATTTCATTAAAATCACCATTCAGAAACAAACAAAGTCTAAAAGTAAACAGTACAATAAAGGAAAAACAAACAGTACAGAAACAAGGCCTAGTGACTAATCAGCAACAAGGATGAGCTATCCTGTCTGAAACACTTGGCTTTAGGAGACCATCTGGCTTTCACTTGTCTTCAGCCACTTTGATCTGGCAAAGGATTAGTGACAACATTAGGACCCATATCCCTGAAAGATAGCATCTTTGATCTAACCAACTCTTGCACTAAGGCCTTCAAAGCATAGCAGCCTTCTAAATCATGGCCAGCACCACCCTGATGAAATTCACAATGAAGATCAGGCCTAAATCCTCTTGAGGGGGGGTTTCGAGGAGGAGGCGTGGCTCTTGTTGTAATCAACCCTTTCTGGACCAAAGCAGGATACAGTTCCGTATAAGTCATGGGAATAGGATCATAAGTTGTCCTACCACGATTCTGATTCTGATTAGCAACCTGAGATTGAGGAACTTGAACTTGCACAGGAGCGACAGCGGCTACATAAGGTTGATCACCGTTTTGAGGTCTACGACGAGATCCCCTTCTGTGATCCGACACAGCATTAGTCTCATTCTCTTTCTTCTTGTGGAAGTTTCCATAAGGTTTCTTTGATCTACCAAAGGATTCAGCAACATTAGCAACTTTCCCATTCTTGATTCCTTCTTCGAGTCTCTGGCCAATAGTAACCAAGTCTGTGAAGTTTGAGGACACACTTCCAATCATTTTCTCCCAGTAGAAAGGGGAGAGAGTATCCATGAACATTTCAGTCAATTCTTTCTCAGCCAGAGGTGGTTCAACTTGGGAAGCTAGCTCTCTCTAACGTTGAGCATATTCTTTGAAAGATTCTTTTTCCTTCTGAGCCATGTTTTGCAATTGTCGGCGATCAGGTGCCATGTCCAGATTGTACTTATACTGCTTCATGAAAGCATCAGTCAGATCTTGGAAACAATGAATGTGATTACTCTCAAGTCCCATATACCATTTCAGTGAAGCTCCACTCAAACTATCCTGAAAGCAATGGATAAGCAATTTATCATTCTGGGTATAAGCAGCCATTTTGCGATAGTACATGGTCAAATGGCTTCTTGGGCAAGTGTTCCCCTTATACTTCTCAAACTCAGGAGTCTTGAATTTTGCAGGCATGACAAAGTTGGAAACCAAACACATATTCTCAGCAGCAATTCCAAAGTAATCATTGCCTTCCATGGCTCTTAGGCGCTTTTCTAAAGTATGATACTGCTCTTTGACATCTTCAATGTCTCCAGCATCTCCTTGACTTCCATTCTGGGAACGGGCAGCTTGATATTCAAACAGAGGATTCTCATAAGTAGGTTGAGCAACAGTGTGCACAATAGGCTGAGATTCAGTGAAGACAGGAGCATGAAAAACTTGGTTTGAAGCTTGACCAATCACAAGTTGTGAAGATTGACCAATACCAGGAGTCTTCTCATAGGGAGGAGTGTAACCAGGTGGCAAACCAAACTCAGGCCATGTAGAAGGTGGTTGTTGAGTAGGTTGAGGGTCAACATCAGCACTTGAGACTTCAACAATGACAGTCTTCTGAGGTGGTTCTCCTCTAGCAATCAAAACTTGCAGCATCTCAGTGAGCTTGGTCATGCCTGATTTCAACTCTTCAATTTCCATTCGGACCTCTGCATTGTGTTGCTCTTGGTATTCCATTCTCAATCTGACGTTGGCTCTAGTTCCGTACTTGTGTGGAGGAATCAGCTTGACGGTAGACAGACAAACTCTGAAGATGGAGACAGACAAGGATAAGTTTTCTAGACAACCTGGATGTATGTATGCAAATGATGCAATTGCTGTTTTTGTTTTTTATTTATTTGATTTTCAAGGAATTCAAGTTATTAACTTGTAAACATCAAAACGTGAAGGAGGTAAATCCTATATTGGATCAAAGCTTTGATCAAGTTATCATCAAGATCAATCATCCATTTTGGTGGATTAAGGTTTTCACCCCATCAACACCCAAGATCCATTGAGTTTGATGAAACTTATGATGTTTACAAAGAAAGACCTATGAGTTCCTTGGAAATCAAATGAATGCATGGATGCATTGTTTATGCATCAATCACAATGAAGATCACACATGGTCGCAGAGTTCACAGGTTCGACGTCACGAGCATGGAGTCAAGGTTAAGAACCACCCACAAAGGTATGTACTAGGGAATTTTGTACCTGCCAAACGGGTTCTACAAAGGTTCCCAGAGTTTTCAATCTTCTATCGGATATTACCGGCACGCACAATTGCTCATGGGCGCCAATAATATGCCTAAAAAGACCTCGTCTGAGCGTAGCATCGCATGACAACAAGCTCAAATTGGTACTTGATCTTGTTTCTGCACTACATCCTAAAAAGGCTTAGATGGGTTAAAAGGGTTCTAGGTCATTCAGCTTCTACGGACACTCACTATTGAAAGTAATAGCGTTATCACGATGGTTCGTAACAACCTCTACTACCTTCCATGAGGCCTCCACTAATTGGGGTTCCACCATATGACGCTCATGCTAAGGATTGCTCCTGACATGCGACTATTGGTCTTACCACCTCCTATCTCAAGTTACTCACCAAAGTTCGGGTTAGAACTTTATCTCATCACAGAGGAACCATCGAGCACCAAAAAGAAAAAAAGAGAAAAAAAACAAACAAAGCACACAATAATACATACAAATAAAACACACAGGTGAACAAAAATAGGCTTAACACACTTAAAACTGGATCCCCAGTGAAGTCGCCATTTTTCTGTAGCGGGGAAAATCTGATATCGAAGCCATAAGATTGACTCGAATCAATATTTCAGTGAAAGTCGCCACCGCGCTTTATTGTTTCCAAAGGAAAAGGGAAAAGAACGAATAAAACCCAAAGTTTGTTTTTTTAAAACAAAAAGAAGAGATCTTAGGTACGGGTGTTGCTTATACAAGGGGAAGGTTTTAAGCACCCCTCATATATGTGGTACTCCACAGGAACCTTTTTGAAAATCTGTGTCGTGTGTGCTAAAAAAGGGTTTGTTTTATTTTTAAAATAAGCTCGGCAAAGCGTTAAGCTTTGGGCCTACATACCTCCTCGGTGCAATGGAGAAGTCAGAGCTAATGTAGTTCCGCTTAAAGGGAAAACATTTTAAAAATGAATAAACACTTTATCGTCGTTGGAGAGAAATACTCAGCCATTGATCTTGAGCATGAGAACAAATGAGTTCTTTGCATCGCAAATGAAAGAAGGGCTCCAACTCGGATAAAATCAACGAGTATGCCACTAGCTCTCTCACGCGGAAAAGATCTCATTATATCAATCAATTTCAAAATCGTGGGGTATAACCACTCGTTTCGACAATTAACGGTGTCTAAACTTTTGAAGAAAAGCCACTAAGGGCAAAAGATATTTTAAAGAAAAAAGTTTTGAAAAGATTGCAAACATAAGAATGTTTTGGAAAAAGGGAGAAGATTTTGAAAATTAAAGAAGGGGAGGAGATGAAGAGGCTATCCTATTGCGTAAAATAAAAGCTAAGGAAAGAAACGGTCTAACCGAAATAAGAAGCCAATACTTGACATTGTGAGTCAAGGTAGATTTCCCATCCTTTGGAATATCAATACTAAACCAACATTATCACTTGGGGATCCAGATGAACTTATTGTCTTAGCACCACTTTGCATTAAGCACATTAAAATTCTGACAAAAATCGGGCAGAGTAACGGCTGTTTTCGGGTAAAATCCTTATCTCAATGCCTTGGAATTAACCAACAAGGACTTTCAAGGAAATACCTGCACATACAAACAGACAACAATCCAATGCCAGACAGACAGAATAACAGCAGAGTAATAACAGAATAGGGGGTCCAGAGGCACTAAGTCCATAAGTCCGAATCTCCAAAATGCTCAGGATAGTAACCAATAGTCCAAAAGAGCCTTAAGAGTTTTTTAGATTTTTGTTATTTATTAGTGTTTTAGCATAAAAGTAAAGTATGGTCCAAGTGGACAAAAGAAAAATAGCGGAAGCATAAACATATGTCCAAGTGGACAAAGAGAAAATAGCGGAATTATAAACGTCCAAATGGACAAAGAGAAAATGGCGGAATGTAAATATGATGAAATGATAAAATAAAGCGATAAAGCGAGAAATATAAAGAGCGGTATAATAAATGGCGGAAATTAAAGTTAGTTGTTAGATGTTAAAGATAACCATCTTGAAACTTGTCAAGTATGTTATCAAAGTTAGTAATGAAGATCGATGGTGAGTGAATGATGTACTCGGATTTAAGGTCAATGGAAACTTATCAGAAGCTTGACAAAATCATAGCGACTACACGATAAATTTCCATAAGTCATAAATCAACCGCATACAATTCTCTTCCATATTTGATCTTTTATCGAGTCGGGACAAATGTAGGAGAACTCTCCATGTATCAAGATCATCAATCAAAAGAAATAAGAAGGAGAAGAAGAAATGATCTAGCCTTTATCAAGAATCCATAGAATTCTCAAGATTTCAAGACTTTCATCGATCACGAGAAAATAAGATAAAAAAAAGATAAGAATGAAAACAAATTGATCTAGTCTTTATCAAGAATCCATAGAATTCTCAAGATATTAAGACTTTCATCGATCAAAAGAAAGTAAGATGAAAAGATAAGAATGAAAACAAATTGATCTAGTCTTCATCAAGAATCCATAGAATCCTCAAGATGTCAAGACTTTCATCGATCAAAAGAAAGATAAGATGAAAATAAGAATGAAAACACAAAAGATAATCAACTCACACTATCATTAATATCATTCATCCATTTTGGTGGATTAGGTCATTTCAAACCTATCAACACCCTAGATTCAATGATATTAATGAAGTGTAGGAAGAAGGAAGCCAAAACAAGCACAAAAAAGGCAAAAAACCACATTCTGCCTGCTGGAAATCGATTTCATGCAGGGGGAAATCGATTTCCATAGTGCAGTTTTCAAAAAAAACAAGTTACGTTCAGCATGAAATCGATTTCAGCCTTAAGGAAATCGATTTCCTCAGTGTAAATTTCAGCAAAAACAGCATTTAAAGGCATGAAACTTGACTTGAACAAATATACAAACACCTTATGATCACACATCAACTTGAGCACAAAATTTCCATCACAAAACCAGCAAATAGCACCAATATAGCATCAAAGATGCATTGAACACAAACAACAAAGAATCACATTGTGATATACAAAAAGGATGAAGAAAATTACCAAATCTTGAACAAAACTTAGATCTACGTCAAGAATCACCAACACAAATCTTGATCTCTCAACAATTGAAGAAAAAAGAGTGAAATAGATGGTGGTTTAGCTCAAAGTTTGTGAGGTTCAAGGTGTGACTCACAAACTTTATGAAAGAACAAAGAGCTTTGGTGAATTTGGTAGGGATGAGGAGAGAAATTGCAAGGGGTTTTATGGCTCTCAAAGCTTGAGAAATGAGAGAGTAGTGGTAGTTTGGTCTTTTTGCATTTGGTAATTAGCTTGTGTTTAATTGGTGTTTATATGGTAAGAAATGGTAAAATGAGGTTTAAGTGGGTTTAATGAAGGGGCTAATTTTGATGAGGTGGAAAATTGGTAAAATGATAAAAAATAATCAAAGAAAAAGGTGCCAAAATGATGTCAAGCTTCCCTCCTTATACTTTTTGAATTTCGCCTTAAGGAAATCGATTTCCCCAGGAGTGAAATCGATTTCACTCTGTTCCAGAAGAGAAATTGGCGCAAAATACACTAGGGAAATCGATTTACCCAGGAGGGAAATCGATTTCATGCTGTCCAGAATCTGATTTTGTTGATGATTGCTGCAGGGAAATCGATTTACCCAGTAGGGAAATCGATTTCATCAGTCAAAAATGTGAAAAATGCCTTGTTTATTGCATGTCTTGGCTTGGTACCTACAAAACAAAAGCCTACAAAGAAACAAAGCAATGTTTTTGGTATTTGGGTTAGTATAAACAAATAAAAAGCTAAAAGTGCTTGATGATTCCCCTCAAAGAAAAAATGATACCTCAAGATTGTGATCTTGATTGATGATTGAAATGCGAATGATGTATGATCTTAGGGTCAAAAATTGGGGTATGACACCTGTGTCAAAAGATTTCTAACCTTTAGAATCTTTTCCCTATAGAGTCATCCATATTCAGTTTCTTTAAGAGTCCGCCGCAACCTTGGGCTTTGTACAAGGCAGAAAATAGTGTCTTTCCTAGTAAGAGTCAGCCACAACCTTGGGCTTCATACAAGGCAGAAAATAATACATTCCCCAATTAAGAGTCAGCCATAATTCTGGGCTTTGTACAGAACACTAAATAAAATCCATCAAATAAACACTCTCCAACTAGAGTCAGCCTCAATTTTGGGCTTTGTACAGAACACAAATTTCTCCAGTTAATTCCCAGTAAAGTCATCTCCTAGAGTCAATAAAATTAATAAAAAAAAGCCTCAAGCTTGGGCCTCATACAAGCCAGCTAAAGTCAAATCTTTCATACAGTATATAGACATAGCTTATCTCTATAGAGAGATCTTTCTCCTATCTCACCACATTCAAACAAATAAACATTACATTACATTTTAATTTTAATCAGTCTCCCATTTAGGATTTTGAAAGACATGCTCTGTCAGTAAACCCAGGCATGTGTAACTTTCCCTAATTTGGTTGAGCACCTTTCTTTCATTCAAGACGCAGTTGACTGGTATACTTGCACATACACAAGTAAGGTCCCCCTCTTGAATGAAATGAATTCAGCTTTTCTGTCACTCTTTTAATGTTTGTGGTGGAATAGTAGAAACACCTCTCTGTAAAGATAATTTCGTGTCTCTTTACTGTAAACAGAGATTTAATTCAAGCTTCAACCTTGAGCTTTAAGCAAGGCACCAAAAATAATTAATTTCCCTAATTAGTTCTCCAAACTACAAAAAGCTCTGACTTCCATTAGGGATATGTACGCATGAGGTTAACAAGGAATCTCAGCGAGCTAATAAAAAACCAAAAATAGTCAGTCTGTCTTTCTTTTCATTCAATTCAATTCCTTCTCCTAACACAAAGGAGAAACTTTCCCAATCAATAAGCAACAAACACAAACACATAGACACAGAGAAGGTTCCCGTAGAGTACTACGGATATGTAGGGTGCTTAAAACCTTCCCTATGTATAACCGACCTCCCGGACTCCAGAATTTCTAGTCTAGGTGAATCCCCACACTTAGCAAACTCCTAGGGTTTATTTGAGATGTTTTTCCCCTTCCTCTTTCGTAGGAATAATTAAAAAGTTTGTGTGCTATCGTAGGAAGAACTGAAACAAAATTCATCCCGCCACGGGCGCATTCTCTTTCCAAATTTCGCGTGAAGGGTCTAGCGTGCCGTCCTCCCAAGTGAAACGGGAAGGTAAAAAAACGACACCACACACTCGCAACTCGCAAAGAACATTTAGCTTTTCAATTGGAATGAAGAGATGAATATCCGAGTCTCGTCGAGTTTGTTGTTGTGAGATGATGGTCCTTGAGCAGTTGCCATTTGTTGTTGTTGATGAACGTCTGATTATTGTTGTTGTTGTTGAGCCATTGTTGAAGATGAATAGGAACACGAACTAGGGTTTTGGGTTTGAGAGTTTTTAAGGCTCAAAAAGCAAAAATGTAGGGTAATGCTAGCGAAAGTGTGTGTAGTGGAGTAAGTGGATTTTAAATACAATTTTTAAATGATGAGAAAACCTTCAATAGTGCAACACTTTTTGACAAGGGGTAAAGCGAAAATATTTTAACCTAATCCAAAAAGGAAAATATTGTTTCCCAAGACGTCGCATCAAGTGTAGGCGTGTTTCACGACAAGATAACTTTCTTTCGTTGATTTACTAAACTTTCACTATCCTAACACCTCATTAGTGAAGTAAACTCTTTAGTGTCATGAGAACAAAAGTTTTTCAAAAGTAAAAGATTATGACCTATGACGATTCTGATACATGAGAACTTAACTTTTCAAAAGCCTCTCATTTCAGAAGCGAACAACGTAAGAAGATACGTACCTTAAATTCTCTCAGAGAGTTGATTTAGTTCTTCTCGTAATCCCAAAATCCACTATGTGTCCAGAAGCGCTTCATCTACAGATGTTGGTTCTATGAGGGACACCAAACTTAGAAGAGTCTCTTTAGATGGTTTGAAGGAGGATCTGGTTATGACTGGCTCAGTCTTGTTACCTAGAATCAATTATTCAAAATGTGATGATCTAGGTCTGTACTTCCTCAGAGTAGTCTTCACTGCAACAAATTCTGTTGATCATCTTCAGAGTCCTTTACCTCTTATTCTTGTTCAGTAGTTTCATTAACTTCAGAGCCTGAATAGGTAATCTCCAAATCTACAAATTTTTCAATTAGATTTGACTTTTCAGGGTTAAGCTTATCATCCAATCTAACATGGATATATTCTTCAACAATACGTGTCTCAATGTTGTATACTTTATAGCCTTTTGAGCGTTCACAGTATCCTAACATGATACATTTATGTGCTTTAGAATCAAACTTGTTAAGATTCTCCTTAGTGTTCAAAATAAAACAATTACATCCAAAGGGATGGAAATATGAAATATTGGGTTTCTTATTCTTCCTAAGTAGATATAGGAGTCCTACCAATAATAGGTCTAATAGAGATTCTATTATAAATATAACAAGTTGTGCTAACAGCCTCTGCTCAGAAGCGCTTTGCCATGTTAGTCTCGTTGATTATAGTTTTGGCCATCTCTTGCATAGTCTTATTCTTCCTCTCTACAACCCCATTTTGTCGTGGAGTTCTAGGGAAGGAGAAATCATTGGAAATGCCATTTTCATCAAACAACTTCTCAAAATGTTTATTTTCGAACTCTCCACCATATTCACTTTTGACTCTGACAATTTTATAGTTCTTCTCATTTTGCACTTGAGTACATAAGGTAGTGAGCACAAAATGAGACTCATCCTTGTGTTTTAGAAATTTAACCCATGTCCACCTACTGTAATCATCAATAATGACTAATCCATACTTCTTGCCATTGATAGAAGTATTTTTTCACTGGTCCAAACAAGACAATGTGCATAAGCTCCAAAGGCCTAGAGGTAGAAAAACATTTTTAGCCTTGAACGAGGTTTTAGAAAACTTGCCTTTCTGGCATGCTTCACAAAGAGCCTTTGAAGAGAACTTCAAATTAGGAAGGCTTCTGACTAAATTAAGCTTGTTCAATTGAGAGATCCTTCTCATGCTGACAGGGCCTAATCGTCTATGCCACGTCCATTGCTCTTTGTTAACAGACACATGACATTTTACGTTCTTCTCTTTAAGATCAAAAAGTCTAATCTTATAAATGTTTTTCTTCTTCTTTCTATTGAAAAGGATAGAGTCATACTTCTGACTAATAGCTTTATAGGAGTTTTGATTAAAGATAATATCATAACCATTGTTACTTAATTGACTTAGAGACCATAAGTTATGCATCAATCCTTCTACAAGCAAAACATTAGTAATAGAGGGGAGAGAACCGTTACCAATTGTTCCAGAGCCTATGATTTTCCCTTTCTGATCACCTCCAAAACCGACGATGCGTTCAGGCTTAAGTTTCATCCTTTGGAACATATGCCTTCTTCCCCTCATGTGTCACGAGCAGCTGGAGTCCAAGTACCATGTTTGGTGTCTTAACTTTGCTGCTAAGGATATCTGCATCATAGTTTATCTGTTTCTTAGGTACCCATAGCTTCTTGGGTACTTTCTTGTAAGTTTTCCCATAGTTTTTGACAACTTTGGGTTTGGGAGCAGAATAAACATATTTGCAGGAATTAAAACGACAGGGTTTAGCTATTAGTTTTGCCTTGTGTTTAGGAGGAGGTTTCTCTGTAGGCACACAACCAGCAAAAACAAAATGAGAGTAGAGCACATTTGGTTTAGTTTCTTGTTCAGAATCAGATTCTTCATCAGAATCATAACCAATGCCTCTGGTCCCGTTTCTGCTAACGTCATAGATCATCGAAGCCAACATGCTTCTACCTAGAAATTTTTGGAATGCCTTGTCATATTTGCTTATGACATCATCAATACTTTTATAAGCTTCTGGAGGAATTTCCTTCTCAAGTTTAAAACTCATACTTTTGAGTGTAGAGTTTTCATCCTTAAGAGAAATATTTTCTTCATTTAAAATTGAGAATTCTTCCTTAAGATTATTATGTTATTCAGAAACAGATTCACAGACCTTTTCAGTTACCTGAATTTGATTTAAAGTTCTTGATGCTTTTCCAGAATCTCAAATAAGGAATATGTTAAAATAGAAGGAGAGATGTTAGAAAATACCTCTTCTATGTCTGAGTCTGATTCTGATTCAGCTTCTGGATGTATCTTTTCACCAAATCCTCTAATGTTGGCCATTAGCGCCACATTAGCTTGTTCTTCTTCGAAGTCATCTTCTGAAGAGTCAAAATCATCCCATGTCACCATAAGCCCTTTCTTCTTGCCCTTAAAGAACTTCTTCTTAGGATACTTCTTAGTCCAGAAGTAGACTCGAAGTTACCACCTGTCCTTCTAGCTCCTCTAAACTTGTTGCCTTGCTTCCTTTTCCAGAGTTTGTTGACTCTTTTGGAAAGACGCAATATCTCTTCTTCATCTTCATCAAAATCTTTTGATGATTCTCCCTCCTCTTCCGCTAGAAGAGCTTTAGCCTTTTCAGACATTCTGGCGCACTTTAGAGCAACAAATTTTTCTCTTTTCTGAGGTTCATCTTGTTCCAGCTTTATCCCATGCCTTCTTAAAGAACTAACAATTTCTTCAATAGAGGTGTTGTTCAGATCTTTGGCAAGCTTGAGTGCAGTTACCATTGGCCTACATTTGGTGGGCAAGCTTCTCGTAATCTTCTTCACGTGATCTGAAGTAGAATTCCCTTTGTTCATAACCTTAAGTCCTGCAACAAGAGTTTGAAACCTTGAGAACATGTTCTCAATAGTTTCATCATCTTCCATCTTGAAGGTTTCATACTTTTGAATTAAGGAAAGAGCCTTGGTCTCCTTTACTTGCGCATTTCCTTCTTGAGTCATTTTCAAAGAATCAAATATAGACTTAGCAAAGTCTCTTTTGGTGGTGGCGGTGGTGGATTGGCCATTGTATTTCACATAAAATTATGGATCTTTATCTGGTACGGTTAAGTGTTTAATAACAATCAATACTAGAACCGGAGCTCTGATGCCAGTTGAAGGTGTGTGAGACACAAGAAAGGGGTGTTTGAATTGGGTCCAAAGGTTTAAATTCAAATTATTCCCAAATCAAAACACACGAACAAAAGAACAAAAATAAATAACACAATTATTTTTATCCTGGTTCATTATTAATGAAGTTACTCCAGTCCACCCGCCAAGGGGATTTTGCCTTATCAACAAGGACTTAATCCATTATAACCAGATTGATTACAGACACAATAAAAAAGACTAATTGTCGCTTGTTGGAAACCACAAAGATTAACTGTCAATGTCTTCTTGAGAATTTTGACAGAATCTCTAGTCTCTAAAGGAACTATCTACTTCACTCGTTGAATACAAAGGTTGTGTTTACAAAGTTGCTTCTTGAAAGCGTATTACACAAGTTTTACATACAATCAAATAATACAAAAGTGTTAAGCAAGTATCGAACAAAAGCTCACTTGCTACAAGTTAATGAACAAAAGTTCACTTGCTTACAAAACTATACAAAGAATTAATCAGAGTGATTTGTGCAACGTTTTACCGTAGTTTTGTAATGTTCTCAGCCATTTGAATTCTTCTTCTAAGTCTTCCTTTTATAGCCAAAGAAGAAGTCCGTTGAAGGGTAGAATTGGAATATTAATTCCAGCTGTTTTGTTCCAACAGTCAGTGAGGGAGTGGTAGACAGTTTGCTACAGTAGCATTGACCTAGCGCCACCCTATCCGGGTAGTGGAAAAGTATTTACCACATACTGTTTCCTCACGTGAATCCAAATTTGATTGTAATCTTCCAATCTTCATAGGCCTCAAACAGTAGTTGTTGAATTATGTTTAGAAGGACCAAAACTTTGAGTTATCAGAACCTAAGTCTTTAGAGTCTTAGAGTCTTCAGAACTTGTTCAATCAGAACCTTGTTTTTAGAGTCTTTCACAGTTGTACTTTTTAACTAGTACAAAGTGCATCTAAATTCACCTTCAACTTCTAGCAAGATTATCATGAGTTAGTTGTTTCTCAAATCTTAAAGAGTGTGGGATTTATCATAAAAGATGTTCATTCATTGTTAATATTTGTGAATTTTTTGAGTTGCAGGTCATGATTCATATTGTGTGATGTTGTTGGGAAATGATAATCCTGCAAGAGCAAAAAGAAATAATTTCTTATTCATTGAAGACTTTGGTATTGCCAAATGAAAATAGTTGCATAACGAAGTTAAGAGTTTCTGTTCCTTCTCATAGAATAACAGCTCAAACAAGAGGCAGTTAGGATATAGTGAAGATCAATGCAGAACAAATGCTTGGAGCATAACTTGTATTCAAGTAAGAGGACGGTCAAGATTGAGTGAAAGTCTTGTGATTTCAATAGTGTGGGTTATGTACAACTGAAGAAGGAAGGATTCAAATTGGAGCTGTTAATTTTGATTTTTTATTTCAGGATCTGGTTCCTTGATTGTATAAAAGACACGTTGTAAAATTTTTCAAAATAATGGAAAACGACGAAATTTCAATGGCTTGTCTTTAGAGACTAGATTAAGCCTAAAGTTAAGACGAACACATTGAACTAGAATAAACCCTAATGCAATCTTCTTTTTCCATATCTCTAATTTTTATGTATGAGTGGGTTGTATATTTTAGGGTTTTTCCGCTTATTTAAAATTGCTCAGGCTTAATATGTTTATAGCGATTTGTTGTATAAGCTTAAGTTTGGTACTGATCAAGTCATTTAGATTATCTTTCTTGCGATTAAATATGTGTAAATTGTAGTATTAGATTGGTTCATTGATCAACATTCCCCTCTGTTAAAAAAATAATTTTTACCTTAGTTTATTGGACGAGGTAAAGAAACGTATCATGGAAAGTACGTCACTTTTCCCTTCAAGTGAGATTCCAACTGAGAGAAAAAGTTTAACTCCCTCACCAAGTAGAAAATTTTACTCTACATTTATCATTTCCCAAAAATAAAAAAAATACTCTAACCTCGTTTATGGAATTTTTTTTACATAACCACTTTTTTTTTCAAAAATAATACTTAAATAACCACTCTTTTAAAAAAGTTACCAAAGTAACCACTTTTCAAACAAAAAAAATTCGCCACACAGAAGAGGCGCCTCACAGTGTGGCACATGCATTGAAATTAAAGAGGAGGCGCCACCTGCATGGTGCATGCACTTAAATTTTAAGATGAGGCGTCATTCAGTGTGGCTACTCAATTGTTACCAAAACAACTGAGTAGCCACACTGAATGACACCTCCTTGTTAAAATTAAATGCATGCTCCAAATCGCATGGCTTAACAGAGGTGCATGCGCCATGCAATGTGGCGCCTCCTCTTTAATTTCAATACATGCACCACACAGTGTGACGTCTCTTCTGTGTGGCAAATATTTTTGCTTAGATAGCGTTAATTTAGTAATGTTTTTCAAAAGAGTGGTTATTTGAGTATTATTTTTTAAAAAAGTGGTTATTTAAAAAAAAAAAATCTCGTATATGTATATATTATGCAATAATTTGAAGTAACACAAGTAATTAACAATTATAAAAACAAAGTACGGTAAAATGTTTGGGCTAATTAATGAAAGATCTACTTAAAATCATGCTATTCCTACTGTACATTTGAAAAGTTATTAGCTGTCAATTTTGATTACTTCCATTAAATTATACACATAAAAAAATTCCCAAATTTCTATTGGCACTATCTCCGTAAAATTATGCCTCGTCAAACTAGGTCTTTATTAGCTTGAGAGGAACAAACTTAGTCTCAAGGACAAATACATATGATTATCACAAGAAGAAAAAAACAAGAGACTTGAAGTTAAAACTTTTCACATACATATGATAATTCCAAAACTGCTTCACATGTGATCAACAAGATTCTGTGTCCACATCCTCTTTATAAACCAACAGATATTGTTTAGATTTCTTTGTGTAAACTATAAACTTCTCTCTATCTTGTGAGTGAGAGAGAGAATGGTTTCCAAGGCTCACAAGAGAACAACAGCCATGTACAGAAGAAACTTACAACTGCTACGTTCCATCACTTACTCCACTTCCGTGATTATTCTCATACTTCTCTCTTTCTATTCTCATCATCTTTTTTTTTTCTTCTTCTTTTTCTTATTCTAATTTTATGTTCCACTATGGAATGTTTGTGTGTGTTAATGCAGCAAGAGAAAACTTCATTGATATTGGAAGCAACCGAATATATACGAGATTTAAAGCAAAAACTGGAAGAACTGAACCTGTTAGCAGTTGCAACCGCACAAAAATTTGTTGATTATGATCCACTGCCTAAGGTGCTTATATTATTAACAAGAACCTGATTAACTTTTTTTCTTCGATCCAAACGCACATAATATATATATATAGATAATAAATAGAGTTCTGAGTATAAGGGATATTCCAACCCGAAGATTCAGAAGAGAAACAACACTATATGGCCGAGCCCTATAAACTGACATGTAGTTGATTAAATATTGAATTGTGTTTGTTATTATTTATTTTTGTAGGTTAGGGTTCAGGTAAAAGAAGAGGGATTTGTGATCAAGGTGCATAGTGAAAGAAGTTGCAAGGGATTGCTAGTGTTCATCTTGGAAGCCTTTGAAGAAATTGGTCTTGAAGTGTTGCAGGCTAGGGTTTCTTGTGTTGATAACTTCTGTCTAGAAGCTGTTGGGAACAAAGTAGGTATTTGCTAATGATATATAACACAAACACATAACTTCTATATGGTATATGGAAGGTGTTTGGATGATTTGTTTGACGCGCCATTGACACAATTATTTTTATGTGTAGCAGGAGAACAATGAAGATACTCGTCTTTTGAATGAACAATTAATCGAACAAGTAGTGTCTCAAGCTATTCGAAACTGGAGGGAAGTTACACGAGATTCATGATCCAACAAGAGCTCTTGTATCTGATCAGAAAAATCTATGGTTATTAATGCTTTAGTTCTCCTTGTAAAGTACTACTTAACATGGGTGGAAAAGTTTGTACCTCTGATGAATATGTTAAATTTCAATTTTCTTAAGGCAAACATAATATCTATAATAGAGAATAGTACACCGAACTACATACAACGATGCTATTGGAAACCACAAGCAGTAGCAAGCTGATAGAACTAAACACTAAAAAGTATTACTAAAGAAAACAAATCAAACAAAAACAAAAGTATAAAATAATACATCTTTTTTTTTAATCAAAATTGAATTGAAAAAGCACTGGGGTGATTAACCCAAATACAAAGGAGGTCAACCCAACAACAAAACAACCCAACCAACATTCAAATTAAGAAAATTCTCGGGTTTAGGAACCAATTCTCCCGCGACCTATTACAATAACTCCTAAAGAACACACTAAATCAATTTCATGCTAAGAATTTCATTAGGATTAAACCATCAAAAGAAGACAAATCCAACCCATTGAAAATAACATCATTCCTACATTTCCAAATAATCCAACAAAAAACTAAACCAAAGAACCACCTCAAATCAACACCACACACCTTTCCATAATGCTCCTCCAACCAACAAAGACGGCCCAAGTTCGAATCAACCAAGGAATCATCAACCAATCTTAACCAAAGAAGCAATTTAGTCCACCATAAATGAGTAAAAGAACAAGCAAATAAAAGATGGTTTAAATCTTCCTCAACATTAAGACATAAAGGACAACGCAAATCATTAGAAATAGTTAAAACGCCATGTTGTGACAATTCAATCTTTGTTGGATGTAACGCCCCGATTATTTCATTATTTATTTAATTAAATATTATTATTTTATTTTCGAAAATTATCGGTTGAGAAGTATAGTTTGGTGAATAAGTGGCTATGTCGGCAAATGGATTATTATATCGATGGAATATTATTAAAAGTGATGTATTGG
The DNA here is from genome assembly GCF_029867415.1 of Vicia villosa. Classification (NCBI taxonomy): domain Eukaryota; kingdom Viridiplantae; phylum Streptophyta; class Magnoliopsida; order Fabales; family Fabaceae; genus Vicia; species Vicia villosa. Next base: position 166,312 of record NW_026705057.1, read on the forward strand.
TTATTTTGGGTTATTTATCTTATTGAGTCTAAATTGGTTTGTTTGGAATGATAAAGAGGAGGTGTTAAAGTCTAAGCCCAATTGGAATGATAAAATTAGAGTTTTAGAGAACGAGAAGAGTAGTGTTGTCATTTGAAGAGAAGGAGGCAAGTCTTGGAGAAGAGGAACAAGCTTAGAGATTTCCATCCATGGTGCCCAATCGGAAGTGCAATCAAAGACCCATCAAGTTGCTTCAAATTGAATAAGGTAAGGGTGGGATTCTCTTCCTATAATGGGGCTTATGAACAATTCCCACCACTTGACCACCCACCTTCCACTCCTCCACCAAACTCTCTGAAATTAGAAATCTATCCAAACGGCTCATAGCTCTACCATCCAAACTAAACCAAGTAAATCTCTTACAAATTACAGGAGGATCAACCAACTCCATATTATAAATAAACTCATTGAACTCTTCCAACTCTTGTATATTAACCATACCATTCTCACTTTTCCGCTCAGCCTCCACACGGACAACATTGAAGTCTGCTCTCAACAGCCAAGCTCCCTCCAGAAATTTCATCTTAATAGACTCTAAATCCTTCCATAACTCTCTTCTTGTCAAGGAAATAGGAAGAGTAAATATTTACAATGTAAATCAATCTACCTTTCCAAAGGCAACACATTCCCACAAAACTTTCCCTCTTAAAACTAAACTAAGAATTGAACAACCCTTTTTCCAAAGGATTAAAAGGCCTCCCAAATTAACGATAGAAGGTTTGAAAGACCATTCCACCTCCGTTCCACCCCATAATTCAAAAACAAATCTATCAAAAACATGAGCAGGTTTTTGTCACTTGAAGAAGACAGTATTCAAAATCCTCTTTACGAACCAAATTACTAAAAGACTTTCTCTTCAGAGAACTACCCAACCCACGTAAATTATAAGAAACTATATTCATGAATTACCTCCTTTTTGCACCACCTTCTGTTCTTTCAGTAACCCATCCCTCTGCTCCATTGATTTAATCGTTTCCACCATGATAGTTTTCAAAGCTCCCCCTTGTGCTCCAAACAAAGAAGCCTTCTCCCACAATTTAGATGCAACCTCCTCTCTTTCTTTAGTCAAGAATCTAGTATTGCCATGTGCTACATCTGAATCTGGAATGTCCCCAAATCTCGAATTCGTTTCACTGCTAGAAAGCTCCGCACCCGATGCCACCCTTGAGTTCATCGCACATTTTTTTGTACCCACAGCCTTTAAGTCCTCCGATGTCCCTTCCCCGCCAATTTTGATTTTTGCAACGGGAGAAAAGAATTCCTAACAGCAATCGGTGTAGGAGAGAATCCCTTACCCGACAGAGAGTTTGAATCTGACGAATAAGAGTCAGCACATAGAGATGATGAATATAATCCTTGTAACCCCTTTTGCCTTTGCCTCACCAGCGAAGAAGGGACAAAAGAAGTTGAAGACGAAGTCCCCATCACCGAATTCTCCACAGAGGCCAAAGGAGAAGACGCATTTGAGGATGTCGTTCCAATGCGATTGAGGGTACCCGATGGGGCCTTTGTGGACAGAGTAAGGGAAAATTGGGCTTTAAATCCAGGATTTTGAAGGCCCAAAAGAGAAACATCAGAAAGGCCCATCTCCAAAGAGGTAGATTTTTGGCCCTGATACACGTCACCCCCCGTGACCAACCGAATTCTCCCCATGACTAAAAGGCAACGAATTAGAAACTTTATGAGTCAACTTATTGGGACCCTCCTCCAAGACCTTAGGATTATCTACCTCAAAAACATTGGTAACCACATCAACCTTTTCACAACATTTGTTTATAGCCTTTTCACTAAAATTGTTTGTATCAGAAGGACAACTCCTTGTCACCTGGCCTAAAACCATAGCGGAAGGGGAACCAACTACCCTTTTGTTTTCCAAATCTTCAAATTCCAAATTCATGCAACCTGTCACACCACGCCTATTATCAGAAAAGGTCTTGACAACATCACTGAAAACCTCTTCCAATCGTTTAACCGACTCCATTAGGCCAACCGAATCTCCCCCTCCGATCCACAGTCGTCAACCTCCTCGTCTAATGAAGCTTCCTCGGAAGCGCTGAAGGAATCATTACTAGGTGACGCCACCACCCTGAGCGGACCCTGCGAGTCTTCCATCAACTTCATTCTCACTAGTGATCTATTAATTTTGACGTTGAAAGTCATATCAATCTCGGTCGCGCAACGAGTTCGAATCAAAAAACGTGCCACGTCCAAGCATTATTGATTAAGCGTATTAGAATCTAGTCTAATGAATATTCCAACCGATTTAGAAATGAATTCAAAAAATGAATTATTCCAACATAGGCAAGGAAGTCGAAACAATCTCACCCAAACCACCCTCTCACCATCACACACCTCCTGGTTCCATTTTTTAACCTCCAAGAACCATCTATCCACCCAAGGTTTGTCATTCTCCAGAAGCTTCACCACCGCGCCCTCCTCCCTATCCTCTAGAAGGCACAAGTTTGCCCCAAGGGCAGTCACTTTCACTCCAAAAAACCCTCCATATCAAACAGATCTTGGATATTGTATGTCATCCCCACCTCTATCACCTTCCCCACATACTCCCTGTTGAATCTTTGAAGCACCATAGACGCATCAAACTTATACTCCATGAACTGCTGAGAAGAAACCACCTGGTCCAAACGATTACGAGTCACCACAACAAAGGATCTCCCATGAACCACGCGTTGAAAGTCTCTACATCCATCCACAACCTTGTTAAGAGACCTCATAATGTTGCCTTCCTCTGCCTCTGGAGCTGCACCTTTCAAGCCTTGCACCACCTCCTTGCCTCTCTGAAAGTGAGGGATATTGACAAAGAGCTTCATGTTGCCAATGAAAATGTTATCTAACTTCACCGTTAATCTGTCTGCATCCACCACCTTGAAAAAGCAAACAAAACCAAACTTCTTGCCAAACTTATCCCTCCTCCCTGGAATTATAACCTCATCAACGACTCCATATTCCTTAAACACCTTATACAGCTCCCTAGCCCTCATCTTCTCCGAAAAAGATGTAAAGAAGAACGACGTCGAAGAGCGTTTGGCAGACAATCGCTTGCCCCCCCACATGATCCCAACGAGCCCTGACCCTAGATTTTCTCCGTCCCCCACCTCCGTCCACCTAGCTTCCACCGCGCCTCGCTCTCTATTAGAATCCCTCACCGTGTTTAGCTCTCCGCTCTCACTCACAATGTTTAGCTCTCTTTCCCTCATTTGATTTGTAAGAATACACCTCAATATAACTCAAAAACACCATTAAGAAGGCCTACTACCTACAAGGAGGAAAGGGCTAAATGTCATTCCGTCTGAAAACACCTTCAACAAAATTCTCTTAAAGAAGCACTAAATACTCCACTACAGGAATGGGGACTAGGACTTTCATACTGCTATGTGTTTAGACATAGGATAGAATTTTCCAAACAAGTAGAAAAGGTAGTAGAGTTAGCCATGAACCTACTAAGATATCATTTCACACAAAAAAATGTTTTTGTTTCTTCCACATCCTCTAGATATGTTGATGAACTAGAAAAAAAATACATTATTCTAAGAAATCAAGATCGTTCATATCAAATCTACCCTTAAGTCTCGACCTACCACTAAGAGAAAAAATCTCAAAAAGAGAAGTAGGATTACTAGGGAGGACCACTAGCCACCCTAACCACTTAAAAATCTTATCACACTGATGAAGCTACCTCATGTGTTACTAAAAGACGAGAAATTGATTATACCAGCCCTACATCTTACACTCATGGCAATAAACCCTGTATGGGTCAACTATAGTCCCACGTTCATATAATAAGGATTTTATCATGCAGAAGATATTAAGAAAAAATCACCACTTTAGAAGGAGTCAAACTAGCTAACACTAATAATAGGAATGATCAACTCCTCAAAGGTGGAGGAAGAAGTCGTAGGAGTAGGTAGATTCAACTAAACAAAAAAAGTTGATGCTACAAAGAATACCTCATCCCTAGAATTTCCTCCACCGCAACCTATCTTTATCTAAGCCGCTCATAAATAAAGAAATATCTTATTCACCTCAGATCCTAAACCAAAAAATCACCTTCTCGCATATGAATATCATCCATTTGTAGTCTTTTTGCTCACAGATACTAAAGAGCCTATAAAACATATCCTTAAGAAGTGTATCCTTAACTCGCAGGTTAGTCTAAAAAATGATGTGGAGACAAGAACCAACTATCTTAGTGATATTCTTTGTAAGTCAATTGGAGGTGTCAACTTCTTTGAAATCATATCCTTTCCATTAAGAGGACGCATAACGTAAAATAAAAAGAGCGACCCCCTAAAAGGATGAAACTTCATGAGCCCCATACCTAGCAAACAAGATCTCATGCCAATGACCAATAGTACCAAAGTGTAACCTTCACCTCCATTTGGCTAACAATGTGAAATTAACCAAGCAAAGGCTGCAGACCCCCTAACCATCTCTCCACTTATGTTTCCGAACATCAAACCTTAACATAAGAAATCTTCGCAACCCCTTCCAAACCACCCAAAAGAAACCTTTTTTATTCTAAATAGATTTTCCAAAACTTATTAAGAAATTTCAAGAAAGAAATAAGAAAATCATAATAGCATTTAATATCAAATAAAGTAAGATCATCCCCTTGACTAACATACCTATGTGTACACGCCATAATTCTCTGAGCCGAGTATGAGAGTCGGATGCACCGAGCTGCTGTTACGGAAATTAAAGAACCAGATCGACATCCAAGATGATAACTCTGAGTAACGGTTTTAAAAGGCCAAGTGTTACCAATGCGTTACAAGCCAATGATGGAGTTTGTTACGAACGATTTATCGGTAGTAAAAACCTACTAAATGTATGCCTCTTTATGATCCAAAGGGAGAGAGGTAGACACAATATATTGGTTTTGAGATAAAGTGAAAATGGACCTGAACCGATGAATAACATAGAAAGGAGCGATAAACTTGAAGTTTATCAGTAATGGTGGCCTTCATCTGTCTCCTCAAACCCCTTAAACCCATAATAGTAGCACCCTCGCCAGATTAACTTCCCGGAGATCATCCAAATGTGTTTTGCCGGATTATTTGACACCCACCGTGGGGCTCTGGTAAAACTAGCCCGAGCTTTAAGATTCACCTTCGCTAATGTACTTTCACTAGTCTGGTAGTGGCACATCACATGGGTTTCAGGAATTATTGTTGTACCCCAAAATTTTCCCTCATACTTCTACTCTTAATTGGCTTTTGCTTCACATTCATCTGCATCTTCCATTAAGTCATGATACTATACAACCATGTATTTCATGAGAGCTTAAGGCATGGGATTAATAAGCTTTCTTGTAATTTTGGTTTTCCCTATTTAAAGAGGGATTCATTTGGTTCATAAATAAATGGTTATTCTCATATCATCAAGATTGTAATTCTTTGTCAAGTACCATCAAGTTACAGTGGCTTCTTCTTCAAGTTTTTCAAGAGCATTGGGTGCTTAGAGCTTTGATTTATTTGTAATGGTCATGAATAAGGTTTTGGATTGGTTCACATCATCTTATGGTATTCTCATCATCATTTTGCATCTCAAGAATGAAGATTAGGGTTTGTGTTGATCAAGTTATTCAATGTTGGTTGGTTTTGGTCAAAGTAAACTTAGGGTTAACTTTTTGACCAAAATTTGATCCTAAGGCATGGTGTCATACCCCAAAATTTGCCTTCCATATTCCATTCACAATGATTCAAAGATCAAGATTCAAATCCAAAGCCTTGCTCACTCAATGATCCAGATCCACAATCAGCTGATTCAAACCTGAAGGTCAACTACGATCAAAGCATGATTCAAACCTATGATCATTGGTCAAACATCAAGTATAGAGGTGCATAACCATCATTTGATCAAAGATTGATCATGATTCCATTAATAGAAACTCAGAGATGAACAAATACAAAAAGGTTCAAATTAGGGTTTCTTAGGAGAAAGTCAACTCAACTTTGACTGGGCATAACTTTCACATGGAACATCAAAAATCCCCCACTCAAGGCCTATTTTGAAGGAAATTGGATTCCCTACAACTTTGTCTCTCACAAGCCAGGGCTAGAAATGATCCATTTGAGAGATACAATGCAAAAGATTACAGGTCATTTTCAGGCATCCTCCAAAAGCAGTTTTTTGTCAAAGAGGATATGATCAAGATAAAAGCTCCAAATGAAAAATATGTTCCAAAGTGGCTTGTTGAGGACTTCCTGAGGTTTCCAAAAAGTCCTAGAACTCTCTCATAGCTAAAAAATTGAGTGAGATATGCTTGATCAAAGTTGGGTAATTTTGGAGAACCAAATATGAAAAAAGGAGGTTTAAATTGAGAAACTTTGCAAATGGGCCTATGGTTTTATGATACAAACTTGGTCCACAAGTCACTAGCATGCCCAAAACAAAAAGCCACGAAATTTAAATATATTATTTGATTTAATATAATTTTTTATTTCATTTTAATGATTTAATTAAGGAAAAATCAAATATTATGTTAAAAGATTCACAATTGACCAATTCCAATCATATTTATGATAAATTGGCAATATAATTTCGTGGTACACTAATTGAGAAAAGATTAATGCAATATTTGGCAAAAAAAGGAAAGTTTCAATTCAAGAAGCAAATCAAATTTCTCAAACATGACAAGATTGGATTCAAGGGATTCTTGGGCTCTTTTCTTAACCTAATTCATTCCCCTATAAGTACTGAACATAAAGCATGGGATTAGGGGACGAAAATTCAGAGAGAGGGCATACTTGCAAGAACGAAAAATCACCAAAGAAACTCAAATTCGGTTTTGGCAATTGTGAGGCTTTTAACAAGAATTGAAGATTGCAAAGGATTCACTGAAGGATTTGGAACGTGTCTGGATCAATACGCTTTATCAGCACCCCCAGAATTACCTCAATTTTGTCAAAGTAAGTCACTTCAAACTTTGAATCGATTAGCATGCTATAGACACTTTCATGATGCTTTGATCACATATTCTGGCTTGCCTTGATGCATTGATGGTTTATGGGTTAATTATCTTGAGTTTGTTTGCTTTAATCGTGTGTTGCCATTGAAGGCCGAACAAGGTTTCTAGGGTTCAAATTTGGGGTTTTTAATTAGGGGTTAAATTAAGGCTAATTAATGGTATAATCTGGTTCGCGTGGGTGGGACGAAGGAGATGTTAAGGTCGCGAAAGATTTATGTCCATGCATGAGCTGTTCGTCATTTTTTCAATTCAGTTTGCTACGAACCAAAACCGTAGCAAAATCGTAGCTAATTCCCAGAATAAACACAGGCCTGGTGGGGAAGATGATGGCGTGGCATCATCCGGTTGGGGGATTTAAAATTTCGCGCGTGTTTCTATATGTTTTGATGATTTTTATTTTTGTTTTAGTGAATGCGTCTCTTAAACACATCAGCGCTATAGCTGAGTTGGCGTACGTGACCATTGAGTGTCCCCAAGGGCTTGGGTTCGATACCCAGCCCTTCCATATATTTTTTTTCTAGAATTTCCTCCTTGATTCAGTGCGCCTGCTGCCATATGATCCTACCATGAACCCTCAAGATCTCACCCATAGAACTCCACTAAGATCTAGATCCAACGCCCCTGACCAACTCCCCATAATATGCACCTCAAATCCCACCACATAGAATCAAACCCTAAATAACTAAATAATTTTTAATTAATATATTTATTTTAATTAATTCTTTTAATATATTATTCATATATTAATAACTATTTTTATAAATAAAATTAATATGTGATATTTATATTAAAAATTCCAATTTGTTGTTCGTTCCGATTAAATCAATTAATCGCTATGGGCAATAATGAATTTTAATTAAAATGTTATTTAATTAAAATATAATTAATTTCTATTTGATTAAATGGTTTCGACTATCTTATTAGTCGCGATGATTAATCTTTCTATCTCTCTTATTCCAATTCGTTATTCTTTTTAATCGAATCAATCGATTACAAGGGGTAACGATACAAACTAATTATTATAAATTCCTAAAAAAAATATCCTAATTCGTTATTAGTAATAATCAAATTAATTGATTAAAATTGGTAACGATACAATTTCAAATCTGTTAACTATGGCGATCGAATCTATTGATCGTTGCGGTTAATAGTGCAAAATTAAATCAGGGTTGTACGGCTATCACAAAACACTTTTCAAACCTTTCAAAAACTTCAATTTCAAAATACGGATTTTTATCCTCATTCAAGACTACGACAGGCCATTCAAAAAGCCTTCAAACCATCCCAAATCAAATTCTAATCCTAAGGGCGTACAACCCTTCCCCGAACTACGTTGACTCTGATTCTCCTTAAGGAGATACGTAGGCACTTGGATAACCAAGGCGAGTCCCCTTCCCTCTAAATCTCATTTTTCCCGATTTTTATTTCCTAAATTATAAACCTTTAATTATGATAATTGTTTGCCTTGACCCTGTCTGTCATCTTTCTTTATCTTCTGCCATAAACCTTGACTCTGTAATGCAAACCATAGGAAAGGGTTGAGGGTGCCTAACACCTTCCCTCGACCTGAATATAGTATCTTACCCTGATCTCTTAACTACGCGAGGTTTCCTATTCGCCTTGGTAGAATAGGTGGCGACTCTAAAATATTAATTTTTAGGGCAGGTTGCTACAGCTGGCGACTCTGCTAGGGAAAACTTAAATGGTGAATACTATGCTCCTATAGGTTTTAGGTTTTGGCAGGGTTTAGGTTTGGCAACTCTTTTTTTTAGGGTTTGGCTAACAGGCTTTTTTTAGGGTTTGTAATTTTTTTTTTAATTTTGTTATTTATTTATTTTTATCTAAACATATTTAATTATTTAGGATATGTTTATATCTAATCGCTTATGTGAATATATTTATATTTTATTGCCTGTTATATTTTTATATTCACTGCTGGATATTATGTCGTGTTAAAACCCTAAGTGTGGGAGTTAACTTTGAGATCAATAGGGGACATGAATCGCCTACGAGTCTCATTGATAACTCCACTCGGAGTGGGTTGAGTATTCGGAAATGTCCAAAATGAGGCTTGACTTTGTTGAGGGCAGGACTGGATACTTGGCTGATCTCTCCGAGAACCTACCCCAAAAATTCGAACCTCATGGATAAAATGAGTTGTTCTAAAATCCGAAGAGACAAAAAAGTCTCGGAGGCTACGAACGACCCCATGAGACCTTCTAGAACCCCCCTATAAAAAGGTTGGCTCCCAAGAGCCGCTACGTCGAACCTATGAACTTATGTGATTATGTGATTATGTGATATATGTATATATATGTGTTGATCATTATTTTTTATTATTTCTTTTTCCATTCATCATACATCATGGGCATTCTTGCATCGTATTTTATTCAAAAAAAAAGAAGAAAAAAGGATATCATGCATGACATACACATCATTTTCATGGCATTAAGAGAAGATTTCTCTTCTATCTCCAGAACAAGGGACCATTGGGAAGGATAACCTAACATCCCGACCGTCTTATCAAACAAGATTTCAGCAAAAGAGATCAATGGATCAGCTGGAACAGAATCAAGCCGCTCTTCGTGAGGAGGTGGATCAACTAAAGGTTAATATGGAAGAAGTTAAAGGAGGTATGACTCAGATGCTAGGATTCATGAAGGCCCTCCTGGATAAACAAGAAAAAGCAAAAGAGGTTCAGTCTAAGGATACCCTGGTTCAGGATGAGATCCCTAACGACGAAAACCCGCTGCTAGGATTTGTTTCAGGCTTTGGCCCAGCTAAGGACAAATCTCAGGCCCGATCTGTCAGGAGAGCTATCCAGTTCCAAGAGAAAGGAGAGACCTCCCAAGAAGGATTTGTCCCCACTCCACAAACGAAAGGGACAACCCGCACAGTTTGCATTCCTGCTAGCAATGTCCCTAGGGATGATGATTACCTGGATATACAATACGGAGTGCAAGAGGTGGACAACACAGACCAAGCACCTCAGACGCAACAGTCTAATCCCAACCTTAGGGAAGACTCCAAGGATAGTGAATAAATCAAGGCGCTGGAAGAGAGACTAAAAGTGGTAGAAGGATACGATGTCTTCGACGTGGATGCCTTCGAAATGAGCTTAGTCTCAGACTTGACTATCCCACACAAATTCAAGATTCGAGATTTCGAAAAATACAAAGGGCTCACGTGTCCGAGTAATCACTTGCGCATGTATGTGCGAAAAATGGCTGCTTATGCTCACGATCAAAAGCTGATGATACACTTCTTCCAAGAGAGTTTAAGCGGAGCATCTATTGACTGGTATATGCAACTGGAGAAATCCTATATCAGAAGCTGGAATGATCTGGCTAACACATTCTTGAAGCAGTACAAGTACAACTTGGACATGGCACCCAATCGGATGCAATTACAAAATATGTCACAGAAGAAGGATGAATCATTCAAGGAGTATGCCCAAAGGTGGAGGGAAATGGCTTCTCGAGTCCAACCTCCCCTGATGGAAAAAGAACTGGTGGACATATTTATGAGCACTTTGCAAGGACCGTACTACGACAAGATGGTTGGAAGCATATCTTCGGGGTTCTCGGACTTGGTAGTCATTGGTGAGAGAATTGAAGGTGGAATCAAAAATGGGAAGATACAAGGGGCACCCTCAAGTCCCTATCACACAAAGAAGTCATATGGCGGAAAAAAGGAATCCAACACTGTGGGGGCAATCATGGGTAATCAGACCCCAGTATCACAGCAAAGGGATCAGCAAAAGCAACAGGGTGGCCAACGTACCTGGAGGTCCAAGCCAAAACGATCATTCACCCCGTTGTACATGCCACTGTCCCAAGCTTTGCAACGTCTGCTCAGTCAGAACTTGGTAACTCTGCTACCTCTATACTCAGCTCCAGCTAACCCCGCTCCTGGGTACAAGCATCATGCTAGGTGCGCTTATCATTCAGATAGTCCTGGCCATGATACAGAGGATTGTGGGCCATTGAAGCACAAGATCCAAGATTTGATTGAGGAAGGACTCATTGAGTTCGAAGATCCTCGCAAGTCTAATACCATAGGTGGCTAGAAGGAGGATTTCTTAGATCATTAGTTTGGTTTTCATTCGCAATTTCTTTCCGTTTGTTTAAACATTAGTCTTACGACATATGCTGTGTACTTTACAATAATCATTAATGCATTGCTTACGTTTGTCTTGATTTACTCCTAGTGTTCTCACTATATTTAAAACTGTGTTTTTACTCGGTTTTCTCATTTGTGATATTCAACTCTCGTTAAAAGTCGAACACCTTTAGAGGGAGAATGACGAAAACGATACCAAAATTTCATACACTACGCTTTCGAACAGACCGTGTTGACGATGTACAGGCATTGTTTCAATTCCTAAATAACGGAGATATAAGGATGTTAATCCCTTGTCAACCCCTTTGAGCCTAAAGAAGTTGGAGTTTTCCTTCATATAAAATAAAACCCTTAATACATAACCTGGGGTAGGGTAGTTGCTCAGTTAACTTAATTATTCCAAGTTGTTCCTTTGAACATAATCACCGCAGGTTCCCCGTCATCATTAAGTTCGGCAGTCAATGTCCGCAAAGAAAAAGAAAGCAATGCAAAGACCTGCTAAGTCAAAACCTATTAAGGAGACTTAGGCAAAATTGGGGCATCCCGCTGACTGTAGTTTTAAAATGAACAGTCCAGGCAAAAGTTAGGGATAACAAAGTCGAAAAGAGGTCACCACATACCCTCAACAAAAGAAAGATATTACAAAAAGGAGAATGACTGCCTTTGCAGATAAACCTTTGGTTTCTGAACCATCATAAATGTCAATGTCATAATTCCCCAAATTCTTTTGGAGACTAAATGCATAGTTAACTGAGCATAGGACTGGAGAACATCACGAAGATTGGGATGGGTACAAATAAACTTTGAGCCACTATCCTTTGTTTCTTAAAACTGTGAACCAGGCCACGTTACAACCCTTAAAAGTCCTAACTGAAGCATGGTTAGTTCGAAAGCATATCGTTACCAAAGGTATCCCGACTCCTTAAGGTCTACTATAACTCTTGAGTTGATATCACTTTCTTACAACAAAAAAAAAACTTCGTTTTTACTCAAAAATGTTTTTAAACTTTCAAGACAGACATATGCATTCGCATCTTATGAATTTCATTACAAAGTACACTTGTCTATGTGGATTCAGATGTTTAAACATCAGGGAGAAGTTGCATGGGGCATGGCTAATGGCTAAAAATCCTATCGACTGACGAAGTAGCTTTAAAAACCCGTCAAAAGAAAAAAACATCCCTTACGCATGACTGGGATGGCTAATGTGTACACATGGCAAAACTCGTCATCATCCCATTTACATGGGGCAATCGAATCAAGATTCATGGAATCTCTCAAAGACGCTGAACAGCCCATGGGGCAAGCCCATTACCTGGGGGCACGTTGCAAAGGTCACTCAGTAGCAGATGGTGTCAATGCCACTCTCACATCCTTTCCAGGAACCTGTATAGGATATTTCTCAATTTGTCCATATAGTCTTCCTTAAGACATGTTCAAATACTTTTTACCCTTTCTAGGAGCCTTTTTTAGACAGTCTTTTAAAGACCCACCTTCCTATCCTTTCTATTTTCAAACCCTTTCAGACAGTCTTCTCTAAGACATATTCATTTCCAAGAACCTTTTCTAGGTTGTCTTCTGTAAGACATCTCTTAACTTTTTTCAGTTAGTCTTTTAAGACATATTCAAACTTCTCTTATGCTTTCAAGAACCTTGTCAAACTTTGTTTAAAGTACAGAGTCTTCTCTGAGACAGTTCACCAGCCTTTCTAGGGTGATCTTCTTCAAGATGTTTTTCCTAAGTTTCGTTTAAAACCCCACATTCCTTAAAACAGTCTTTGTCCTCTATAGGAATATTTTTTACCCTCTGCACAAACACATCCCTTTGAGCTTTGTTTAAAGCGCAATCTTGTTTAAGACAATTTCCCATTCTTCCCAAGGACCTCTTCAGGTAGTCTTATAGAAGACATCATCTCATTCTGAGTACTTAGCAAATCACTGTCCGTCAGGACGCAACCGAAACACATGACTCACTCTGAAAAGCATCCGCTTCACAGTCAAATCAATACTTACAATCAAGGACCCTATGAACTAGGGGCATATCTTTCTAGGATTCAAATACTGGGGCAATGCATATTAGGCAAGACATGGTGAAATTCGAGTTCTCTCTAAAGGTCCCTCCTTCAGATTAAGGGAGGCACGTCTCTCAAAATTTCTGATAATCGGGGAGTCACACTAGTATCATACAAGGAGCATTGTTGCATAATTGATCTTCCCACGCCTATACTATTTACATCCCGCAGTGTGGGATCGGCATACATGCATAATTCTCATATATTTTGAGAATCTCATTACATGACACATGCATCATGACATTGCATAAAACTAACGCTGCCTTTTCAGGTCACTTCATAATCAAAAGGATGTTACCATCCAATTACAGTGCAAATACGATTGTATCAACGATTCAATCTTAACAGATACAATTCTAATACCTCATTCCAAGTCTTTCTTCAAAGACAATCCAGAAGCAATCAAAGAATTTCTTACCTCTCCAGGTAGTCTTGTCCAAGACAATTATCCTAACCTTTCCAAGTAGTCTTGTGTAAGACATATCCTGACCTTTTCTAGGTAGTTTTGTTTAAAACATTCCACGACCTTTATAGGAACCTTTCTAGGTAGTTTTGTTTAAAATATTTCATAGCCTTTATAGGAACCTTTCTAGGTAGTTTTGTTTAAAACGTCTCACGACCTTTATAGGAACCTTTCGAGGTAGTTTTGTTTAAAACATATCGTGTCTTTTATAGGAACCTTTATAGGTAGTTTTGTTTAAAACATGCCATATCCTTTATAGGAACCTTTATAGGTAGTTTTGTTTAAAACGTATCATGCCTTTTATAGGAATCTTTCTAGATAGTTTTGTTTAAAACATATCGTGCCCTTTATAGGAACCTTTCTAGGTAGTTTTGTTTAAAACATATCGTATCCTTTATAGGAACCTATCTAGGTAGTTTTGTTTAAAACATATCGTGCCCTTTATAGGAACCTTTCTAGGTAGTTTTGTTTAAAATGTATCGTATCCTGTCTAAGAGCCTTTCCAGGTGAGTCTTGTGTAAGACATATCACATCCTTTCCAAAAACTTTTCTAGGTTAGTCTTGTGTAAGAAGTATCCTAACCTATCTAGGTAGTCTTGTTGAGACATTTCATATCCTTTCTAAAAAAAAACCTCTCCAAGTGAATCTTGTGTAAGACGTTTCATATCTTTTAGGAGCCTTTCTAGGTGAGTCTTATTTAAGACACATCATGTCTTTCTAGGTAGCCTTCTTAAAATGTTTATCCAATCTTTTCTAAGACACACGTACTTCTTTTAAAGAACTCCTCGGTTAGTCTTTTCCAAGACATTCTTCCTAAGTATTGTTCAAAGCCTAAGCTTCTTCGCATCAACCTTTGATATACCCTATTCAGGAACCTCTTCAAGTAGTCTTATGTAAAACGTTACTCTGTATCTCCTCGGATACAATCAAATGATCCAGGTCTAAAAAGCATATAAATTAGACGAATTCCCCGCGCAAGCAAATTTCAGGGCATTTCAGTGTCCAATCATCTTCTACCTCTCCAGGTTCAAGAAGATTGAACAGGGGCAGCTGTCATACCCCAAAATTTTCCTTCCATATTCCATTCACAATGATTCAAAGATCAAGATTCAAATCCAAAGCCTTGCTCACTCAATGATCCAGATCCACAGTCAACTGATTCAAACCTGAAGGTCAACTACGATCAAAGCATGATTCAAACCTATGATCATTGGTCAAACATCAAGTATAGAGGTGCATAACCATCATTTGATCAAAGATTGATCATGATTCCATTAATAGAAACTCAGAGATGAACAAATACAAAAAGGTTCAAATTAGGGTTTCTTAGGAGAAAGTCAACTCAACTTTGACTGGGCATAACTTTCACATGGAACATCAAAAATCCCCCACTTAAGGCCTATTTTGAAGGAAATTGGATTCCCTACAACTTTGTCTCTCACAAGCCAGGGCTAGAAATGATCCATTTGAGAGATACAATGCAAAAGATTACAGGTCATTTTCAAGCATCCTCCAAAAGCAGTTTTTTGTCAAAGAGGATATGATCAAGATAAAAGCTCCAAATGAAAAATATGTTCCAAAGTGGCTTGTAGAGGACTTCCTGAGGTTTCCAAAAAGTCCTAGAACTCTCTCATAGCTAAAAAATTGAGTGAGATATGCTTGATCAAAGTTGGGTAATTTTGGAGGACCAAATATGAAAAAAGAAGGTTTAAATTGAGAAACTTTGCAAATGGGCCTATGGTTTTATGATACAAACTTGGTCCACAAGTCACTAGCATGCCCAAAACAAAAAGCCACGAAATTTAAATATATTACTTGATTTAATATAATTTTTTATTTCATTTTAATGATTTAATTAAGGAAAAATCAAATATTATGTTAAAAGATTCACAATTGACCAATTCCAATCATATTTATGATAAATTGGCAATATAATTTCGTGGTACACTAATTGAGAAAAGATTAATGCAATATTTGGCAAAAAAAAGGAAAGTTTCAATTCAAGAAGCAAATCAAATTTCTCAAACATGGCAAGATTGGATTCAAGGGATTCTTGGGCTCTTTTCTAAACCTAATTCATTCCCCTATAAGTACTGAACATAAAGCATGGGATTAGGGGACGAAAATTCAGAGAGAGGGCATACTTGCAAGAACGAAAAATCACCAAAGAAACTCAAATTCGGTTTTGGCAATTGTGAGGCTTTTAACAAGAATTGAAGATTGCAAAGGATTCACTGAAGGATTTGGAACGTGTCTGGATCAATAGGCTTCATCAGCACCCCCGGAATTACCTCAATTTTGTCAAAGTAAGTCACTTCAAACTTTGAATCGATTAGCATGCTATAGACACTTTCATGATGCTTTGATCACATATTCTGGCTTGCCTTGATGCATTGATGGTTTCTGGGTTAATTATCTTGAGTTTGTTTGCTTTAATCGTGTGTTGCCATTGAAGGCCGAACAAGGTTTCTAGGGTTCAAATTTGGGGTTTTTAATTAGGGGTTAAATTAAGGCTAATTAATGGTATAATCTGGTTCGCGTGGGTGGGACGAAGGAGATGTTAAGGTCGCGAAAGATTTATGTCCACGCATGAGCTGTTCGTTATTTTTTCAATTCAGTTTGCTACGAACCAAAACCGTAGCAAAATCGTAGCTAATTCCCAGAATAAATACAGGCCTGGTGGGGAAGATGATGGCGTGGCATCATCCGATTGGGGGATTTAAAATTTCGCGCGCGTTTCTATATGTTTTGATGATTTTTATTTTTGTTTTAGTGAATGCGTCTCTTAAACACATCAGCGCTATAGCTGAGTTGGCGTACGTGACCATTGAGTGTCCCCAAGGGCTTGGGTTCGATACCCAGCCCTTTCATATATTTTTTTTCTAGAATTTCCTCCTTGATTCAGTGCGCCTGCTGCCATATGATCCTACCATGAACCCTCAAGATCTCACCCATAGAACTCCACTAAGATCTAGATCCAACGCCCCTGACCAACTCCCCATAATATGCACCTCAAATCCCACCACATAGAATCAAACCCTAAATAACTAAATAATTTTTAATTAATATATTTATTTTAATTAATTCTTTTAATATATTATTCATATATTAATAACTATTTTTATAAATAAAATTAATATGTGATATTTATATTAAAAATTCCAATTTGTTGTTCGTTCCGATTAAATCAATTAATTGCTATGGGCAATAATGAATTTTAATTAAAATGTTATTTAATTAAAATATAATTAATTTCTATTTGATTAAATGGTTTCGACTATCTTATTAGTCGCGATGATTAATCTTTCTATCTCTCTTATTCCAATTCGTTATTCTTTTTAATCGAATCAATCGATTACGAGGGGTAACGATACAAACTAATTATTATAAATTCCTAAAAAAGATATCCTAATTCATTATTAGTAATAATCAAATTAATTGATTAAAATTGGTAACGATACAATTTCAAATCTGTTAACTATGGCGATCGAATCTATTGATCGTTGCGGTTAATAGTGCAAAATTAAATCAGGGTTGTACGCCCATCTCAAAACACTTTTCAAACCTTTCAAAAACTTCAATTTCAAAATAAAGATTTTTATCCTCATTCAAGACTACGACAGGCCATTCAAAAAGCCTTCAAACCATCCCAAATCAAATTCTAATCCTAAGGGCGTACAACCCTTCCCCGAACTACGTTGACTCTGATTCTCCTTAAGGAGATACGTAGGCACTTGGATAACCAAGGCGAGTCCCCTTCCCTCTAAATCTCATTTTTCCCGATTTTTATTTCCTAAATTATAAACCTTTAATTATGATAATTGTTTGCCTTGACCCTGTCTGTCATCTTTCTTTATCTTCTGCCATAAACCTTGACTCTGTAATGCAAACCATAGGAAAGGGTTGAGGGTGCCTAACACCTTCCCTCGACCTGAATATAGTATCTTACCCTGATCTCTTAACTGCGCGAGGTTTCCTATTCGCCTTGGTGGAATAGGTGGCGACTCTAAAATATTAATTTTTAGGACAGGTTGCTACACATGGGTGGAGATTCAAGAGTCCATATACATCTTATTGGTTCATAGGATTGATTTAAATTATTGAAGATAACATGTAAGGTTGGAGAAATAAGTAAATTTGGTGAATTTGGAAAAGTCAACAAAAGGCCTAAACCATAAAAAAGACATGCTCCTAACAAAATTCAAACTCTTTTCCTTTTGTTTTTTCCATTTAAAAATTTTTCAAAAAGGACATGCTAACTCCAGTCTATGCACACAGACAGTGCATAAGACTTACGAGCAGCCATATGTCTAAATGCAAGAATGTGAATTTAGCATCATCCATAAAAACACCAAACAAACAAACCTTTTTTTAGAAGAAATACAGAGCCCTGATTTCTCTATTGCACATTAGGGATACGTAGGCATAGGGTTCCAGAAATCCTGGCAAGCTCAATAATACAAACCTTTTGTTTTTCCCCCAATCAATTCATTCATGCATTTCCTTACCAGTTTGAGCATTAGATATACACACCCTCTGATTAGAAAAACAAGAATGGATCTTGTTGAGTACATCGGATTTGAGGTTTTCTCGATGTTGTCCTTTCCCCCTTGGGATATATAACGTTCAATGGCGACTCTGTGTATTTTTCGCATAACGACAGCTGGCGACTTTATTGTGGAATACTAAGCAAGTCAGTCCTAGCTACTATTTGTTTTATTTTCTTTGGATGTTTATCTATAAGTTTTACTTAATGCATTCATTGCATCTTTTGCTATTATATATTATGGATATTGATGTGCTGTTTGAGGGGTTGGGTGATACTTTAAGAGAAAAGCCCACTACCTAGGCTTGAGTATACACATATGATTAGAGTGGATAGTCATGTTGACTCGCGTAGCGCCTGTTGCGTTGAGTTGGAGCGAGACCCACACCCAGACTAGGTTTTCTTGGAGATGCCTATGCACTAGACAAGGTATTTTCACAAAGAACCCATGTAATATCCCGAAATTAAATTTAATTATTATATCTATTATTTAATTAATTTGGTGTGAATGTGTGAGTCAAAGATGATTATTGGGGTTTATCGATGAGATTATGTGATGTTTTGAAGAATATGATTTGTTGGGGTAAAACGAATTAAGAGGATTATTTATATAATAATTGGATTTAATAATAATCATAGTTAGAAGTATATATATATATATATATATATATATATATATATATATATATATATATATATATATATATATATATATATATATAGAGAGAGAGAGAGAGGGGGAGAGAGAGAGAGAGAGAGAGTTTCTAACTATGCATTATTATTTAATTAAATAAAAAATATAGGGATGAAATAAATAATTAGGAGAAGTAAGTGAGGGCATAATAGGAAGATCATATTAGGGGTCCTAAGGCTAACTAAGTAAAAAGGGGAAGAGAGAAGGAAATATTCATTCGATCATGCAAGTTTTGGAGAAACGTGAGAGAGAGAGAGAGAGAGAGAGAGAGAGAGAGAGAGAGGGGGAGAGAGTTAGGGCACAAAGAGGAGAAAAGGATACCAACCATAGAACTTGGGAAGAAAATCAAATCTAGCTAAAATCTACGTTAAGGGCAGTTATCGTAATTCTTATAATTGATATAAGGTTTAGATAATTGTTGGTTGGGTTTGTGTTGTGGTGTTTGTGATGAATTGGATGTTTATGATGAAGCCATGAAGGCTGGTGCTTGGATTGTGTTGCTGTATGAAGAATGATGTTAATCTTTGACTATATGATGGGTAATAACATGATATAGAGTCAAACCCATCATTCCATGGATTTGAAAGTCTAGGGTTTTGATGATGATTCTTGAACTTGTGTTGATTATTTGTATTTTGATGTTTGTAATGAATAATACAAGTTAATTATAGGTTGTTATACCTTAAATTGCCGGAAGATAACGGTTGGAATGTGTTTTAGGGGTAGAAACCTCGTATGGGACTGATGTAGGTCACGCAAGGATTTTCTGCAGAATCATAGATCCCGCTTAGCGTGGTTGATCGCTTACGATTTCGTTAATGAAACACTGATCAAGACAGAATGTAGTACGCTTAGCACTGGAAGGGGCCCGCTTAGCGCGGTGGTGTTGGACGAAAAATAATATTTTGGAAAATTGTTTCAGATTATGAAAGCTTATATTTTGTAATAGAAGTAATTTTATGGAATTTAATTAGCACGTTAGGATGGGTTTATAAGGCTATTTGTCGATGACGTGGAACTTGATTATATGACTATGTGTATGTGTTGCTTGTTGTAGTGAGTTGTTGTTGTGATGATTTATAACGTGATGAATGTGAAGTATGTGTTGTGTGTAATTAAGATGATTGCATGATATGATGAGTAAATGAATGGTGATGCATTATGAATAACCGTGGTCGTTGATTTTTTTGACGTTGTGCATCATACACTCATAGCATATGTTAGGACGTTAGTCCAGTGATGTTTGAAGGCAATTAGTCCAGTGATAGCCTCAATCCCGTCGTGTGGATTGGGTGCAATATTGTGAAGTGCTCTGGTTTCAAGCGGGAATCAATCCTATTGGTGGGGATCTTTGGAGAATGATGACTGAGTCTTCAGTGAAGTTTTGGTACCACATGCATGAGTCGATGATGTTGCATTTCTTTCTTTGTGACATTGCATAATGTTTGACTGTGTGATGTTTTACTATATGTGAATAAATAAGATTTAGATGACGAATGTGATTGAATTAAGTGACGATGTTGTGAATAGATGATGATGTGCAGGCATGAGTAAATATGTGAAGCATGAAGATACACATGTATCAGTATATATGTGATTGTGGATAACTGCTGTACAACTACTATATTTATCCCCTATGTCTATTATAATGATTAAGAAATACTCACCCTTTTTGTTTGAATGTTACCTCCACGTGGATAACGCGTAGGTAATCAAGAATAGTTCGTTGAAGTTTTGAGGATAGCTTCGGGGAGCCTTTAACGCTTTATTTCGAATAAAGAGGGTCTTTCTCTAATATGTAACATCGGAGTTGTGGTCGTTTGTTTTGGAACTATTATGTTTTTTTGTTTATCTTGATATGATGTATTATCTTTCATGGTATTTTATTATTTTGGTTATGATTCATGAATAATGGAGTATGAAGCCTCGTATGGGACTGATGCAGATCGTGCATGGATTTTCTACAGAATCGCAGGTCCTCCTTAGCACGGTGGATCGCGCTTAGCGCGGTTTCGTTTATGAAACACGGATGACTTTGTGCATCAGATACTCATAGCATATGTTAGAATGTTAGTCTAGTGATGTTTGTAGGACAATTGGTCCAGTGATGGCCTCAATCCTTTCGTGTGGATTGTGTGCAATATTGTGAAGTGCTCTGGTTCCAAGAGGGAATCGATCCTTTTGGTGGAGATCTTTGGAGAATGATGAGTGAGTCATCAGTGAAGTTTCGGTACCACATGCATGTGTGAATGATGTTGCATTTCATTATTTGTAACATTGCATAATGTTTGATTGTGTGATGTTTGACTATCCGTGAATAACTGAGATTTAGATGATGAATGTGATCGAATTATGCGATGATGTTTTGAATAGATGATGATGTGCAGGCATGAGTAAATATGTGAAGCATTAAGATACACATGTATCCCAAGACCCTATTGCATGTGTTTCTCTCCACCAAACCACTTCTATTCTTTGGTTATTGCTTACAATGATATGTATATAATGGATATTAACATATTTTTAAACATATTTTTTAAAAATATGAATTGTTTTTTACATGAATTATTTTTTACCCTTTGCAATGATTTGTTTTTTACATAATTTATTTTTAAAATATTTAAACATATTTTTAAATGTTTACAATAGCAACAAATTATTTATTATAATAATAACAAATTATAATACTTATTGTTATTGGATTAGCAACAAATTTATATTTATTCTAAAAATTTGAATATGAAAATTTTGAATCTTAAAGAAAAAGTCTCAAATAATTAAATAACTAAATAATCGTGAATCAAAATTTTTTGAATCTTAATGAAAATTTTGAATCTTAAAGAATTTTTGTTTAATAAACTATTTTATATTTTAATGATTAAATAATTATATTTTTTTTGGAAAGAATAAGAAATTATGTATATCTCCAAAAAACAGTTATATACAAAGCGACCCATAGGATCCAGCAAACATCACCTAAAACTACCCAACAAGACCAAAATTATAGAAGAAAAAGGGCAATATTTCCTCTTAACTTTGGGTTCCTCCACATTCTATGTATTATGCTATCAACAATATCACTATAAACTTTCTTGTATCTATTCATATTTTTGCCCTCCTTATTGAACACTTTCTCATTCCTATATAGCCAACAACTATAGACCGTTTCTGTGAATGTTGTCTTCAACAGCCTAGTATGCCAGCTCTTGTTCTTACTTTTTTTAATCATCCAATCCAATTCCTGCTCCCATCCTCGTGGATCATGATTAACATTTATCCAATTCAACACTTTCTTCCATACGATGTTCATATCCCTGCACAGGAACAACAAGTACTGCAAGCTTGCAGTACCTGCACTTAATACACAATCAACATTGTCCATAATACCAAACCTCAGCAATCTGTCTCTGGTTGCCAATCGACCATGGCAAGCCATCCAAGTTATGAACAACGCTCTAGGCCTAGCTTCATTATCAAACATGACCTTTCTCCAAGGAACAGTTTGAGTGTTATTAAGGAGCCCATAGTAAATTTTCCTTTTGCTGAACTTTCCAGCATTCAAAGCCTCATTCCAAATCTGTAACTTATCCACCACATCCTCTGGTTGAGAATAGCCTTTAGAATCCAGGAACAAGTCGTGCTAATTTTCACCTCCATGTCTTGATCTTTTTTGATGTAATAGCTATGAACCCAAAGAATCTTAATGAGGCAAGCTTTATTCCACCTGTCCAAATCATAGACATTTAGCCCTCCTTGGTTCTTAGGTTCACAAATTTTGCTCCAAGCAATAGGTGCCTTTTTGGATTTTTCCTCTTTTTCTGTCCAAAGAAAATTTCTTCAAATGGTCTCTAATCTCTTTGTCACCCCTTTGGGAAGAGGAAGGCACTGCAGCCAGTAATTAGCAGTGCTAAACACAAAACTGTTAATCAATTGCAGCCTCCCTGAATAGCTGAGCATCTGGGTTGACCAGTGATTAATCCTGCAAGAAATTTTTTCAACCAGCTGAATACATTGATTTATAGACAGCTTCTTACTCTCCAGAGGAATACCTAAGTATCTGACAGGTAATTTCCCTACTGAAAATCCAGTAATCTCAACAAGGTTTTTCTCTTGAGCTCTATCCATACCACCACAAAAAATCTTACATTTAGCTGGATTTACTATCAGCCCTGTGGATCTAGAGAATTCATCAAACTTCTCCATCATCAGCTTTACAGAGATGCTTTCCCCTCTAGAAAAAAGGAGAAGATCATCAGCAAAGCTAACATCTATGATCCCTACTTTTTCACATTTGCTATGGAAGTTGAAGTTGGGAATTGTTAGCAGCTCATCCAACTTCCTATGTAAGTATTCCATAACCACAACAAAGAGTAAGGGTGAAATTGGGTCACCTTGTCTTAGCCCTTTAGCAGCTTGCATACTCTTAGACACCATACCATTCACATTAAACTGATAGCTAATAGTAGTAACAGCTTGCATTGTCCAACTAATGAATCTCCTGGGGAAGCCTACTTCAGCCATGATTTTCTTCAAAGCTAGCCAGTCGACTGAGTCATAAGCTTTTTGGACATCCATTTGCACCATACACCTCAGCATTCCACCTTTCCTATTGTACCCCTTCACCAACTCATATGCCAAAAGAATGTGATCATGGATGTCTTTCCCAGGTACAAACGCTGCCTGATTCCTGTTAAAGATACTAGGGAGGATTGTACTGATTCTTTTGGCCATCACTTTAGCTATAATTTTGTAAACTGTGGTACGGTAGGAGATTGGCCTATACTCCTTGATACTCTTGGCATCAGCATGTTTAGGTATTAAGGTTACCAAAGTCTTATTCCATCTCTTGTCCATCATTCCCTTCTAAAAAAATCCATCACTACCTGCACAACATCATTCTTTACAGTATTCTAAGAGGCTTTAAAGAATTTCGAATTGTAACCATCCACCCCTGGAGCTTTTAGATCCTCAATACTATTCAAAGCATCTCTAATCTCAGCCACAGTCACATGATCAATCAGCATATTCCTTTGATTGCTAGACAATTTCTTCCCTTTTCTTAGAGCCCTGATGTCCACAGCCTCAAGATTATGTTGAGCTATACCCATCAGCCTGCCATAAAATTGGAGCACCTCCTGAGTTATATCCTCATAGCTAGTGACAACAGTCCCGTCTTCTTTACATAACTTTTGGATGTGCATCTTACTTTGTTTACTCTTAACAGAAGCATGGAAATAGGCATTGTTGCCATCTCCAAGCCTAATCCAACTTACCTTAGCTCTTTGCCTCATAATATGTTCCTCAGTAGTAATCAACTCCAAGAGCTTCTCAGTTTGATACTTTTCCTTTTTGATCCAATTCTCATTCATTTTATTATTCACAAGCTTATGTTGCACATTTTCAGCTCATTTCTAGCCATGTCAATCTGCTCTTTTATCCCACTAAAGGGTTTTCTTAGCTTCTTAATCACATGTTGCAGTCTCCTCATCTTGTTCCACATAGCACAAGTAGGATTACCTCTAACAACCTTGTTCCAGCTGCTAGAAACCTGATTATTATAGTCATTCATCTCAACCACCTTGTTGATGAATCTGAACATAGCCTTCTTTTTCCTTTGTTGACACTCAGACTTAATACAAAGCATAGCATGGTCTGAGATTCCAGGTTCAAGCACATGGAGCTCACTAGTAGCATTCTGTTGAAACCAATCTCTATTAGCTATTGCCCTGTCAATATAATTATATTGTTTTATCTATTTAATATTTCAATTAAATCATCTAATAAATTAATTATTCAAAAAATTGAATATTTAAAATATTAATAATTGAAATATTAAATAGTTAAATTAATTATTCAAAAGTTGAAATAATATTTAATAATTATAATAAATAAATATTTAATAAAATACTTTATATTTTAATGATTAAATAATTAAATTGTTTTAACTATTTAATATATCAATTAAATAATCCTATAAATTAATTATTCAATAAATCAAATATCTAAAATATTAATAGTTGAAGTATTAAATAGTTAAATTACTAATTCCATAGTTGAAATAATATGTAATACTTATAAAAAATAAAATTTTAATAAACTATTTAATATTTTCAAAATATTATATTATTTAATATTTTTATATATGATTTCAACTATTATATATTAAATAATTATTTAATAATTTCAACTATTTAATATTTAATATTTAATATTTATATATGATTTCAACTTGTATTTTAACATGTAAGACCCACACAAAACGAAACAAAAAAAAATGTTTACGTGAAATTACTATTATTTAAAAAAAATAATAGTTGAAATCATTAATAAAATATTAAATAATAGTAATATTATGAAAATTGAAATTAAAATATAATATGAAATAATTATTAAAATGTATGAAATAATTATTAAAATGTATGAAATAATACGAAATAAAAATTAGTTTATTAAATAGTATTCAAATATTTAGTTTGTTAAAAAATTAGTTTATTAAACCAAAACTAATTTATTCAAATATTCAAATGTAATTTAATAATATTTTTTTACCCTAAACTATTTAATTATCTTTATTTAATCTTTAATAAACTAATTAATAGTTAAAGTATCAACTATTATTAAATGCTGAAGCATATATGCAGTATATACTATTGTTGCAATGCCATAACACAAATGAAAGCTTGGCCTAGTTGATAGAGAGTATTAATGGAATATTTTAACATTTAAGAACCAAACAAAAATGAACAAAAAAGTGCTTACGTGGAATTAATGTAAAGAAATGGAAAATGAAGAAAAATGGTTGTCACGTCAGCAACGTTTGCCACATCAGTATTTTGTAACAGAACTTTGACGTCATGGACCAAAGCCAACAAGAAAGTGAGATATAGGGACTCAAACAAAAAAAATATAGGGACCAAACTAGAAAACGCGCTAACTTACAAGGAATAAGAGACTATTTAAGCCTAAGAAGTATTTTAAATAATGATATGTTGAAATATAAATTCCGTTGCGAGAAGTTGAATTATTATTGTTGTGTTAAAGAAGTATTGGTTTTAAATAATTTTGTGAACCCGTGTTACGGAGCAGGACGTTATATTGTGAAGTTTTTGAGAAGGTGACACCCTTGTTTGGTGGTTTTAAATGATTTAATTCGTATGATATGTGCGAATATTGTAGGTGGGTTAGAAGGGTGTTACAACCCACAATTCTGATAACCTTTTAGGAACCTATTCAAGACTAGAACTCACTTGTGATAGGGTATGGGGTTTTACAGGAAACGTTGACCTTCATCGTACTTGGTTTTCTTGTGATCCTCACAGATGTGAAATTTTGAACCTGTTATGTTCAAATTTTGCTCAGAAATTAGTACAACAGTTATCCAGAATATATGAGGGCTTTAATCCCATATGTCTTTGCATTCATAGCATCATAACATGTTTATATCATAACATACATGTTCTTTTATTTCCAAGGTTATCTTGTCTTTGAGTCTTGTTTTGATCTTTCTTATAGATAGACACTAGTAATAAGAAGAGTAATATTGGGTATAAGTTTTGGACGCCTACTCTGACAACTCTTCATGAGCTAGCTTCCAGAGCTTCAACATACAGTATGGATGATTTCAAGGAAGAGTTTGGGAATATTCTGGGTATTCTCCATACTCCTTTCACTCCTTATGAGAAGGGTGATGTTCATACATTGCTCAATTCTTTGACCGTCCGTTGAGATCCTTCACTTTTCAAGACTATCAGCTCGCGCCCATATTGGAGGAATATTTATACATTATGGGGATCCCTATTAGAGATGAAGTGCCTTTTCATAGCTCCATGAAGGTTCCTAAGTCTCATCAGATTGCGAGTGCTATTTATTTAAGCAAAGTTGTTGTGTAAGCCAGCCTTAAAGTTAAGGGAGGCCTTTTGGATTTTATTTAGGCTTCTTGGTGGCTATGGCCACTGATTTTGCTGATTCAGGGAGTTAGAATGCACTAAGTGCCATCTTAGCTATTTTCATCTATGGGATTGTTCTTTTCCCATATGTGGTGGACTTTGTGGATATGAATGCGATTCATATTCTCATGCTGAAGAATCCAGTTCATACTCTTCTTGGAGATGTTTATCATTTTCTGCACTTGAGGAATCACAAAATAGGTGGAGCAGTGTTTTGTTGTGCTCCTTTGAGATAAGTTTTTAACTTTACGTGACTGGGAGCCATTTCCAAATTGTACTCATACTGCTTCAAAAAGGCTCCAGCTAAGTCCTTCCATGATAGAATATGGCTCCTTTCTAACTTCATGTACCAACACAATGATGCCCCCTTCAAGCAATCCAAAAAATAGTGAATTATCATCTTATTGTTGCGGGTATGGGAGGTCTTTTTTTTTGGCTAAACATCACCAAATGGCTCCATGGGAAGTTGAAGCCTTTATACTTCTCTAAGTTAGGAATTTTGAACTTTTGGGGGATAACCACGTTTGGAACCAAAGACATGTCAAGAGTATTAATACCAGATGCATTAAGGCCTTCCACAACCCTCAATCGTTTCTCCAGAGCATGGTATTTTTCTATGGCTTCAACATCTTTAGGGCCCTATACCTTTGTCACAAGGTAGGCGTTATGAGGATTTGGCACGTACCTCATAAATCAAAGATCCCCTTCATCAACATGAACAGTGGGGTCCTCTTCCATAATGGGGATCTCATTAGATACCTTGACATACATAAGCTAAGGTTGAGTAGGATCGTCCATTTATGGAGGAGTGTAGTCATAGGGAAGACCGTACATTGGGTTAGTCACCATGGTGAAACTTGATGTGGGACTAAAATTCTCTGTAACAACATGTTGAAAATTGTTCCTTGACATAAATTGTAGAGCTTCCAAAATCGGGTCCATCTCGACTTTCATGACATCCATATCCTCTCACAAGACAACTTGATTCAATTACAACTACTCAATTATTCTTCGGTAGTTACCACATGTTCAATATGGGTGTCTGGGAATCAACTTGCTGGTCATGGCCAAAAGGAGGGATGAGTTTTATGGATGAAAATGTACATGCATGCAGATTCATGAAATTTTTTATTTGTTCTTTGAAATTGATATGCCATGTGATGTATGGATGCAAAACAGTATGTGTGACGTGGTTTCAAACAATCCACGTATGGTTTTTTATGGTAGGAGGATTCTGGGTGCTATTTAACCATTAATCCCCGCATGAGTAGGTTCTAGGGTTTAAGAAAGCTCATAGAGTCATGGATCCTATTTGAGAATATTATAGCACACGTATAAAAGGTAGACATTACACAACCATCAGTCCTAATAATGATTTTAGGTTCTAAATAGGCCCCTAAAGTAAAAAATATTTCCGCCATAACTAATACTCATTAGACAACAATACCTATGATCCGCTGTTACACACGGGTCAAAACGAGTAAATAAAAATTGTAGTGTAAAGAAGCGATACTCGAGAGTCGTATTGCACGGAATCCTAGATTGAGTTTTAGGTTTCGATTAACAATAAAAAGAATTACAATTATTATAATGATAAAGAGGGCTAATCTACTGATTCGGGTTCTGACTTATCACTGGTTATTATAACTCCAATTGTAACACCCCAAATCTACCCCGCAATTATAAGCGGAAATCAGAGTGTATTTAAAATTATTCATCAAACGATGGGATGTCACATTTCGACTTAACCAAACAAACATACATATATTGCATATAATAAAGATACATAGCATTCGGAAACATAACTTCCAACTTGAACTTAGAAACATCTTTCAATTCAACTTAAAACAAGTATCAACATAGAATACAATAATTAAACAATAACGACTAATCCTCCGAGTGCTACGTATCAGAGCAATGGACACCAACTCGACTTGCCATAAAGCAACGAAAAGACTTCATAAAGTCACTTCGAACATCCACGACTAATATTGAATACCTGCCCATTTCCCGTGGTAGGGGAAATATCAGCAAATGGGTGAGATATCTTACAATTAAAAGGAATGCATGATAACTAATATAGGAGATATAGATCATACATAATTTCACCATTTCGCATCACACAACATCTTATAACAAACTTTCCTCACAAAACAACTTATCAATATAATACAACTTTTAAAACGGTAATTAATGTCATTAACCAATTAAGACAACATGTTCAAATTCACAATTATAATATGATCATGTGACAACAAACATCTCATCATCACGTCACAAAAAACATCTCATCATCTCAACAATCTAAATACAATTCAAATACAATTCAAATGCGACTCGAATGTGACTCAAACTTATGCACATGCATGTGGTACCATTGGAGTAAACTCCCATCTCAAACATTTGCCACAAGGGCCGTCTCAAACATTTGCCACAAGGGCCGTCTCAAAAATTTGCCACAAGGTCCGTCTCAAACAATGCAATGGATGCGACTTAATGATGCTCATCCACAAACACAAATTAAACCACTGAATCAACTTAAACGACATAATCAACTTAAACAACATAAGCAACACAAATAACTTAAGCAACACGTCATGCATCGTCTCAAACAAACCAACTCAATGCCAAGGTTCTATGGCAATAACCTTATCATTACTATCATAGTAATTCATCATGTCTCATTCACGTCTCTAAGTCATATCATCATACAACAAATATTCAACTCATACTTATCAACACAATACAACTTATCAATAGTGACCATAGGGTCTACAACAACAAATTCGTCATGTTACGGCAACAACAACAATTCAACATATTACATCAATTAACATATATTCATTCACACCCATCATGAATATCATATCACATATCACACCAACAATATTATTATCAATCAACACCAATTCACATATTACATAAATACGATTCAAGTAACATGTTATCACTCACATATTAATTATATTCATAGGATTCACCAATTCAACATCTCATTATACATGTAGTAAATAATTTCCAATACATTTGTGCACATCCTCATCAATTCATTACGGTATACAATATTAATAAATTACAACGTATCATATTAACACAGGTTATTCACATTTCATCAAGCCATATTACATATTCACATACATACATGTTATTAAAACAACCACAACAAAATTAAGACATCAAGTAATCATTCTCCACAAGAACATTCAAATAACACATATTCATTCACACACATCATGAATATTACACCACATAGCATACCATCACAATGTTATTCACAAATTATCAAGTTATAACGCACATATACATAATTACATGTTAACAACATCATAATTTATTCATCATGTGCTAACCATTCTACTTCTATCATATAGATAGTTTCATTAGCTTCTCAACGCTTCAAACGGCGCATAAAACGGAGTTACGGATCAAAAGTTACATCATTTCAAAGTTTGAATAAGTTTTACACCAAATAGGTCCGCTTAGCGACCTTCAAGCGCGCTTATGGAAATCAAATTTCAATAACCTCGCTTCAAGCGGACTGAAACAGAAGCGGACCTTTGCTGAGCTCCGCTTAGTGGACTACCAGCGCGCTTCAAGCGGGCTAGAGCTCCGCTTAGCGAGTTCGCGAAATTTTCCAAATTTAGCAGCATCCGCTTAGCGGCCTGAGCCCGCTTAGCGGACGTGCGATTATGCAGAAAAATAACAGAGCGAACAGACCTGCATAATTCCACTTCCACCATCCAAAACTCATTCCAAACATCAATTAAATACATATAATCACAACATCTAACATCATTCAAAACGTATTTTCAACCACAAATCCATGGAATCTAGCATAAACCCTAACATTACAAAACTATGAAATTGAAAGATTAAAGGTTGAACATCAATTACAACATCTAAACCTCTAATAATACATCCAAATTGCAGCAACCATTTATCAATTTTACATTCATGAACATTGCAACACAATCAGGGATTTCAATTATGAAACATAATCTCTACCATACTCATCATCATGCCAACCCTTAGAGAGTAAGAACCCCACCCTTACCTTAGTAAAAGCCTCATCTTCAATGGAGTCATTCCTCTCTTCACGCCATATCCTTCTTCTTTCTTCCCTTCTTTCTCTTCTTTCTCTTCTTTTTCCACAAAATAAGTTATGAGACCAAACCTCTAAAACCCTAACTCTTACTACTCATTCTCACTAATGGGCTTAACCCATAACTCAATTAATCCAAATAACACACATAAATAATTAACCACACAACATAACCGAATATTATTTCCAATAATATTCCACATCTACTATCGATCCATAACTTAAATATACCGACTCGCGAATTCATAATCCTCCGACTAATCCGACCACAACTTAACTGCACAAATCAATACATTAATCCAAATTACGCCTTTAGAACAATACCGATAAATCCCGACTTCAACTAATTCCCACGAATAAATCCTTGATCAATTTAATTAAATAATTAATTAAATTTGGGACGTTACACCAATGCCCTAAGCGGATTCGATCCCTATTCGGTAATAATATCGATTAAACAAGTGTAGTTGATATTATACGATTTATTCTCTTATTTACTGAATTAAACAAACAGTTAAAGATTGGGCAAATTAAAATAAAAGCTACGTTAAAATCTATTATAATTAGGAACATCCATTGATCGGATTAAATCAATATACTCTATGAAAATTTAATTAAGCATGCAAATAGAATGAAATTGAAAGAATCGAAATTGGATTGAAATATTGTAACCTCAAAGTGCGCTAGAATCCGTAATCAGCAGAATGCGCCTTTGGAATTAGTGCTCCATGAAAATCGTACAAAGTTGTATTTTGTCGTGAAAATTCATAATCCCTAACATAAGATTGCGATTTTATTAAGTCTGGAGATAAAACAAATTTTTCGACCCTTCTTCACTCCGAGTTAGCTTTTGAATTCCACACAAAACTTGTAGTTAATCCTCTCATCTTTGCAATGCATATTAAACGCGTCAAACGACATCCCGTAGTTCAAGTTATGACATGTACAACGAAAAGATATCAAATGACTATTAAGCAGAAAATAAAATACGAAATTAAAATAAAGGTAAAAATAGACTAAGCATAGGAAAGACACTAAAATAGTAGAAATAACAAAAGGACACTCTAGAATTGTCGTGACATAATAGTTATAGAAAATGCATGAAAATGCATTGATCAACCTCCAGGAGGATCTACTCTAGGTGGAATTTTTCATCAATCAAGCGAGATATACGTCAAGAAGGTCAATACTACATAACTACCAACTTAAACTTAAGTTTTTTCTCTAAGATCAGGTATAGAGCTTCGCTCAAAGTGCAAGCAAGTAGAAAATCCAACCCACGATATATAAGAAACATAAACCAGATACAGAAATAACAAAAATAAAACATACAGAATAGGCGACTAAAAGACATTAGAAGAAATCAAATAAGCAATGTTAACATTCATCACGAAGTTAACTAAACTAGACTTGACTCTCTTATTAAATCCAGAGTCGCTAGTTATCGCGACACGAAGATACCTGAGCGTAACTTACGCTCAAAATATATCAGTGTCGCCACCGAAGTTTATTTATTCCAAAATGAAAGAGAAAATATTGATAAAATCCTTAAAGCACAAAAATATGGTCGTCACATCGAAGTTAGAATTGAGGAGTCGACTATGTGATAAACCCTTAAAGTGTGTATTTAGATTGATGGTGGACATAATTGATTTTGATAGAATTGAGTTTGATAGAATGATTATAACAGAATTTAGTTTACCAGAATTGATTTTAACATAATTGAGTTTACCATAATTTATTTAAATATGGATACATTTATGTAAAAGTGAGTTGAACAACAAATTTGAGTGTAAAAATCATGTTTAAACTCAGAAGCTACAAATTATAGCTTCAAATAAAATCAATTATGAAGGCAGAATCAATTCTACTTTCGAATAACTAAACTAAAAATCACTTCAGACTTAATTCTACACCTTTAAAATTGTTTTTGACTCTTATAAAAGCTAAACCAATCATGCTAAAGGGAGAATTGCATAAAGCAAAACAATATATTCAACTATAACATTTTTTTTTCAGTCAGAAATTTGTATATATTTGTTGGTTTGCTAGTGTTTGGTGGAGCCAATTATCTTCTAACAAGTAATATTTAAATTCCAAGTAAACTCTTCATTCTTACGCATAATATTTTGTTGTTCACAAAAAACTAAAATCAGAAAAATATATAAACATAATACTCAGTCATCATTTTTTCTACTCCAATTTTGAATATAAAATTTCTCCAATTCATAATTTTTTTATTAAATTTTTTTTGAAAAGTATGAAACCTTTTTCTTATTATATCGCTAGTGATTGAAACAACATGTCTAATGATCAATTTTATATTTCATGTACTTAATTCCGCTTGTTTGTTATCTTTATAGTTGCTAGTTCGTTTTCTATGACAACAGGGAGTTAATAATGGTTAACAAAGAAAAAGACAACATATGCAAGCTGGTGTAAGTTTGTCCTGCAGGATTTATTTATACATAAACATGAAATAAGAGTGACGTGTGGGGTCATAGAGAGTATACATGTTTTGAAAAACAAACATTCTTCTGCATGCGAGGAAGGTGAATAATTCATGAAAGTGATGGTGGTGCAATGGAAGCATATAGTGGAGTGAACATATAGAAGCTGCCAAAGAATCTCTTAATCTCGATTCAAAATAGCAACTATATAGCTACCAGCAAAAGAGTGTCAAAAACATGTTACAGCTTTAGGTGTTGATGGTCTTTGAATAACTTATGAAAGTGATGGTGGTACAATGGCAGCATATAGTTGGGTTAACATATAAAAGTTGGCAAGGAAACTCTTAGTCTCCATTAAAAAATAGTAATTATATGAATCAATAGTTAGTTGGTCTAATAGTGATTGACGATGGACCTGATATAGGGGATTATGGTTCGATCTCCCGCAACTGCGATCGGGAGGGGACTTGAACCACTTAATGTCAGAACTAACCTCCGAATCGAATTAATCAGTATAGTAAGCCAGATACTTGTGGTGAAAAAATAGAAACTATATAGATATTAAGATGATCAGACATCTGACATGAGGCGTTTACAGTGATGAGACATCCGACGTTGGCCAGATAAGGGACCGTTTGGCCGATGGTGACCTCAGAATACTTGTTTTGCTGTAGGAATGATCATATGTAATCGATTTTGGCTCTGTGAATCTGGATATGAGGGTTTTCACCAACCGAGTTCCCCAAGTGTTTGAGGCCGAGACCTTTGATTGACTGGAATAGTGCAATATTGGATCTCAATCTCATGATGTCAACTGTCGTCATTTTACGACGATTGGTAATCGATACGAACGATCAATCATAGTTGGATCGGAGTTCGACAATTCCAAACGGCGTAGATATGAAATTTTGATTTCTTGAGACTTTGAATCCTTCAACTTAGACGCTTTGGGAATTCATATTTGAGAATCGAACGTGAAATCATGGAACGAGGATCCAGAAATAGAATGGTTTCCAGGACGATTAGGAATCGTAGATCGAAGATTACATTTACAATGCTTATTGAACCAAAGGTGCTGATCTTGAATCATTCTCGTTATCCTCCAATATGACGGATCGAAAAGGGAGGGGAGGTAGCCGCATGATTAGCACTTCAACGCCCAAGTTAATTTATGGATCAAGATAATTGTAGTAAAAATGGAGATTAAAGATAGTGTACCTGAAAACCATTTATGAAGGTATTTATACATTGGGACTAATGGAGCATGTTGGATAAATGGGTCTCTTGTTATTGAGCCTTAGGTCGGCACGGACCAAGGTACCATTTGGTCTTTCGCCGACGCAAAACAACTTCTATTGCAAAAAAATGGTGAATGGCAAAAATTAAAAATAACATGCATTGTTTCCTTTTTTTAGTGTTTTACCATTCACCTTTTTATTTCTTTATTGCAATAAACAAACAAATGACTATATTCTAAACAATTTTTTCAAGATATTGTTTGGTGAAACAACAACATTGCAATATGATTAGGAATAAATTTTTCAATATTGTCAACCGAAAAAACAATATATTATAAAATATTTTTTTTATTGATAACATTGGAAAGTTATTCCAAAATATAACAATGTTTTCTTTTACCTTTCAACATTGGCATGATGCGGAAAAAACAACAATAACAACAACACAGTTGTGTGAGATAGATTGCAAAAATAAAAAAATTATTTGTTAAAGGTTGGTGTTAGAAGAACAACAACACAGAACAAAAGGATTTTCTGTCTTGCAATCTATTCAAAAGAATGATGTTAGGATTTTCTGTCTTGCAATCTATTCAAAAAGAATGATGTTTACAAGTATGGAGCGGCTGTATATACGAGTTAGATTTATTTAGAGTAAAACTTAGAGAACAAATTATTTGATAACTAATTCCGAGTATCATACCCTTAGTTATTAAGGAAAACCAATATAATATATTACTTAATAATTTAATAAAAATTAAAATAAAAGTAAAGATGCTATTTTTTAAAGAAATAAAAAATAAAAATTATAGTTGTTGAAATTCAAATAACTTTAAATTATTTTACATCGAGGAAATAGATGATATTTTTTTTTGAATTGAGTACTTAGACAACATATGCAAGCTGGTAAAAGTTTGTCCTGCAAGATTTTAATTTGGTTCGTGGACAGTTCTGTCATTCAGTGATTTCAGACTTCTCTCAATTGCAGTTGGGGAAGATTAAGCTATTGGTATTGGTAGTTTGTATTGCATGATTTATTAATACATAAACTTAGAAATAAGAGTGACGTATGGCGTCATAGAGAGTATACATGTTTTGAAAAACAAACATTCTTCTGCATGCGAGGAAAGTGAATAACATATGAAAGTGATGGTGGTGCAATGGCAGCATATAGTTGGGTTAATTTATAAAAGTTGGCAAGGAATCTCTTAGTCTCAATTCAAAATAGCTATAGCTACTAGCAAAAAAGTGTCGAAATGTTACAGCTTTAGGTGTTGATGGTTTTTGAATGCCTCCAAGTTTTTCTCACGGGGAAAGGATTTTCTCTCTCTTTCTTCTTTCTTTTTCTCTTTCTCATTGGTTTGGCTTCCACTATATATCTATGCAGACACGTTAAGTTTTTTCTTTTTTGGTTTTATTATAATTGTGGGAAGATAAAAATAAAATGCTGCTATTTTGTTGTTATAAATATTTTCCACTTTCTTTAAATAAATTATAAAAAAGTTTGTCCATCAAATTAAAGGACAATATCAAAGTTGTCGTCATATTTTATCACTATTCTAAAGGTTTTTTTAATCAAAATAAGGGATATTCCAGTCCATTATGGAGAATGAAAAACAATAGATTGGATTGATTATATAAATAGAAAAAAATAGTATGAGGTGTATGTTTCCACCATATCAATAAACTGAACCGCCGTGTTAAAAAAGTTTCAACAATTAAATGGTTAAGGAAAAAATTAATAAATAAAAATAAAAAATAGAATAATAATAATAATAAAATAAATTAAATAAAATATAAAAAATGATAAATTTGAAAACAATTTAGTTAATTAAAGTAAAATTTCAAACGCTGGTTTTAAACTTTTCAATCTCTTTCCATTCAAAATCATAAAACTTTAAAAAAAAATCATAAAACTTTGAATATTTATATAAATTAAAATAAAAAAATTTATTCTTAAGATTGAAATTGAATCTCTAAGTTGACTTCTTTAACTTCAATCTTTCTATTTGGACTTTCTCTTGTCTTTAATATGTTTTTTTCCCTTGATCATCATCTTTTAAGGATGTAAAGATACCTGCATAGTTAACAACCTCTACTATTACCTACTAAGAATTAGTTCACCAAAGATAATATGTATGAGTTCTTCTATAATCATCATCTTTTAAGGATGTAAAGATACCTGCATAGTTAACAACCTCTATTATTACCTACTAAGAATTAGTTCACCAAAGATAATATGTATGAGTTCTTCTATAATCATCATCTTTTAAGGATGTAAAGATACATGCATAGTTAACAACCTCTACTTACCTACTAAGAATTAGTTCACCAAAGATAATATGTATGAGTTCTTCTATAATCATGATCTTTTCGAAAGAAAGTTAAAGATATTTTATACACCAAAGATAATATGTATGAGTTCTTCTATAATCATGATCTATTCTAAAGAAAGTTAAAGATATTTTATATTTAGGTTTTTAAAGACTATGTTGTTGCACCCCAATTTTTGACCTCTGAGATCCCATCATTTTTCTAAGTATCATGATCATTATCTATATCATTTATCATCATGCATATTTACTAACAAAAAATAAAAAGAAAAAAAGAGTTTGTTGCTTGTGTGTTAAAAACAGGAGAATGATCAAGAGAAAGCTGAAGAAATTAGGGTTTTGAGGCCCACAAGAGGTTCAAAATTATCTCAAGACTCAAAGGTTCCTCCAATCAATATTCAAGTCCAAGGATGGCTCAGTTTAAGGCAGGCAACTCTCCAGATCGTCTGAAGCACCAAATTAGGGTTTTGACCTAATTTCACCAGAGGATTGACTTTTAATCAGGAGATGATTCCAAGACTCAAAATATTATTCAAAGGCCTTCAAATCAACATTAAAGTCCATTCATGTCATTCAATTGAAGAGAAGACCTTGATTCATTGAAAGATCGCAAAACTGCGGTTCATTTGAAAAAAGTCAACTGCAGTCAAAAATCAAGATTTTTGGTCAACATCAATTATTTGAAGTAATATTCATCATTTGATAAAGGATTGATCATAATTCATCAAGAAAAGTTCAGAAATCAACAAAACTCAAAATTGCAAAATTAAGGTTTTTGACATAAAAGTCAACTGAACTTTGACCAGCCATAACTCTCTACTCGTTCATCATAAAAATTACAACCGAAGCTCAATCTCAAGGAAATTCAATTCTCTACAACTTTGATGTTGGGTCCGAGGTCAAGAAATGCTTCCGCCTAAGAGATATAAGCCAAAACATTACAGGTCATTTTCAAAGTCAACAAAAAGCAGTTTTTTGTCAAAGCCCATATCATCAAGATAACTTCTCCAAATGCAAAAACGCTTCCAAAGTGGCTTGTAGAGGACATCTTGGGCTTTCCAAAAAGTACAAGAGCACTTTCATAGGATCAAAATTGAGGGAGATATGCCTTGATGAAGTTGACCTTTTTTGGAAGAATGGATGAAACAAGTAATGACCAAAATTTGATTTTTTTTCAAAAAGGCCAATTCTTTTGTGATTCAATCTTGATTCTCATATGTTTAAAGATATTCACAACCTATCCATGGTTCATGACATTTTTTATTTCATTTTTTATTGAATTTTATTTATTTAAAATTCAATTAAAGTGAGATAATTCAAAGATATTATCAAAGATGCTTATGGTTGCCAATCAAGACTAATTCAAAGATGCTTCAAGATAATATTTGAGATTGGAAAGAATAACACTTGAGTGTTTTAACCATGGTTAAGCAAATGCACTTATTGAAAAAATATTCCATTTTATATTCTTTTCCAAAATCAATCATGAAAATTCCAACTTGCAAGAGTTCAAGATCAAATCATTTGCCTATAAATAGAGCTTCATTTTCTTCATTCAAGAGGAAAAAAAGGGGGGGGGGGGGGGGGGGGGGAACACAAAGAACAACAACAATCACCACAAAGTCATAGCTTAAGTTTATATTTTTGCAAAAGTTTCAAGAAACTTGTAAAAATCAAGGCTCATTCAAATAGCCACCTTCAATCAATTTCAATCACTCTATTCCACTCTTGGGACATCATAGAGTAAGTACAATGTAATTTTTAAAATGTAGTAGTGTTAGGAGTTCATGAATTAAAAACTCCATATTTATGCATATTTTCAATTTCTCAAAAAAAATGTTTTAATTTTAGTTTTAAGTTGATAAAATGTTTATTTAATTTTTAACATAAAAATATTTTATTTCTTTTCATAATTAATTTATTTTGCTTAATTAATTAGTAATTATGCAAATATTGCTTTTTAATTATTTTCAACCAATCCAAAAACTCCAAAAATATTTTCCTTTTAGATTTAGGTTTATATTTTTATAATCTAATATTTGACATAAAACTATTTTATTTTTATTCATAGTTAATTTATTTTGCTTAATTAATTAGTAATTATGTATATATTTGCTTTTTTTTAATTATTTCTAACCTATCAAAAAATTCGAAAAAAATATTTTATTTTGTTAAATTAGGTTTATATATCATATACTAATTTTATACATAACTAGATTTATTTTTCTTGTTAAGTTTAATTATTTGTATAATTATTTGTTTAATTAGCTTGTTAATTAACTTAAAATCAATTCCAAAAAAATCACAAAAAAAAAATCGAATTAAGTTTAATTTGTTTTTATATTTATTTTTGTATATTATTTAATATTATTTCTTATCTTTTTCTTTGTCCCGAATTGGAATAAAAGATCAAATATGGCAGAGATTGTATGCAGTTGATTTAAGACTTTTGGAAATTTATCGTGTAGTCGCTATGATTCTATCAAGCTTCTGATAAATTTTCATTAACTTTAAATCCGAGATCATCATTCACTCACCATCGATCTTCACTAACATCGTGAATATACTTGACTAGCTTCAAGATGATTCACGTGCTAACATACTAACAATTGACTTTAATTTCCGCATTTTATTATATTGTTCTTTATATTTCTTGCTTTATGCTTTATTTTATTATTTATTATTTATGTTTCTGTTATTTTTTCTTTGTCCATTTGGACATACTATTTATATTTCTGTTATTTTTTTCTTTGTCCACTTGGACATATTATTTATATTTTTGTTATTTTTTCTTTGTCCATTTGGACATATTATTTATGTTTCTGTCATTTTTTCTTTGTCCATTTGGACATATTATTTATATTTCTGCTTTTTTTTCTTTGTCCATTTGGACATATTATTTATATTTCTGCTATTTTTTCTGTGTCCATTTGGACATATTATTTATATTTCTGCTATTTTTTCTTTGTCCATTTGGACGTATTATTTATATTTCTGCTATTTTTCTTTGTCCACTTGGACATATTATTTATGTTTCCGCTATTTTCTCTTTGTCCATTTGGACATATTATTTATGTTTCCGCTATTTTCTCTTTGTCCATTTGGACATATTATTTATGCTTCCGCTATTTTTCTTTGTCCATTTGGACGCATTGTTTATGTTTCCGTCATCTTCACTTCTTCTATTTTTAAATCAAAAGTGAGCTAAGCAATTAAGAGCCCATGGATAACCATGGATACAAAGGGTGCTTAAAACCTTCCCTTTGTATAACCAACCCCCCGAACCCAAAATCTGTCAAAAGGTCTTTCCTGTTCTTTTATGCCTTTCCTAAATGTTGGATAAAATAAAAGTCGGTGGCGACTCTTGCAAAAATAAAAAAAATCAAAAAAATCAAAAAAAGAGAGCAAGGAGTCAGTTCGCCTCAAAAAACCGAGTTTACAGAACTGGCGACTCTGCTGGGGACATGAAAATTTTTTTTAGAGGGGTTACCTTAGAGTTTTTTATCACTTTAATATTTGCTTATACTTGTTTATTTTGTGTTTTTTTGCTATTCTGGATATATGTGTGGTTTTGTCACTTGAGATACATTATGGACAAATCCTAACCCGGATTAAGTACACATAAGAATTAGGTGGAGGGTATAGTCATGTACAGGCGTACGTGAGAATCCTTCCGCTCAGTGGAGGTTCCTTGTTGCTAATATATGTTTAGCATGTTTCGTAGCGAAGACATTATTGCTTTCATTGAACTGTAGAAGCTGAGTTGGCCGTAGAACCCCAACCCATCCTGGCCTTATTAGGTTGTGGCGCAGAAACTATTCAGGTGAAGACTTGGATTAGTTGTCATGCGGAGAGCCACACTCAGACGAGTTTTTCTTGAGAATATTGCTAGCTCACAAGTTCAGTTGTGCAAGCTGGTAATATCCGAAAGAAGAATGTGGACTCTGACGTATCAGTAGAACATGTTGTGCAGGTGATTAACCCTTAGTACCATCCCATATTTGGTTCTTTGACCTCATGCCTGTGACGTTGAACTTTTGAACCTATCTTATGTGCACCATGTTTGTGTTACCATGTCTGTATATGTGGCATTCATACACCCATGTATACATACATTCATGCATTCATACATTCATAAAAATCTTTTCCTTTGATTTCCAATGAACTTAGAGGTCTTTCTTTGTAAACATCGTAAGTTTCATCAAACTCAATGGATCTTGGGTGTTGATGGGGTGAAAACTCTAATCCACCAAAATGGATGATTGGTTTTGATGATAACTTGATCAATGCTTTAATCCAATGCTTGAATGTTTGCAATTAATATCTTAAGTTTTTTGAAACTCAAAAAAATATAAACAACAATTGCATCTTTTGCATGCATACATCCAGGTCATCCATGAGACTTATCCTTGTCTGTCTCCATCTTCGAAGTTGTCTGTCTACCATCAAGCTGATTCTTCCTCCTCGAAACCCTCTCCCTGATGGTTTCAGATCTGATCTTCATTGTCCTTTCCATCAAGGGGCAGCGGGCCATGATTTAGAAAGATGTTTCCCTTTGAAGGCCAGATTTCAAGAGTTGGTTAGATCAAAGATGCTATCTTTTAAGAATGTTGGTCCCAATGTTGTCACTATTCCTTTGCCGAATCAGAATGGCTGAAAATAGGTCAAAGACAATTATCTCCCTAAAGCCAGTGTATCAAGACAGGACAGCTCATCCTCGTCACGGATTAGTCACTAGGCCATGTTTCCCTACTGTTTGCATTTCCTCAGTTGTATTGTTTGCTTTTAAACTTTGTTTATTCCTGAATGTTAGTTTTAATGAAATGAGCATCGTATGTTTGAATTCATTTTCATTTACTATGTCTATGTTTATGCTTCTTTTACAAAAAAAAAAAATTCTATTTTGCTTTCTCTATCAAACTTGTGTTTTATGCAAAGATTGGAGGGAGGATGATGACAACGAAATACCCAGGTTGTTGAACTGTATGCTTTCAAATAAAACTTTGCTGACGATGTACAGGCATTGTTTCAATTCCCAAACACTGGAGAAATAAGGAAGTTAATCCCTCGTCAACCCCTTTGAGCCTAGAAGTTGGTGTTTCTTTTTGTACGAAATAACCCACATTTTAACCCGGGGCAGGGTAGTTCCCAGTTAATTTGGTTGTGCATTCTATTTTAAGAGAATCATTCAATACACCTTTCAACAAGTGTTTCAATCACAAGCTTTCCTCTGCATACATCAAAGAAGTGCTGGAGATGCCAATCAAAAGCTGATAATGGTTCATTATAATCATTAAGCAGGATAGTCACTATCTTTCAAAAAAAGTATCAAAAAAAGAAAATCATAGAAAAGCCTGCTAAGTCAAAATCAAAAAATGTCTTAGGCAAAATTAAGGCATCCCGCTGACTGTGAGTTCAAAAATAAACAGTTCAGGCAAAAGTTAGGGATATCAAAAGAAAGAAAATAGAGAGAAGTCAATAAATTCTTGAACCACAAAATGTTGTGACTATCAAAAGGAAGAAGTGACTGCCATCTCTAAGTTTTTTTGGCTTGTGAACTATCATCATTCTAACAGGTAAAATTCCAGAAGTCTCTTGGAACCTGAATGCATAGTTTGAGTTAACTGAGTTTAGGAATGGAGATCATCACGAAGATGGGGTGGGTTACAAAAATTTTGAGCCTTATACCTTTTGTTCTTTAAACCGTGAACCTGACCACGTTACAACCTTCAAAAGCCCTAATTGAAGCAAGGTTTATTTTGAAAGCATACTACAACAAGGTTGCGTAAGCTGACTCCCAAGAGATTTACCAATCATTTATGTTGATACCATATCTTTGCTTTATCTTTCACGTTGATTGTTTTAACCTTTATGTTTTGACCAGTGATTCCATTTTTTTTACAAAGTGACTTTGATTTCAAAAATATATTTTGAGCATTGCATTAAAATTACCATTCTTGAATGAACATTTTATTTGCAAGTAAGCACTCATCTTCTAGGAAGTTCAAACAGTCGAGAAACTTGATCAGTGATCCTATCAGGGGCACGTTACTTCAAGATCCTGTTGTTCATATGTTTAATCAAGATTTGTTGATCAGAATACCCTCTTCAAGATGTATACATGGCAAGTTTTCCCAACATTCATTTCAAGAGTTGAGCCCGTGATCAGTTCATCCCCAACATAGTTCAACTAAAGCCAAGATCAGTTAACTTGCAACAATTATTCAATCAGGGGCAATCTTCTTCAGCAATCCCCAAGCACAGTTTATCAGTCCTTCTCAAAGGATCATTTGTTTGATACAGTTATCAGTGTGACAAGAAGTTTGTTCAAGCATCTTCTTTCCAAGCGGATTTTTTAGAGTTCCCGTGTTGAGGAATCAAAGCCCTAATCTTGCCTCACAAAAGAGTCATTCTCAGTTGTCATAAATAACTACATTGCATTGAGCATTCATCATGCATAGAAAAATTTAACATCATGCATAGAAACAAATTCATGCTCATTTATATTTTTACAAGTCTTGTTGTTTTCAACATCTTACCTTGAGATCAAAGTCCAACTTACTTGGCATTGACCTTTAATATTATTCAATCACGCTTTACTCTTGATTGATCTTTATTTTCCATCATGTTTTACCCTTGATGTTGTTCAATCATGTTTTACTCTTGATGACCTTTGATATTGTCCAATCATGTTTTACTCTTGATTGTCTTTGATGATGTTCAATCATGTTTTAGTCTTGATTGCCTATGATGTTATCCAATCATGGTTTACTCTTGATTGCTTTTGATACTATTAAATCATGTTTTAGTCTTGATTGCCTATGATGTTATCCAATCATGGTTTACTCTTGATTGCTTTTGATACTATTCAATCATGTTTTAGTCTTGATTACCTATGATGATGTTCAATCATGTTTTACTCTTGAATGCCTCTGTCAATTTATACTCCTTTCCAAATTCATTCATGTTTTACTCTTGAATTATTTCTGATATGGGTTCCAGAGATTTTTCTTTCTGAACGTCTCTATTGATTTCCTGTCCAGAGCTCCTTTCACGTTTTATTCCTGAAAGCTTCTGTCGACTATTTCTTTCTTTTGTGAAGTCTGATTCTATTCCTGGATGACTTATACCTTTTCCCCAACGAAGTCTGTTTACTTCTCCCCTGTGGTGTCCTGTTTCCATCTCGTGGAAATCATATGCATTCATAATCATAAGCATTACATAGCATCTCAGGTTCAAAAATTGTGTTTTTATATATATTTAAGTCTCTTCAATCACGTCAAAACGAAGATTTCCAATCTTCACACCTCCGGATAGAAGAAACTTAAATAGGGGCATCTGTTGCACCCCAATTTTTGACCTCTGAGATCCCATCATTTTTCTAAGTATCATGATCATTATCAATATCATTTATCATCATGCATATTTACTAACAAAAAATAAAAAGAAAAAAAGAGTTTGTTGCTTGTGTGTTAAAAACAGGAAAATGATCAAGAGAAAGCTGAAGAAATTAGGGTTTTAAGGCCCACAAGAGGTTCAAAATTATCTCAAGACTCAAAGGTTCCTCCAATCAATATTCAAGTCCAAGGATGGCTCAGTTTAAGGCAGACAACTCTCCAGATCGTTTGAAGCACCAAATTAGGGTTTTGACCTAATTTCACCAGAGGATTGACTTTTAATCAGGAGATGATTCCAAGACTCAAAATATTATT
This sequence comes from Vicia villosa, assembly GCF_029867415.1. Taxonomy (NCBI): domain Eukaryota; kingdom Viridiplantae; phylum Streptophyta; class Magnoliopsida; order Fabales; family Fabaceae; genus Vicia; species Vicia villosa. The sequence continues at coordinate 211,013 of NW_026705057.1, forward strand.
CAAAGGCCTTCAAATCAACATTAAAGTCCATTCATGTCATTCAATTGAAGAGAAGACCTTGATTCATTGAAAGATCGCAAAACTGCGGTTCATTTGAAAAAAGTCAACTGCAGTCAAAAATCAAGATTTTTGGTCAACATCAATTATTTGAAGTAATATTCATCATTTGATCAAGGATTGATCATAATTCATCAAGAAAAGTTCAGAAATCAACAAAACTCAAAATTGCAAAATTAAGGTTTTTGACATAAAAGTCAACTGAACTTTGACCAGCCATAACTCTCTACTCGTTCATCAGAAAAATTACAACCGAAGCTCATTCTCAAGGAAATTCAATTCTCTACAACTTTGATGTTGGGTCCGAGGTCAAGAAATGCTTCCGCCTAAGAGATATAAGCCAAAACATTACAGGTCATTTTCAAAGTCAACAAAAAGCAATTTTTTGTCAAAGCCCATATCATCAAGATAACTTCTCCAAATGCAAAAACGCTTCCAAAGTGGCTTGTAGAGGACATCTTGGGCTTTCCAAAAAGTACGAGAGCACTTTCATAGGATCAAAATTGAGGGAGATATGCCTTGATGAAGTTGACCTTTTTTGGAAGAATGGATGAAACAAGTAATGACCAAAATTTGATTTTTTTTCAAAAAGGCCAATTCTTTTGTGATTCAATCTTGATTCTCATATGTTTAAAGATATTCACAACCTATCCATGGTTCATGACATTTTTTATTTTATTTTTTATTGAATTTTATTTATTTAAAATTCAATTAAAGTGAGATAATTCAAAGATATTATCAAAGATGCTTATGGTTGCCAATCAAGACTAATTCAAAGATGCTTCAAGATAATATTTGAGATTGGAAAGAATAACACTTGAGTGTTTTAACCATGGTTAAGCAAATGCACTTATTGAAAAAATATTCCATTTTATATTCTTTTCCAAAATCAATCATGAAAATTCCAACTTGCAAGAGTTCAAGATCAAATCATTTGCCTATAAATAGAGCTTCATTTTCTTCATTCAAGAGGAAAAAAAGGGGGAGGAACACAAAGAACAACAACAATCACCACAAAGTCATAGCTTAAGTTTATATTTTTGCAAAAGTTTCAAGAAACTTGTAAAAATCAAGGCTCATTCAAATAGCCACCTTCAATCAATTTCAATCACTCTATTCCACTCTTGGGACATCATAGAGTAAGTACAATGTAATTTTTAATATGTAGTAGTGTTAGGAGTTCATGAATTAAAAACTTTCATATTTATGCATATTTTCAATTTCTCAAAAAAATGTTTTAATTTTAGTTTTAAGTTGATAAAATGTTTATTTAATTTTTAACATAAAAATATTTTATTTCTTTTCATAATTAATTTATTTTGCTTAATTAATTAGTAATTATGCAAATATTGCTTTTTAATTATTTTCAACCAATCCAAAAACTCCAAAAATATTTTCCTTTTAGATTTAGGTTTATATTTTTATAATCTAATATTTGACATAAAAATATTTTATTTTTATTCATCGTTAATTTATTTTGCTTAATTAATTAGTAATTATGTATATATTTGCTTTTTTTTAATTATTTCTAACCTATCAAAAAATTCGAAAAAAATATTTTATTTTGTTAAATTAGGTTTATATATCATATACTAATTTTATACATAACTAGATTTATTTTTCTTGTTAAGTTTAATTATTTGTATAATTATTTGTTTAATTAGCTTGTTAATTAACTTAAAATCAATTCCAAAAAAATCACAAAAAAAAAAATCGAATTAAGTTACTTTGTTTTTATATTTATTTTTGTATATTATTTAATATTATTTCTTATCTTTTTCTTTGTCCCGAATTGGAATAAAAGATCAAATATGGCAGAGATTGTATGCAGTTGATTTAAGACTTTTGGAAATTTATCGTGTAGTCGCTATGATTCTATCAAGCTTCTGATAAATTTTCATTAACTTTAAATCCGAGATCATCATTCACTCACCATCGATCTTCACTAACATCGTGAATATACTTGACTAGCTTCAAGATGATTCACGTGCTAACATACTAACAATTGACTTTAATTTCCGCATTTTATTATATTGTTCTTTATATTTCTTGCTTTATGCTTTATTTTATTTTTTATTATTTATGTTTCTGTTATTTTTTCTTTGTCCATTTGGACATACTATTTATATTTCTGTTATTTTTTTCTTTGTCCACTTGGACATATTATTTATATTTCTGTTATTTTTTCTTTGTCCATTTGGACATATTATTTATGTTTCTGTCATTTTTTCTTTGTCCATTTGGACATATTATTTATATTTCTGCTTTTTTTTCTTTGTCCATTTGGACATATTATTTATATTTCTGCTATTTTTTCTGTGTCCATTTGGACATATTATTTATATTTCTGCTATTTTTTCTTTGTCCATTTGGACGTATTATTTATATTTCTGCTATTTTTCTTTGTCCACTTGGACATATTATTTATGTTTCCGCTATTTTCTCTTTGTCCATTTGGACATATTATTTATGTTTTCGCTATTTTCTCTTTGTCCATTTGGACATATTATTTATGCTTCCGCTATTTTTTCTTTGTCCATTTGGACGCATTGTTTATGTTTCCGTCATCTTCACTTCTTCTATTTTTAAATCAAAAGTGAGCTAAGCAATTAAGAGCCCATGGATAACCATGGATACAAAGGGTGCTTAAAACCTTCCCTTTGTATAACCAACCCCCCGAACCCAAAATCTGTCAAAAGGTCTTTCCTGTTCTTTTATGCCTTTCCTAAATGTTGGATAAAATAAAAGTCGGTGGCGACTCTTGCAAAAATAAAAAAAATCAAAAAAATAAAAAAAAGAGAGCAAGGAGTCAGTTCGCCTCAAAAAACCGAGTTTACATATGTGTATAGAGAAATTAACATATTCTATTACCTTTTGTTGGGTCTTCGCAGGGAGCATCCGCACTGGGTCAAGAGTAACACACAAGTGAAAGAGACGCCGCATATTCACCCAAAATCTTAAGGTGATAGGTATATGGATCATTACACTAATAAAGTGCTCAACCTCCACTTTTCCAAGCAATGTGAGACAAACAACTCACACTTGCACACAACAATCTCCCTCTCAAGTGTGAGTCCATCCACTATACTCCTCCTCAAGCGGAAACTCTTTCATCCACATACACTTGTACCGTTGTGCGGGCACAACAACGGGACACGCCGCCTGACCACCACATTGTCAGAAAGACTTTCGATACAAAGAGTCGGTCCTTTAATTGAACCATCGACTCTGATACCACTGTTGGGTCTTCGCGGGGAGCATCCACATTGGGTCAAGAGAAACACACAAGTGAAAGAGACACCACATATTCACCAAAAACCTTAAGGTGATAGGTGTATGGGTCATCACACTTATAAAGTGCTCAACCTCCACTTTTCCAAGCAATGTGGGACTAACAACTCACACTTGCACACAACGCCTTTGATACACAACTTACTTAATACTAAGTAACTTGAGCAATAAAGAATCAATATTACAACAACTAATGGGTAAGAGTATGGATCTTACCAAAAACCAAAGGTTCTATAATTTTGTTTAATTGTTATTATGTGAAGAGATTTTTCCCTCGTAGGAGTGGAATTGTAAAACATATTTATTTCTTTAGTTGTGTGACTTGAAGAGAAACTATTGGTATCATCATCAACATCATAACTTGACTTTTCTATCTTTGGTATTCAAATATTTTTGGATCCTTTTTAATGTTAGTGGAAAACATATTATGAGCAGTATAATTTCTCATTTTACATTCACGATGCTCTTTATAAAAGTATGAATGAAGATGTCTTTCTTTGTTCTCATGGCCTTTCTTACTAAAATATAACATAACAATATGACCATCTTTACTAAGTAATTTTATTTTAGGGTTTTTCATTTGGATGTTGGTCGAGCATTACAAATATTATAGATGATTTTGTTGTTGTTCTTAGGTTCATAACCAATATCAGCCTTATCGTAAGACTCTCTTTGGTTTTCCATCAAAAGATTCAAGTTGTCTCTTTATTTAGTGAATTTATCAAGTACGTTTTGAAGATCATATATTTTATTTTTTAAAATATTGCATTGATCACACTTGATAGATTCATCTAAGACTTCGTGAGAGGAGAAATATTTTTGAATTATATCATCTTATCCCTCTATATGACTTTTTATTTCTTTGAAAATGTTTTTACTTTTCAATTCAAGGGAAGACATAGTATCTTTGGAGGTAGAGATGATTTGTTCTAATTTACTTTCTTCTTCTGCTAGCTTAATACTAGTGTGAAATAAATCTTGATAGCAAAAGTAAGAGGTTACTTCATCGCCTTGATGATTTGCCATGAGACATAGATTTTCTTCTTCCTTATCTGAGGATTCTATATCATGATTATCCCAGGATATGTATGCTCTATTTTCTTCTATCTAGAATTTCTTAAACTTTTTTATTTTGCTTCCTTCTCTAGTTTTGAGGGCAGTTTAGTCTTATTTTTCATTTCTCTCTGTATTGATCACATGTAGGAATAGACGATGAACTTTCTTCACTTTGTTTCTAGAGTCTTGAAGTTTGTTTTTCGTGCTTTAGGAATTCACTGAATTTTCAAAATATGAATCCCATGAAGTCATTACTTTAATTTTACTTTGACACTTTTTATCTTCTAGCTCCATATCATTAATGCATGTGGCATTTAGTGTAACACTTTTCTTATTCTTGTCATATTTTTCATCATCAACTAGTATCTTCAGCTCCATCTCATGCTCCAACAATTTACCATATAAAGTGTGTGTATCTATAGTTGCTACATCCTTAGATTCCAAATTATAGTGAATTTAGGTTTCTAACTACGATTTACATCTAAGAATTTTCACAAGTAGTTCTTCATTTGAAAATATTTTTCCCAGAGTTCATAATGACTCACGATATGCATAAATCATGTTTGCATTTGATTTATGCTCTCTTCATATTTTATTTTGAAGAGTTCATACTCCTGGGTTATTGGTCTCAACCTTGCCCTCTTTTCCGCATTAGTTCCTTCATAGGTAACTTGGAGGGTGTCCCATATTTCTTTTGTAGTATCACAGTGAGAAACTCGCAAATTTCTCATCAATATTGAGAGCAGTAGTGATGACAACTCTTGCCTTCCAACTGCACTACACATTTTCTTTATCATCTTTGATTCAATCATTTTCAAGTTTCTTTTCTACATCACCATTAACTTTAGGTGTAGGAAAAAACTAAACTTATTTCATATTCTTCCAAATACCACGATCATTCCCTGCTATGAAAAACTTTATTTGAATGATCGAAATAATTTGAGATAGTCATTAATGCCATTGATATAAATATGGTTCAAATCTTATTTGATCCTTCTCACATTTTTTATAGATGAGCTTATCAAGATCGTGGAACTCAAATCCATGTCTTAATTAGGACATGAGTATGAAAAACATTATTTGGATGATCGAAACAACGCTTGTCCACAAATAAAATCTGCAATCCTCATTTTGTTCTTTCAACACATGAAATTTCTGCCTTATTTTGAACATATTTGTCTCCCAAATTCAAAGTAACATAATAAATTTCATTTTTACTACTACTCATTTATAATAAATCTAATATATTTATCCAACATAGTCTTTGATAAAGCCATTGACAAACTCTTTGGTCTATCATTAAATCCAAACTTTTTAAATATCAAAATTATATGAGATCCATTTGGATTTCCAATTTGTATATAAAATATCTTGTAGTTCTTAATAAAATAAAATTTTTGAGGTGAATGATCATATTATTTTTCGACAAGATTACAATTATGAATTATAAAATATGTTATATTTAGATGTTTTGACTTGATCATTCTTATAAGCACTTTTCTTCAATTATAATTATATGCTTATAAAAACTTTTCTTCAATTCTAATTATATTAGATTGTTAGGAATTAGTTATTTGGAACATACAAATTTTTTGTAGTTAAGAACAATTCTTAATTTTTGTACTAGATCAGAAAGTACTTTGTGAGACATATGTCCTTCATAAAGATATTTTACATTAAAATATAAAATGAAAATGCAAAAGAATTTCTAAACATAAAATAATTAAAAATATTGTAGCAAAATCATTTAATAAGCACTTTTAATAAAATGTTGTCACTCTTTTTACTCGAACCAATGAACTTGGACATTTGATTAGAAAAAAAATTATATTAGAAGATTTTCTAGTGGATCGAAAACCATGTTCCACTTTGTTTCAAGTCATTTGTAGATTGAATAGACAAAACTAAATTATTTAGATAGGAATCCATTTGAGGGGTGGGTGCTATACTTACACCAAAATCTTTACACCATAACTTACACCAAGTAAAATACAGCACACATTTGTATCATTTCATTGAAAAAGTGAAAAACATAAATATTAAATATAATTAAAAAAACAAACCGTATTAATATACGGTGTTGGTGTCACTTTTTAGTGTACCAATGTCATTACTCAATCCATTTAGTTGTATCAAATACACAGAACTAGAAAATTTGTTTTTTCCTGCAAAATTTCCGGCAAAAAGTTATCCGCGGAAAATTAAACATTACTTCATGCGGACTTGTAATTGACAGCAGATTCTGCAATAATATCTTTGGTTTTAACTTCAAATTTTTTTAACAAAATTATATGAAATTTACTGCGGATATAACAGCGGTACATTTGGCAAAATATCCTTTTTGTCCCTTAAGTATATCTTGGGGTCCATTCTGGTCCTTTATTTTTAAAATGTGTCAAAGTAGTCCTTTAATTGTTCAAAAAAGTCCATGTTAGTCCTTTCCGTCCATTTTTTTTTAAAACAACGCCTATTTTTCCATGTTGACATCCGACGTGGCGTTTGACGTGGCATATGTTTAATAGCAAGGTCATCAAAATTCAAAAAAATTCCAAAATTTTTCCTTTAACCTGGATTCGGACTCAAGCTACATTGATTACAAAGAAACTAACTTTCCACTAGGCTTCTTAGTCATTGATGATTAATTTTACATTCAACTTTGTTATCAAGTAAATCATTATTAATCACTCTTCTTCATCAATTCCACAACCTTCACAAACCATAACTTCACCATTCTTTCTTCAACCCATTCCATAACCACAGTAACCTAACCTCCATTAACATCAAAATGAAGGACAACCCTTTCTGCAGTTTTTGGATCTGCAATTATTTTGATTTTTGGATCTCCAAAATTTAACCTTCACAAACAAAATTTTTGGATCTGCAATTTCAAAACCACTTGCGTCCTAGACGTGGATTGACTCAAAAGTTCCTTTGTGCTTTTCCCTGTTCTTGATGACACCAACATGACCTCTGTTTCTTCCTCCAATGACCATGACAACATTTCCCACATCAAACTTGATAAAATCAGTGATCTTGTTGTTTTCAAGGTCAAGTTTGATGGTGTCATTGGCTTTAATTAGTGGGGTGCGACCATCATAGGTGTTAAGATAGGGAATACCCTTCTGTCTGAATTGAACGGATCGAACCTTCCAGAGCTTAAACTGCAAAAAATATAATATAAGAACTTCAGAGAGAAAGAACAATTGAAACATAGTTATAATAAGTGTCAGCTAGCATCTCATCAAACTTGCTAATGCAGATGGGGCCATTTCATTACAAGAGTTGAAATTAAAGAGATTGTGAAGGAAAATACAATCCTTTGCTTCATCCTCCCTCACAGAGTGGAGACGGAAATGACCCTTGGTATCATACAGAAGACGAAAATTTTCTTTTGTTTTGGGAATAGAAACAACATCTGGTCACAGAAAGAGATCAGAAAAACTTATCAACAAGGAAAATGCAAAATCAAAAGTTGTTTTACTGAATTGATTATTGTATGATAGTCAATCACAACTGTTGCAAGAAATGCTAATGATAATCGTAAGAAAATTTTGATCATTTGTGTTGCTGGGTTCGTAAGAAAATTGTTGTTGATTGTTGGTGTTGTTGGGTTCGTAAGAAAATTTTGGACAACCTATGTTGATGATGATTCTCTTTGGTTTGAGTGGAGAAAGACATAGTTTTATTCCACTCATTGTGTAAGATATTCAAATAAGTGTGAAGTGGTGTAGTGGTTTGATAGCCAATTAAGCAACCAAGAGATCAAGCATTTGAATCCTGCCCCGACGTATACTTAAGGAATAAAAAGGGTATTTTGCCAATTGTTTTCTAGATTTTGCAACATTGCTTTTTATTCATTTTTTAATTTTAAATCAATCTCATTTTCCTTAAGAACGTTTTAGTGCATAGTAGTTTTATTTAATACATATTATGTAATCTAAAAACTAAAACTAAAATATAATGTTTTGGTAAATAGTATTATAGTTTGATAAAATAAATGTGTAGTATGTTCTATGATTTGTCTATCCATTGCCATTAATTCAAATCCTACTTCCTAAAAAATATTGATGATATTAATCAAAGAAGAAATTTTGTTCTATGATTTGTCAATCCATTGCCATTGATTCAAATCCTACTTTCTTAAAATTTTGGTAATATTGACCAAAGAAGGAATTGAACCCTGTGGATTTTTTATTCATGAGCACACAGGCTGACCATTTGACTATCGTACTTTATAAATAAAAAATTAATACAAAAAACTTAGCTGACTTAAACTCTGGACTCACCAGGATGGTAAGTCTTAAGGCTTAAAGGATGTTTAAAAAAGTGCTTAAAAATTACTAAAAAGATTTTCTCATCTACAACGAAAGTTAAATACACGATCTTTTAATGTATGTGTCAACTTCTTACCCTTATGAGGATATTTTTTATTTCACATCATTTTAGTTTAATAAATCATTTATCCATGTAACATTTCAAAAATATATTAAAATGTGTCCATTTAATTTCATTAAAAAAATTCTATTGAGCCTCTATAATTATAAAATTAAAGAATCTTAAAAAATTAGAAATATAAAAATTAATGTGCAAATACAACACATTGATGTACTTAAAAGACACTTAATAATGATTAAGTTTTCAAAAAATGATTTTTACAACTCCAGAAGCGTTAAAAACGATTTAGTTAACGTAAGAGAAAAATAACCTTATAAGTTTACAAAGTGATAGCACCAATTCATACATGCAAAAAGGAGAAATATGGCTCATATAGTCAAATTTATTTATATAATGATTATCTTTCTATTCCCATTTCTTAATACAACAAATATTGAAGGTAAGCCATTTTAATTCTTTTCAAATTTTCCCTTTATTTCACGTACAATATTTTTATTTTATAAAATATTTTCTCAATACAGCGTTGAAACGTTCAAATTGCTTTAGAGCTTCAGATTGTCCAGATAGGTGTCGAAATCCTAAGATCATGAAGTGTATGTACCAGACCTACTGCAAATGTGTGATGCCAGGATATATTCCACCTCCATGATTCTGTATTTTTATCCATACCCAATAGAGTACTCAAGTGGTGTTATAAAGTAATCCATAAGCTGCCATTTAGTTATTGTATTGGCTTCAAATAATTTTATTTTTTTCTTTCTTTAATTTAAAGATCTGTGTTTTATGGCTTTGTACCCAGATGATGATTTTTAAATTAAATAAGCACTAGTGGAAAAAGAAGATTTAACACCTTTTTTTTCTTACATCTAACATCTATTTAGGTCTGGTGCTGTTGCTATTTTAAAACCGCTATAAAAGGTTCACTATAATACCTAATTGTATAAAAAATAGGTGTTAAGGTTTTTTTTTTTTTGAAACAGCTGATAAAATTATCAATAAAGAATAAACTAGGTGTTAAGGGTTAATCTTCACCACCTTATTATAGTAAAAAAGGTATCAAAATCCACATTTGACATGTGTTTTATGTATAAAATTGTCGTTGAATATCTTTATTTAACAATTTATAAGAGAATTTCTTCACCCACCTCCTAACCTTCTTGCTCACCCCTGGTGAATTTACGACACTACCCCTTGTTTCGGAAGTTCATTTCCGAAAAGGTACTTTTTTTTGAAAAAAAGGTGTTTTCGGAAATGAACTTCCGAAAACGTGTTTTTTTTAATATAAAATATTGATTTCGGAGATGCATCTCCGAAATAAAGTTACATTTTCAGAAAATGTGGTGTTTCGGAAGTTCATCTCCGAACTCACCCCCCTTGGAGGAATTCGGAAATACACTTCCGAAAAAAGGTCTGGACAGAAGAAAAATAACAAACAAGAACGATTCGCTTTATTTAATCGGATGAAGACGATGGAGGAGACGCTGCAACAGGTTAGAAAGTCCTGATCCTCTAGAAATCCATACCACATTGTAACTTACCAACATAATAAACAACAACAAAAAACTTATGAGCAAACTATACTTATATCATAGTGGTGTAGATCCTTATCAGCCACTCGCAACTGAAAATGATTAGCACGAACTTGAATTTTCCTTCCCAATTTTCCTTCTGAGACGACGAAGCCGACTCTAGAGTAGCCTTCTGTTTAACTTCGGCAGTCAGGCTCTCGATGGAGATCAGAGCCGAACTCAAGGAAGCAACCGGCGCTGCGACAGATGGAACAAACGGCGCTGAAACAGATGGACGAACAACCGGAGCTGCAACAACAGACGGAGGAGAGGTAACCGGGGCCGGAGCATATGACGGAGGAGGTGGATGTCCGGAGGAAGAAGGATTGGAGGTACGTCCACCGCGAGAGCCACGGCCACCACCACCACGGCCTGATCCTGCAGCATTGATGGATGATTGTTGAGAATGTGCAGGAGATGGTTGACCTTGGCGATTTTCGGGATGATTTCCTCCACCGCGGCGAGACATTGTGATGAAAGCAGTAACAAGAGATAGAAAACGTTAAAGCAAAGAAGAAGACTTAGGATCGAAAATGATTTGGGATATTTTGAAAGAAAAATGGGTGAGAAGCTTTTAAATAGGAAAGTGTTTTAGAAGTTAACCGTCTGAGAGTGGTGGGGAGAAGGAAAAGGGAACTTCGAAATTTCAAAAGGTTTTTTATTCTTTTAAATAGGGCGTGGCTGTGGAGCTTCCCAATTTTTGTTACGTAGGCTTTTAAGTAGGAAAGTGTTACCACATTTCTTAGAAGGTAACCGTCTTAGAAGGCTTACGTAGGCACATGTGTCCACATTTCTTACCTGATCAGGGGACGTCATTACAAAAAAATCAAACAAAGGGGTGCGCGGGGAAAGTCAAAGTTCTATGTTTATAATCCAGAAGATGGATAGTGTTCGCGGCGATGAAATCCAAGAATCTACATATTGAAATCAGAACAATCCAAAAACTAAGATGATAAATCCAATACAAAAACACTGTGCGATACAATCCGAAATCAGAACAAAACAAAACACGTCAAACAAAACAAAAACACGTTATTCTGCCCGACGAGCGTTACAAAATACACATCAAACAAAATAAAAACACGTTATTCTTCCCGACGAGCGAACTCCTCCGAATGAAGATAATTATACCAATCCTCATCCCACTCAGTATCAGAACCATCAGCGTTGATCACGCCTGAAGACTGAGTATGCACGTCCGAGCCATGGACCCCCAGGGGACGAGAAGCAGAACCAGTCAAAACCTTCTTCTTCTCCTTCACCTCCTTCACCTCCTTCTTTGAAGAACCCTTTCTTCCCTTAGCGCCACTCATTCCTGCGTAAAAATGAAGAAAGAAAGGTCTATGAGACCTCCTTTTATAAAAGAAGAAAGGGACACAAACTTCAAAGAAACAGGCACAATAAACAAAGGCGTTAAAAATAAAGTACTTGCAAATTAAAACGGACACTCCCTACCCTCTCTAGAAGACGCAGTCCTGCGTGCTGGTTGATTGTCTGACATGTTCCTGTAAACAATTGAAATCGATTAATATGCGAGACAAAATAAAAAACAAAAAAATTTGAACTTCTGATACATTTCGGAAGTTCATTTCCGAAAACTGGGATGGAGGTGTTTTCGGAAATGAACTTCCGAAACACCCCTGCGATGGAGTTTTCTGCAACTTCCATGGCAGACCCCTAAACCAAACTTCAAACCAAATCAAAATGCTTCTAAACAACCTAAATACTACTAACAACCTAACCATATATCATTTATGCAATTAAAACCCTAAATAACATGCATTTGAATAATAGATCTAAAAATTTCAAAACTTACAAAGTGTTAGGATTGAGGGCTTTTGAATGTTGTTTAGCAGTGTGATTGGAGCCTTGATGCAGCTTTGGAATTCTGTTTGCACAAATTTTCTCCTTTGCCACTTTTTGTTTTGATTTAGGGTAAATGATTGGGGGAGGGGGAGTGTTTTGATAAATCTGCAGAAATCGCAGTATTTCAGAAGTGCACTTCCGAAATGATGTTTTCGGAAATGAACTTCCGAAATAAGTCAATTTTTTCAAAAAAAGACGCTTTCGGAAATGAACTTCCGAAGCAAGGGTATTTTGAAATTTTCGCTGGGGGTGACCCCCATAGGGAGGTGGCTAAAGAAATTTTCATTTATAATAATAACGGATGTTAAATATTTGTTTTTTTTTTTAAATTGTTTTTTAGGCTTTTCCTTCTCACAATTTTTATTTTATTAAAAATTAAATATACCTAGAAGTAACATTGTAGATAGCACACTTCATACCATATTATTGCTTAAGAGTTTAATGAATACACAAATTAAAGAGAAAAATTATGACATTTGTTTTTATACAACACATAATTGCCTCATAAAATGATTTACTATGCTAACTACAAACTTAACTCTAAGAAACTCAACACTAGTGTGCATCTTAATAAATATATTATATACAACCAACAAATAAAACTCAATTGAGAACTAAACTTAAAACCAATATTGTCTTACGTAGGCTTAGAACTAAGGGATATGTTATGATCTCACTTAAGATATGGATCAACCAATACTACTACAAAATAATTTCTTTTAACCCTAATTGAGAAAAAGATTTTATCACGGTGGGAGATATGTAGTAACTTCTATGAGTGGTGTAATCACCCTCTTGATTTTCTGTGATTTCCTTGTTTTGTAGGCTTGGCTAGTTTTACTGTTTTCCATATTGTCTCTCTTGGTGTATTTGAGTTTGAGTATCTCTAGTGCTCTTATTTAAATACACAGTTGCTTATCAAAAAACAAAAAACGAAGAGTGTGAGAGTAACTGTTTTTTTTATCGCAGGCTAGTAACTGTAGTAAAAACAATATATCGCACAACATTCCACTACGAATCTAAATTTCGATTGTAGCAAATGGTGGAATAGTCATCGGTTTGATACCCATTAATAAAATTTTGGCATTTTAAAAAGGTACACCAACATTTCACCACGGTTGTAGCTTTTAACCGAGGTGATATATACATTTGAGTTTATTATAACTTATGTTGAATGCTTATTCCGCCAGCAGCTCACTAAACATATAACTTTTTAGTTTTATTTAGAAAATAATAAAATAAAAATTAAGTTATATTAACTTACACTAATCATTGTTTTTCATTTCTAGCTTTCTGCTACTCATTATCCATATATCGCTCTTTAATAGTTAGGATTTGATTCAATGCTTCTAATTTTTCAATCAACATTTTTTTCTCTACTAGTTCATTCTTTAAAGTATCAAAATTGTTGAGATATTCCGATTCATCATCATCATCGTCATAATTATCATCATGTTGATGATGAATCAAAATTTCTCATACAAATTTGATCATTTGCATAATAAAATAGTAGAGAAGGAAGAGTTGATTGAGGAACTAAAAGTATCAAACTAAATTCTAACTTTTAAAGAGCAATATATGGATAATGGGTTGCATAAATTTCGAAAAGCATTGATTAATGTAAGTTGTTCTTAAAATATAACTTAATTTTTATGATTAATATTTTCTAATTCAATTTGAAAGATTATATATTCAGTGAGGGGTTGGTAAAACACTCAATCCACATATGATTTAATAAACCCATTTGTATCTTTTATTTTATGCTCTAGACATGTTGGGTTGAACAAAATTAAAGTTACACAATAAATAACACTATCAACAACATCATAGCACAACAAAAAAAACAACAACAATAACACAACACGTTTTGCAGTATTTTAAACTGCCACTAAAAACTAAATATTTTTAAATATCTATTACCATAGGCGGAGGTTAGAACCCCTAGTATATGGTCAATATTTAAATTAATTGTTCATTATTGACGGTAGTTGAAATTTTCGTTCAAAATATAATTGCCATATAAATCATCGTAAATTGCATTATCAACGATTGATTATAACTGTCGCGACAATACCTCTCAGTGTATTAAACAATAACAACACGCATCTGCCAAATGCATTCTACGAAGGTAAAAACCGCCGTAGTTATATTTTTGAAACGCCATAAAAATCTCTTTATAATGTAGTGCACGTGAGCTTTCACACTTCCTCTCTTTCACAACTTTGAAGCTTCAAATTCCTTGCGTCATAATCTTTGTGTTTAGCACTTTACTAGAACCTTGAATCTTCTCCCCGAGGTGGCTTAAGATAACTTTAGAATGAGAAATATCATCGCAAATATTTGGAAAGATAACATCTAGGACCACCGTGATCAAGCAGAGGATCAAACAATAGGATTCCACCAAACTTCGAAGTCATCATCAAAACCACCATGATCCATCAATTGATCACAACATCACGTGCAGTACTTGTAAGCATATATATATATATATATATATTTACATTCTCCCAATTTTTTATTATGACAACGCATCTTTCCAAGATATGAAAAAAAAACAAGAAAGAAATATGATAGATTGGAGCAGTTAAACTCCCACTAACAAATATAGAGAGTATACCCTAATCCTCCTAAGAGTATACTTCTCCCCCCTTTGATTTTATCAAAAAATAAAAAGAAAATAAACACAAGCAATCACATAGATCATGTATACCATATAAAGAACGAGATGAAGAAGGAGAAGAAGCAAATAGAAAATATTAATCCATGCATGATTTAGTCAAAATTATTACCTCAGTTATGATGAAAAATAAATTTTCTTTAGGAAGTCTTTTGTAAAAATAAATTCAAGTTGATTATATGAAGAAACATACTCAATTACACAATCCTCTTTTTCAACATGATCTCTAACGAAACAACACCTAACCTCAATGTATTTCGCTCGAGAGTGAAGTATCGGATTATTTGTGAGGCTTATGGTGCTAGTGTTCTCAGCTTTTATCGGAACATATCCAAGATTAACTTTGTAATCACTAAGTTGGTGTTTCATCCAGATAATATCACTACTAGAAAATTCTCTTTAAGTGACCAAATTAGAGACTGAAAAAGCTTATAAATCGATCACTAAAACGTTTAGCGACCGGTTTAGTGACCGTTATGTTTCGGTTGAAAAAGTGCCAATCGCTAAGCTTTTGTAATGAATTTAGTGAATGAAATTTAGTGACCGAATTTGTGACTGAATTTAGTGATCGATTTTAGTGTTCTTTTTTGTAAAATAAAATTAAAAGTTGTGATACCTGAGAATCAAACTCGTGACCTTCGCATATCTTAATAAGACATTATCACTGCACCACTATACACCTATTTTTATATTTTATATTTAAACATATATATTATATAAATAAATTATTTTTAAAACCAATAAAAAATATGAAAACTTTTAATAAAAATTAAAAGAGAATTAAAATCTTTAAAGAAATGAAAAGTAAAGAGTAACATAATAAAGAGGATTAAAAATAGAAAAAGAAAACAAAAAATATTAGTGACTGAAATTTCAGTCACTAATTTTATATATAAATTAAATTGTATATAAAAACATTTTTTGTAACCGAATAGGCGGTCACAAAATTTTGGTCTCTAAATCAGTGGCTGATTTATTTTAGTGACCGGTTTTGTGACCTTTTAAAATTGGCTCATGAATATTAAATTTTGGTGGCTAATTCGGTCTTTACAATGACCAAAAATTTTCGTTCACTTAATCGCTCACTAAAAGCGAATTTTCTAGTAGTGTATGTACACAATAGCTACCTAGAGCAACATATAATGCCTTAGCTGATGATAGCGTTACACTTGCTTGTTTCTTGTTATTCAAGGAGACAAGTAAGTTATCAAGTAAGAAAGCAGGCACACTAAGCGAAGATGGGGATGCACCTAGCGAGCCTACCTTTTATCATACTTATAAATAGGGGTGCCAGGTTCAGTTTGAAGGGAGTTTCGTTGGATTCAAGGTAGTACAGAAAGTGAGTAGGTTCACCTTAATATCTATAGAAGAAAAAGAATAGAAGACTGAAGGCGGAAGTGCTGCTCGAGAGATTGTTGTAAATGTTATTCCAACTCTTTCTTCTAGAGATTACATGTACAACTATGATGATTAAGTGTATATAAAAATTTATTTTTTTAACGGGTTAGTGTAGTCATTATTATAATCGTGTATTAATTATAGGCATGGCATTTTATGTAATTATACTTAAGCTTTAAGATTGATGATTCTTTGTTCTTAATGTCTGTTTTATATTAGCTCTACCTTAAACATATTCTCATGGCATGACTTTCTATATGAAAGGTATTGATAATCTATTGGATGCAAATGCCTAGAGATAGGGTTAGGTTTAATATCTGCATGAATAACAAGCTTGGTAAAAGGTGGATCGACATCTACATTTAATGTTGAAACTTAATGTCATTGTATTGGTTAGTAGGACAAGTGATTATTTATTAAGTAATACAAATGATCTCATGAAATTGACTCAGAGATGAGTTCAAATGAGCGTATAATTTGAGAATATTAATAGTTGGTTAGAAAAGGATATTACTTACCAATGATTGTACATAAGGATAAGAATAATGAAATCTAACGCCAACAAGTGTTCTCACTATTAATACTTAAATATCAAATTATTTCCTTATCATTTTATTTTCAAAATCAAACAAATCTAAACAAACCTTCTTTTAGAATCATAAATTCTGCTTGATGGTCTTTAAAGCACAATCGATCTTTGTACTTGCTTTTGTACTTACAACAGTTTTCCTCCATTCTTTAGGTAGACTTTGATTATATAAGTTTACTTCTTTAACTTGAATATCTCTTGATCAAACGGAGCCAACTTGAATATCATACTCATTACAATATCTTTGGAATTATCCATCTTCGTCACTATGGATCGATGCAATGTTTAATCCTTTCTTGTTTAGGATAGCCTTGGCCAGTTTCCTAAAGGCAACAAATGTGTCTCTTTTCTAAGAAAAGAATAGTGTCCATATATAGCAAGGGTAGTCATCTAGAACTACAAGGGCATACAGATTACCTCTAAAACCTTTTGTTTTGGATGGGATAAAAATATCCATGTGAAAAATTTGTAACGGCCAGTTTATAGAAACAAAAATTTTATAATTAAAAGAGGCCCTTAGTTATTTTTCCCTTTTTGTCACGTATCACATGAATAACTTTTCTTAAAGTGCATGTTTAGAAGGCCAATCACTAATTACTTAGAAACCAACTCGTTTAAGTGGTCCATATGGATATGGGCTATTCTCTTATGTCATAGCCAAGCCCATCCTCGTTACCAAGAAGACAAATATCATTTGAAGGGGTCTTATTTAGATTCACAATATAGGTGTTTCCACTTCTAGAGATGGTGAATATAGTTTGATCTAATTTGGATTTTTAAAACCATGCATCCAAACAAATCAAAAGTTAAATAGTTACATTTGTCACTTAATTAACTCATACTTAGTAAATTATGTTTTAAGATATCAACTAAATGAACCTCTATAATTGTTGGGCTGGAGAACTTACCAACAATACCAATACCCATTACTACAAATAATGCTTCTAACGTCCGACGTGAAATGTGTTTTACCTCGGCAATAGAAGCGAGGTAAATAAGGTCGTCATAAAAGTAAAGTCTTATCACCTCGATGTTTAAAATAATGAGAGAAAAGTTTATTAGCACATGGGTTCGAACCTCAGTTTCTGCACTTTTATTATTTACAAAAACTAGCGCATTTTTTATCCCAGTTTATCAAGAAAACCCAGGGGTCATTAGTTTTTTTAAATAAAACTCGTTACAGTGTTTATCCATAATATTACATTTTTAAGTAAAACTCGTTACAGTGTTTACCTAGAATATTACATTAATTGTCTACAAAGATCATATGTTGGATCTTCAATTCCTTGATATTTTGGACAATATCAATTACTCGAAAAATCTTTTCTCAAAATGTAAAAAGGGGTTAGGTAAATTAATTTTCGGAAGATCTAGATTTTAGATCTTCAAATCATATAATTTTAGCGTAGATTGAATGTTGGGTGTAAGAATGTTTTCAATCACTTTTGCATGCACTTTTTCTAATATGAACAAAAAAAGGGTTAATCAGAAAGAGGATTAGATAAATAAATAATTTTTTTGCTCCAATAAATATTTAAGAATATAATTTTTAAATCCAAATAATTTCCTGCTATTTTAATTCATCATAGAGAACTCTTCATGGCAAACACTCTTGCAAACCTTAAACTCTTCATGATGATACTTGCTTGAGAGGTACAAATCTTGATAATCATAATGCAATCCATGATAGAGAACTTCTTTATAATTGAAGTTATTTATGTCTCACGTGGATCAGTAATGATAATGTCTTGAGCATTGATAGTCATGAAATAGACGGCAAGAACTCGATTAAGGATTTGAAAAATTCCCTCGATTTTAATGCTAAATTATCCCTCGGTTTTTAGAAAAATCGACGAGCTAGAAAATTTAATTTACAAATAAAAAATACAATTAATATAGAGGTTCCAATTTTAACGCTCTATTTTAGCGCTAAATGTTACCCAGGTTTTTAGGAACATTAAATTTACAAAAAAATAAAATTAAAAGAGAGGTTAGAGCACTGACGTGTCGCGCATGCATTGGAATCATGTCACTAGAATAGCAATAATCAACTATATAATCAAGTCCTAACGTCTCTTTTAGATTATCAAATCATTGTGTCTTCAAAGTTTGAAGTTCAAAAACATTGTTTCAAAGTCTTTTCCTATTTTCAACATCCTACTACCAACTCTCTGTTTCCTTGTTTCGAATTCCTATTTTTCTTATAAAAAATGGATGCAAATATGTTATTCGTTATCAATGAAAATTATGTTGTTTTCAAACGTTTTGAACCAAAGTTGAGGAAAGTTGTTAACTAACAAAAATTGAATGGTTACTTTAACATTCTACATGGCCCCATATACACTAACCTCGTTAAAGAGTTCTCGTTGAATGTCTCCGTTCTTCCAGCTGGTCATCAAGAAATCAACCAGTTATATGTCAACGCCACTCATTTATACATTACTCCATCACTGATTACTATGACAATAAACTATGAAGAGTTTGGTAGTTGTGTTGAACATTATGAATTCAACAATGTTTATGCAACCCACCTTCACCGACTTTTTTCCAGCCAAAATGATCTATTCAGTCCTACTTCTCTAATCCCAATTGTAAAATTTTGGTTTCAACTTCTAGTGGCAAATATTCTCCTAAGAGAGAAAGAACTGGAAACGCTTACTTTGTATGACAAGCATATCGTGTTATTACTCACCTTCAACATCAGATTTAATCTTCCTCTTACCATTTTAAACTTCTTGAAGGAAGTGATAAAGACTTCTCAGGAGGAAACGAATTTCCTCATACCTTATGGAAGATTTCTTTCTGAACTTTTCTATAAGTTAGGGTTAATTATGGGTAACGTTGAAGTTGAGTTCAGTGAGAAGTTTGAATTTGTTGATTAGTTTTCTTTGGTGTGTTATTTTTATTATCAATGAAATATTTCCTTTTTCTATTTTGTCCTACTTTTTTTTAACAAAGTTTTTGAGAATTACTAGTTAACAAAACAAAAACAAAACATAGCATCTGGAAAAAGATGTCAAGTGATAAATCTTTAAAAAAAAGTTTTAAATGCGGCAAAGGGGATTTTAAGCGAGGTTTCTTATAGCTATATTACCTCGGTTATAAAAAAACCGAGATAACATGTTTATTATTTTTAATGGTTTAAAAAAGGCGCTAACATATAGTTTGTTACCTCAGTTTGTTAAAACGCTGACGTAATATGTTTTTTATCTTATTAAAAATAAAACATTGCGCTCCCAGGACATATCCTCTCGGTTTTTAGCATGTTGGAGATGAAAGCTTCGTCATAAAAAGTGTTATTCATTGTAGTGACCAATGATTCTCCCTTTATTATCGTTACCATAGGAGACAAAGCCTCCTTTCCTATGAGAGAAAGAGGAGAACAAGGTCTTGTCACCAGTCATGTGCTTTGAACACTCACTATCGAGATACCACTTTATTTTAGATACTTTAGCGCACTCATTGCACAAAAACTTGGATCTTAAGTTTAGGTAGCCAAATCATTTTGGGTATTTTAATTTTAGTTTGACATGTATTCCCTTTGGGTTTTTTATGAGGCTCATAATTATTCTTTTTCATTTTACGTTCATGATGCTTGCTATAAAACAATGAGGGAGGATGGCCCTCTTTACTTTCATGACTTTTCTTGATAAATAGAAAAGAGCTACGTAATCGTTTCTATTGTAGTAACTTCATGGGTAACTTAGAGGGCATCCCACATTTATTTTTTAGTTTTGTAGTGAGAAACACACAAGAACTCATCAAGATGATGAGCGATAATGATGATCGTTTT
The DNA here is from genome assembly GCF_029867415.1 of Vicia villosa. Lineage (NCBI taxonomy): Eukaryota > Viridiplantae > Streptophyta > Magnoliopsida > Fabales > Fabaceae > Vicia > Vicia villosa. Next base: position 231,703 of record NW_026705057.1, read on the forward strand.
TGCTTTTAAACCACGCTGCACATTTTATTTCAAATCTTTGTTCCAATTATCTTTATTTTCATTGTTCACCATAAAACCATAATTTCATTTGTGGGAACAAAAGGACAATCTTTCGCAGCCTTCCAAATACCATGATTTATCCCTTCAATGAAGACTCTCATCTTCTCTTTCCATAAACCATACTTTTCTATATTAAAGGGTGAGGTTTTGTTTAGTGAATCTCCTAAAGTAATTTCCTTCCTCCTGTGTCGGTTAGTCTTTGATAGAAGTTAGACTCTCATGCCACTTGTTGAACAAATGACTTAAAACACAATTGGGGGGGGGGGGGGAATTGTGGTATTAAAAACCGTGACTAAATTTAATATTAATTACTTAAGACTGCAAGTGGTGTTAGTCTAATTGAAAAGGCGAGATAAAAGCAGCGGGAAAAAGAAAGACACACATATAATCGAAACCAAATAAATGGAAATAGAGAGAATTTTGAGAGATTTCACTAGGATTTATAAAGTTTCAAACGATCCATTGGCCTACTCCTCTCCCCATGAAAAACATCTTGGGTGTTCCATTAATAATATTTCTTGAGATTTTTACTTTTTCATGCCCACAAACCTTATTATAATCTATTGATAGATTTTATTAGGTTGATCCCTCAAACTAAGTAGAGCTTTTCACAGGCTAAGCTCACAAATCAAGAACGAGATTTTGCCCGGTTGGTTAGGGAAACCATAAAGAGGTTCAACCTTAACAACAAAGATATAATTTAAGAGAATCAAACTCTTGATAAAATAGTTGAACACCAGTACTACTAAACCTCACATATGCACTTCACTCACAAAAGCACTAAGGCAACTTTTACTCAAAGAAAGAAAAAAATGGAGAGAGGTTTAAGTGAGAGAAGAATGATTTAAAATCAAATTCTTGTGAGATAAATAGTTAGGAGAAGCCCTTCATATATAGGAGAAAATATAGCTCGACAAGGAAAATGATCCATGACTTTTTTTAATGCTCGTCATTGATTATGCACATCCAATAATCAATTATCTAATGCAAAAGTGTAAAGTTTTTAAAACGTGTCGTTACTAGTTGATTATCTATCCTAATAATCGATTATGAGGCGTTACAATTATAATAAATCAACTAGCCTTAATGGATAATCAATTATCTAGTGTAACTTTCAATCATAAGGAATTATTTTAACTAGTAGTTAATTACCTACCGAAGAAAATCATTTTCTAGTGATTTTATCAAAATGAGAGGGTCCTCAAACCCATTTGGTGGGTGTGAGAGAGTTTCCTAAGCAAATTATAAGTTATTCTAACTTTTTTTACAATATTTTGGTCACTAAAACACTATGCTAAATGCACGACCAACCAGATGATTTTAAACTTCCTATATTTAACGCTTTAGTTTCCTTGATTCATTATCTGTGTGTTTACCATTTCACTGGAACCTTGAATCTCCTCCCTGATGTGGCTTGAGATAAATTTAGGATGAGCAACACAATAAAAAACAATCGCAAAGATAATATTTTGGACCATCGTTATCAAGAAAAGGATCAAACAGCAGGATTCTACAGAATATTAGAGTCACTACAACGCGCAAGGCTTTTAAAAGCGTTTTTTTTTGGCCTTTAACAGCGCTTTAAAGCGCTGCCAAAGCCAGCGCTGGCATAGGCTACGAAAGCGCTTTTAAAAGCGCTCTGGTAGGCCCCCCTATAAGAGCGCTTTTCTGGAAAAAGCGCTCTTGTAGGCCCCCCTTTAAGAGCGCTTTTCAAGAAAAAGCGCTCTGGTAGGCACCCCTATAAGAGCGCTTTTTTCAAAAGCGCTTTCGTATGTTGCGTTTTTTTTTTTTTTTATGCTTTTTATTATTTCTAAACCTGCACTTTTGGCAGCAATATTTTAGAACCTGTAATTTACTATTTTTTGGCAGTATTTTTTCATGAACCTATAATTTATCATTTCAAATCGATAAATACCATTATAATCGATATCGATTATATACAAAAAAGTATTATATTATATACCATTAATGTAAATCAAAATACATATATACATATTTATAAACCAAAACAACTAAACCAATTCACATATTTCTAAACCAAAACAACTAAATGGGAAACAACTTCCGAGTTCTTATGCAACCAATGTACGCTTCCTGTATTATCTGGAGCTATGTTGTATTGATGCTTTAGTGGAGAACCAGTAGTCACCTGAGCTATGTTGTATTGTGTCACAGAATATGAATCAAATAACTGTACCCCGAACGATCCTGCCACAGAAGACTTAGCTTCGGGGTACATTACTTGATTCTTATTCTGTGGAACATAATCGGCAGGGGCACATTGTGTTCTATCCTTTACCAGTCCATCCACTGTTTGAAGCTCAACCTACAATAGAAAAACGTGATTATTTACACAACATTCACATTCTCAATATTTTCTCTATCAACCAAAAATTTCCTCATCTCCGAACAAAAGACAAAATAGTTAATAAAAATAGTGCTATACCAGAACAGAAACCAATTTATAAGAAATCAATTAACAACCACATGCACATAAAAATAGTTTTTGATAAAAGAACAAGTCAATTGAGCCAACAACCAAAAACCCTAAAAAAAATCAGCCGTAGAGCCGTAGAGCCAACAACCAAAAACCCTAAAAAAAATTCTGTTCATCATCTTCGAAAAACCTCTCCAGAAACTGTAAATACATTGTTCATATTCATCCAACAACAATCACAATACACAACCGCAAACACTAACCAAAACCCTAATTGTTCATCTTTCTCATACACGCAAACCATTCATCAGAAACAAAACCATTCACAAATCATCATCAAACATAACCAGACAAACATTCATCAAACCCAAACATTTGTTCATCACTTTCCTAATCAAACAAACCCTTCAGAAATTTGAGAGAGGAAGAGAGAATAAGAAATAAACTCAGAAAGGTCTCACCCGGTTTTGGTTTATAGATTCAGAATCGAAACCGAACTCAGCAACAACACGAACCTCAACTCACCATAAACTCGTGTGTTTTGGATCTGAAAGGAAGAAGAACGGCGGAGGTTGCTCGTGGTGGCTGGCGACGGAGGGACGAACGGTGGTGGCTGGCGACAGAGGGACGAACGGTGGTGGCTGGCGACGGAGGGACGAACGGTGGTGGCTGTGGCTGGCGACGACGGAGGGTTTTTCGGTTGCAGAGAAAGTGAGAAACAGTAATAAAAAGAAAACGAAAGAGAGAAAGTGAGAAAGTGAAAGCGTGTTTTTGTTTTTAACTTTTACTAATAAAGGCTACTAAAGCGCTTCTGAAAAGCGCTCTCATAGCCTGGTCTATACCAGCGCTTTTTAGCAAAAAGCGCTCTCATTAAACCCCCCTATAGCAGCACTTTGTAAAGCGCTCTCATACCCCCCCCCCCCTTACCAAAGCGCTTTTCAAAAGCGCTCTCATACCCCCCCTTACCAAAGCGCTTTTCAAAAGCGCTCTCATACACCCCCCCTACCACAGCGCTTTTCAGAAGCGCTCTCATACCCCCCCCTCTTTAAGAGCGCTTTTTTAGCGTGTTTTTTTATTTTGTTTTTAGTGCAACCTATAAGAGCGCTTTTTACTAGAAGCGCTTTAGTAGGGGTGCTGTTAAAGATTAAATTTGGCGTAGTGAGTGGTAAACATTACCACCGTGATCCATCCATGGATCACAACTTCAACTAAAATAAATGAAATCACATATATCAACATATTGGTGGGTTGGGGTTTGGGACATTTGACTGGTGAATTTAGTTTTGCACGGTAAATGGCGTTTAAGATTGTTATCTCTAGCTAGCTACTGGGTTATGGAAAGAGATCCTAGATACTATATATGGCGCACTTACTGTTACTTCTCTAAAGGGTGCTAGGTCCTCCAATCTTTGTTTATCATCTGCTTTTTGGAAGGAAATATTTTCCTTAGGATCTAATGTAGGGATTTCTATTGACTGGTTTATAGTGTAAGCACCTCTTTTTAGAGTGATATTTGGGTGTGTGTTATCCCGCTTAGATAGAGTTTTCATAGGCTTTATCATATTGATGGCAATTAAGGTAGGACAATAGGAGCGATGACGGTTTCTAAGGGGGATCAGTTGAGACGAGTTTTTAGTAGAAAAGTTCTTTCTTTGATTGCGAACATGAGTTATTGGATAATTTTGTTCACATTCTTGATAGGGTCATTCTCTCGTCTCGTATCGATTGTTGGTATTGTCAAGACGAAATAAATAGGGTTTAGTTGATTTTGTTTGCGTATATTTCTCTTTTTATGCATATGTTTCACCTTTTTCTCCTTTTAGAGTCTAGTTCTCATTTATTTATCAGATGTGCTATTATTTGGTCTATATGGTAGATAATTTTTAGGTGGTTGGATTGGTATTTTGATATCAATAAGGACATTTAGTCTATGTTAAGAAGGGATATTCTTATGGTTTGACATGTTGTGGTTTGTGTTATCTAAAAATCTCAAAATGATTTGTTTTCTCTAGATAAAAATGTTAATGTGTCGGATTTTGGGCCAGTTTGTTTCAGCTTTAAAAAAATTGATTTTTTTTTTGTATTTTTGAAAGTAGATTTTACAAAACCGTTTTTCAAAATAGTACAAGATTTTTTATATTTGTTTTTTTAAAATTGAAACATTACTTTTGACATCTGATAACTTAGACAAATATTATTGAAGACCAAAATATAGTCAAAATTGCAATTTTCTCAAAAAGTGGTATTTTAAAAATGATTTTTATAAAAATTTATTTGAAATAGCTTCAAAATTAAGTGATTTTTTAAAATTTTGATATAAAAAAAAATCAATAAAAAGATGAAATACCTAAAATAACATATTAAAAATCTCTATTCAAATCAAATTTTCATTTGAAACTTTTATGAATAAAAGTTTTAAATATTTTTTACACAAAATTATGTAACAAAAGAAAAATCAAAAAAAAAAAAACAAAAACAAACGAGTCCTTAGAGATCAAAGCATAGCTTTGGCAAGAAAATGGTATTTGAAACTCTTGCTCTTTTTCGGATTGGTTGGAAAACCCCTTCTTCAGTATAAAGCAATAATAAACTTTAGTTTTTGTTATTTGGGAGGGGATTTCTCTATGAACAACTTGTATTAGTTATGTTGTCCCTTTGGCTTTATTGGTGTATTTTTCGTTGCTTTTGATGTATTATTTCTATTTATTTTACTGGTACTTCATGTGTCAACTTCTGGCTTGTACATGTTGACGCTTCTTCCATTGATGTAATTATTATTAATATATTATTATTGTATATATAATATCTTTATATATAATATTTATTGTATAATTTATATATTTATACTAAAATAATTTCTTTTATATGTTTGGTGGATAGATTCCACTGAATTTCATTTCATAAATAATTCTTTATATACTTGAGGGAAGATTGCTCCAAACTTTTCATTAATGTGTAAATATTTTTAACAACATTTAACAAATGTAGTTTTTTTAAAGAAAAATAATATTATGCTACATTAAAAATGACAACTAAATAGTAGTTTGATACGGTTTTAGTTTTTATAATATATTCAATAACTTTTTTTCACTTTTCAGATACAGAAACACATCCACACTTTTGTATTTGAGATGGTGTACACAAGATTGTGATTTTCAGTATAAGAATAGCAACACTTTTTTTTTTTAAAATAATGCAACTATTAGAAAACCCAATTTTAATAGTCAAAATTTAATATTATCAAAAAAATGCTATGAAATCGTTCTGATAAATAGTTCTAGGGCCGTCTCAATTTTTTGGAGGCCCTGTATAAATTAGTCATATCAACTATGATAAAATAATTAGAAACCACATTTATTCTTATTTTAATAGCGACAAACATTTACGAAATCCTATTTAATAACAGTTTAACTTTAAGAATTTTAAGACCATATGTACGGTAGCCCGCCTTGCACATCCTTAAAAGACAATTCTAAAAAAAAGTTCATTTCATAATCTTCGTCTGAATACAAAGCACCCTAAAACACAGTTCTTGAAATTAAATTAAGAAAAAAGTGAAAGTATTTTAAACCAACAAAATAACTAAATGACAGCTTATTTATGGATAATTTTAACACACCACTTGGGTACTCTATTTAAGGACAAAATTACATAATCATGGGGGTGCAATATATCCTGGCATAAAACATCTGCAGTAGGTGTTGTTGACACACTTCATGATCTTAGGTCTTGGACAACTATCGGGACAATCAGAAGCTCTAAAGCAATTTGTACGTCGTCCCAACGCTGTAGTGAAAAAGGCTGTAATGAAAAAAGATATTAAAAAAAAAAAAAAGGTGAATTCTTATTTATTCATCTCAAAAAGGTGGGTAAGGTTACCTTTAGTTTTAGTGTAGAATGTATTGAAAATATCAAACAATTATTCTATATGATAAATAATTAAATAGATAAAAATTAAATGGTATCATCTGATTGGTGTAATGTGCACTACCCATCTTTTTGTGATGGGTAGATAAGTTATCCCCTTTAAAAAAAATAATATAACTCAAATGGGATAATATCATATATATATATATATATATATATATATATATATATATATATATATATATATATATATATATATATATATATATATATATATATATATATATATATATATATATATAGAAAATTTGAAAAGAGTAAAAATGGCTTACCTTCAACATTTGTTGAACTAAGAAATAGGAAAGAAAAGATAATCACAACATAAACAAACTTAACCATTTGAGTCATATTTTATCTCTTTTCACGTAAGAAATGGTTCAACACTGTAATTTATAAGGCTATTTATTTACTCCCTTACATCAACCGAATAGTTTTTAACGCTTCTAGAGTTGTAAAAATACTTCCTAATAGTATAATCATTATTTAGTGTCCTTTAATACATCAATATGTTGCATTTTGTCCATTTAACACCGGTAGTAAAGAGGTTAAATTAAAAACTTATCAACCATAGGAATTCATTCCTTTTTTTACAAAACTAGTGTCTTACCCGTGCGTTCGCACGGGTACCCGTCGTTTTCGCGCATTTGGGTATAGAAAAATCAGAAATGTTAGGAAAACATTATAAATTAGATTAGAGGTTATCATAAAGAAAAATGGTGTGTGGAAAACAAAATTTATTTTTAAAGTGTTGGGCCTAAATGTTTGTAAGAATATGTTGGGTCTAATTTGATAAGTCAATTTAATAATATTTTACTGCATCGCACGCGTACCCGCCGTTTACGCGTATTTGGATTGAGTCAAATAAAATGTATTAGTAAAACATTATATTTTAGTTAAAATTGAAAAACTTACAAATTAGTAGGGTATGGATAGGGTACTATACTACCCGTTCCCATATATGCAGTTTAAAAAATTCACGTACTGAAGCCCATATCTGTGTGGGCATCAACGTTTGAGCCTGATCCCGTGTCCTATGAATTAAAAAATATAGCTATTGAGCCTGATCCCGTGTCCTATGGATTAAAAAATATAGCTACTATAACAACCAAGTCAAAGGTGCATTTGGATTGAGGATAATAAAAGGTATTCGTAAACAACTAAATTGTGGTTAAAATGGATAAAATTATGAAATTACTAATATTAAACAAATTGAATATTGGAAAAAAAGTCATTAATAATTAAACTATAATTAATATATTTTAGGACAATTTATATTATATAAATATTTCAAAGTACATATATTTAATTTATTTTTTTAACAAAAGAAAGATAATAGCATAACAAATGATAGATGCTAGTAGGGACCCGTTCCCATATCTGCAGTTTAAATAATTTACGTACTAAAGCCCATATTCGCGTAGGCACCAACGTTTGAGGTTGTTCCCGTATCCTATAGATATTTAAATTCGTTTAATTTATTATTTTAACAAAAGAAAGATAATGACATAACAAATGATAGATGCTAGTAGGGACCTGTTCCCATATCCGCCGTTTAAAAAATTCACGTAATTAAGCCCATATTCGTGTAGGCACCAACATTTGAGCTTGTTCCCGTATCCTATAGATATTTAAATTCGTTTAATTTATTTTTTAATAAAAGAAAGATAATGGCATAACAAATGATAGATGCTAGTAGGGACCCGTTCCCATATCCGCAGTTTAAAAAATTCACGTACTGAACCCCATATTCGCGTAGGCACCCCATATTCGCGTAGGCACCAACGTTTGAGCTTGTTCCCGTATCCTATAGATATTTTAATTCGTTTAATTTATTTTTTTAACAAAAGAAAGATAACGGAATAACAAATGATAGATGCTAGCCCGTTCCCATATCCGCAGTTTAAAAATTCACGTACTGAAGCCCATATGCGCGTAGACACCAACGTTTGAGCTTGTTCCCATATCTTATAGATATTTAAATTCATGCAATCCACCAGTACAGTTGAATGGCAGCCGTCACTTTGATTCATGTGCGTTCGTACGAGTACCCGTCGTTTTTGCGCATTTGGATTGAGGATAATAAAAGGTATTAATAAAAGACTAAATTTTGGTTAAAATGGGTAAAGTTATAAAATTACTAATATTAAATCATTTATTCATATTCTATATTAATTTAAATTAGTAACTAAATCATTTAAAAAAATAATAGTTGAAAATACTTTAACCATACAAATGAATAATTAATTGAAAATAATTTAATTATACACTTTTCATAATCACCAAAGATGTATAATACTGATATACTTCCCGTTAATATTCAATATTTTGATCACTAATTTAATATTCCCGTTAATATTCAATATTTTTATTAGTAACTTCATGTTCCTTTATATTCAATATTTTGATTAGTAACTTCATGTTGCCGCTAATATTAATATTTTGATCAGTAACTTCATGTTCCTGTTAATATTCAATATTTCTATCAATAATTTCATGTTCCCGTTATTAGTAAATTCATGTTTCCGTTATTATTCAATATTTTGATTAGTAACTTCATGTTCCCGTTAATATTCAATATTTTGATCAGTAATTTAATATTCCCACTAATATTCAATATTTTTCCATATATAAAAATATTTAAATCGATCGTATAATTATTCCTATATATAAATAATTTTGTTTGGAATTATCTATAAAAATATTTAAATCAATAGTAAACTAATTCTTGTTATTATTCAATATTTAATTAAATGTGTTAATATCAGTACCATATACATGTATCATATAAGTACCCGTTTGTATTGGTATAAATATATGTCATTCTTATGAAAATGTCATTCAATTGATAATACTAAATCATGTTTGATGTTATGTTTCATCATTGGTCTAACCTATGTTGAGGTCTAAAATCAAATATGCTACCTTCATGTCATGAAAAATGAAAAATCAAGTTAGACATTAGGACAAAAACATCAAGTTAAATATGGGTTTATAGGCATACTTATAATATTAAAAATATTATTGTAACACCTTTTTAATATTTAAAATTGTAGGTTTATACGGTTTTATATATAGTAATATTTTTTATTTTATTATAATTTTTTTCTTTTTTACCAAATCAATGATTAGGACTGTTCCATAATTTAAATATTTAAATTAAATTGTAAAATTGAGTTAAACTATTTTTAAATAATCAAATTTATAAAATTGAGTTAAACTATCTTTAAATAATCAAATTTAATTAATTGAATCACAAATTGATTAAGAGTAATGCTATTTAGTACGAAAGAATTTGAAGAAGAAATGCAAGAATGAATATGTGTCACTATTTTAGTGGGGAATTTTAAATTAATTTTAAATTTAACTTATTTTTTAATATGGATCATGGGGTTGTGGTGATAATGGATGATTGAGATTTAAATATAATGTAAATATTATTAAATAAAAAAATTAAAGACTATTTTAAAGTAAAATTAACTTTCATTTAAAAGTAAAAAGTAGAAAAAAGAAAACAAATTAGATTATTTAATCTACCTGAATATATGTAGAAACTAACATAAAGATGATTATTTGTTAACAAAATTGTAAAGTAACACTAATTTTTAAAATTTATTTTAAAACTTCAAATATAAAAATTTGACTCGTTTCTAATATTTGGCTCATTTTAATAGTCTTAAAAGTAAAATAAGAGATATTGGAGAATAAAAATAAGAAACAAAAATAATATCGTTTATACAAATATTTGAAATAATGATATATATTTTCCCGTATGTTGACATCATTTATAAGTAATTTGTAACGTTATTTATTTTAAAAATAAGTATTGAGAATAGGCATTGAAAATTGATAATTGTGAAAAATAAAAATTAATTCCATGTATTATTATTCTTAAAAAAGATTGTATCTTAAATGGAAACCATAAATATTACAATATAGAATTAGAAAGATTTATCACTTAAAGTCAAATAATCATTGAGAAATTTGAAAGGTAGTGCAATTAAAACCAAATAATATATAATTTATTAGTATGCTTAATGACAAAATATTTATAGAAAATAGTACTGGTTACGAAGATGAAAAGTTAAATCCCCTTCACATAATAAGTATTAAATTCATACATTTAAGTATTAAAATCATACATTTAATCATCTTAAATAAAAAATAATCAAAGGACATAGTTATTAAGTATCAATAATTATTACTTATTGTTTTAAGTTGAAATTTAACTCACAACGAAAAATTAAAAACATAAATGTCAATAATTTAATCATTACAAATATAATCATGTGTTATTATATTGACTTTTGAATTTTTTTGTACTATTAAGTTTTTTTTAAAAATATTTTCATATTATTTTACTTCTCTCAATCGCACATGTTATTATATTAATATTATTATGAATAAAATTATGCTAATTCTACAATATATGACAGCATAAGACTAATTTTAATATTAATAAAATTTTCATTTAATATTTCGTGGTATTATATTAATAAAATTATGAATATTTTAATTTTTATGATAAATAAAATATAAAGTTTTATATAACAGAATAATATTAGTAGAAAATATATTAATATGGTAATATAATTGTTATATGTAACATTAAGAAAATAATTTAATATATTATAATTATATAATAAATATTAATATTATAAAATTCGATTTGAAATACCAGTGTATCGCACGGGCCAATGATCTAGTAATTTTCAATCATCATATTATGTAATATACAAACACAATATATACATATATTTGGAATGATTTAAGGCCTATTAATATTTTCATAATATTTGTTTTAAGGTGTTGCTTTTAAAAAGAAATAAAAGAGAAAATATTTTCTAACTTTATAGGAAATAATTTAAAATCATCAATTATGTGAACAAACATGAGTTATAATAACATGTAGTACATTAATTACAATTAATTAAATTTAACGATTAAAATAGAAAATTAATAGAAGAAAATTATGTATCTTCGATATTTTTATCTTTTTATCACATTATTAATATTTATTATTATAATATAGTGTTATTTTTAATTGGTTGATAAAAAAATATATGAACCAATTTATTTTAAGTTTTCTTTGGCACATAAGGTTTACGTCTTCTTTGCCCATACATTTCATATCGCTAAAAGGTAAAGTACATAAAATCTTCTATGTCTATATAAAAGTAAAAATTAGAAATAAATGGTATGATTAATAAAAAAAATATCATACAATATTTATGCAATAAGAATTATGAAGAAAAAAAATTAGATACAAATATGAAAGAAATAACTAATCAAATATAAATATATAATTGCAATTAATGGTAGTATATTTTTGGCAATCATTGTTTTAATTACTACAAATATATAATGTTTTGAAAATACATTGATATAAAAAAATTAGTAATTTTTTTAATACACTTATATAAAATATTATACTAATTTATACTAATTTTATAAATAAAAACTAATTTTACAATAAAACTAATAACTTTTTTTTATTTAAAATCTAAACTCTTCAAACTAATCTCAAATAGAGACATTAAAGGGATATTACTTTTCATTATATTAATACTGTAAATTTTTATATTGTTGAAGGATATATTTTCAATCAATTAAAAGGATATATTGTTGAAGTAATTGATTCAACTAATGACATGAATATTTTTCTGTTTTTGTTTTTTCACAGTATCAATAAAATATTTTCACCCATAATACTCAGCTCTAATTATAATTAGAGAAGTTAAATAATTATTATTCAAGTTAAATTAAAATAATAAAATAATTTCTAATATTAAATATAATTATTATAATTAGTTTTTATTGTATCGTAATTAATCCATTATAGTTAGAGAAGTTGAATAAATATTTTGTGTAATGTTTTATCCAATTTTCTCCTTTTTTTTATGCGTAACAATTAAACAAAGCGCGCAGATTAGCCAGCATACTCAACTCTAAATATATTTAGAGAAGTTAAATAATTATGCTTCAAGTTAAAATAAAATAAAATAATATGTGCTAAAATAAAGTCCATAAATTATAACGTGGATTTATTTAAATTTATCACCAATATATTTAGAGAATTCATATCATTAGTAGTCAAGTAATATTTAAATAATAAAATAATTTATAAAATTAATCTTTATTAGTTATGTATATTTATTTCTATTCATATTACAAATAAAATGTAATTGACATTAAAATATAATCATGATTTATTATAGCTCATTAAATATTTATATAAATTATAAAAATTTATATTTAATTATTAATTAATATTTTTTTGTTACGTATTTGTTTCTATTCATATCACAAATCACAAATAAAATAACAATAAACTAAAAATAGTTATGCTAACTATCAAGAATAGTTATTTATCCAAGATTTCTAATATATAAAATCATTCAAATTTAAAATATTTCATATATAGATTTCTCCAAAATAGCATTTCATTATATATACTTATAATTTTTATTATAAGACATAAAATGTTATATTTGTATAATATATTCATGTAAATGTCATAAATATACATTCGATACTATTTATTTTCATTATTTATATCACCTATTTATATCATAAATATACATTCAATACTATTTATTTTTATTATTTATATCACCTATTTATATCATAAATATACATTCAATTCTATTTATAGTGAAATCTCAATATATATAATAATCAATTTAGATCAAAATTGGGTCATCAAAGGATAAATAGAAACTAAAAATAAATTTATAATGATTGTTTATTAATCTTGGTAACAATTTCTATATTTGTAACTCAAAATCAACATCTGTGTGGATGTTTGTAGATGAAGTTTTGAATGTCTTGTTATCCTGGAAAAGAAAAATAGGAACAATAATTAGAACAAAGACATTCCATCTATAAAGGAGTGGTTTAAAGAATTAAAATAAAGCACAATTAACATAAAATCAAACAGTATCCAGGCTAATAATGATTAATCATTTCACAGGTAATAAAATGTTATTATAATTACTCTTTTGGTATGTAACTAAATCTAAATGACATTTCAATGGCAGGTGTTTCATTGTGGATCAGAATTCTCCCGTGTTTCATTGTGTTCAATGCTGCCCAAATAACAGTGAGGCCAATATACATACACAATAATAGCCAAAGTGCTATAACACTTCTATAGTTGCAACAACAGATTGTACCAAATCATATATCACGAAACAATAGCAGTCTGTTAAAATTCCACTACATTGAAGTCGCTAGCCGATAAAACTGCGTCAAATATAAACTAAACAACCTAACATCTCAAAACATAAAAATGACTCTTAATATAAAACATTGCACCTGTTAATAAAAATGGTTACTCGATTAAGTAAAACGAAATAAATACGAATAACAGAAGAAAAACATATATACCCAATTCGGTAAGAACACAGTCCCTTCGTCGAGAGCCTGAACTTCATCTTCCAGCTTGGATACCAACTTTTCTATGTCATCCTATATATAGCTCAACAAAATTTATTCAATCAGTACACCATAATCGTAACAAAAGGATCAAGATTTACAATATGGAGTAGAAGGGGATGGATTAAGAAACTATCTTAAAACTATTAGCAGCAGTGTAAAAAAATGGGCAACATGAAATGTAAGCATTATTAACGATACCTGTTAATGCCTCTGTATCAACAACAGTGCCCGCTCCACAACAACTTGTCTTATACCGGATGAAATAAAAAGTCAGCAGCACACTTTTTCTGCAGTTGATGCTTCCATATCTTCCATTTAAAATAAAAAAAGTTGACAAATTACAAAGGAAAAGCTAAGAAAAATCGAAATAAAAAAACAAAAACAAACAAACGAAGAGATTGAATTGTCATACCATCCTTGCAACAAATTGAAAAACATCGAAATTGCATAAAGAATCGTAATGAGGTTTGTAGAAAATTGAAAAAGTCACACATCAACCATATCGAACCCGAGACCACCAAACTCGCCACCGAAAACGCAACATAATTGATCTACCACCGGAAAATCGCACCCCTCTGTAAAAACGATGAAAACGTCAGATCCGCTGTAACGTCGGAAACCCCAGATTCGTCGTCGTATCAGATATTTTGGTTGGTACCCTGTTTCTCCTTTTTGATATCGCAGATTCTCCTTTTGAAACGATTCTGAAACTATTACTTCAATTGCATAAATATAGGGAAGATTGGAAGTGGAAAAGGGAAAACAATAAATCACAATGATTTTGGTGGAAGCGGTTTGGAACGTGGATAGGCAGAGAGAGTAAAGAATGTGTAACTGCAAGATCATGAGAGGTTGAGAAGTTGAATGCAGAGAAGTTCAATGATCAAGGAAGAAACTGCCGCAATCCACAATTAAAACTAATGATCAAAAGGAAAAAATTGGAAGAAATGATGTGGATTATTGTGGGAAGAGATGCTGATGTGGCATAGCTTAGAGATGAGCAAATGGTAGACTTTTCTTATATGATAGATTGCCAAATGTATTACATCTTCTCGTGATGAGAGGAATAAAAAACAAGATGAGTGATATTATAGGACCACAAATACTCAATAATTTATTGTATTGTTGGATTAAAAAGTTAACTATAAAAAAGGGAGCACTTGTTGTGTCCCTTTACTAAGCATTAATTTTTGTTCATATATATATATATATATATATATATATATATATATATATATATATATATATATATATATATATATATATATATATATTCCTATCAAATAAAGATACATTTTATTTGAAAATAAAAATACATAATTATAAATTGAAAATGACATCTGTAATTTAGTTTTGCAAATTTAAATAACTAAAATGTATTTGTTTTTTATTCTCTTATCATTTTGATATTTATCTTTGATTTAGATATTTGATTTTAAATTGTTAAATGCATGCATTTATTTTTTTAGTGTAAAAATAAATTGTTTATAATCATAAAAAATGTTAGAGAGAGAAGCTCTTCCCTCTCTCTAACCGTGATCTAGAAGATGTCAATGAACAAAGGTGACGGAGGCTGGACCAAGGCTAGGAACCATAAGAAGAGTATCAAGTCGAGAGGCAGTTGGGAAAGAGGTGTAAAGAGGTGAGAAGATGGTGGTGGTATGACAACAACGACCTATTTTGTAACGGAATTTGAAGATAAGTGGGAGGCAAGGGATTTGTACGATGAGTTCAAAGATCTTGGCGACATTTACGAGATGTTCATTCCAAACAAAAAAACTGGATGGGGGAAGAAGTATGGGTTTGTCCGGTTCTTCAATGTGGGAGATGAGAAATTATTAGAGACGAAACTTGATAACATATTCCTTGAAGGGAAGAAGATCTTCGCTAATCTGCCTAAGTTTGAGAGAAGGTCCATTAAAAGTTTTATCAAAGGCCTTCAGAGAGGTTTGGATAGAGGTAAATCTAAAATATCTCCTTTCTATAGTATGGAGGAGGCGAAAGGTAGCTCGAGAATTGTCAAGGGAGTCTCCTTTGCGAAGGTTCTTCAAGGAGAATCTTCCACCTTGGTTAGAGAATTTAAGTCTGATGAAGGAGAAAAGAGTATACTAGCGAAAGCTTTTGTGGGAGAAGTAGTCATTATGGGGAGTGCATCTTCAATGCAAGATCAGTTTCATGGTGAAGGTTTCTTCTCGATAATAGTAACCCCGCTTGGAGCTAATCACTGCTTTCTTGAGGAGACTCAAGAAGGGTTTCTGAAAGAGATAGTGGAGGGAGGCAACAGATGGATATAGAAACGGTTCAAGGATGTAAAGAGGTGGACACCTAGATAGTTTGATCAGGAAAGGTTAGTGTGGGTGAAGGTTTTAGGTGTCCCAATTCATGCATGGACAAATAATTTTTTTGTCTTCATCTTTCAATCGTTAGGAACTTTAATCCATGAGAATGAAAGAACCAAGAGCAAAGCTAGTATGGATGTGGCCAGAATAATTGTACGTACAAAAATGCTATCAATGTTCAATGAAGAAGTTAAGGTTAAGATAGATGACGAGTTCTTCAACATCTTTCTTATAGAAGACACTATTCAAGCAGAGGAACCGCGTTGTTTTAAGAATGGCCATAATAAGTAGTGAGTACGAGTTTGTGCCAAATCTGATGGAGGTCATGTAGAAGAGGGTGCTCCAGCGACGAAGGAGAAGAGTCAAAAACCGGATAAAGAAGAGTGTGCTTTCAATATTGATATCCATAAACCTTTGGGCAATACGAAGGAATTTTAAGGGTTTAAAGATCGTACAAAGGGTACGAGGCGCTTTTTGGGTCTAAGTTCGGCGGTATTATCTCCCAAGGTAGTAGAGTCAGCAGGTGAGACAGTTGTCAATCCTAGGATGTTGACTTGTCCTGCGAGGTGTATCATGAGAGGGGAGAAAAACGGAACGTGTTTTGACAAAGGGTTGGCTATAGTGGGCCCTTTATCCTTGGGCTTGTTATCTTTTAATAAGGCATGCTCAAAATCTAAAAACATTTGGCCCAAATCCAAGAAGATGAGAGAGGTGAAGGAATTGGGGGTTAACGCAGAAAATGTTAAAATTAAGCAATCTTATTTTGCCTGTTTGAACCCTAACATTGGCCCCAATTGTCTGAGGAAAAATTCAATGTCGCATAAGAGTAAAGAAGAAGAGGACAATTTCTCAGGAGGCTCGTTTTTATGCTGTGAATGAATGACGAAGTCCGATATCAATCGATGTAATAGGAGGATGCAGATTAACAAGGAGTATTCGGTGGCAAAAAAGTTAAAGGAAAATATATCAATATTCGGCATTGATTATGAAGGAAAGGAAGAGTTCATTCAGAAAGAAATATAAGAGTTGGAGAAGAGAGACAAGGAGGGGATGATAGCAAGGATGGCAAAATCTAGCTGTTTAAAATGATAATCGTTACCCTTAATATTAGAGGAGGAGGGATTTTTCTCAAGAGGAAAATAATTGGCTTCATGAATCAAGCAGACAAGGTTGACATTTGCTTTCTTCATGAAACAAAGATTTCTAACTTTAGTTTAAACATGGCAGAAGAACTATGGGGTGACAAGGAAGTTGAGTGGACGCATTTGGATTTGTTAGTGCTTTTATTGGCTGATTGACATCTATGTTTGGCTAAAACATAGGAAGTAGAGTACTGTCATACCCCAATTTTTGACCCTAAGATCATACATCAATTGCATTCAATCATCAATCAAGAGCACCATTGTGAAGCTTGATCTTTGATACTGTGATTATCTCTGAGGGGAATTATCGAGCATTTATAGCCTTTTTATTTGTTTACACTAACCAAAAAAATCAAAAATATATGTTTTGTCTCTTTTGTTTATATTTTACAGGTAAAAGATCGGGCAGAAATCAAAACAGCGCAAGAAAACAATTTTTGAAAATTGGAAGGTGGAAATCGATTTACCCCTGTGGGAAATCGATTTCCTGTGCGCAAAATTCAAAAAAATATAAGAGGGAAGCTTGACATCATTTTGGCACCTTTTTTATTTGATCATTTATCAATTTTCCACCTCATCAAAATTAACTCATTCATTAAACCCTCTTTAACCCCATTTTACCACTTTTTACCATTTAATTGCCACTTTAATCACCAATTAAACACAAGTTAATCACCAAACACAAAAAGACCAATTTGCCACTACTCTTGCTCCAACTCTATAAATAGAGCCCTCTACTCTCTCATTTCTTAAGCTTGGAGAGCCAAAAAATTGCTTGCAAATTCATTTCTCACCCTTTCCAAAACCCTCACCCAAAGTTCATTTTCATAAGATTGGTAAGGTTCACATTGAATCTTGCTAATTTTGAACTAAGCCTCCTACATTTCACTCTTTTCTTTGATTGTTCATCTCCATACTTGAAGGATCTACACTTTGTGCTTGTTCTTGAAGCTACTTCAACACTTTAATTCAAGAATTGGTAAATTTCTCAATTCTAAGATGTAGATCTTTGTTGCTTGTGTTCAATGCATCTTTGATGCTATATTGGTGCTATTTGATGGTGATTTGATGGAAAATTCGTGCTCCAATGGATATGTGATCATAAGGTGTTTGTATGTTTGCTTAAGTCAAGTTTTATGCCTCCTAATGCTGATTTTTTGAATGCTGCGTGCAGGAAATCGATTTCCCTCTGTAGGAAATCGATTTCCACCTTTTTTTTTTCAAAAATTTGAACTCTGGACTCAGGAAATCGATTTCCTACAGAGGTAAATCGATTTCCTGCTGGCAGAATGTGTTTTTTTTGCCTTTTTTATGCTTGTTTTGGCTTCCTACTTCCTCCACTTCATTAATATCATTGGATCTAGGATGTTGATAGGTTTGAAATGACCTAATCCATAATATTAGATGAATGATATTAATGATAGTGTGAGTTGATTATCTTTTGTGAATTTTATTCTTCTTCCTCCATTTCATTAATATCATTGGATCTAGGATGTTGATAGGTTTGAAAGAACCGAATCCATAATATTAGATGAATGATATTAATGATAGTGTGAGTTGATTATCTTTATGCATTTTATCTTCTCCTTCTCCTTTTTTCTTTTGATCGATGAAAGTCTTAATACTTTGAGAATTCTTATGGATTCTTAGTAAAGACTAGATCGTTACCTATTTTCTTTTCGTGCGGTATTGCTTTCGGAAGGCGATCTACATATCGTTCTTCTCGTATGCATTAGCACATAAAGTTTTGACCGGCCTCGTTGTAGGGTGATTTCTACATAAATCACTTGGCGATCTGCTTAACATAGCGCAATATTTCGTGTCCCGAATAAAAAAAGATCAAATATGGAAGAGAATTGTATGCGGTTGATTTAAGACTTGTGGAGGTTTTTATCGTGTAGTCGCTATGATTCTATCAAGCTTCTGATAAACCCCATTGAATTTAAATCCGAGTACATCATTCACTCACCATAGATCTTCCTACTAACTTTGATAACATACTTGACAAGTTTCAAGATGGTTATCTTTAACACTTAACAACTAACTTTAATTTTCGCACCTTTACTATACCGCTCTTTATATTACCGCACTTTATATTTCTCGCTTTATCGCTTTATTTTATCATTTCATCATATTTACTTTCCGCCATTTTTTCTTTGTCCACTTGGACATATGTTTATGCTTCTGTTATTTTTCTTTTGTCCACTTGGACCATACTTTATTTTTTTCGCTAAAACACTAATAAATAACCAAAATCTAAAAAATACATAAGGTTCTCTTTGGACTACCGGTTACTATCCCTAGCGCTTTGGAGATTCGGACTTATGGACCTAGTACCTCTGGACTCATTCTATTACTATCATGTGATTGTTCTGTCTGTCTGGCACTGTTCTGTTGTATGTTTATGTGTGCAGGTATTTCCTTGAAAGCCCTTCATGGTTAATTCCAAGGCATTGATATAAGGATTTTACCCGAAAACAGCCGTTACTCTGCCCAATTTTCGTCAGAATCTTAATGTGCTTAATGAAAAATGGTGCTAAGACAATAAGTTCATCTGGATCCCCAAGTGTTAATGTGTTGGTATTGATAAATCCAAAGGATGGGAAAACTACCTTGGCTCTTAATGTCGAGTGTTGGCTTCTTATTTGGTTAGACCGTTTCTTTCCTTAGCTTTTATTTTATGCATTAGGTTAGCCTCTTCATCTCCTCCCATTCTTAAATTTTCAAAATCTTCTCCCTTTTTCCAAAATATTCTTATGTTTGCAATCTTTTCAAAACCTTTTTTCTTAAAAATATCTTTCGCCCCTAGTGGCTTTTCTTCAAAAGTTTAGACACCGTTAATTGTCGAAACGAGTGGTTATACCCCACGATGTTGAAATTGATTGATAATAACAAGATCTTTTCCGCGTGAGAGAGCTAGTGGCATACTCGTTGATTTTATCCGAGTTGGCGCCCTTCTTTCATTTGCGATGCAAAGAACTTGTTTGTTCTCATGCTCAAGATCAATGGCTGAGTATTTCTCTCTAACGACAACAAAGTGTTTATTCGTTTTAAAAACGTTTTTCCCAAAAGCGGAACTACATTAGCTCTGACTTCTCCATTGCACCGAGGAGGTATGTAGGCCCAAAGCTTAACGCTTTGCCGAGCTTATTTTAAAAAATAAAACAAACCCTTTTTAGCACACACACACAGATTTTCAAAAAGGTTCCCGTGGAGTACCACGGATATGAGGGGTGCTTTAAACCTTCCCCTCATATAATCAACACCCGTACCTGAGATCTCTTTCTTGTTTTTTTTAAAATAAAACTTTGGGTTTTACGTTCTTTTCCCTTTTCCTTTGAAAAAATAAAGCGCGGTGGCGATTTCAAAACGGAATATTGATTCGAGTCAATCCCATGGCTTCGATATCAGATTTTTCCCCGCTACAGAAAAATGGCGACTTCACTGGGGATAACAGTTTTAAGTGTGTTAAGCCTATTTTTGTTTATCTGTGTGTTTTTATCAGTATATATTGTTGTGTGCTTTGTTTGTTTATTTTATTATTTTTTTTTTCTTTTTGGTGCTCGATGGTTCCTTTGTGATGAGATAAAGTTCTAACCCGAACTTTGGTGAGTAACTTGAGATAGGAGGTGGTAAGACCAATAGTCGCATGTCAGGAGCAATCCTTACCATGAGCGTCATATGGTGGAACCCCAATCAGTGGAGGCCTCATGGAAGGTAGTAGAGGTTGTTACGAACTATCGTGATAACGCTATTACTTTCTATAGTGAGTGTCCGTAGAAGCTGAATGACCTAGAACCCTTTTAACCAATCTAAGCCTTTTTAGGATGTAGTGCAGAAACAAGATCAAGTACCAATTTGAGCTTGTTGTCATGCGATACTACGCTCAGACGAGGTCTTTTTAGGCATATTATTGGCGCCCATGAGCAATTGTGCGTGCCGGTAATATCCGATAGAAGATTGAAAACTCTGGGAACCTTTGTAGAACCCGACTGGCAGGTACAAAAGTCCTTAGATCACGCCTTGTGGGATGGGTAGACCCATGGCTCCATGCTCGTGAAGTCGAACCTTTGAACCTGGACTGTTTGATCTTTGTGTGATTTGATGTGATCTTGTGTGCTCTTGATTGTGATTGATGCATAAACCATGCATTCATGCATTCATAAAAACGACATTCACAAATGGTTTTCAAGGAACTTAGAGACATTTTTTGAAAACATAACAGGTACCATGGATCAAAAGAGAAGCATCAAGAAGTACACTTTCAGAAATTCAAGTGCAAAAGAATTGAAAGAGCTAGCAACTTTGGTTCCTAATCTTGACAACTTCAAAAGCCGTTATGGGAAATTGATTTCTATCTTGAAGACCAAAGTGGAAAAAGGGATTCTTGAGACTCTTGTGCAGTTTTATGACCCGGTTTATCATTGTTTCACCTTTCCTGATTATCAGCTTATGCCTACTTTGGAGGAGTATTCTTATTGGATTGGTTTGCCCGTTACGGATGACATACCGTTTAGTGGTTTGGAGAAAGAGCCTCAGGTTGATGAGATAGCAGAACTCCTTCATTTAAAAATATCAGATGTAAAAGCAAACATGACCAAAAAAGGAGGAATTTGGGGGTTGACTTCTAAGTTCTTGATTGGAAAGGCTTCTATGTTGGCTAGTAAAGGAAGTATGATTGCTTTTGAGACATTTATGGCCTTGCTCATCTATGGTTTGATACTCTTTCCCAACATTGACAACTTTGTCGATGTTAATGTTATTCGGATTTTCATGATTGGGAATCCTGTGCCTACTTTGCTTGGGGATACTTATCATTCCATTCACCATAGTAATGACAAGAAAGGCGGACTTATCAATTGTTGCACTCCTTTGCTCTATAAGTGGTTTATTTCGCACTTACCTCAAGCTAAGAGCTTCCTGAACAATCCTGATGGCCTCTCGTGGTCTCAGAAGATCATGCCTCTTACTAATGGGAATATCCATTGGTACAATCCGGTTTATGACATTGGTGAGATTATTGATAGTTGTGGAGAATTCCCTAATGTACCTCTTCTTGGTATACAAGGAGGGATTACCTACAACCCCATTCTTGCAAGGCGTCAATTTTGCTACCCCATGAAGGAGCGACCCGCTAGTATTCTTGTGTCAGGAATCTTTTATCTTAATCACGATGGAAATTCGGATATGAGAAATCGGTTTGTGCGTGCTTGGCGCCATGTTGATAGGAAGAGACATTTGGGAACAAAACAATGTGTTGCTCTCAAAGACTACACTGATTGGGTTCAAGCTAGAGCTCATACTTTTCAGATGCCTTATTTACTCGAGGAGCCTTCTCTACTCGTTACTCCGCCATTGTCTTCCACTACTCCTGTTGAAAGTAGTGAAGAACATCTAGAGCTCGTGGCTAAGTTGAGAGCGGAAAGAGATGCTTTGGAGTTTGAGAACAAAGAGTTGAAGATACACTTGAAAGAAAAGGATGAAATGCTTGATATCCAAGATGGTTGGTTGATGGAAAAGGAAGATCAGATTCGTCATCAAGAAAGGTTGCTTCAACAGCATGGTGAAAAGCGAAAGAGACCACAAGAAGATTCAGTTGCATGGAAGGAAGTTGGTGATAAGCTGATGGTCGAGAATGCTCATTTGAAGGCCTTTTATGAAGATGAATTGGAGAAGCTCCGTAGGAAGCTGTAGAGAGGAGTTGGATCTTCATCAGAAGTGTTCCCTTCTAGTTTTTAGCTTTTTCCTTCGTTTTGTAATTCTGGATCTTTGAATCCTTTTGTATGCTTTTCATGACTAATGAAGAATGTTGTTATGTTTTATGTTTTTTTGCTAATGTTTGCAATTAATGTCTTAAAAGTTCCTTGAAAACCAAAATAAAATCATTTGCATGGCATTTCATGCATCATTCTGCATTTTGGTCTTGCTTCCGAGAGTATTCCCGAGGTCTTATTCAGTGTTCTTCATACAGAATCAAGCAGTCTCACCGGTATAATACTCAAGCTAACTGCAAGAAGAAGATGGAAGGTCTTGAACAAGAGAATCGCGAGCTACGTGAAGTGGTTGTTACTTTGAGATCTGGTGTGGATCGTCTCACTGCTCTAGTTGAGACATTGATGGCTGCTCAGAATCAGAATCATAATCAAGTTCCTCCTCCCAATGCCCAAGCTCAGGGTCAGACCACTGTGATTTCTGAAATTGCTGCCACAACCATTCCTGCTATTCCTGTTGGTGCTACTCAGCAACGTATGCCTAATGGATACCCCTGGGGCATGCCTGAAGGTTATTTGTCTGTTCCTGAGATGACTCGTCCGTTGACTCCTGTTATGGTCAACACCTCTCCTATTGTTCATACTGGTCCTTTTGTCCCAGAGCCCATTTATGATGCTGCTCCAAGCGAAATTCATGACAGAATGGATGGTTTCCAAGATCAGTTTGAAGAACTGCAAAAAGAGATGAAAGCCTTGCGTGGGAAAGAATTGTTTGGAAAGAATGTGCATGATCTCTGCCTTGTTCCCAATATGCAAAGCAATCCATTGCCGACTCATGAAGTGTCTGCTGTCAATATGGTTGAACATAGTTTGAGACGCTGTCGTGTGCCTAATATTTGTGCTCTACGTGGATCTTTGAAGGAGATACATGCGAGGTTTGTTAGAAAAGGAGTGATCAAGTTTAGTCATGATGGCTGTCCTTTGTGTGGTGAAGATCCTATGGGATGTGCTGCCCTCCAAGATGATGTTCAAACACTGATAGGTTTGGAGTTATTGGATGATGAGATAGACAACACTTATGTAGATCACAAGTTGCATTTGAAGCAGTTTAATGGGGTTGTGAGTAATATCACTGCGTGTAATAATTTGAGCTTCAGTGATGAAGATTTGCCTGAGGAAGGAAGAAATCATAATTTGGCTTTGCATATCTCTGTCAGTTGCAAAGAGGACTCAATGTCTAATATGTTGATTGATACTGGATCATCTCTGAATGTCATGCCAAAGTCCACTCTTGCTAAGCTGTCTTATGGTGGCACACCAATGAGATTTAGCAATGTGATTGTCAAAGCTTTTGATGGATCGAAGAAATCAGTGGTTGGAGAGGTTGATTTGCCTATTGGTATTGGACCATTTGTTTTCAAGATTACTTTTCAAGTGATGGATATTTTCCCTGCGTACAGTTGCTTATTAGGACGCCCGTGGATCCACGAGGCTGGGGCAGTTACTTCAACTCTTCACCAAAAGTTGAAATTTGTGAAAGATGGAAAGATGGTCGTTGTGAATGGAGAACAAGCTTTGCTGATTAGTCATCTCTCTTCATTCCGTACCATAGAAGCTGATGAAGTGGTCATTGGAACTGCATTCCAAGCCCTGTCTGTTAGTGATGAAATCAAAAAGGATGAAGCTTCCATTGCCTCCTTCAAAGATGCTCAGCTGGTGGTTCAGAATGGACATTCAGGAGTCTGGGGACAAGTGGTGAGTCTACAAGAGAATAGGAATAGAGCTGGTCTGGGATTTTCTGCCTCAGACAAGTCTGTGATGAAGTCTGAATCTGCTTTTCGTCCTTATCAAGAGATATTTCATAGTGCTGGGTTTCTACACCCGACTCTTCCCGAGGTGAACGCTATTGTTGAAGATGTGTCAGAGCCAGAGGTGCCAAACTTTGTGACCCATGGAAAGATGATTAAGAATTGGATCACCATTGACATTCCTGAGTGTACTCATGTCTCAAAGTAATTTGCTTTTATGTTTTTCAAAATCCTTTCATTCTGCCCAAGATGAAAGTGAAGTTGTTGGGGCTGTTTTCTGTTTGTTTAAAACATTAAAATCATCAATAAAAGTCATTTTGTTTCTGCATATAAATGCTTTTTATCTTTTTGCTTTTTCTGGAAAGTGGTAACACAAAAAACCTTAAAAAATGTTTTCATTCCTTCCCATAATCTGCACGATTACATGTTTGCATATATCTTTCCTTTTCCTGAAATAATAATCATTTGTGCAGATTAATCAATAAAACCGTTGAAAGTAATGACCCTGCGCCCTCTCCTAACTTCGAGTGTCCTGTGTATGAGGCGGAAGAAGAGAGTGATGAATGTATTCCTGATGAGATTTCCCGACTGCTTGAGCACGAGGAAGACACTATTCAGCCATATAAAGAGCCATTGGAAGTCATCAACTTGGGTTCTGAAGAGGATAAAAAGGAAGTCAAGATTGGGGCACTGCTTGGTCAAGATGTTAAGAAGAGGATGGTAGAGCTTCTTAAAGAGTATGTTGACATTTTTGCGTGGTCCTACCAAGATATGCCTGGACTGGACACAGATATTGTGGAGCATCGCTTGCCGTTGAAACCAGAATGTCCTCCTGTCAAGCAAAAGTTAAGAAGGAGTCATCCTGATATGGCAGAAAAGATTAAGAATGAGGTCTTGAAGCAGATAGATGCAGGTTTCCTTGTCACTTCTGTATATCCTCAATGGATTGCCAATATTGTGCCTGTTCCGAAGAAAGACGGAAAAGTTCGCATGTGTGTGGATTATAGAGATTTGAACAAAGCCAGTCTGAAAGATGATTTTCCTCTACCTCACATTGATATGTTGGTAGATAGCACTGCAAAATTTGAAGTTTTCTCCTTTATGGATGGTTTTTCAGGATATAACCAGATTAAAATGGCACCTGAAGACATGGAAAAGACAACCTTTATTACGCCATGGGGAACATTCTGTTACAAAGTGATGCCTTTTGGGTTGAAGAATGCTGGTGCGACATATCAGAGGGCCATGACTACTCTTTTCCATGATATGATGCACAAAGAAATTGAGGTTTATGTGGATGATATGATTGCCAAGTCCCAATCAGAAGAGGGGCACATGGAAGATCTGTTAAAGTTGTTTCAGCGTTTGAGAAAGTATCGTCTCCGCTTAAACCCAAACAAATGCACCTTTGGTGTCCGTTCTGGAAAGTTATTGGGTTTTGTTGTCAGTCAGAGAGGAATTGAAGTAGATCCTGATAAAGTCAAAGCAATTCAGGAAATGCCAGCACCAAAGACTGAAAAACAAGTGAGAGGTTTCCTCGGACGTCTGAATTATATCTCCAGGTTCATTTCCAATATAACTGCTACCTGTGAGCCAATCTTCAAGTTGTTAAAGAAAAATCAGGGATGTGTGTGGAATGAGGATTGTCAGAAAGCTTTTGACAACATCAAAGAATATCTGCTTGAACCTCCCATTTTGCTCCCTCCAGTTGAGGGAAGACCTCTGATTATGTACCTCACAGTGCTTGAAAACTCAATGGGATGTGTGTTGGGTCAGCATGACGAGTCTGGTCGAAAAGAGTATGCAATATACTACCTTAGCAAAAAGTTTACCGAGTGCGAAACAAGATACTCGCTGCTTGAGAAAACTTGCTGTGCTTTGGTGTGGGCTGCTCGCCGACTGAGACAGTATATGTTGAACCACACCACCCTATTGATCTCCAAAATGGGTCCAATTAAGTATGTATTTGAGAAACCTGCATTACTGGAAGGATTGCTCGCTGGCAAATGTTGTTATCAGAATATGATATTGAATATCGAGCTCAGAAAGCTGTGAAAGGAAGTGTGTTGGCAGAGTACCTCGCTCACCAACCAATTGATGATCATCAATCTATCAGGATGGACTTCCCAGATGAAGATATAATGTATTTGAGATCTCAAGATTGGGATGAACCATTGCCAGAAGAAGGGCCTGATCCCGAATCCAAATGGGGTTTGATTTTTGATGGAGCTTCTAATATTCATGGCCATGGAATTGGCGCCATTATCATCACTCCACATGGATCACATGTCCCTTTCACTGCAAGGATATGTTTTGACTGTACAAATAATATTGCTGAGTATGAAGCTTGCATCATGGGACTTGAAGAGGCCATTAATCTGAGAATTAAGATTCTTGATGTTTATGGAGATTCTGCGCTTGTGATTAATCAGATTAAAGGAGAATGGGAAACTCGTCATCCTGGCTTGATCCCTTACAAAGATTACGCCAGAAGGTTATTGACATTCTTCAACAAAGTTGAATTCCACCACATCCCTCGAGATGAGAATCAGATGGCCGATGCTTTAGCCACGTTGTCTTCCATGTACAAAGTGAATTTCCATAATGAGGAACCTCAAATTACAATCAGACGTCTCGATAGACCTGCCCATGTATTTGCAGTTGAGGAGGCAACAGATGAAAAGCCTTGGTATTTCGATATTAAGCACTTCCTCCAAACTCAAGAGTACCCACTTGGGGCATCAAATAAAGACAAGAAAACTTTGAGGAGATTGGCTGGCAGTTTCTTCATCAATGCTGATGTTTTGTATAAAAGGAATTATGACATGGTCTTGCTCAGATGCGTGGATAGACACGAAGCAGACATGTTGATGCATGAAATTCATGAAGGTTCTTTTGGTACCCATGCCAATGGACATTCGATGGCTAAAAAGATGCTTAGAGCAGGTTACTATTGGTTGACAATGGAATCTGATTGCTACAAGTTTGTAAAGAAGTGTCACAAGTGTCAAGTGTATGCTGACAAGATTCATGTGCCTCCGACACTTCTCAATGTTATTTCCTCTCCATGGCCTTTCTCTATGTGGGGTATTGATATGATTGGCATGATTGAACCCAAGGCTTCGAATGGACATCGATTCATCCTGGTAGCAATCGATTACTTCACTAAGTGGGTAGAAGCTGCTTCATATGCTAATGTAACAAAGCAAGTTGTGGTCAGATTTATCAAGAACAACATCATCTGCAGATATGGTGTACCAAGCAAGATCATCACTGATAATGGCTCGAATCTGAACAATAGCATGATGAGAGAATTGTGTGAAAGCTTCAAGATTGAACATCACAACTCTTCGCCTTATAGGCCAAAGATGAATGGAGCTGTTGAAGCAGCAAATAAGAACATTAAGAAAATTGTGCAAAAGATGGTTGTTACGTACAAGGACTGGCATGAGATGCTCCCATTTGCTTTGCATGGGTACCGTACATCTGTTCGTACTTCAACAGGGGCAACTCCCTTTTCTTTGGTTTATGGCATGGAAGCAGTGCTCCCTATTGAGGTTGAGATTCCATCATTGAGAATTTTAATGGAAACTAAGTTATCTGAGGCTGAATGGTGTCAGAGCAGGTTTGATCAATTGAATTTGATAGAAGAGAAAAGAATGACGGCTTTATGCCATGGTCAGTTATACCAGAAAAGAATGAAGAAAGCATTTGATAAGAAGGTTCGACCTCGTGTATTCAGAGAAGGCGACCTCGTGCTCAAAAGGATCTTGTCTTTCACCTCCGATTCAAGGGGCAAGTGGACTCCTAATTTTGAAGGACCATATGTTGTTAAGAAAGCCTTCTCTGGCGGTGCATTAATTCTTGCAACTATGGATGGAGAAGAGCTCCCACGTCCCGTGAATGCTGATGTAGTCAAGAAATACTTCGCCTAAATAATAAAAGAACAGCTCGCTAAGTCGAAAACCCGAAAGGGCGGCTTAGGCAAAAAAGAGCGTCTCGGTGGATTGAAAACCCGAAAAGGCGGTCCAGGCAAAAATTAGAGACATAAATAGAATAAAATACCCGGTGGATTGAAAACCCGAAAGGGCGGTCCAGGCAAAAGTTAGGGATTCATGGCAAGTAACTACATCAGACAAGACTTGATCATCAGCAGTCATCTGTTATCATGAAGAAGTTCAACACTTTTCAACGGAAGCCTTTGCTCAGGAATTCCCAGTTGAGAGAGAGGATGGGGTCATTACATTTCAATGTACCTTTTCCACAAAATTACCACTTTCCAAACTTTGTAATAATCTATGGGGTCCTGCCTTTTGCAGGCTACCATTCCATTAAAAAAGTTTGAGCCTTTATCTTTTATTGGCAATCTTATTTCTTTCATATCTCTCAAAATGTCATTTATTGTTGATAGTAATTTTGAAAACAAAGAGAAAGTTGATTTCAACAAAATCCTTTTGAAAATTATAAAAGAATTTTTACTTTGATTCATGAGTGCATTACAAGGAATGGATATGTTGATGTATTCATATGCAGAAGAACGTATTACACTCAATACACCTTTGGCCTGGTTCGAGTTTGGTTTAGAACTCAACTACGGTGTTCTCTCAGCTTCAATGTTCCCTAGTGTTGGGTAGCATATATTTTGAAGCCATCGAAAGATTGCTGGCAGTTTCTGCTTTGGTGTTCAGCTTGGGACATGCTTGATTATGTCATCTTCGTACACCATCTCTTTCTACCTCCAGTGGAACGTTGGTAGTTCATCGTCAGTGGTACGTCGATGTATATCTCTCTCTACCTCCAGTGGGACGTTGGTAGTTCACCTTCAGTGGAACGTTGGTGTATTTGGTTATCTTCATCGTCAGTGGTACGTCGATGTATTTCTCTTCAATACCTTCAGTGGAACGTTGGTAGTTCACCTTCAGTGGAACGTTGGTGTATTTTGTTATCTTCATCGTCAGTGGTACGTCGATGTATATCTCTTTCTACCTCCAGTGGGACGTTGGTAGTTCACCTTCAGTGGAACGTTGGTGTATTTTGTTATCTTCATCGTCAGTGGTACGTCGATGTATATTTCTTTCTACCTCCAGTGGAACGTTGGTAGTTCACCTTCAGTGGAACGTTGGTGTATTTTGTTATCTTCACCTTCAGTGGAACGTGGGTATGTGTTATCGTTAATGGTACGGCGATACATCTCTTTCTACCTCCAGTGGAACGTTGGTAGTTCACCTTCAGTGGAACGTTGGTGCATTTTGTTGTCTTCATCGTCAGTGGTACGTCGATGTATGTCTCTTTATACCTTCAGTGGAACATCGGTAGTTCACCTCCAGTGGAATGTTGGTAGTTCACCTTCAGTGGGACGTTGGTGTATTTTGTTACCTTCATCGTCAGTGGTACGTCGATGAATTATCTCTTTTCATATCATCAGTGGTACGGTGGTATATCTCTCTTCATATCATCAGTGGTACGGTGGTATAACTCTC
Organism: Vicia villosa; assembly: GCF_029867415.1. Lineage (NCBI taxonomy): Eukaryota > Viridiplantae > Streptophyta > Magnoliopsida > Fabales > Fabaceae > Vicia > Vicia villosa. The sequence goes on from NW_026705057.1 coordinate 262,044, forward strand.
TTCATATCATCAGTGGTACGGTGGTATATTTCTTCTTCATGCCTTCAGTGGAACGTTGGTATGTGTTATCGTCAGTGGCACGGCGGTACATCTCTTCAATCATCAGTGGTACGATGGTGTGATTTCTATTAATGGAAGATTGGCATTCTAATTCAGGATGCATACTTTCTCATCCCCAGTGAAAGAGGATGTTCCTTTTTTCTCATCCCCAGTGAAAGAGGATACTATAACCTCTCTGACACGAAGTGTTTTCCCCAGAGAAGTTTCTTTTCCCACCAAAGTTCCGTCTCTCCAACAAAGTCTTACCTTCCCCAGTGGAACTTCTAAGACGTTTGTTTCCCCAGCGGAGTTATAGCAAGACATTTGTTTTCCCCAGTGGATCACTTGTTATTCCCCCCAGTGTTGTCATGCTTTATTATCATCACATGCATTCATTAACATTGCATTGCATCTTAGGCTCAAAAATTGTGTTTTATATATTTAAGTCTCTTCGATCTTTGTCAAAACGAAGATTTCCAATCATCGTATCTCCAAATCGAAGAAACTTAAATAGGGGCATCTGTCATACCCCAATTTTTGACCCTAAGATCATACATCAATTGCATTCAATCATCAATCAAGAGCACCATTGTGAAGCTTGATCTTTGATACTGTGATTATCTCTGAGGGGAATTATCGAGCATTTATAGCCTTTTTATTTGTTTACACTAACCAAAAAAATCAAAAATATATGTTTTGTCTCTTTTGTTTATATTTTACAGGTAAAAGATCGGGCAAAAATCAAAACAGCGCAAGAAAACAATTTTTGAAAATTGGAAGGTGGAAATCGATTTACCCCTGTGGGAAATCGATTTCCTGTGCGCAAAATTCAAAAAAATATAAGAGGGAAGCTCGACATCATTTTGGCACCTTTTTTATTTGATCATTTATCAATTTTCCACCTCATCAAAATTAACTCATTCATTAAACCCTCTTTAACCCCATTTTACCACTTTTTACCATTTAATTGCCACTTTAATCACCAATTAAACACAAGTTAATCACCAAACACAAAAAGACCAATTTGCCACTACTCTTGCTCCAACTCTATAAATAGAGCCCTCTACTCTCTCATTTCTTAAGCTTGGAGAGCCAAAAAATTGCTTGCAAATTCATTTCTCACCCTTTCCAAAACCCTCACCCAAAGTTCATTTTCATAAGATTGGTAAGGTTCACATTGAATCTTGCTAATTTTGAACTAAGCCTCCTACATTTCACTCTTTTCTTTGATTGTTCATCTCCATACTTGAAGGATCTACACTTTGTGCTTGTTCTTGAAGCTACTTCAACACTTTAATTCAAGAATTGGTAAATTTCTCAATTCTAAGATGTAGATCTTTGTTGCTTGTGTTCAATGCATCTTTGATGCTATATTGGTGCTATTTGATGGTGATTTGATGGAAAATTCGTGCTCCAATGGATATGTGATCATAAGGTGTTTGTATGTTTGCTTAAGTCAAGTTTTATGCCTCCTAATGCTGATTTTTTGAATGCTGCGTGCAGGAAATCGATTTCCCTCTGTAGGAAATCGATTTCCACCTTATTTTTTTTCAAAAATTTGAACTCTGGACTCAGGAAATCGATTTCCTACAGAGGTAAATCGATTTCCTGCTAGCAGAATGTGTTTTTTTTGCCTTTTTTATGCTTGTTTTGGCTTCCTACTTCCTCCACTTCATTAATATCATTGGATCTAGGATGTTGATAGGTTTGAAATGACCTAATCCATAATATTAGATGAATGATATTAATGATAGTGTGAGTTGATTATCTTTTGTGAATTTTATTCTTCTTCCTCCATTTCATTAATATCATTGGATCTAGGATGTTGATAGGTTTGAAAGAACCGAATCCATAATATTAGATGAATGATATTAATGATAGTGTGAGTTGATTATCTTTATGCATTTTATCTTCTCCTTCTCCTTTTTTCTTTTGATCGATGAAAGTCTTAATACTTTGAGAATTCTTATGGATTCTTAGTAAAGACTAGATCGTTACCTATTTTCTTTTCGTGCGGTATTGCTTTCGGAAGGCGATCTACATATCGTTCTTCTCGCATGCATTAGCACATAAAGTTTTGACCGGCCTCGTTGTAGGGTGATTTCTACATAAATCACTTGGCGATCTGCTTAACATAGCGCAATATTTCGTGTCTTGAATAAAAAAAGATCAAATATGGAAGAGAATTGTATGCGGTTGATTTAAGACTTGTGGAGGTTTTTATCGTGTAGTCGCTATGATTCTATCAAGCTTCTGATAAACCCCATTGAATTTAAATCCGAGTACATCATTCACTCACCATAGATCTTCCTACTAACTTTGATAACATACTTGACAAGTTTCAAGATGGTTATCTTTAACACTTAACAACTAACTTTAATTTTCGCACCTTTACTATACCGCTCTTTATATTACCGCACTTTATATTTCTCGCTTTATCGCTTTATTTTATCATTTCATCATATTTACTTTCTGCCATTTTTTCTTTGTCCACTTGGACATATGTTTATGCTTCTGTTATTTTTCTTTTGTCCACTTGGACCATACTTTATTTTTTTCGCTAAAACACTAATAAATAACCAAAATCTAAAAAATACATAAGGTTCTCTTTGGACTACCGATTACTATCCCTAGCGCTTTGGAGATTCGGACTTATGGACCTAGTACCTCTGGACTCATTCTATTACTATCCTATGATTGTTCTGTCTGTCTGGCATTGTTCTGTTGTATTTTTATGTGTGTAGGTATTTCCTTGAAAGCCCTTGATGGTTAATTCCAAGGCATTGATATAAGGATTTTACCCGAAAACAGCCGTTACTCTGCCCAATTTTCGTCAGAATCTTAATGTGCTTAATGAAAAATGGTGCTAAGACAATAAGTTCATCTGGATCCCCAAGTGTTAATGTGTTGGTATTGATAAATCCAAAGGATGGGAAAACTACCTTGGCTCTTAATGTCGAGTGTTGGCTTCTTATTTGGTTAGACCGTTTCTTTCCTTAGCTTTTATTTTATGCATTAGGTTAGCCTCTTCATCTCCTCCCATTCTTAAATTTTCAAAATCTTCTCCCTTTTTCCAAAATATTCTTATGTTTGCAATCTTTTCAAAACCTTTTTTCTTAAAAATATCTTTCGCCCCTAGTGGCTTTTCTTCAAAAGTTTAGACACCGTTAATTGTCGAAACGAGTGGTTATACCCCACGATGTTGAAATTGATTGATAATAACAAGATCTTTTCCGCGTGAGAGAGCTAGTGGCATACTCGTTGATTTTATCCGAGTTGGCGCCCTTCTTTCATTTGCGATGCAAAGAACTTGTTTGTTCTCATGCTCAAGATCAATGGCTGAGTATTTCTCTCTAACGACAACAAAGTGTTTATTCGTTTTAAAAACGTTTTTCCCAAAAGCGGAACTACATTAGCTCTGACTTCTCCATTGCACCGAGGAGGTATGTAGGCCCAAAGCTTAACGCTTTGCCGAGCTTATTTTAAAAAATAAAACAAACCCTTTTTAGCACACACACACACAGATTTTCAAAAAGGTTCCCGTGGAGTACCACGGATATGAGGGGTGCTTTAAACCTTCCCCTCATATAATCAACACCCGTACCTGAGATCTCTTTCTTGTTTTTTTTAAAACAAAACTTTGGGTTTTACGTTCTTTTCCCTTTTCCTTTGAAAAAATAAAGCGCGGTGGCGATTTCAAAACGGAATATTGATTCGAGTCAATCCCATGGCTTCGATATCAGATTTTTCCCCGCTAGAAGTACAACCTAATACAACTGTGAATCTTGCATGTGTAAAATGAACAAACCAGGTACAAGCAAGATGTTACATGGAATGTTATGACATCGCGCCTGCAGAACTGGAAGAAAGATTTAGTTTGTACTCAACATATACAGAATATTCTATGTGAATATTTTGTAATCCTATGTGGCGCATTTTTAAAGGTCAAAAGAATAATTGAAGAATCAGATCAGAAGATTGAAGATTCGGGAAGAATCCGATCAGAAGATTGAAGATTCAGCAGTTTCTAAATTAGGAAACTCATCATTAGAAGACCTTATTTATAGCAGAATATTTCTGTATATTTGTAACAGCAAGGAGTGCTGCGATTTGTAAGCCCAAATCCAATTGGGACCAGGTTAATAGGAAACTTTTGTAACCTAGTTTAAGATAGAAAACCTTGTTTTAAACGATGTAGTCATTAGAGTTTCTATAGGTATACCACCCAGGTTATAGGATGGATGCCATGTCCTTCTCGAAACTTGTAGGTTAGAGAAGTGACTGTCCTTACTCGAAACCTGTAGGTAAGAGTTGCGTATTGTAAACTTGATTGAAGCTGTGAAGCAAGATCAAGTATGTGTTCATTGTTAATTGTGTAAATCACTGTTGCAGGGTTGTAACAGTTAGGTATCACTAGGGAGTGAGCAGAGGTTCTCTTGTCTTGGATGGAATTCTGAGATAAAGGTTGCATTGGGTAGTGACTAGGTAAACCAGATGTTGTTTACATAAAATAGTACTACTGATAGTGAAATCTTCTTCCTGGTTTGGTAGCCCTCGGAGTAGGTAGTTAGACCGAACTCGGTTAACAATTAATTATGTTATTTATCTTTTGCATTATTTGTTCAGTTATGAATGTTATGACTTTGTTTATAACATCAGGTTCAGAAGTGTTAGTTGTTCCTGAACAGAACTATATAAAGATTATGATCTGGTTATGTCTACTGAACATATGTGATCCCAGGTTTAATTGACTACTGTTTAGGAGTAATTAATTAATGAGGGATCTATCTATTCTGCTTATGCTACATTAATAACAAATTAGATGTCTTGACATCGGGATTGACATCCGAGTCTATCATACCAGAATTTTCAATGTATCAGAGCATGCATCTTGTCTGTTTCTGGATGAGATTCATGAGGGATAAATTCTGGTTGTGGTAAAAGTAGAAGATTGTTTGAACAAAGAATGTTCATATTGTATGGTCCCTTGAAGTGGAGGATGGACCTATATGATTAGACCTACCTGACCTAAGAGCTGCGATGCTGGAACAAGGAGTGCTAAATCCAAAGACTTCACGCGGGAGTGAAGAACTTGAATTTCAGAACTAATTCGGCCGGTATCTATGAACAGAGAAGAACCGCTTCAAAACCTTCACGCGGGAATGAAGATATTGATAAGGTAATCTCTGTACCTTTTGTGAGTTTGTCAGGTCAGGATTTTGGTTACGTCTAGTCAGTTTCTTGGTGCAGAAGCAAGCATTGTTCCAGATTGAGCATCAATCAATCTGTAGTTGTCATGCTTACTACTAACACTTAAAGTAAGCATTGTGTGAATTCTGTTGAGGTATGACTATTTTCCGCTGCATAGTCTCTGAGAAACCCCAGGGTTATGTATAATCAACATAATGTATGGCAGGTATTAACAACTATAATTAAAGGGACAAAGATACTTGAGTATCCTCTCAAGTCCACTCATAATGACATAGTTTATTAGAGCTGATGAATGTTAACAGATTAACGATATTCATAATTATCTGCAAGTGTGTACCTTGAAATTTTCAAGGTTGAATTATTCCTAGAAGGAGGAACAAATGTTCTATTATTCGTTAGGACATTAAGAACTGGTATGCAGCTACCAGCTGAAGAACAGATGTTCTGGTGCTAAACTAATGTAGTGTGAAAACATTGGTTTGGAACCTACTCTTGGTCTAGAAGAGGAGACATCTGGCTAAGTTAATCAGGACACGATTAACATGTGCTCAGTTTCAATAAGAAAACTCATAAAGGTATTCCTTTCTAATCCTTTGTATTTTACTTATGAAGAGCATATATCTGTAAGTTTCCTCTGATCAACAAAACCATATAAGAATTCATAACCATAGAGCAGTTGTTGGAGCTGAATATTGTGTCTCTTTCACAGTGAAATATGGTTAAGAATGTGTACTTCCCTAGTTGTTATCCAGAAAGGGTATTGTTGTTTGAAATCAAGGAAGTCAGATGGATCTGACTAATTCCGTGCCATGCTATAACTAAGTCTATTCCAGAAACCTAGCTGAGGGAATCTCCTCTACAGGTACAGACTATGGCATCCTTCATCTCAAAATCAGAATCAAAGTCTGAAGAAAATGTTAATTGAGATGCTGGCTATTTTTTCCTTGATATGTCTGGATATTGCTGATAATTGGATTATTCTATTATTAACCTGAGTGTTGTCAATTTGATATTAAAGATGTTAACCAAGAACCATGAAGGATGATGTTATATCTAATGTTACAACATCTCAAGATCTTCAGCTATTTGTTTATCTTCCTAGAACAAAAATTATAAATGTGAAGAGGTAATCAGTTAGAATGACCTAGTGTAAGTAGCAAATTCCAACTGAAAAGCTGGTACGCACTTTGACGGGAGACTTAGTACTTATTAGGTTTAGAACCTGGATGCTGGACTGTGAAGAAGTTCTTCTAGCCACGATTTCTCAATTATCTTCACACATCAAAGAAGAGGGCAAGAGTCTATGATGTTGCATACTGATTCTGCTAAATATCTTGATGGGAGCTAGATATTTACAAGGTCTGTATAAAACAATTCAGACGTGTATATTGAAGATCAATTTACGGTTATAAAATCATAGTTTCTTCTATTTCAAGTTAGAGTGTGGCAATCTGGATCTTGTGTAGGAAGCAAACTGAGTTTCCTGAACTTGGAAATTGTGGCAAATTCCAAATGAAGGGAACTTCAAGGACAAACATCTAAGATGTCCTAAAAGTTGTATATCTCAGGGTGAGTAAAAGAGTATGAAGATCAACAAAGACAATGTTTTTCCGCTTCTATCCATCTTCAAAGTCTTTTCAAAGAATAATCTTGAATAAGAATAACAAAGTCACACAAAAACCTTAGAACATAACTCAAATCATGTTTATCCTCAAAGACCAGCAAAGAATATTCTTTGCATTATCATCTAACGACATGAATTGATGGTGTGTATCACTTGTTCTGATCTAAGTGCGTGATCCAACCTATGCACAAGTCCACCTGGTGCAGTTTGTTCTCAAATAACATGTCTTGATAAAGACTTTGGTTAAAGTCCATGTATGTTGTTTAAATTGCTCAGGTTTATAGAGTCTTTTCGTTTTTATTGAGTCTTGTATGAGTCCCTCATGTTCTTCTTTCTGATATGAGAAGTGTCTAGAGTCTAGGTTATGATTGTCTATTTAAGTCAATCATAGGGTTAAAGGGTAGTGTTCAGGCATTGTTAAGTCTGAGGTCATTCTTTATAACTGTTTGGTAAAGAATAAAGAGTCTTGTTTCAAGTCGTGAACACAAATCGTTTCTTGTGTTCCAAGTCCTCTATAGAGAAAGTGTTTTCTCTATGGATTGTCAAGAGTTTGTTTGAGTTCAGATGAGCTTGTGTCTTAAGTGGTACGGACATCACAAGGTACGTATTTCCTGGAAGGACTAGGAATATACATTAGAAGTTTGAAAAAGCAACATTATTGTCTAAAGTGGAAGTTCAGGCATAATGTGGATTAGAATGGACAGGTTCTGATCTGGATGTTAGTAATGTGTTCTGGCAATACATAATTACTTTCATGATGAAGACTTCACTTAGTGAAGATGACTATGAAGACAAAAGTTCTATGATCGGATCAACACAGCTAAGGATAAAGGAGAATCTCTTCTGTTCAAGGAGTATGTTAATCAATGTGTGAGATTGAAAAACACCTTATCAAGAAGGATTTCGAAGTGTCTTAAGCAGACCATGATCTGATTCAAACATGGTAAGGTTATGCTCAACAAAATTCAAGGAGTGGCAGTTTTGTTTGTTTAGATTGTGGCAACCTCTGTGTGTGTGCTTCTAGTATCAAGAGGTCATATGTTGATCGTTTCTGAAGGAGACAAGTTCTTAGGCAAGGGTCTGTTGAAAAAAAGGGAATGAAACTTGTGGAGAATACTGGTAGTACAAATTCAGACACAATGTTATGACATTCTACTTCTGGTGTAAGTATTTATTGTGAGGAACAAATTTTCTATAGTGAGTGTGTTCAGCAGGATTGTTGAACAGAGGGTGCGGCTCTTGAAGATATAAAGATGAGTCTTATATTTTCCATTCTTCATTTCAAGCTTATTCTGTTGGGGAAGCTCAGACTATCTCGGATAGGGGGAGTAACTTCTTTTGTCAAGAAAAATTCTTGGTTAAAAATACTTTTACATCATGAAGAAAATGTGATTCTTTTGTCAATTATTTGTGAATGGTTCAAGATAACCATGTGCAAATAGTAACCACGATTCCTTCTCAACACTAATGAGGTAGTTGCATGTCTAACAGTCTCAAGGTGTTCAGTACAACAGAAGTCTATGTCTATGACTAGTGAGTAAGTAGGGAGTCTGTTAATTGGTCCAAATGATGCTCTGTCTTAATCTTTTACGGAATCTTGGGCTATGTGCCTGAAGGAAAGAAAAGTGACAATGTCTGACATGATGTCATGACATGTTTTAAGACATGGAATCTTCAACGTCAAACAAGGAAATCTGACTTGAAGTTTATCTACGCATCAGTGGTCGGTGTAAAGTACAATCAATGACTATGCATGCACTGGTAATTTAAGATAACTCCTATCAGAAAAACAGTCAAAACTGCTTTGGAAAGAGTAATTGCTGATGGAACTGTTTCCTAATTAATCGTTTGACCATTGAACAAGACCAAAGACCATCGTTATTTCCTATAATCTCCATTGGCTATATAATAGCATCTCCGTGAATTGCAGAAATCAAACTCTCTCAAAATGTCGTTCGTGTGTGATCTTGTGAGTCGAGTCTGGGTTTGGTATTGTGACGGGTTGCTATACCAAAACCTCCTTAGAAAAAGAAAAACACGGGCTGGGGATGTTGATGGTCTCTACAATGGGTTTTTCTGCAATAACAACAAAGATGTTCCACTATATACAACCTTCAGTATAGGAATCATTTTCGTTGTGATTTGTGACCTGAGTAATGAACACAATTGTGATTTGTGTTCTGAGTTACTAGGACTGGTGGACCGTTTTCACTCAAGTCCTCTCTCGAGGTCTAAGCTAGGATTCGGTTTCTGGTACAAGACTAAGGAAGGGGTGCCTTATGCCACCATTGGTCCTCCAAGACAAAGGTCTTTTCACATCATCTTCCTCATGAACATCAGTGTTGCATAAAGGTGTTCCACTGCATATTATGACATCGGTCTAGTCTTTGTCATATTATTTCTAAAAAGGGCGAGAGAATATCATCTTCTGATTTTGCTACTTTAAAAAGAAACAAAGGATTTTGTAGCAGACTGAAGATGTTATGATGTGGTACAAGTCCCGAAGAACAGAAGGTAAAAAAAATTCCAATTATGAGAATGTAAAATCTGTTCTTCCTTGGTGTCTTGAAGTATTTATGTTTTACTGCACTTTTAATGAATATTTAGTTTTGGCCAAAATATGCCAAAGGGGGAGATTGTTAGTGCTTTTATTGGCTGATCGGCATCTATGTTTGGCTAAAACATAATACCAGTAAAACATAATACAACTGTGAATCTTGCAAGTGTAAAATGAACAAAACAGGTACAAGCAAGATGTTACATGGAATGTCATGACATCAACTCATGACATCGCGCCTGCAGAACTGGAAGAAAGTTTAAGTTTGTAATCAACAGATACAGAATATTCTATGTGAATATTTTGTAATCCTATGTGGCGCATTTTTAAAGATTGAAAGAATAATTGAAGAATCAGATCAGAAGATTGAAGATTCAAGAAGAATCGGATCAGAAGATTGAAGATTCAGCAGTTTCCAAATTAGGAAACTCATGATTAGAAGACCTTATTTGTAGCAGAATATTTCTACATATTTGTAACAGTAAGGAGTGCTGCGATTTGTAAGCCCAAATCCAATTGGGATCAGGTTGTAAATAGGAAACTTTTGTAACCTATTTTAAGATAGAAAACCTTGTTTTAAACGATGTAGTCATTAGGGTTTCTATAGGTAGACCACCCAGGTTGTGGGATGGCTGCCATGTCCTTCTCCAAACCTGTAGGTTAGAGAAGTGATTGTCCTCACTCGAAACCTGTAGGTAAGAGTTAAGTATTGTAAACTTGAATGAAGCTATGATGCAAGATCAAGTTTGTGTTCATTGTTAATTGTGTAAATAGTTGTTGCAGGGTTGTAACAGTTAGGAATTACTAGGGAGTGAGCAGAGGTTCTCTTGTCTTGGATGGAGTTCTAAGATAAAGGTTGCATTGGGTAGTGACTTGGTAAACCAGAGGTTGTTTATCTGTAAACCAGAGGTTGCTTACATAAAATAGTACTACTGGTAGTGAAATCTTCTTCCTGGCTTGGTAGCCCCCTAAGTAGGTAGTCAGGCCGAACTGGGTTAACAATTAACTGTGTTATTTATCTTCTTCAATATTTGTTCAGTTCTGAATGTTATGACTTTGTTTATAACATCAGGTTCAGAAGTGTTAGCTGTTCCTGAACAGAACCATATAAAGATTATGATCTGGTTATGTCTACTGAAAATATATGATCCCTGGTCTGGAGAAGTTTGATTAGGCTGAAGAATATGGCAGTGGGTGAGGAATGGTGCATAGGCGGTGACTTTAACTCGGTATTATTCAAGGATGATAGGAGAGGGAAATGTGCAGGCAGCGATGGTAGGGATTATGGTGAATTGCTTAATTTTGTGGAAGAGATGGATACTATTGATCTTCCTTGTATGGGAGGGAATTTTACTTGGTTCAGTGGAAACGGTCAAGCAATGCGTAAATTGGATCGCTTTCTTCTCACTAGAAACTTGATATCTCTTTGGAAGTTTGATTGTTAGGCTATGGGCAAGAGAGTTTTATCAGATCATTGTCCGGTGTGGCTGAAATCTGGAGGTAATGACTAGGGACCTAAACCTTTTAGGTTTAACAATGGTTGGTATAAACACAAAGATTTTGATTCATTTATGAAGAAGGAGTGGAGTTTGTTGTCTATCAGAGGTAGAGGAGACTACATGCTTTACGAGAAATTAAAAAGGCTCAAACTAAAATTAAAGGATTGGAATACATAAGTCTATGGTTGGTTAGATTTGATAATTGAATAACAACATGAATTAGATCAATTCTTGGCTGCGAATGCAGGGGGTGACATAACTGATGCTGTTGAGGCAAGAAGAGTAGCAGCTGGAGAAATATGGAGTAAATTGGAGATCAGAGAAGGTAAGCTAAGACAAAAGTCAGGTAAAATCTGGTTTAAGGAAAAAGTCCTCAACTCCAAATTCTTCCACAGTTCACTTAAGGAGAGAGTTCGTAGAAACTCCATAAACATGGTGGAGACGCCTACAAGTCTGATGGAGGAAATTGAAGAGGTAAAATCTCAAGTTCGTGATCATTTTGAAAGCGTTTTTAAAGAGCCTTGCAACGTTAGACCTGTTCCTGTGAGTATTAATTTTAAAAGGCTAGAGATCGATGTGGCTGCGAATATGGAGCGTCCTTTCACCACTGAGGAGATTAAAGATGCTGTTTGGAATTGCGATGGCAGCAAGACTCTAGGACCAGACGGATTTACCTTGGCTTTCTTCAAAAACCATTGGGAAATACTGAAAGTAGACATTCAGAATTTCGTGACAGATTTCTAAGAGAAGGCTATATTAATAAAGGCATGTTCTTCCTCTTTTATATCGTTAACTCCAAAAGTGCTAAACCCATAATCCCTATCGGAGTATCGCCCTATATGTCTTGTAGGGAGTCTTCAAAAATTTTTGTCAAAGCCTCTTGCTGGTCTCCTTAAGGATGTTATCGAGTATCTGATTTGAGCCAAATAGAGTGCCTTCATAAAAAACCGAAACATTCTCGATGGTATTCTGATGGTAAGTGAAGTGATGGATATGGCAAAGAGAGAGGGGACGAAATGCTAGGTTCTGAAGGTATATTTCGAGAAAGCTTACGATTGCGTCAGTTAGGATTACTTAAGATATGTCATGAAGAAGATGGGTCTCGGGAACAAGTGGTTAAGCTGGATGGAGGCAAGTGTGTTTACGAGTTCTGGCCATAATTCTGAACGGGAGCTGTACGAAAGATTTCAAAGTTGAGCGTGGTTTACGACAAGGACATCCCTTATCTCCGTTGTTGTTTGTTATTGCCATGGAAGGCCTAACTAGTATCATGGAGAAAGCTTCTAGTCTAGAAAATTACAAAGGGTTTATGTTCGGTGATAATGACATAGTAGACATCCTGCACTTTGTCGACGACACCATTATATTGAGTGATAAAGGTGATCAAAATCTGTGGAGTTTGAAGTCGATTCTTAAGGGATTTGAACTTATGGCTGGTCTGAAGATAAATTTCTATAAAGCAACATCTACGGGATTAATTTAAGTGATAGTACTCTTCAAATGTCGTCCACTTTTATGACTTGTGGAATAGGCATATCTCTGTTCAAGTTCTTAGGAGTTATGGTGGGTGAAAGCCCGAGTAAGGCGATGATGTGGAAAGATAAGTTTAAAGACATTAGGAGGAGATTAGAAAAGTGGAGAGGGAGATGTCTTTCTATAGGAGGAAAGGTGGTCTTGTTAAATTCGATTTTGAATGCAATCCCTTTGTATTCGATTTCGTTTTACCGAGCTACAAAAAAGATTATAAAGGAAATCAAGAGCATTCAAAGAAGATTTCTATGGAGGGGGTGGAAGGAGGGAGAGGTATAAGTTGGGTAAGTTGGCGCAAAGTGTGTAGATCTAAAGAAGACGGAGGTTTGGGCATTAGAGACATACATAGCATGAATGTCTTGCTTCTAATGAAGTTGAAATGGAGAATAGTGTCAGAGGAGAATGCAGATTGGTCAAAACTAATTAAGCATAGGCATATTAATCAAGAGGTGAAGATGTTTGTCAATGATACGGGAGTTATAACCAAGATAGACTCCATTTTGGTGGTGTGATTTAATCATGATCAATGACTGCGAAGGTTCCAAGGGCCTGTCGAATCCTGATTTGTTTCATTGTAGGGTTAAAAATGGAGACACTGTGTCGTTCTAGTTCAACAGGTGGGTGGGAAATTAGGCTGTGTTAGAAGCGTACCCGGAGTAGTATGCCAAAGCAGAAACACCGTTTATGTTTGTCGTGGATGAAGTATTTTGGGAAGGTGAGGAGTGGGTGTGGGATTCGAGTAGATTCCTGCGATAAACAGATGAAGATGAAGCAAAAATATTGTGTTTGCTGCAAGAGGAACTGCCGCAGATCAGCCAGGTGAATATGGGCAGAGACGAAATTTATTGGGCAGCAGATGAAGATAAAGGCTTCTCCGTTAAAGGGTGTGCAACTGAGTTTATAAGACTTGATGAGGACTCAGAGCTGCAGACAATAGATTTAAGGAGAATAAGATTTTTTTGGAAAATTAAAGCTCCTTCAAAGGTGGACATTTTCGCATGGAGGTATGTTTTTGGAAGGTTACCAACTAGAGACCAATTGAAATTAAGAGGTGTTTTAGTTGATGATAAAGATTTTTTTCGTGTTTTTTGTTTTCATGACATGGAGAATTCCCATCACCTATTTGATAGTTGCCCTTTCACTAGAAGAATTTGGAGCAAAGTTGGCGAGTGGCTAGGGGATTCGGTGAATTTGTCGAACGACGAATTGAGGAACTACTTGAAACACTTTGATATAATTAAGGCGGTAGAAGAAAAATTAACTGTAGGAGTGATTTAAATTGCAGTGGTGTGGAATTTGTGGGTGATGAGAAACACTATCTTATTCAAAGGTAATAGTTTTAAATTTGACGAGTGCTTTACCGCTATCGTGCTCAACTCCTGGAAATTGTTTAGGTTAGTTAATGATTCTTCTACGGCTTCTAATTTCCATGTCTGGAACATTTTACCTCTATTTGTAAAAAGAGGTAACTTGTCCTCAGTTGAAACCTTGGTTCTTTTGTGATTAATACCATTACTAATTGAAAAAAAATTTAGTGTAAAATAAAATAAAAATTTTATTTGTAATTATTATTAAATAAAACTTTTAATAATTTTATAAAATTTATGTCTATTTTGTCAAACTTTAGTTATATCATGAATAAAGGATTGAAAATACTAATTTCTAAATTAACTTAATTGTTTTTAATTAAATATTTTAATTTTTACTAATAAGATTGTAAAAAATTTCTTTGACTTTGTGATGATATTAGTTGAAAAATGAGTTTTTTAAACTATTATTATTGTTGTTTTTATTATACTTCTTTGGTCAGTATTATAAAAGAAAACACTCAACTACAATTCAATTTGGAAAAACTCTATTTTCATATACGAGAAATCAAGAATCTTTTTGGTTGTCTTTAGTTTATTATTTAATATTATATAAAAAATATTGTAGTAAAGTATATAGACATACTAAAAGATTGTTGCATACTGTATTATATTTTAAGATCAAACTGAAAGTGACTTATCTTTGAAAATTGAGTAAGATCTACTTTAAGATTATTTTGTAAAAAATAATGTTTTTTTTGTTCATTGCAAGGGTTCAAACTCGTGATCTCCAATAGAGTAGAATTATTGTATTTGTCATTTTGAAAAATAAAAATGAGTTTTTTCGAAATAACACATAGAACTATGAGATGATGTGGCACAAATAAAGTATATGTGTCAAACAAATAAAGAATATAATTTGAAGTTTGATAACATACTAAATTTTAAGTTTGATAACTATGTCATGTCCCTTCACTCTTGAAAAAATTATTTACTAATCTAACGCATTAATTTCTCCACTCCTTTAACTTCTAGATCACTTTCCTAAGTTAGAATGAATATATACGACAATTAAACAATTTATAACTCTAGTAAAATTTTACATTAGCTTCATTTGTAGCAACATAGTTTAGTTAATCCACAAATCTTTTTAAAAAAAAGGAAAATGCTTAAAAGCACGAAAAAAAGTTCGTGAAAAGCATACGAAAATTATTTCACATGTTAATTACTGTCACTTTCACTTTTCTTAGAACCCATAATTAATAACATCATTGTGAAACACAAAATACTCCATTAAAAATACAATACAACACAAGATGTCAATTAAATTTTTCTACCATTTTTTAATACTAGTAGCTATCTAATCAAAAGAGTAGATGAAAGTAAAGGTATAGAAAAAGTGATGAGATACATTGCAACAAACAATAATTATACATATCATACCACTTATATAACTTCTTATTTATTAAAAAATAATTTTAAGTAACAATGTTTCAAAACTGTGGCCAATTTCTGAACACATGTGCCTTTCGTGAAGTTTCGTGAAATTCTTTTTTCGCACCGTATAGCACTGCTCTTAAAAAAATGTTAGCTGATAATTCAAAACAATTGAATATATATATATATATATATATATATATATGCAAAAAATCGTTGTGAAATTTGAGAACACCATTGCCTTAAGATGACATCCACTACAAGAAATTCAACTTTTAGTGAAAGCAAAAAAGCATAGGTAAATGTTTATTTACCGTAGGTATAGCGCAAAATACCTATACCTACTATACTTTTTCCGTGCCATATAATTCGTTGTACTTGCTGATTTTTTCATCACTATATGCTATAGTAACAGATGTCACTACAACGCGGAAGGGCTTTAAAAGCACTTTTTTTGGGCTTTAAGAGCGCTTAAAAGCGCTGCCGTAGGTAACGACAGCACTTTTGAAACTCCAAAAGCGCTCTCGTAGCCCCCCCAATAGCAGCGCTTTTTCCAGAAAAGCGCTCTCGTATCCCCCCTATAACAGCGCTTTTTCCAGAAAAATGCTCTCGTAGCCCCACTATAGCAGCGCTTTTTCCAAAAAGGAGCTCTCGTAGCCCCCCTATAGCAGCGCTTTTATCTAGAAAAGCGCTCTCGTAGCCCCCCTATAACAGCGCTTTTTCCAGAAGCGCTTTCGTAGGTTGCGCTTTTTTTTAACTTTTATGCTTTTCTTTTTATCTTAGGCAGCGCTTTTAGTTATAAAGCGCTTTAGTAGGTAGCCCTTTAAGAGTGTTTTTGAAAGCGCTGTCGTTGCTAAACGCAATATTTTAAAGTGCAACCTGTAATTTAAGCCTCCCTGTTCGACCTGTAATTTATATTTATTTTCAACCTGTAATATTTTTGACCTGTAATATATTTTCACCCTGTAATATTTTCAACCTATATTTATTTTCGACGTGTAATATATTTTCAACCTGTAATATTTTCAACCATTGGTAGGACAATATATATATATATATATATATATATATATATATATATATATATATATATATACATACTAATATAATACCATTATAATCCAAAATAATTTATATATATATATATATATACATCATTATAGTTCAATTCACATGTAACTAACTCATGTCAAACAAACTAAATCAGATACATATAACTAACTCATCTCTAACAATAACTAAATCTGAATATAAGCCCGAAATGTAAAAAATCCGACGAGCGCACGGTCTTGGTCCTGCAAAGTATGAACAGAACAACACAGTCAATTAAAGGCTCCAACATCTATACTTCAAATTTTCCAAGAAAACAAATTGTCATTCAGTAACATCAACAATATTATTAGCAACAATTTCATGTGATTTGCAACTCAATCCACCAGTGTAATGTGTCATCAATCCAGTCTCAAATCAAACTATCAGCACCACTTAACAACAACAAAATCAAACTTGATTCAAATAAAAACGTCATCATCGTCAACTAATATTAAGCAAAATGAACCAACATCCACCAAAGAAACTCAAACACAAAGTCATTATCAAAATAATGTATTCATAAAACTGTTCACACAATAATGTATTCATACCTATATGAATAGTTGTTGAATATAAAATTGACACAATTCCTCTTTGATTTCTTCCAACTTAAGTCTCGTGTAAGAAGCAGCATAGAAGTCATCAAAGTACTACATAACAAAAACATAATATGAATGATTTAGTTAAATGTAATAAATTATAAGAAATTATCTTAACTTATAAATCCATACCGTGATTGGAATCTCTAATTGATTCGTTTGAATGATTTCTTTCATAAACCTCAAAACAAAGTATCCGCAATCTGAACTGTTTCATTGTTGCAGACATTACATAGAAAAACAAATAAGATTTTATAGTTGTGTTGTTTTATCAAGTAGCATAACTATTATAAGCAAAATTGTGAAAATTAATGTACCTGCACTTTGATCCAAGTAATGTTGTTTGATTTAGTCCAAGATACCTGTGCGTCAGTATATGGTACAAATCAACCTGTAAATGCTCTATCATTCATTTTCTGCAGAAATGAGTAGGGGAGTTGTATTTCATTTTCTGCAGAAGAATCAAATCCTAATCCCTACAATGAACCCTATATCCATATCTTAATACTAGAGATGAAAGAACTCGGATTTGAACATACCTATTGAGAGTGAGAAGTAAACTCACTCAATGCCTCTGAATACTGCAAGAAACCCTTCTGATTCTTCCTCTTGAGCTTCAACACAGTGAAAATGATAGAAAGATGGCGAATGGAGCTTCTTCGTCGGAGAGACTGTTTGCAGAAAAATGAAGAAATTTTAGAAGTCTTTAATCGAGCTTGAACAATCGAAATACTTTAATGTGTTTTGTGATGGAACAGAATAATCGAAATCGGAGACAATCGAACAGAATCAAGGAGGTGATAGCTGGTGGTGGTAGCGGTGGTGGTGTGGTGCTGTTCGCGATTTAGGGTTCTGAGAGGCAAAGAACGTTAACGCCTGTGTTTGTTAGTTTTGTTTAAAAATTTTAATTTTAAATGGGCTACGCCAGCGCTTTTACTAAAGCGCTTTCATACCCCCCCCTATAGTAGCGCTTTTAGTAAAGCGCTTTCATACCCCCCATTTTACTAGCGCTTTTGTTAAAGTGCTTTCATACCCCCCCTTTACCAGTGCTTTTAATAAAGCGCTTTCATAAATCACCCCTATAGCAGCGCTTTCTAAAAGCGCTTTCATAATCCCCCCCCTTTACCAGCGCTTTTTTCTCTTTTCTTTTTAATTTTGTTTTTAGCGAGCCCTATAGCAGCGCTTTTTCTAAAAGCGCTTTCGTAGATGCGCTGCTAAAAAACAAATTTGGCGTAGTGTGTATAATTGAGTTAGAATTAACGGTGGACAAAATTGATTCTGAAAGAATTGCGTTTCGTAAAATTGATTTCAACATAATTGAGTTTAGAAGAATTGATTTATGTTTGGATACAGTGATATAGAAGTGATTGTCATCAATTAAATAATTTTAACAAAGTTGATTTTGAATTATATAATTACCAAAATGGAAATAAATTCTTAAACAAATCAAAAAGAAAAGAAGTAACTGATGAAAATTAAAGAGGGTAAAGAAGGAAAATTTAAAAGTGTTGTAATAAATAATATATAATAAATGTAGAATTAATTCTAGTAAACTCAAAAGCTATGAATTGTAGCTTCTATTAGAATTGTTTTTGGAGGAGGAGAATTGATTTTTGAAAAGTATCCATACAAAGAAAAATAAACCAACTTTCAAGTTGAAGTGGAGTAAAAGTGCTTTTGGAGCTTGTAGAAGCCAATCCAAACATGCCCTAAGAAAATATCTGTCATTATAGATCTTTATAATAATTTTTTTGAAATTTTTTCTTATTCCCATGTTTAATATACATTAATATAAACTCCATTCGTCTCAAAATAAAAGTATTTTAAGGTTATTACACACAGATTAAGAAAAGTAATGATTGAGTCAATAAAGGTAATGTTTTTACAAAATTACCCTTAATTACTATTGGTTGTTGTATATTGTCATAACTTAAAAAGAGTGTAGAAAATAATTATTAGGGGTAAAGTTGGTAAAATTTAATTAATATTGCATTAGAAAAGTAAAAAGATTATTATTTTGATACGATTTTTTTGGGCTAGAAAGACACTTATTTTGGGACAGAGGGAGTAATTCAATGTCACTTTTTTGTTGATTATATACAGACTCCTTATTCTAACCAAATTAAAAAGTATGGTTTAATATGTTTTTGGTCTTCATAAATATAGTCATTTTCAATTTTAGTCCCTCTAAAATTTTCATTTAAAGAATGATCCCTCTAAAAATTTTCATCCATGCAATTGGTCTCTAACATTAAATGTCTCTAACAGAGGATGACATGGCAGGACAAGTGGAATACAAATATTAATTTTTTAATTTATTTTTTCTCATATTTAATAGTGATACACATGTATTTATTTGACAGTGCAATTATTTTTACTATGTAATTTTGAATCTCAACCTTAAGTTATATTCGTTAACCCTAATCCTATTTATCTTCTATACTTTCAATCATTTTCCCCAAACATGTTTCTTTTTTCGCCTTTCTCAAAATCATTGTCTCTCTTTTCTTTTCTTCATATTCCTCAACCCTAATTCTTTGAAGACAAAGCCAAGCAAATGTGTTGCAATTTATTTTTCTTTTTCTTTTGTAAAATCGCGATTTGAAAAGTTATGTCGTTGTCGGGTTCGTATGGTTTCGTATCAATGTAACAAGGGACCTAATAAAGGAAGATTGTTTTGGAAATGTCCCTTTTGGAGGAATGCTGATACGTGTGATTTATTCATTTGAAATAAAGACTTTGGAGCGATATTTGGAAATGAAGCTAGAAGCATGATGAACTCAGAGTTGTAGGAAGTTATGTCCTCTAAGGGATATATGAAGGAATTGTATGAAGATTCAAGGAAAAAGAATAATATTTTGAAGAACAAACTGAAAGCAGAGAAATTTTATGGAAATCTGAAAAATATTGTGTTTTGCAATTTATGTTATGGTTAATATTTATTTGGTATGAAATGTAATGGATGTTTTATTTTGGTCTTGTTTATGAAATATATTGAACTCTAATGTATGGTGTTGAAATGAACTTTGAAACGTGTATTGGAATTGGTAATGAAAGATGTTGAACTTTTTTGGCTTGATTTTTATTGGGCCTGATTTGGCACACCGTCCATTAATTGAAAATCACACAATTGGCTAACTACATTCCATAATTTGACGGTTAAGCAGTATGCAACATAACATTGGTGACAATACTTGTTTGAAACAAAAAATTGATACACAAAATTTATTTGGCTTAATTTGCAATACAACAGTAACAGTACACAAAAGATCCTTTTGAGTACAAGCAACATGAAAGATACAATGCATGAAAAGCTTACTACCTAACTAATTGTTAGTTATATAGTTGGAATTAGTTAAGAAATAATGATACTATGTATGGTAATGTATGATAGCAATTGTAGACTCTACTTGTTGTATAAGTAGCAAGGTGTAATTCATCTTTGAAGTTAATGAAGCTAGATGCAATTACTCTAATTATTCTCAATTCATAATATGGTATCAGTTAGAAATCTCTAAGTTTCATTCATCTTCTTCCATTTCCTCATTCATCAAGAATAAGATTCTTGATTCTTTATTTCTTTTGGTTCACCATAATTATCGTTCTCCGATCATTCTTGATCTGTTCTTCATCTTCCTTTTTGGTTTAATATTGTGTTCTTGATCTGATCTTTCTTCGATCTAGTTTCGGTTCATAACCATGCCTTCATGCGTTGCTCCTCCTGATACCGATTCGCACTACTATATTCATCCTAGTGAAGGTCCTAATTAATTATGCATTTCACCAAAGCAGATTGGCTCTAACTACCTTGCATAGAGCAAGTCCATGCAACGAACTTTATGAGCGAAGAACAAGCTCCAATTCATCAATGGCAATATTGACATTCCTTCACACCAAGATCTCAATTGTAATTAATGGGAAAGGTGAAATCACTTGATTCATTCTTGGATATTAAATCAGTTTCAGAATAAATTTCTTCCGCTATTTTGTTTCATGCTAATGCTATTGATGTATGGATAGATGTGAGGGAACGATTCTCTAAAGTTGATCACATTCGTATATTCAATCTTTATTCTTCAACCAACAATTTGAAGAAAGCTTTAAAATCTATAATAGACTACTTCATTGAGTTAAGATGTTTATGAGAAGAACTCAATGAAAATCGTCCATTTTCCATGTGCTCATGTGTTCAGCAATGTCGTTGTCTTGCTATGTAGAATGTATGTGCCTATCGTGATGAAGATCAAGTCATCCAATTGCTAACTAGTCCTAATGAACAATTTTCGGTTGTCAAAACTCAAGTTCTATTAATGGAACGTCTACCACCAATTAACAAATTTCACTCATTAGTAGCACAGGAAGAAAGTAATCACAAATCTGCAAGCAATGTTGAAGATGATAGTGCATTAATGGTCAATGCAACTAAAAGGTTTGAGCATAAAGGTAAGCAACACCACTACAAGAATCCTCCTCGATAGTGTACCTTTTGCAATTGGAGTGGTCACACTGTGTATTTTTGTTATAATAAAGCATGGTCACCCTAACTTCAATAAGAACAAATCACAAATCAATGCTTCCACCACCCATAATTCTGATGCTAATCAAGTATTTGGAACTTCTACAGAAGTTTCTTCTGATAATACCGATTCCAATATTTCTCAAGCACAATATGATCAATAGACTATCTTATTTCAACAAGTCAATTTACTACCTTCAGGTAATTTTTTTAAAAAAATGCTTCAACTTCTACTATGATGATTGATTCCTCACATGTTGAAAATTCTTCAGGTATTATCTGCAATACTTTTAACTCATTAGCTCAAGCCAAATATTGGATTCTTGACTCTGGTGCAAATGACCATGTGTGCTCCTCTTTAGAATTTTTCACTTCAATTCATGATATTGATCCAATCAACATTACTATCCCTAATGGCAATTCCATTTGTGTCAAACAAGTTGGACATTTTTATTTTTCACCTACATTTTATTTGCATAATGTCTTATATTCCAATGAATTCCATCTCAACTTAATATCAATATCCAAACCGTGTCAGTCTTTGCATTATAAAGTTAATTTTCCCGTCGATGAATGCTTAACACATGATGTGAGAAACATGAAGATGATTGGTTTGGGTAGACAGATTGGAGGTTTATTTAGACTGCATGTGGATTTTTGTCCTCTAGATGATGACACGACATGCACAAGGTTGCTTCAGCCACAAACTACTAACATCAACACGATTCTACCTAGCAATGCCTTATGGCTATTTATATTAGTTCATAATAAGAACCTTAGTCATATGTCTTTGATGTATCCATCTATTTCCTATGATAATAAAGTTATATGTGACAATTTCCACTTAGTTAGACAAAAGAAACTCCACTTTCCTCATAGCTCTAGCATTGTTACTTCTAAATTTGAAATGCTCCATCTAGATATACGGGGTCCTCTATTTGTACCATCTATTAAACATCACAAGTATTTTCTAGACATTCTTGATGACTTTACAAGATTTGTATGGATTATCCTTGTCAAATCAAAAGCTGAAGTTGCTCCTAAGGTCCAACAATTTATCACTATGATTCAAAACCAACATAATACCACCCATACAACCCTAAGAACTGACAATGGACAAATTTTTTTACTTTCCTCTTTATATGCTTCAAATGGCATTAATCACCAAAGGTCATGTGTGAAACCCCTCAGCAAAATGGGAGGGAGGAAAGAAAACACCAACATCTACTTAATGTTGGCAGAGCTTTACTTTACCAATCTAAACTCCCTAAAACATAATGGTCTTATGCCTTACTTTATGCTTCCTTAATAACCAATTTAATCCTTACTACTATTCTAAACAATCAATCCCCTTATCAGATATTTCATGACAAAATTCCTGATATTGAGTCATTCAAAGTGTCTGGATCACTTTGTTATGCTTATAACCTTAGTGCGCATAGAACTAAACTCGACCACAAAGCTAGAAAATCTCTTTTTTTTAGGATATCCTCCTCATATGAAAAGATACACTTTGTTAGACCTAAACACCAAATAAGTTTTTGCCTCAAGAAATGTTTCATTCAATGAGCACATACAACCTTACACCACACAAACATCACAACCCTGCTAGTCTTGGACCTATTATCCTAGTTCATCTAATGACCGTACTTCTAACCAACCAATCCTTCCACACCTCAAACATCACCAGGAGATTCACCACATCCTTCTGTTTTTGACTTACCTACAAACTCCCACAAAATTGTTTCATCTACTCCCAAATTACCACATATTCCAGTCCACCCTACTAATCCTACACCTGAAACCACCAACTCACTATCTCCCATTCCCAATCGTGTATCATCAAGAGTTTCTCACAAGCCATCATACTTGCAACACTATGTATACTCCAATTCTCAAAACATCAAATCATCATCTAAATGCTCTATCCTTTCTCTCACTCCATGTCATATTCAGATCTTTTTACACCTCATATTGAGCCTAAGTCATATGTTGAAGCTTGTAAATATGACTGTAGGAACAAAGCTATGCAAGTTGAGTTGTCTGCACTTATGAAGACAAATACTTGGAATATTGTCTATTTGCCTGCAAATACCAATCCAATTTGCTGCAGATGGGTCTACAAGATTAAACATCATGCTGATGGCATCATTGAGAGATTCAAAGCTAGGATAGTTTCTAAGG
This sequence comes from Vicia villosa, assembly GCF_029867415.1. Classification (NCBI taxonomy): domain Eukaryota; kingdom Viridiplantae; phylum Streptophyta; class Magnoliopsida; order Fabales; family Fabaceae; genus Vicia; species Vicia villosa. Next base: position 285,639 of record NW_026705057.1, read on the forward strand.
GTTACAACCAAATTAAAGGCCTATACTACTTTAAAACCTACTCTCATGTTACAAAATTAACTACAGTTAGAACTGTGATTGCTATTGTCTCCATCAATAATTGGCATCTTCACCTATTAGATGTAAATAATGCATTCCTACATGGACAACTTCAAGAGGATGTTTACATGACAATTCCACCAGGTGTTACAACTTTCAAATCCAATAAGTTTGCAAACTTGTTAATCCTTATATGGACGAAAACAAACTAGTAGAAAGTGGCATGAAAGATTAACTTCCTTCTTCATTCAAAATCAATACAAACAAGCTGATGCTGATATATCGTTGTTTATTAAGCAGACCAACAAATCTTTTATAATCAGATCAGTTTATGTAAATGATGTCATTCTAGCTGGAAATTTCTTACAAGAGATGCAACAGATTAAAGAGAAGCTTAATCATGAGTTCAAGATCAAAGACCTAAGACAGTTAAAATACTTCCTTGGAATTGAGGTTTCTTGTTCAAATATTGGCATTACCCATGTCAAAGAAAATTATATCTAGATCTTCTACAAGATTAAGAGATGTTATATGCTAAACCAGCTTCTACTACATCATATCCATCCATTAAACTTCATAAAGATTCAAGTGCACCATACCATGTGTTGTACCCCAATTTTTGACCACTTAGATCACACTATATTCCAAATATTAGGATCCTCATCATCATCATCATTATCATCATGCATATATCATTTGCTAACAAAAAAAACAAAAATTGTTGCTTGTTGCTTGCGTCCTAAGATAGGAGACTAATCAAAGAGGAATCTAAGCAAATTAGGGTTTTGAGGCCCACAAGGAAGTTCAACATTCTCCTATGACTCAAAGGGTCCTCCCATCAATATCCAAGTCCAAGGATGCCCAGTTCAAGATCAATCACTTTCCTGATCATCTGAGGCCCAAATTAAGGTTTTGACCTAATTCCACTAGAGGGTTGCTTTTAATTAGGACATGGCTCCAAGACTCAAACCATGATTCAAAGGAATCCTAATATACATTATAACCCATTCACATCATTCATTTGAAGAAGAGACCTTGATTCATGTGGAATCCATAAAACTGCAGTTCATTTGGAAAAAGTCAACTGTGTGGGTTAACCTTTGACTTTTTTAGGAAAATGGTCAACCATGAACTTTTGAGGATTCAAATCATCAACATATGATTATTATAGACATTTGACCAAGAGAAATCAAGGAAATTTATCAAGAATCAAAAAGTCAAAAGTCAAAATTAGGGTTTTTAAGTGATTTTGACCTCATTTTGGAAATTTCAAATTTCACTTACACACTAAAAAATCTCCCAATATGAAAGTTGTGGATCTTGATCAAATAAAAAAATTTGTCACTTAACTCATTTCAACAAAAAATGATTATTTTGAGAGATATGGAATTATGAAGATTATGTTCAAAAAACTTAGAAATTTTTTAAGTGTTTTCAGTTGAATTTTTCCTAACTTTGTGGCCATTTTTCTCCATGATCCCAAAAGAGTTTGAGAAAACTTTTAACAAGTGAATTGAATTATGTAGCAAGGGCTTTCCAAAGAGACCATTAGCATGAAATTCCACGGCTTGAGCTATGAGATATGATTTTGTGAAGAAGGCTCCATAACACTTGAAAAACTCCATGAACAAGAAGAAGTTATGAACCAAAACCAATTCAAAATGAAAGATTCCTTTCTTGAAGGCCATGTAACTTGTTCCAAACACAAAAATCAGTTGATGTCACTTGCGTTTGAGCCATGATCCAAGTGTTATAAGCATTGTCCAAGATTTCATGTTGTTTCAAGACTAAGGGCAAGACTTCCATTTTAGAAAAGCATAACTTTTGCAAAGTCCACTATCCTTGAGCCTCTACCATGTCTCCTCTGCAACAAAAGCACTCAAAATCTCACAAGCAACCTCTCCATACTATGAATAAATTCATGGAAGCATTCTTGAAGCCATACCATACCATTGGAACCATAATTTTCTCCTTTCTTCATGAATGAGCAATGTGGTACAACTCTCACATGTGATCTCTAAATTTTGAGATTCCTTCACCCGAAAACCGTAATTTTGGCCTATAAATAGATAGCCTCACTCCCTTGATCAAACACATAAGAAATCCCAAAGTCACTCTCTCATTCAAAATCCATTTTTTGTGTCATTTGCATTTTCATAGCAATTTTGAGTTAGAGAAGTTATGAGTGCAAACCAACCATTCCAATAGATTCCATACGCCATTTGTGAGTTGTTGATCATCTCCACCACTCTCCAAAGCACCTCTAACCAGAAATCACCACTTAACCTCCATTAAAGCTTCCATAAAGGCCTTAACCTTCAAATCTTCATTCCATAAGCACATTGCTCAAACAAATCATTCAAACACCTTCTATATACCATATTGAAGTTCTTCAGATCATTAATTCACATCTGGAACACTAAGAATCCATTGTTTCACTTTAAATTTTTTGTCTTGTAGGTACAATCGAGCTTCAGGTTCCAAAGGTTTTGAAGGACAATTAAGCATTCAGTTAGCTTCCCTACATCACAAGGAAGCTATCCAGATCCATCAAGGAGTTTTGCAACATCACCAGGTTCAACTTGACCTCCATTTTTAGAGGTACAAAACTCAAACTCGAGCTTGCTCATTTAGACATCATTCTGACCACTTCTTGATACCATTTCACTCAACAATGTAGGGAACAATAACCCTAAGGTTTTAGGGTCTGATGGTGTGTTTTAAGATTTTAATTTAAAAAAATCAATTTTAGGGTTCATACGCATTTTCCATAAATCTGAATGTTTAAGTTTGATTTAATTTTTATTAATCATGTGGTTGAATTCGTGTTCAAAAATGAATCAGAATTTGTTGAATTTGATCGAGTTTTGAGGAAGTTTAAAAATCAATCATGGAGGTTGTTGTTGTTGTTATTTGTTGTTGTTGTCTCACGAGGAAGAAGATGAAGGCCTTGGCGCCATTCATCTTTTTAAAAAAATGAGTTTAAAATATATTGTGTTGCATGCGTCTCATGAACGGCTACATCGTTCTAGCATGATTGGCAAAAGTGTGTGTATTATGCGCGTCCCACAGGCCCGGGGTTCGAATCCCCCTCGCCCCAGACCTTTTGCATTTTTTTTCTTCATATTTTCCAAGTTTGTGTTGCCTTGTATTGGACTGAATGCATCCTTTGACTGGGCCAAGCGCATGGCCCAATGGTTAATCTTTTGACCTGCAAAGAAAGAGGTGTGGGTTCAAACCTCCATGGGGCCAATCCTTTCTTTTTTATAACTTTTTTCTTCAGTTTTTTACTAAACTTTGAAAATCATTTTAAAATAGCAAAAATTAATTGTTTTGGTTTGTTAATTTTTATGTTGCTTATTTAACTTGTGTATTTTCATGTTATAAATAAAAAATATAAAAATATTTATTATTTCATTATCTAAAAATTAATCAAAAATATGTCTTTTAAGTGTTAAAAAAATCAACAAAAAATAATTTCTTTTTGAATATTTTTTTCAAATCAACCTTGTATATTATTGTGAATATTTTTAGGGTTAAGATAATGTGTCCTTGACTTTCTCATGTACCCTTAGACCAACTCTCCTTTAGAATTTGGTGTTTAATCATTAAATATTAGTTAGGTTTATGTGTGATTTCAAAACCCTAATTCAAAGATATTTTGATCTTTGTTTATCCATGTTAAATGAACTTGTTTATCTTGATAATTGTCTTTTGTACATGTACATATACTTGTTGATTTCCATCCTTGTTTTTTTCTACTTGTATCCATTATATTATCTTTGTATATATATCTTGTTTATCTAACCATATGCATGAGCTTCGTATTCATCATCAATCATTCATTCATACATGAATTAATCCAAAGGTATAAATATCATTGATCATTATCATTGATGATTATCATACTCACTTATTTGTCTTTTGTGACACATGTTATCACACACACACACACACACACACACACACACACACACACACACACACACACTTGAGGTATCCATTGATTGATTTCTTAAGTTGTTTGATGAAAATCCAAAGGAATGGGAATGATATTGACTAAAATTGTCAAGGTACTCAAACTCTTTTCCAAATCTCTTTTACTTTATTTTAAAGTATTGTTAAAGCTTTTCACTTATTTAAAAATGGTTTTGTATTGTTAAAGCTTAACCTTTTTAAACCCACCCTTGGTTTTGTATTGTTACAGCTCAACCAACCTTTTGTTTTGAAACCTTGGCACTAAGAGGGGAATTATTTTCGGTGAAACTAATCTTAGTCCATTGACCTTGTATTGTTAAAGCTTGGTTCCTTTTTATTTAAAATTATATTTGTATTGTTAATGCTCAACCACCCTTTTGCTTTACGACCTTAGTACTAAGAGGAGAACTATTCCCGGTGAAACTACTCTTAGTCCATTGACCTTGTATTGTTAAAGCTTGGCGCCTTTTTATTTAAAATTGGTTTTGTATTGTTAAAGCTCAACCACCTTTTTTTTAAAACCTTGGTACTAAGAGAAGAAATGTTCCCGGTGAAACTACTCTTAGTCTATTGACCTTGTATTGTAAAAGCTTGGTCCCTTTTTATTAAAAACCCGTTGAGTATTGTTAAAGCTCAACACCCAAAAAGATTTTGGCCACTTTGGCCCCCTTTTATTTTCCTTTGAAGAGGAACTACAAAAGCTCTGACTTCCCTTTTCTTTAAAAGGGGTATGTAGGCCTAAGATGTGATGTGTTATCGAGCTCACTTTCAAAAACTTCTTTTCCCATCCCCACACTCTATTTAAAACGAAATTCACATATGCTTTTCAAATAAATGTACACAAAAACAATAATATTTTCAAAGAGGTTTCCATGGGATACCATGGATATGAGGGGTGCTTAAAACCTTTCCCTTGTATAACAAACCCTTCGTATCCAAATCTCTGAAAAGTTTATTAGTTTTGATTTTAAAAATTTATGTGAGTTTTATTCGCTCTTTCTCTCATTCCTTTTGAAAACAATAAAGCGTGGTGGCGACTCTGTTTTAAAACAAACGAGCTAAGTCTTTCCCATGGCTTTAGTCTCACCAATTTCACCGCTACACCATGAAGTTCTTGCATATAAGAGACTTGTTGGAAGGATACTTTAACTGAATGCCACTAGACTTTATATTTCACTCAATAGCTCAGTCAATTTTTATCAGCTCAATTTTTTACTCATTTCAATGCAGCTACTCAGGTTCTTAGATACTTAAAGTCATGTCCTGGGAGGGGAATCTTCTTACCAAGGAATTCCCAACTTAAATTACCGGGAAATTTAGATGCAGACTGGGATGGTGCCCAGATACTAGAAGATCTATTTCTGGCCAGTGATTCTTTCTTAGAAGATCACTTATTTCCAGGAGAACTGAGAAACAGTTGACTATCTCAAGGTCATCAAGTGAAGCTAAATATCGCGCTCTAGCTGCCGCCACTTAAGAGGTTTAATGGTTTACACAGCTGTTCAAAGATTTACATGTTGAATGCATAAAGATACCAATGCTGTACTATGATAACCAAAGTGCAGTACACATTGTGTCAATCCTGTATTTCATGAAAGAACCAAACATCTAGAAAAATATTTCCATATTGTTAGGGAGAAGATTTTTGAATGGATCAGCTGGAAGATTTTTTTCACCAAACAACTGTTGCCCCAACCTTTTAATAATTTGCTATCCAAGTTGATGATGCTTGAAATTTATCAACCATCAACTTGTGGGAGGGTGTTACAACATGAAATCCTTTTGAGTACAAGCAACATGAAAGATACAATGCATGAGAAGCTAACTACCTAACTAAATGTTAGTTATTATAGTTGGAATTAGTTAGGAAATAATGATACTATGTATGGCAATGTATGATAGCAATTATAGACTCTACTTGCTGTATAAGTAGCAAGGTGTAATTCGTCTTTGAAGTTTATGAATCTAGATGCAATTACTCAAATTATTCTCAAATCATAATATAAACTACCTTGGTTACTTTAAAACCTCAAATAGAAAACACAACGAAGTAAGAATATAAGTATAGCCAAGGTTTGTTACCAATATATATGAAAGAACTTACCCTCGATACATGATATATCCTGGACCCCATATATTTAACATCACAACAATTCAATAACTTAGAATGAATTAGTAGTGAAATCACAAAAATCATACAAGACAAAATACAAATTGTATTAGTTAAGCAACCAGATAAACAGCTCCATGTGAAAATAGAAAAAGATGAGTGAATGTGATGATTGATTGAAATTGGAGAGAGCCTAAGAGATCGATTTGACTGGGAAAAGATCCAATAAAGATGTAGTCAAAGTCGATTGGAGATAGACACTAATCAGAGAGGTACACGAGATCGATTGGAACAAAGATGACTATAGTCAAGCATGGAGATGGGTAGAGACATCAAAAGGCGATGGAGAAAGGAAGAGATATTATCGAAGATCGATAGAGGAAGAGACGAAGCTGGTTCGCAAAGAGAAGATGATGAAATGTATAGAGTAAGACACTTTTTCGTTTTTTTTAAGGACAATATTTTTTATGTTGAGACTTGTCTTTTTTATATTAGGAAGAATTTAATTAAAAATCTTAACATGCTTGATTTAAAAAATAATAACAATCGAATTAATGAATTATTTAATTATTTTAAAAGTATTTTTTATATTTAGAAATGTTAACTTAATTTTTAAATTTAATTTTTTATTGTGAATCGGAGAATTTGCAAATTTCTTATGTTTTTTTTTTGCTTAGGTCATCTTGAATTTTAATAATAAAAATATAAAATAATGGAAAATATAATAAAACCACAATTTGTTAGATTGTTTTAGAAAATAAGTTCTAACTAAAAAAATTCCATTCGTAGCTAAAACGCATCTAATCAAAGCTTAAATTAACATGAATATGTAACTATAGCAATATTTTAATTTCTTGTAAAATATTTTCTTGTAGTGTTATTTTTATCTTTTAAAAAGAATAATTATTATTATATATAATAAAAATAAAAAAAGGGATGAATCCAACATAATATGAATGCGCAAAATTGACACAAGAAATACACAAAAACAACACTCAAGAAATCAAGAAAATACAATCTAAAAAAGACAAATAAATGCAAACACAAGAAGGCAATAACAACTACTACGAAAACAAACATGGATTATTTTAGCACACCATTTGAGTTTTCTATTGGATATGGATAAAAATACAGAATCATGGAGGTGGAATATATCCTGGCATCGAACATCTGCAGTAGGAGTTGTACATACACTTCATGATCTTAGGTCTGGGACAACTATTGGGACAATCTGTATCTTTAAAACACTTATGTAGGTATGTTGTAATGAAAAATGTTTTTTAAAAAATAATATAACTCAAATCGGATAAAAAAACATATATGATATAAAGAGAAAATTTGATAAGAATAAAAGTGATTCACCTTCAACATTTGTTGAACTAAGAAATAGGAATAAAAAGATAATCATCACATAAACATACTTAACAATTTGAGTCATATTTCTCCTCTTTGCATGTAAGAAATGGTTTTGTGACTTTTTGTAATTTATAAGGTTATTTACTCCCTTATATCAACCGAATAGTTTTTAACGCTTCAAGAGTTGTAAAGTACTTCCTAAAAGTATAATCATTATTAAGTGTCTTTTCGGGATATCAGAGGAATAAAAAAACAAAAGATGAGTGATATTATAGCACTACAAGAAATGTGTTGTCTAACCACGTGAAATAGTGACGTGACAATCACGTGGGTAATAAAAGGCAGTTGCGACGTGTAAAACATATCATTGAGAGGGAGATTTTTCATTAAACTCGAAGGAAGCTCGTTTCTTACTTATCAATTTGTATTTAAATATATGTTTCCATTTTTAATAACTTTATAATTAATGTTTATTCATTTAATGTTGTTTAGTTTCGCGCCGAGTCGGACTGCTGTCAAAGTTATAAGTTATATAATTCAGCAGAATTATAAAACATTTCTAAAGACTTTTAAAGATGTTAAGGGCGATGATAGAGAACATTGATTTAAGAAATTTCAGGTATACTTAATTTATTGTTTAAGTCATGTTATTTAAATGACTTTTTCATTATAGTTATCTAACTTTTATTTTAATGTCATACAACATTGCAGAAAATGTGTGTAGGAACAAATGAAAGAGAGGCGGATTAAAAAAAATTATTATGCCAGAACTTCAAGACGACTTTCTGACATGCTACAACGTGTTAGAAAGCGTTGGGATCTTCATGGCATCCGTCTGTGTAGGAACAAATGAAAGAGAGGCGGATTAAAAAAAATTATTATGCCAGAACTTCAAGACGACTTTCTGACATGCTACAACGTGTTAGAAAGCGTTGGGATCTTCATGGCATCCGTCCCAGTTGGATAGGAGAAGAAGTCTTTCAGGAACTTCTTAAATATTAGGAGAGTGATGAGTTTCTGCCTAAATCTGAAAATGCAAAAAAGATGAGAGCATCTGAAAAAAGGGTTTGCCTTAATGTTGTTGGAAGTATAAGCACTGCTGAGCATCTTCGACGTTTGATAATGATTATTATCACTTTTTAAAGTTATAAATTCATTTAATAATAGATATTATTAATTATAGTTAATTTTATTATTTAGGCTAAAGAATTGAATAGACAACCTCTGATGACCGAGTTGATTGCAAGGACTCGGACGAAGAAAACAAGAGGTTTTGTTGACGAGCGTACACAAAAAGCTATGGTAAGTTATTTAATTTACGTTATTCAAATTTTTTTAATTTGTTGGAAACTTTTGTGTCGTGATTTTCATATGGCATGTGAGAAGTTGTGGCGTGAAAATCATGTGGCAACTAAATTTGCGGCGTGAAAATCACATGGCTATTTTTCATATATTATTTAAGTCAGTTTAATTTTATTTAAATTATATTTAACTTTTTTTTTTGTATGTGTAGGATGATTATCAGACATTTCTTGTACGATTTTTGAATATTAATCCTTGATATACTCCAACACCGGGAGGGCCGCTTCATTTGGATGTGGATTTTTTTCTTTGGAGTGAAGTCATTTGCGGCAAGGGGCCTAACGAGTGTTTTTTTTGTGGTGGAAATCTGGCGGGCACCTTGAGACCAGATGATAGAACTCTATATCAAAGAGTTATTGACAGGGAAGGTGGTTGACGTCCCGTAACTTTGACACCGGAACAACGAGAAACCGTAAGACAATTGGCGATAAATAAGGCGAGATGCGATGCGGCGGAACGTGAAGCGACTTTGAAGGCCCAAATAGAGGCAATGCAGAGTGAGCATCAGCGGCAAATGGAGGTCATGACGAAGAGACAATCGGATATGGAGGCCCAAATGCGACAATTTATGCAATCGTTTGGTGGAAACCAAAATGTGGGTGGTTATGCACCGACTGATCAGGAGGACGGAAATGATGATGAGTTTCCCGACCCGGACTGATTGTTGATTTAATTTAGTTTTTATTTTGTTGTTACTTTTGATTTTGAATTTGTGTAAAATATTGATTAATTTATAATTCCATTTAGTAATATTTGGTTTATAATTTAAGTTTATTAATTTAATTTATATATTTTAATATATTTAGTTTATTAATTTAACTTATCAATTTCAATATATTTAATTTATTAATTTAATATATATATATATATATATATATATATATATATATATATATATATATATATTAATTTTATAAAATATAAAAAAAAAATTAGTGACGTGATTTACATGTCACTAAATAGTGACATGGAAATCACGTCGTAACCAATAAACATCTATAACAATTTTTATTTAATAATTGCAATAATTAATGACGTGATTTACATGTCACTAATTAGTGACATGAAAAACACGTCGCAACTGAAGATTCCCTTTCTGAACCAAGCCTCCCACGCCTGTTCTGACTTAAGCTGTGTGAATATTTTGTCCAAAATTAGTGACATGATTTTCACTTCACTAAATAGTGAAGTGAAAATCACGTCACTACTGAGTTGCCACCTTGCCTCCTGCGACGTAATATTTCACGTCGCAAACTTTGGTTTATGATGTGTTTTTTCTATTTGTGGCGTGATTTTCACGTCACTAATGAGTTTTTTTTTTGTAGTGTAGGACCACAAGTATTCTCATTAATTTATTTTACTGTTAGATTAAAAATAACTTTTAAATATATCATTGGCGGAGACAGAAATTTTAGGCAGTTTGAGCAAAAAATTTAGCCGCAAGTTACATGTGACATAATATATAAATAGTTATAAAGTGTTGCCACATAAGAGAGGTGAAACCTAACATGTAAATATTGTGCTAAATAAAAATAGGATATAAAATGCCCTCTTCGAGACCTCTTTGCGGTGAACGTTCGGATAATATCAATATCTTTAAGTGACTTGAGTATCACCCGCTCGTGTAACATATCATCAAGTCATTGAACCACACATCATTGGTCTTGTTGCACAAATTATACTTGATAATCTTCATTGCTGAAAAAGATCTTTCAACGGATTTTGTCGATACCGGCAATATCAAAGCCAACTCAACGAGTTTATAGACCAATGAAAATGCCAAATCTTTCTGTTGGAGCGGAAAAGCAGCAAGCAACAAAAGATTTGGAAATATTTATCCTAGAAATTATCGTCTCCATAGGGACTAGTGCATTGAACTTCCGTTCAACAATTGCCATAGTTATGAGTTTGGATTGAATTTGTTAAAGATTAAAAACGGAAAAGTAAATATTAACACAAAAAGAATTCATTCTTTAGAGAGAAGAAACTTATCAAACATGTATATAATCTACTTATCACAAACTTAAACATACCAATCACAAACTTATTAACACAACATTATTCCATACTTTTTTTTTTTGTTTTTTTTCCTTTCAAAAATTTTCTCTTTCTTTTTCTTTTCACTTATTTTACACATTTCTTTTATTTTCTTTCTTTTCTTTCAACCTCATAGCAATCAACCACAAATGCATAATCATTTTTTTCCCCAACTTGAATTCAACCGTATCATCACGTGAATACTCCTTACTTTCTAAAGCAAGGTAAAAATTCATACAACACAAATTTGAGGGTTTAAGAAAAAAGAAATCAACATCCATACAAAAAGGAAAACCAAACACTCATAGACAAGCATTAAGTTCAAAAATAACATGGATGTTAACAAAAAGCTCAAAGGGGTTACTAATGATCACACACTTACAAAGTAAATTGACTATTTGGTTGAGGTAGTTGTGCTCAAAATGGAACAAAAATGTCTTGATCACTTTCATGCAATTATACAATCAACACACATAAAAGATTAAGCATAATAAAATCCGGTTAAAACAAGAATTATGGTCTCCAGCATATGTGAACAATGGAAAGCTACCTCACAAAAAGGGTAGGAACTAAAGTGATTCACAAACGAACAAGCATACGAAAAAATGAATGGCATGGAAATTGTAAAAATCCTAAGTATTATGAATATGCTAAAGTCTAGAAAGCGATAAACACATACCTTGAACATGTACAAAACTTTAACAAAATCATTACCATACACTCGCAAGTCGAAATGATCAAATTTGGAAAATCACCTCAAATTCCTTAAGCTACTCAAAACAAGCTCAAAGACAAACACACAACTATTAATATACACAAACTAAAAGACCATATGAAATTTTCTAAACAACTTTGAAAGTGAAGATTTGAAATTTAAGAACTTGTCTGATCTAAATTTGTTTAGAGAATCGCATCACACTACCTAAACTAAACATAAACTAAAAAGAATAAACATTCTTGTTTTATGTCGTAAGTTAGACGCCTGTTATTTAAGAACGTTCCTCCAAGTCACTTCTACCCGGTTATTTCTAACCACACACAAGCAAACGTGAAAGGAAACAAACAATGATATAACAAATTTACAAGTATAGAAAACATGTGCAAGTATAGTAAACATATACACAAATATCAATATAAACAAGTGAGAATATACAATATGTGCGATATATACAAAACTCAAAACTAAGAGACTATTGCGATGCAAGTTTAATAAAACACCAATCCCCGGCAATGGCGCCATTTTGTTGGGGAGGTAAAGCGGCAAGCAACAAAAGATTTGGAAATATTTATCCTAGAAATTATCGTCTCCACATGGACTAATGCATTGAACTGTCGTTCAAAAGTTTCCATAGTTATGAGTTTGGATTGAATTTGTTAAAGATAAATAACGGAAAAGTAAATATTAACACAAATGAACTCATTCTTTAGAGAGAAGAAACTTATCAAGCATGCATATAATCTACTTATCACAAACTTAAACATATCGACCAGTTGCACTCAATCTACAATACCAGTCAAAATCATCAAGCATCACTCACACCCTAAGTCATTTCTAACCCAAAGTAGAGATAACTACTATATCATCTTGACAACAATCTCTCAGTCAACCTCAACAACACAGCAGACATCCATATCATTTGTGCCGACAATCTCTCAACCAAAACAACTAACACGGAAGCATTAAGCTTCGACACCCATAAAGATTATTAGCTCTAAATCTATCTCTAAAATCTATAAACTAATAGATATACATCCCTAATCAAGATTTATGAGGTATATGTCTATAACAACCCAAATCCAAACATAAATGCAAAAAGATTAAGGAAGACATCAATAATGATTTGTAAAGCAAACATATTATACAACACCATGATCAATACATATACATATGTTCAAAGAAAATATACAAACATACCCAAGAAAATAGAGTATACAAAGAGAAGAGAAGAACCAAACATTTCTTAGTTTTTCAACACCAATCGATGAGAAATTCGATCTCCGATCATCAAGATGCAACCCAATTTGATGTTTCTAAGTCTCCCTCTACAAAAAAATGAAGGTTGATGGTGTTGGAAACAAATACCTCAAAACCATAACCTAAAAAATGTGTTTTTCCCCCTTTTAACGTACTTCTGTCCTGCCAGATTTGCCGGGCGAGCCTGTCTTCCGTCGGGCGAACGACACCTGTAGCAACATCATTGTTTTGGCCATAACTTGAGAACAGTAACTCCGATTTGCGCCCGGTTCGAAGCGTTGGAAAACTTATTCAATTTACTATCTAAAAATTACTTAATATCAACAAAATTTATGATTTTTAATTCTGTGGTTGTGAGCCTTATTCGTTGATTAGTTGCTTCCGTTGCTCAAAATCGCGCGTTTGAAGCCGTGTCTTCGACACTTTAATGTCCCAACATCCAGTAAGACATCTCTTCCTCCTTCTAGGAAAACTCCGGCCTTGAAACTCTTCAAGGTTCACATTTGTAGATGATTATGAATATCATTGATCAGTTGACATTCACCAGCTCTAATAAACCATGTCATTATGAGTGGACTTGAGAGATTACTCAAGTATCTTTGACACTTTAATTATAGCTGTAAGGTTCTACCATACATTCTGTTAAATACCCTAGGATTCTTCTTTAATATAAGGTTTGTATCAGAGGCTAAGCAGCGGAAAATAGCCATTCTTCAATAGGATTCACAATGCTTACTCCATACTTCAAGTGTAAGCATATCACTTAGGGATTTAAAATAGATTATTCCTACGAGCAGCTTGCTTCTCCGTCAAGCTACATTCTAGACCCTACTCCAAACATCAATTCCTGATCATAAACCTTTATTATAGAGGTTACCTTATTAGAGTCTTCACTCCCGCATGAAGCTTTTGATAATACTCTTCTCTGTGTATAATGATTTAACAATACACTAAAAAATCCTCACTCTCGCATGAAGTTTCTGAATTTAATCTTCTTGTCCAAGCATCATTATCTTCTTTCATCAAGAAGGTACAACGACTCCGGTCAGGTTGGTCTAGTCTTCCACAAATATGTCCATCCCTCACTTCAAGGGACCATACAATATGAACACTCCTTGTTCAAACAATCTTCTACCTTGTACACAACCAGAAAGTATCCCCCACGAATCTCATCCAGAAACAGACATGATGCCTTCTCTGATGCCAATTGAAATTCTGGTGACAGCAGACTCAAATGTCATATAAGGATGTCTTAACATCTGATCTGACATTATAAAACAGAAAAGGTAGGAGTACAAATAACAGCGCAGGAAAACAAAAAAAAACACAATAGAATTGTTAACCCAGTTCGGTCTAACTACCTACTCTTGGGTCTACCAAGCCAGGAAGAAGATTCCACTATCAGTAGTACTATTTTATGTAAACAACCTTTGGTTTACCGATAAACAACCACTACAACATTTTTGGTTTACGGCCACGCTAAATTTTTCCACAACTAAAAAATTATGGCTACATACAAGCTTTAGCCAGGGTTTTCAAATTGTAGACATAAGTTTTAAAATATTGAATCTGGAGTTTGAAACTATGGTCGTTTCTTCATTTGTCACGTTTAACAAACTGTAGATATTTTAAGCCGCAAATAAAAACCGTGGCATTATAATTTTCACTTCAAACTGTGGCCTAAACCCAAAAAAGTATATCCTGCCAGAATTTCCCTATTTTTTTTAGTTTCCCTCTCAGTTAATTATTTTATTTTCTAATTTTCTCAGATTAAAAAAAAGGAAGAAAAAAAGTGAAAACATATACACAATAATGTTGTTCTTCTAAACCCTAAGGGTGTGTTTGGTTCGAGGTAGAGCGAGGGGATGAGAGGGGAGGTGAGGGAATATTTAAAATGAAATGTGTTTGGTTCAATTTTTAGGAGGGGAGATGAGGGGATGGGGGAGCAAAATCCCTCCAAATGACACTTTTTGCGTTCCCCCGAATCGGGGGATTCGGAGGGGAGGGGAGGGGATCTGAGTTTTGATATTAATTAAATTAATATATTTACTAAAATATCCTCAACTTTATTTTATTATTATAAAAATATTATTTTCTTTCATGTTTCTACTTTTCTTTTTTTGATTTTTTATCTATTGCTTCCAAACCTTCCATCAACTTATTATAATTATTCTTCACCTTCAAATTATTTTTTATTTTTTTATTTAATAAAAATTATAACTACTATAATTTTTTTGTGTTTTATTATAATTTATTTTATGTATTTAAAAGTTGTTATATAGTTTATTTTGTGTCAAGAGTTATAATACGAATCACGTGTACTCAATTTTTTTAATATTATGCTATAAGTTATGACTTTTTAGTCACTCAGTAATACAAATATTATTTCCAAGAAAATATTTATGAAATTTTTACAATTGAATATCATATCACTTATTTAAAATTACAAGGATAAAATGTAATTATATATATATATATATATATATATATATATATATATATATATATATATATATATATATAGGGGACGACTCAAGTGAGAACACTTGGTTATTATGAGAAATGAGAACAATGAATCACGACCATTAAATTTTGATTTTAATGGACTGGATTGGTTTTTTTTTCTATATTGATTTAAAATAAATATTAAGGATCATAGAAAGAGAAACCAATCCAGTCCATTAAAATCAACAAAATCAAAATTTAATGGTCGTGATTCATTGTTCTCATTTCTCATAATAACCAAGTGTTCTCACTTGAGTCGTCCCCTATATATATATAATTACAAAAAATCCCTCCCCGCCTCCCCTCCCCTCCTCCCCTCATTTGAACCAAAGGGACCCTAAAAGCTTGCGCCTCTCTATTAAAATTTCGAGTTCCTCTCTCCATCTTCTTCTCTTCCTCCTTTCCTCCTTCTCCCTCAATTCTCCCTGTTAAGAAGTGTGTTACAAAACCGGCTAGTAGAGTGAGGATTGCCCCCACTTATAAGGACATGTTCAGGTCATATATTGTCCGATGTGGGACTCTTAACACACCCCTCACGCCCAGGGACTAGACAACTGGAGCGTGGAAATAAATGGTGGGTGGCCCGATAGCGGAAATCATAGAAGGTGGCCCACCGGATCTTAAACGAGGCTCTGATACCATGTTAAGAAGTGTGGTTGGGCCTAACTCAACCCTACAAAACCGGCTAGTAGAGTGAGGATTGCCCCCACTTATAAGGACATGTTCAGGCTATATATTGTCCGATGTGGGACTCTTAACACTCCCTATTGCCCATTTTTCTTCTCATCCAAGGATCTCACCTCTCCTGATGTTGTAACCAAGTACAAAGGCGCTGCAGAGATCGCTAACAGTATGTTTCACTCTTTGAACCTTTTATTTTTTTTTACATTATGTTTGTAATTTTGTCTGATTTCATGTTGAATCTTCAATTTTCAGAGGCTCTGCAATTAGTTATTTCAGAATGTAAACCTAAGGTCAAGGTTATCGACATTTGGGAGAAAGGGGATTCGTTCATCAGAGAGTGAGATTTAATTTTGTTAAGTTTAGTTTAGGCTATTATTTCATGATATTGTTATTTGCGTTGTTTCATATGTGTACGTGTGATTTCTGTGTTTTGTTGTTTGTGGTTTTAGCTTATGGGGTGTGGTGTGTTTTATAAATAAGGAAAACTGGTAACATGTACAAGAATGTCAAGAAGAAGATTGAGAGAGGAACTCTGTGTACAACACTGTGTATTTTTGTAAACAAGGTTTTTACTTTTCTCATCTTAATTCGTTTTCCCTCTAATTAAAGTATTTTAATTATTCAAAGCCATGTGTTTTTAGTTAAACACCAATAATAATTTGTCAAAATTCAAGTGATTGAATCTAACCACATCTTGTTTCAGTGTCTCCGACACCAGACATATCTTCAATCCATCTGCAACTTTCCTATTCATATGCTTGTAGCTCACAATATCTTCATTGCCGGGTTTTACAAACCACATGTTTCTGACTCTTACTCTTGTTTCAATGTCTTTTTCCTGGATTCATTTCAAGGATTATTACAAAATGCTGGAGATTGATTATGATGCAACAGATGAAGATATTAGATTAAATTATCACCGCTATCCAATTTCCATCATTTTTCAAACCATCAACTACAAAATTATACATCTTTGACTTTCTACTTACTCATTCATAGAAATGCCATCCCACAAACACAACCATGATACTTCTGTTACTGCACAATTTCAACAGATAAATGAAGCTTACACTGGTAATTCTCTCATTATTCTTCTGCCTTTACTAATCACCCTTATTGTTATTTATTGTGCTTCTTTTAAATTACTTCAATTTAGGGCATGTTTGTTTCAGCTTTAAAAAAATGGATTTTTTCTTTGTATTTTTGAAAATAGATTTTCCAAAACTGTTTTTCAAAATATTATAAGTTTTTTTATATTCGTTTTTTCTAAAATGAAACACTAATTTTAACATCCTAGAACATAAACATAGATTATTGAAGACCAAAACTTAGTCAAAATCGCAATTTTTCAAAAAATTGTATTTCAAAAATGATTTTTATGAAAATCTATTTGAAATAGCTTCAAAATTAAGTGATTTTTTGAAATTTTAATATCCAAATTTTTTCCCCATAAATAGATGAAATACCTAAAATCAGATTTTAAGAATAACTATTCAAACAAAATTTTTATTTGAAGCTTTTATAAAAAATTTCTTTGTAAAATTTTTTTCCACAAAATTTTGTAACACTATAAAAATCATTTTTAAAAAAAGTCAAAACAAACGGACCCTTAGTATATTAAATAACTTCCTAATCTGTTACTTGTCAGCCTCAGATTTCTATTATCTCACCCAACCAATCATGTAAAACCCGTGCACAATCTCATTAGATGATATGACTTTAATTGATACATTTAATCGGCAACTCCACATCATTTGAACAAGATCTGTGTTAGGCTTATGCTTTAGAAAACAACAAGCAGCTAGTTGTTAACAATAGCTGTGGTGGATATTTTCTTACACTAGTCTTTCAATTATTCTCTAGTATTGAGCGATCCTGTCAAGCGTCTTGACTATGATTTAACTAGGGCATGTATGATTGACAAGTACAACTTGCAGGTATTGCAGTTAAATAATGTAGTATTATTTTTGTGATTGTTTCGCTATATTCCCCCTAGAAGTATAACTGCTTATCTGTACATACATATTTGGGCGTGTCCCATGGCTACACAGGAATATCTGGCCAGATTTAAAGGAATGATTCTCACCTGCAATGGACTTGGTATCAACCATGAAGACATATGGAATTAGCTTTAATTTTTATTTATTCCTTATCTTTCTATTGCCTCTTATTCTACATTAAAGGTGGAATTAATCAGCCATAACTCTTAAATGCGCGCAATCGTGGCAGAAGACCCTTTTTTCGTAGTGGTAGTACTACACAATTTACGATTGATGAGAATCTTCTGGTTGATCCGAAATTGTTGTTTATTGGTTCTATAATTGGGGAAGGTGCTCATGGAAAGGTTTATCAAGGAAGGTTAGTGGCAAATATAATCTATTTTATGAGAATATTTATCTATTTGTGACATAGTTTGTATAATGATTACAATTTTTGCTTCATTAGATGGAGGGATTATTCGATTTTCTTTACCCACCTTCCATTGTTCTTCATATATTTATAAGTGTATTATTATTTTGCATATTAAAAAATAATTGCTCTTCTTGTGTTAAAAAGAATGATGTTAAACTTCTTAAGCTATAAAAGGGTGCTGATAGTGAGAAACTGAGAATAGAATTTACAAAGGAGGTAAATGCCTTTTCATCGTTTTCTAATTCTTTGAATATGAGAATGATATAAAAGTTTTTGAAAATGATTGAACATTTATGACTATGCTTCACAAGCAAGTGTTCATTTCACTGTAATATCCATAGATTCTGAACAGGTTAATGAAGTAAATAATTATATATTATTTCTTATAGTTCTAATTTAATTAAATGATTGAGATACATATGTGTAATATTTGTATTGCAGTATGAATGGATGAAAAAGGATACGGCATCAGTTAATAGACAGCATACTCATGGTTAATCTTCATGGCGTAAGTGATTTACTTACATTTTTGGATTTTGTAGTTTCTCAACTGACATCAAACCGACGTAACTTCTAAATCATGGTTCAGCTGATTCTTTGTACTACATATACATTGTTGTTGATTCTTGTTACTGCAATTCCTATTTTAGGACTTATGCTTGGACTGTTTTTATTGTTGCAGGAAGTTTTGCAGCAGTAGCTTGTGGTTATTGGAAGGTATTTTGGACAGTTTTTGGTCTTGCATTTTGCAGGTTGAGTTATGGATACTAAACAAGATTTATGGCATAGCCAAGTGCTTCAAATTCATGTTGGTGCAGTCAGATGAGAAATGGAGTTGACGCAACCAGGTTTTTTTAGCAAAATTGGTGATGAATTAGGTGGATTGGCTGGAAGTGGGTTAACAGTTGGGTTCAGGGAAAATTCTATTAGTTGTAGGTTCAAGACATGAATGATGATTAATAAATGGTGTATGAACTATTTTGGTTTGTTGCTCATTGGTTAACGATATGCTAATTGGTTATGTTCTGAATGTATTTAGGATTATAATATGCATGTAATTTATTGATTAGACACTGATGTGTTATGGTTTGAATTGAAAGGGTGGCTGCATGTTTTGGTTCTTGGTAGAATGGTTGTTTGCATTTGTAGCTATTTTGAAATTAACACATATACTGCAAATGATGAAGGGAAATGAACTTGAAGTTAACCTCTTCAAATAATGGCCTACATATAGCCGCGGTTTTAATTAGTGGCCATAAACAAACTGTGGCAAGACTTAAGCAACTAAACTGTATGGTAAAAATTAAATAAAAACCGTGGTCTTACGATCTGGCCACTGTTTAGAACTGAGGCAAAAGATAAACCGCGGCCTTAATCTAGATACCTAAACCGTGGCCTATACAAGCCACAGATTTACAAAAAACGTGGCCCAAACTACAAAAAACCGTGGACTATACTTTAGGCCACGCCCGCATATCCCACAGTTTAATTTCCACGGCCAAACCGTGGCAAAAGCTTATAACCACAGTTATTTTGCATATTGCCGCGGTTTTCTGTCCGTGGCAGATAACTTTTTTTTTTTGTAGTGAACCTCTAGTTTACCTAGTCACTACCCAATGCAACCTTTATCTTAGAACTCCATCTAAGACAAGAGAACCTCTGCTCACTCCATAGTGATACCTAACTGTTACAACCCTGTAATAGCTATTTCAACAACAACATGAAAAACTTACTTGATCTTGCTTAACAGCTTTGATCAAGAAACAAAATCTCTCAACTCTTACCTAAAGGATTTGAGTGAGAACAACACTTCTCTCACCTACAGGTTTTGAGAAGAAAATGGCAGCCATCCCACAATTCGGGTGGTCTACCTTGACAAACCCTAAAAACTACATCTTTTCAATACACGGTTTGCACTCCTAAACTAGGTTACAAAGCTTTCTATTTATAACCTATTCTCAATTGGACTTGGGCCTACAATCACAACTTTATTTGCTATTACAAATCAGCAAAAATCTTCTGCTAAAAGAAAGGTCTTTAATCATAAGTTTTCTAAATTGTCTCCATACTTAGAAACTATATAATCTTCAATATTCTGACTTGATTATTTTGACCTTTAAATCGGCGCCACATAGGTTTGCATAATATTCCATAGAATATTCTGCATCTATTAATCACATATTGAATCTTCACATTCCAGCTTTAGCAGACGCAATATCACATAAGACATGATGTCACAGAACATGTCTTAACATTCCATAGAACATCTTGCTGTTGTACCTGTTTTGTATTTGTTTATATTTGCAAGTTCTACAGATCCTATTACATATTGCTGCTACTATGTTTTAGCCAAACATAAATGCCAATCACATAAATCAAGGCATTAACAAATACCTTGGAGAAGCTAGCGTGATTCTTATCATCAACATATGAGATCAGATCAAGAAATTTCTATAGATCAATCACACTATGTGGAAAAGATCTTAAATAATTATAAATACTTTGAGTGTAAATTTGCGTGACACCATGCGATCCAAGCATGAATCTTGGAGCGATAAAAGGATGAGATAGTATAAACTCTTAATGAGATCTATACTCTATATGAGGGAGTATCTAGGCTATAAGACTACTCTGATAGACTCACCTTTGCGATTGTGGAACTTAGGTTGTTTCCTAAAAAATTTCAAGGCATAATTCCTAGAGCCTTCACTAAACTGAGATACACGTGCAGAGTCATTAAAGCATGTGCTATTAGAATACAAATTAAGAAAAGGTTGTGTGCGCGCGCGGGTTTGATGTTTGAGATAGATTTTAAGAAATTTGTGTCACTCTTGTTGAACTAGAATCCTACTTGCTATGCAAAGGTTCAAGTCGTAGACACATTTGTTTATGCACAATCTTATAAATGTTTGACGTTACTTTTGAAACCAATTTTTTGAATTCAAGTGGCGAATTGTTGGAACATGTCCATGTTCCAATATGATGAATTTAAAAATTCCTTAAGTCAAACATTGTTAAATTTTTTGTGTGGTTATGTGTTAATTGAAAAAATAACTCTAAGTATCACATTGCTAAGAATACATTCCTTGACTAGATTACTTCACTATATAAGGAGTGCACATATTTCAAAACACAACAAAAATTTATTTTGTTGAGTTTTTCCTTCCTCACTCTAATAACTTTGCATTTTTTGAATTATCGAAGCGCTAACTTCCGCCCCTTTCTTTTACTCTTTGAATTTTTCGAGTACTTTCTTTAATTCTATTTAGAGAATAATGTTAATTTTTCTCCTCGTTTGAGTTGGGAAATTATCAAGTATAATTTTTTGGATTCTCTTTAGAGAACTATTCGAATTTCTATTTGTCTGAGAAATCCTTTTGAGTGGTCAAATGACCATGATCGAATTCTCCTTGGAGAACTATTGAAATTTCTCATGGTTTGAGAAATCACTACGACTGGTTGTTATACCCTATACTAAGGTGGTATTTATACCATATTCGAATGGTCTTAATACCATTAGATGGTGTATTTCAAAATCGATTATCTACCATGCAAGTAGTTATCATACAATATAGAAATGTGTTGTTTTATCCTGGAGGCGATACGATAATCCCACTGCTTTGCATAATTTAGGAAAGTTCTCGGAAACGTCTTAAAGAGAGCCTCATAGTCTGTGACTCGACTCGATAATTTATTTGGTGGAAAAATTTTCAAAATCATAAAATAACACAAAATACAAATTATAGTAGTTAAATAGTCAGATAAGGGCTCCATGTGAAAATAGAGAAAAGATGAGTGACTGTTATGGTTGATTGAAATTGGAGAGAGCTTGAGAGGTCAATATGACTGGGGCAAGATCAAATAGACATGGAGGTGAAATCGATTGCAGATAGAGACACCGATAAGCGATGCACACGAGGTTGATTGGAACATAAACAAGGTCAATTGAAACAAAGACGATTATGGTCAAGTACAGAGAGAGGTAGAGACATAAAAAGACGATAGAGAAAGGAAGAGATATTATTGGAGATCGATAGAGGAAGAGACAAAGCTAGTTCGCAAAGAGAAGATAATGAAACATAGGGAATAAGAAACTTTTCATATTTATTTTACAAACAATATTTTTTTATGTAAAGACGTACCTTTTTTATTTAGAAGAATATATTAAAAAATATAAACAAACTTGATTTAAATTTTTTAAGATTAATAGAGTTTATGAACTATTTAATTGTTTTTAAAAGTATTTTAAAAGAATATATTAAAAGTATTTAGAAGAATATATTAAAAAATATAAACAAACTTGACTTAAAAATGTTAATTTTTTAATTTTATACTGTAAATTGGAGAATTTGCAAATTTTTTATGTTTTTTTCTACTTAGTCATCTTTAACTTTAATAATAAAAATAAGAGTTTAATGGTTATGCACTGACACTGTAAAAAAGTTTTACACTGTCGTCCAATTAAAATATAACATTCTGCCATGTCATACAAGTTTTTTTAAATTTTCAGTCTGACTTATCCTGATTCATGATCGTCATTGATTTACAGTGTAAAATTATTTTATACTGTCAGTGCATAATTCTTTTTTCCTAAAAATAATAACATGATGAAAAACATAATAAAACTACAATTTATTAGATTGTTTTAGAAAAATAAGTACTAGCTAAAAAAATTTCATTCCCAACTTAAACATCAATCTCTAATTAACTTGAATATTTAACTATAGCAATATTTCAGTTGCTAGTATAATATTTTCTTGTAGTACTATTTTTTATCTTTTTTAAAAGATAAATAATAATTATATATTATAACAATGAAAAAAGAGGAATGAATCCAACATAATATAAGTGCGCAAAAATAACACAAAAAGTATAAAAAAACTACAATCGAGAAATCAAGAAAATACAATAAAAATAAAAAACACGAAAACAATAAAAACAATAAAAACTACTACGAATCACCATACTTATAACTTCACCATAAAGAAAAACTCTATTGGGTATGGATAAAAATACAGAATCATGGAGGTGGAATATATCCTGGCATCTTACAGTAGCATTTGGAGTTGTGGATACACTTCATGATCTTAGGTCTTGGACAATTATTGGGACAATCTGAATCTCTAAAACACGTATGTTGGATTGCTGTAATGAAAAAAGATTTTTAGAAAATAATATAACTCAAATGGGATAAAATAACATATATGATGTAAAGAGAAAATTTGAAAAGAATAAAAATGACTTACCTTCAACATTTGTTGAACTAAGAAATAGGAATAAAAAGATAATTATCACATAAACATACTTAACAATTTGAGTCATATTTCTCCTCTTTGCATGTAAGAAATGATTTTGTGACTTTGTAATTTATAAGGCTATATACTCTCTTAACAATAGTTTTGTAATTTATAAGGCTATTTACTCTCTTAACAATAGTTTTTTTGTTGGAATTAGACTCTCAAACCTTTGAGTAATTCCTTATCGTTAAAGATGACAATGAAGAAAATAAGAACAAAAATAGGATTAGGGTTTGCGGAAATTAAAAGAGAAGAAGAAAGTATTTTCTGCAGAGTTTCTCTCTGCCCACAAACTGTGGAAATTCTGTTATTCACTTGCAACTGCAACTTCTGTGAATACAAGATTAATGACTTGATTACAAATAATGAGGGTTACTCCCTATTTATAGATTTAGGTTTGCCTTCTCCCTAAGCCAAAGCCCAAAACTATAAAAGCCCAAAATACCTATTTTGGAGCTAAATCAAATCTAATCTATTTTAAATCTAAATCAAATCTATCTAGATTTAAAACAAACTTATGTGTAACAAACTGTTACACACTTCGACACATCTTGTGTTCGAGTAACAAACTACCTCGACACAAGGAATTACAAATTAACACACCACCTAATTCATTGTGTCTAAGCTATCCACATTCATCATAGCTCTTAGTCTTCTGAATATTTCGACCAGCACTCCCTTCGTCATGATATCTGCAATCTGATTCTCAGTTCTGCAGTGTTCCAAATTCATCTTCCCTTTAGCTACCTGCTCTCGAAGATAATGGAACCTCATTTCGATATGCTTGCTTCGACCATGTGCTATCGGGTTCTTCGCCAGATTGATAGCTGACATGCTGTCGATCTTCATGGTAATTGCTCCATGATCTTTACCTGTTATCTCTTCGACCAAGTTCACCATCCATGTTGCTTGACATGCACAAAGAGAAGCAGCTATGTACTCTGCTTCGCACGATGATAGTGCCACTACTGGTTCCTTTCTCGAACTCCAAGCAACTGGTGCACCACCTAGCATAAACACATATCCTGCTGTGGATTTTCGATCCTCAGCATCACTACACCAACTCGAGTCGGTGTAACCCACTAATTTGCATTCTTTTCCCTTATCAGCTGCAGGAAACAGAATGCCATAGTCGAGAGTTCCTTTCAGATACCTCAGTATCCTCTTCGCCGCTGCTAGGTGTGATACCTTTGGCTTCTGCATGAATCTACTTATCATACCTACACTGTATGCTAAGTCAGGCCTTGTGTGACAAAGGTATCTCAATGACCCAATAAGTCTTCTGTATTGGGTTGGGTCGACATCTTCTTCATCCGGGTTCTTCGACAGTTGCAATCTTGTTTCAGCAGGTGTCGAAGTCGAATTGCATTCTTCCATCTCAAATCTCTTGAGAATTTCACTTGCATATCTTCTTTGATGCATCATCAATCCTCTACTACTTTTGTGGAATTCAATGCCAAGGAAGTATGAAATTTCGCCCAAATCTGACATTTCAAATTCCTTGCTGAGATCACCTTTAAAGCCTTCGATCTCTTTCTTGCAGCTACCTGTTATCAACAAGTCGTCGACATAGAGACATAGTATAAGCAATTCACTCTTGCTTCTTCTTACATATACCCCATGTTCAGTTGTGCACTTCACAAATTTTTTCTCCCTTAGGAAACTGTCGATCTTCTTATTCCAAGCTCTTGGAGCTTGCTTCAGCCCATACAGTGCTTTATGCAGTCTGTACACTTTTTTCTCTTCTCCATGTTTCACAAACCCAACTGGTTGTGCAACATAGACTTCTTCGTCCAAGGGTCCATTCAGGAATGCACATTTAACGTCCATCTGACACATGTGCCAATTGTTCATGTTCGCCAGACCAACAACCAACCTGATCGTTTCGATCCTGGCAACAGGTGCAAAGACCTCATCGAAGTCAATTCCTTCCTTCTGAAGAAATCCTTTTGCCACAAGCCTCGCCTTGTATCGAGTCACTTCACCTTTTGGATTACACTTCACCTTGTATACCCACTTCACATCAATTGCCTTCTTGCCTTGAGGCAATTCGACAAGTGACCAAGTATTGTTGTCTTCGATGGACTTCAATTCTTCATTCATAGCTTTCACCCACTTCGAATCCTTCAATGCCTCAGTTGCATTGACAGGTTCGACATCTGCGTAGAAAGCGTAATGTACCAGCTCACCTTCATCATTGACTACATCATCTGATGTAATCACACATTCTTGCAACCTTGCAGGCATGTGTCTTGTTCTCTGAGGTCTGCCTGAGCCTGCATCACCTCTGACTTCTTCTTGTCGAACTTCTTCTCTTTCGACTTCAGTAGCTGGTTCGTCATAAAGAATTCTCACTGAATCCTTCTTGACATTTTCAGTCCAATCCCATTCTTTAAGCTCATCTATGATCACGTCCCTGCTGATCACTACTTGCTTGTTCACTGGGTCGAACAACTTGTATCCTCCAGTCGAATGATATCCTATAAGTATCATTTGACTCGACTTGTCATCAAGTTTTCTTCTCAACTGATCTGGCACATGTCTATGTGCTATAGATCCAAATACCTTCAGATGGCTCAAGCTAGGCTTCACACCAGACCAACATTCTTCTGGAGTAATTCCTTCTAGCTTCTTTGTCGGACATCTGTTTAGAATGTATGTTGCAGTCGACACTGCTTCTCCCCAAAATTCCTTAGGTAAATGCTTTCCTTTCAACATACTTCTCACCATATTCATGATGGTTCTATTCTTCCTTTCTGCAGTTCCATTTTGCTGTGGAGTGTAGGGTGGCACCACCTCATGCATAATCCCTTCTTTCTCACATAACATGTCGAAGTCTTTCGACACATATTCTCCACCACCATCAGTTCTCAAAACCTTGAGCTTTCGACCACTTTGTCTTTCGACCATAGATTTGAACTTGACAAATACCTCGATCACTTCACTTTTCTTCTTGATCAGGTAAGTCCATAGTTTTCGACTGAAATCATCTATGAATGTAACAAAGTATTTGTTACCTCCATTCGAATCCACCTGGATTGGTCCACATACATCAGAGTATATGATTTCGAGAATAGCCTTCGACTTACTTCCTGCATCCTTGCTGAAGCTATTCTTGTGCTGCTTCGCCTGCACACATTCCTCACATACCTCGTTTGGAATGTCGATTTCTGGCAGTCCTGAAACCATATTCTTTCTTTTCAAGTCTCTGATGTCATTGAAGTTGAGATGCCCTAGTCGATAGTGCCATATCCATTCATCTCTGCTAGCTGCAGTTGCAAGGCACTCGTGCTCCATCACATTGAGTTCGATCTTGAAGGTTCTATTCTGTGACATAGGAGCCTTCAAGATTAACCTCCCACTTGCATCGACAACTCTCATCATCTTGTCTTCGATCGAAACTTTGTAATTCTTTTCGACCAACTGCCCAATGCTGAGTAAGTTGCTCTTCATGCCTGGTATGTACAACACATTGGAAATTACTGACCTCTTTCCATCTTTCCTCGTAATCATTACATCACCAATACCTTCAGCTGCTAGAGTATTGTCATTTGCAAATTTCACCATATTTTTCATCGAGGGTCTTATGTTGACAAACCAATCTTTTCTTCCAGACATGTGTGATGAGCATCCTGAATCCAAGTACCATTGGTCCTTGAATTTATGTTCATCTTTTGTTGTGACCATCAACAACATCTCTTCTTCTTCTTGTTTTGCAAACTTTGCATCACTTTCTTGACTTTTATTCTTTTCTGGACAAACTGTCGAATAGTGACCATACTTCTGACAGTTGAAACATTGAATGTGACTCTTGTCAGGCTTTCGACCACCACCTCTTCCTCTACCTGCAGCACCACCTCTTTGGTTGCCTTGATATGAGGGTTTTCTCTGATTCGACCAATTTCCTTCTTGCTGATTTCGACCAGTCGAATTGTTGTAGCCACCTCTATCTTTATTTCCAGCCCAGCTTCCTTTGCCTTTCTTTTCGTTTGCTGACTGAGCCTGCAGAGCCACATCGCTCTTCGACTTGCCCGCAACTCTTTCAGCCATTCTTTGTTCATGAGATTCAAGCGTCCCTTGAAGCTCTTCTTTTGTCAATTTCGACAAGTCCTTCGACTCTTCTATGGCTACCACGATGTGGTCGAACTTAGGAGCCAAAGATCTTAAAATCTTTGAGACAACAGCTCTTGTTGTTAATACTTCTCCACATATCTTGATTTGATTCACTAGTTTCGTAATCCTAGTGAAGAAATCAGTTATGCTTTCGCTATCTTCCATCTGAAGTAATTCATATGTTCTCTTGTGAGTTTGTAACCTCACCTCTTTCACCTTTTCTGCACCTCCAAAAGATTTTTCAAGAATCTCCCAAGCTTCTTTTGAAGATTCTATATCACTAACCTTTTCAAAATTATCTGGACTCAGACATTGATGAATTATAAAGAGAGCTTTATAATCTTTCTTCTTCAATTCTTTATAAGCAGCTTTTTCTTCCTCCTTCGCACCTTCTGCAAGCGGTTCTACCCCTTCTTTTACAAGATCCCAAAGATCTTGACAACAGAATACAACCTTCATCTGCTTGCACCAATTCTCATAGTTATCTCCTTTCAGAATTGGTAGTGTTGCTGGAAAATGCCCATTCGGATGATTCATTGCCATCGCCATTCTTCTTGCCTTGAATCGATTAACCGGAGCTCTAGATACCAGATGTTGGAATTAGACTCTCAAACCTTTGAGTAATTCCTTATCGTTAAAGATGACAATGAAGAAAATAAGAACAAAAATAGGATTAGGGTTTGCGGAAATTAAAAGAGAAGAAGAAAGTATTTTCTGCAGAGTTTCTCTCTGCCCACAAACTGTGGAAATTCTGTTATTCACTTGCAACTGCAACTTCTGTGAATACAAGATTAATGACTTGATTACAAATAATGAGGGTTACTCCCTATTTATAGATTTAGGTTTGCCTTCTCCCTAAGCCAAAGCCCAAAACTATAAAAGCCCAAAATACCTATTTTGGAGCTAAATCAAATCTAATCTATTTTAAATCTAAATCAAATCTATCTAGATTTAAAACAAACTTATGTGTAACAAACTGTTACACACTTCGACACATCTTGTGTTCGAGTAACAAACTACCTCGACACAAGGAATTACAAATTAACATTTTTAACGCTTCTAGAGTTGTATAAATACTTCCTCAAAGGATAATCATTATTAAGTGTTCTTTAAGTACATCAAAATGTTGCATTTGCCCTTTTAAGACTCGTAGTAAAGAGGATAACTTAAAAACATATTAGCCATAAGAATTCATTCCTTTTTTTTTTTACTAAATAGCCCGTTGTTTTACATCTTATTGTGATATGAGAAAAATAAAGAACAAAAGATGAGTGATATTATAGGACCACAACTATATATACTCATTAATTTATTGTACTATTGGATTAAAAATAACTATCAAATATATGAAGCGAAACTTTTCAACTAACATAGAGATCCCACTTTTTAATGAGTATATATTAGGGGTGGCAAATGGATTCATTAAGCTAAAATTCATTCAATTCATCCACTAAAATATCCATCCAATCCATCCACCGCATAAAAAACTAAGTTAATAGATGGATTAAAACCATCCATTTATATACATGGATAGATCCAATCCATCCAACACATTTTAATAATCCAACGGATTATTTTTATTTTATACTTTAAATTCATTAAATTATTTTTAGAAAAATAATAAAATTTGAGAATACAAAAAATTGAGTTTCTTCAAAAATCAAATATCGAGTTTTTTTGGAAAAATGAAAAATCGAGTTTTTTTCGAAAAAACCAAAAAGTCGAACTATTTTAAGGAAAACGAAAAATTAAGTTTTTTCAAAAAAACCTAAAAGTCGAGTTTTTTTCTTTAGAAAAACGAAAAACCGCGTTTTTTCGGAAAAACCTAAAAGTTGAATTTTTTTCTGAAATAAAATCGAGTTTTTTTTCCTAAAAACCTAAAAGTCGAGTTTTTTCGGAAAAACGAAAAAAGTTAGGTTTTTTTGGAAAAACAAGAAAATCGAGTTTTTTTCGGAAAAACCTAAAAGTCGAGTTTTTGCCAAAAAAACGGGAAATTGAGGTTTTTGGAAAAAACGAAAAAGTCGGGTTTTTTGGAAAATCGAAAATCGATTTTTTTTCGGAAAAATCTAGTTTTTTTTGGAAAAACCTAAAAGTCGAGTTTTTACCAAAAAACGAAAAATTGAGTTTTTTTTGGAAAAACAAAATGTCGAGTTTTTTTGGAAAAACAAAAAAATCGAGTTTTTCGGAAAAATGAAAAGTCAGGGTTTTTTTTGGAAAAACGAAAAAGTCGAGTTTTTTCGGAAAAACAAAAAAACGAAAAGTCGAGTTTTTTTTCAGAAAAATGAAAAATCGAGTTTTTTTGGGAAACTAAAAAGTCGAGTTTTTTTTTTTTTAAAAACGAAAAAATCGAGTTTTTTTGGAAAAACCTAAAAGTCGAGTTTTTACCAAAAAACAAAAAATTGAGGTTTTTCGAAAAAACGGAAAGTCGAGTTTTATCGGAAAAGCGAAAAAATCGAGATTTTCGAAAATACACAAAGTCGGGTTTTTTCAAAAAAAATGATAAAGTCGAGTTTTTTTCGGAAAAAGGAACATTCGAGTTTTTTTTTTCGGAAAAACAAAATATCGAGTTTATTCGGAAAAACAACAAATCGCGTAATTTTGAAAAAACGAAAAAAGTCGACTTTTCTTTCGAAAAACGAAAAGTCAAATTTTTTTCAGAAAAATGAAAAATCGAGTTTTTCCGAAAAAATGAAATGTCGAATTTTTTCAGAAAAACGAAAAAATTGAGTTTTATTCGGAAAAACAAAAATTCAAGTCTTTTCCGAAGAACGAAAAATCGATTTTCGAAAAAAACGAAAATTCAACTTTTTTCGGAAAAACGAAAAATTCAAGTTTTTTCGAAAGAACGAAAAATTAATTTAGAATATTTAATTTTTTTTTATGAAATTAAAATTTTTTTAATTATTTTTGGGATGGATAGATATCCATCCATTAGAAATATGTTAATGGATGGATTTGATGGGTTTTATTTTTGTCTTTGAGAAGGTGAAGAATGGAGGAGGAACGTTTATCGCATCTTTTAGGGGGTTGTGTTGTTGTGGCGAGTCTCTGGAAGAAGGTTTTTGAATGGATTGGCCCCATCGAGGACATAACCTTGGAGGAGTTTGAGGGTTTCTTTTTGTCTTTGAGAAGGTGAAGAATATAGCTAAAAGGTCTATTGTTGCGGTCATTTGGTTAGCAACGGTGTGGTGTATTTAGAATAGGCGTAATGCGATCATTTTTAAGAATGAGTTGCTTAGCATTATCAAATTTATGTCGGAGATCGTTTTTAATTCTTTGAAGTGGCTATATTCTAATTATAAACTAGTGAACAATTGTAACTTTCATATTTTGAATATTCTACCTCTCATTTGCTTTGAGTAGTAGAAGCTTTCTGCTTTGTCTTCGGGTGTAGTATCCCTTATACTCCTTTTTTAATACCATTGTCTATTAAAGAATTGAAGAAAGATTCCACCACACTACTAGAAAATTTGCTTTTAGGAACCGAATCAGAGACAAAAAAAGCTTAAAAGTCGGTCACAAAAAAAAAAGAGGATGGATTTAGTGACCATTATTTTTCGGTTGAAAAAGTGCTAGTCACAAAGCTTTTGCGACGAATTTAGTGACCGAATTTAGAGACCGACTTTAATGTTCTTTTTCGTAAAATAAAATTAAAAGTTGTGATACCTAGAAACTGAACTTGTAACCTCCGCGTATTTTAATTAAAACGTGTCAGTACACTACTTAAACATCTATTGTTATATTTTATATTTAAACATATATAAATATAGTTTAATATAAATATATTATATGTGATAACAATAAAAATTAAAAATTAAAAATTGAAAGAAAATTAAAATCTTTAAAAAAAATGGAAAGGAAATAATAACATAATAAAAAGGATTTAAAATAGAAGTAAAAAAACAAAAAATATTAGTGATCAAAATTTTGGTCTCTAATTTTTATATATAAATTAAATTGTATATAAAAATATTTTTTCATGACCGAATAGGCGGTCACAAAATTTTGGTCTCTAAATCGGTGGCTAATTTATTTTAGTGGCCGATTTAGTGATCTCTTAAAATTGGCTCACGAATATCAAAATTTTGGTGGCTAATTCGGTCACTAAAAACGAATTTTGTAGTAGTGTGAAGCCAGTACCAATAGACCTATTTTATAAGGAGAGGAGTTTGAAAAACTATCTATGGAGAAAAGGAAAACACTAGGGGAAGCTTTTACTTATATTAAGATCAAAGAAGTGGTGTGGGAAAGTAATGGAAACAAGAGCCCGAAGTCAGATATGGATTCAACTTTGGTTTCCTCTGGAAGTCTATAAGTGTTAAAGAATTTACCAACGAGACATAATGAAGTTTGTTAATGAATAACATGGCAATGAAGGGTATGAAAACACTTAGAAAGGGGGGTTTGAATAAGTGGTTTCTTTTTGCAATATAAAAATGATACAATATTTTTATTCTGGTTCGTTATAACTCAACTACTCCAATCAACCCGTAAAGGTGATTTCGCCTCTCTCCGTCGAGGGCTTAATCCACTATTTAAAAACTGATTACAAATGCACAACCAACTGTCGTGACTAACAATACAATGCACAACCAACTGTCGTGACTAACAACCTTGCATAAGCCAACTGCTTATGACTGACAACTTCTAAAACTCAACTAGTCCTAGCCCTTTCAAGAATTCTGACTCAACTGGTCTCTCAAGGAACAATTACAAGGTAACTTAAAATAGTGTTTCAACTTTTATGTAAGCTTTTCTATGGTTTGTCATTGATGTACACATATGCCACACACTTGTTCTTCATCAAGTGATCCTTTATAGCTTCAAGTATTTTGTCCGTTATCTTGATCTTTGGAGAGAGCATTAAATGCTTGTGTGTTTGCTTTTGTTTTTGTTTCTCCAACGAGCTGCATGTGAGTAGCTTCTTCAATCAATCCTTGGGAGTTGTTCCATTTGAGTGCTTCAGTCGTTTTGCTAATCATTATGTTTTTAACCGTATCTTATCTTGATTCAGAACTTTGCATTTATTCATAACTTTAGTTCTAACTTGAATAAGCTTTTGTTAGAGTATGTCAACAGTGGTTTGGTGCATTCAAAAGTTACTTCATTAGAACTTCAGCGTCATTTGCATTAAACGTTCGTTCAGTTTTACATAAGGTTCATGTTCTGATGACACTTGTTTTAGAACATCTTCTAAATTGAGAAACATATAATTAGAGTACCACATTTACTTATACAAAATTTATTTACTTGTTATCATCAAAATACTAAGATATGATTAGTACCAAACTATGTTCTAACAATCTCCCCCTTTTTGATGATGACAAAACATTTAAGTTCTGATCAGAAATTTTGTATATAAGAGAACAATCTCCCCCTGAGATGTATAATTTTCCCCTGAAATAAATACTTAGAGAGATGTAAAAGATAACTTCCCTGAGTATGTTTCTTCAGAAGATTCACTGATACAACTTTACAAAACGCGCTTCTTTAGAAGTTCTATAGTATCGTCTTTCAGAATCTGCATTTCTTGCATATACTTTCATGGACAAATATATCCTGTAGTGTTTGAGACTAAGTCCCCCCCAAAATAACTGTCAGATCAGAATGTCATTTTCTCCATAAGTTTAATTAGGTTAGAATGTATCACTTTCTCCCCCTTTTTGTCATAAATTAAAAAGCATAAAAAAACATGTAGCCAGAAACCAAGTGCTTCCTTGATTTAGATATTATTCAAGAATATCATGTTATTACTTAATGCACAAATATGTTAAAATGTTTGAGGTTGTGAGCCATATAAGTTGTTATAAGTATCAAATTCAATGTTATCCCCTTTTAACGACACAAAGAAAATTTTCATTAAAGAGAACAATTACAAACGCAATGGCATAAAAAGTTTGATAACTTAATGATATTAAATGGGTATAAAGTGAATGAAAGTAACAATTGCATTTACTAAAAATAAGGTCTGTAAGTTAGATAAGTCTTTGTATGGGCTAAAACAAGCTCAAACGCAATGGCATAAAAAGTTTGATAACTTAATGATATTAAATGGATATAAAGTGAATGAAAGTGACAATTACATTTACTACAAATATGAGAATCTCATTTGCACTATTGTTGTTTCTCTATTATTTTGATTGGCATTATGTTTAGTAAAACTAATATAGTAGCAATTGGTTAGATAGGATTTGTAACTTGTAAGAGAAAGCAGATGGAAGTTCTATTTGACACAGGAACATGTTGAGTTGAAATGTTTCAACATCTCGACAACATGTCGAAGAAGATGTCATATGCAAGCCATTCAACATCGCTCCTGAACCTACCTGTTTATTGGATCAGACTCAACAACTAAATAGAATGCTGAATATTATGGAAATATTATGCAATCTTATGTGGCGCTCAAGTTAAGGATAAAAATATTTATTTTTTACTAAATATTATGCAATCCTCTGATTTCAAGATATTTAACTAGCTACTAAATATGGATAATATTTAGGAATATAATATTTGAAGCACTATTTTCATGGAGAAAATTGTGGAGAATATCTTGGAGTGTTTCTAGCAGCTAAAATTATGGAGACATTCTAGGAAACAAATTATTGAAGTCCTAACTTTAAGGAGAATATTTTGGAGCGTTTCTAGTATGGATTCTAGCATGGAAGATGTTAAGACTTTCTAGGAAACACATGATATTATTCCTATTTTTATGCAGAATCTTTTACAGATTTGTAGCAGCTGATGAGTTGTGATTGAAGGCCCAAATCTAGTTGGATATAGGTTATAAATAGAAGCTTTGTAACCTAGAAAGAAGCCAGCCGAATTTATCAAAGATGTAACCATTAGGGTTAGGAAACGTGAACCTCCCGGGTTGTGGGAAGGTCACCTTATGTTATTCTCAAAACTATGAAGCAAGAGAAGTTGTAGTGTCCACCTTGAAGCCTGTAAGAGGTGTATTGTTCTTGGAGGAAGCTTTGAAGTAACTCCAAGTTGTGTTTGTTTGTGTGCTTAGAATGTTGGGTATTAGGTCGTTGTTCTAGCTCTTAGGATTGGAGAACTGTACAACATTACTGCGGTAATAGGAAGTGGGATGGGGATATTCCATATCTAGAGAGAATCTAGGTAGAAGGTGTCATACCCCAATTTTTGACCTAAGATACCACCTCATATCATTTGCATATACATCAGTTGCATCTCTAAACATATTGCATAGCTTGTGTTTGTTACTTGTGACTCAGCAGGATTTAAACAAGAAATCACTCATCAGTACAAGCAACAATCAATTAGGGTTTTGTTCCCCATTCATTTCAAATGAATCATCTTCATCAATAATCAACATTTGGTCCTTGGAGATTCATTTCAACAAGCTCAAAGGCTCTGAACCAACCAGATTAGGGTTTTGACTAAAGATAGCATACTCCTGACTTTTGCTCAGGATTTGATCTAATGACTTGGGACATGACCTCAAGACCCCAAGTGCATCATTTTTACCTAATCCATTAGCTCAAGACATCTCGTACACAAGGATTGATCAACAGTGAAATTCCAAATCATCAGAATTAGGGTTTTGAGCTATCAGGGACTGAAATCAGGGATCACATTTGGGAAACCCTAAAAATCCCCAGGAAGTCAATCAAAGGTTTCAATCATCTTCAAATAATCCCTATGACAACATCCAATGGAAATTACATCTCAATTCAAGATCCACAGTCATCAATTTCATCAGGTCGACAATTAGGGTTTTTGACCTAATTCACCTGAACAACTGACATTTTAATCAGGACATGGTGCCACAACTTAAACCATGGCTCAAGGTCTTCTAATAACTCAATGTGATCCATTCATACCACTCATTTGGTAAGGATGGCCTGGTTCATTTGAAATCTCCAGAAACGCGATTCGTATGAAAAAGTCAACTGTACAAGATCACCATTGACTTTTGGGGAATTTTGGTCAACCTTGACTTTTGAAGTTTTGAATCATCAATATATGATATATGAAGTCATTTGGTCAAGAAAAATCAAGAAAATCAATCAAGAATCAAAAAGTCAAAAGTTTGACTTTCCATACTTAGAAAAATTCTAAGTGTTTTTCAATGGTTTTTTCCAAACTTTGGAAGGGAATTTCTTAAAATTTCACCTACAAACTGAAAAAACTTCCAACATGAAAGTTGTAGATTTTGATCCAATAAACAACTTTGTCACATATGATGATTTTCCAAAAGATCAACCATTCAAGAGATATGGAGCTTCAAAGTTGGTATCTTTTGAAAATTTCACTTAAAACCTCATTTTCTTCAAAGTTCATGGATCTTTTTCACCCATTTCCTTAAAGGTCTTGAAGAAACTTTCAACTAGGGTTTTGAAGTGTGTAATATGAGCTTTCCAAAATGTCCAAGAGCATGAAAAAATATGGAGCATAGCTATGGTTTTGAATTATGCATTTAGTGATCATTTTCACTTGAAATTTCAAGCCATTTTCACTAAGTTATGAACCATTTTGCCAAATAATGCAAGTAATGATGCATCAAGACAATAATTGAAGATATTTTCTGATTTGAAGATCATAATGGAAGAGGATAAGAAGCTTGAGATTTAACCATGGTTTAGTCACTTTTAACCATTTGCATTTAATGTGAAAGATTCCATTTTATCTCTTAAGCCAAATCATCATTCTTGGATCAACTTGCAAGAGCTTTGAGTTCAGAATCCTTGGCCTATAAATAGAAGTTCAAATCATCTTCAAACTCACACCAAAACCTCACAATTATAGGTTTTCTCTCTTCTTTCTTAAGTTGCAAGTTTCAAGTTTCAAAGTGAGGTAGAAAACTCAACCTCCAAATCCTTGAAGTTATGGCCAAAGTGATGGTTCTAACATCTCATAAACATCATTTGGGATGTGTTTGATCCACTCACACACCCCAAAACACCTTAAAACTCAGAATCATCATCTCACCTCCATGTTTGCATAAAGTGAGCTTTAACATGCCAATTTTCATACCAAGCCACATCTGTCCAAACTAACCTTCTAAACATCATCCATATACCTTATATGAACTGTTCCAACCATCATCCATGATCTGAAACACCAAAATCACTAAGCTTGATCCTCACTTGAACCATACTGCAGATCGGGTACCATAGATTGATCAAGAGGTTTTTAATTCATGCCAAGCATCCAAACATGTTCCATAAGGTCCACTGAAGCTGACCAGATCAAGAAACAACATCTGGAACCTCTCATTTGCAGAATTCGATTCTCAGTTTTGGCATTTTTAAGGTAAGCTCTCTTAAACTTCAAACTCTATTCTCCATGCATCATAAATGAAATATGAACATACCATCTTGTTTCTGCACACATGAGGATCATTAACCCTCAATCAATTACATCATAACTTGCACATACACGATTTCAGATTGAATCATAAGATTAGGGTTCTTCGTGTTCATCAGAAAATTAATGATCTTAGAGTGAAAATAAATAAAATTAAATGATACCATCATGTTCCTTGTAAAAAATCGAGCAAGATAGGCTATTCACTTGATCAAAATGATTCAGTTTTCAGTTTTTTCAAATTCAAGTTAGGGTTGTGTTCTTGGCGCCAGATTTTGAAACTGAAATTAGGAATTGATTCAAAAATATAATTCATTCGTTGCAAATGTTAAACAGACCACGCGCGTGGTCCAGTTGGCAAGTGTTTTGGCTGGTGAGAGAGAGGGCGTGGGTTCAAGCCCTAGTGGAGACAAAACCAATTTTTTTACCACTTGTTTTCTTTAATTTTTTTACACAACTTTTAACCAATCAAATTAACTCATTTTTTACACACTTCTCATTTAATATATGTATTTTTTGAATATCAAAAAAAATCACAAAAATATATTTATTTAATACATTTTTAATTAAGTTTAAAATGACATGTTTACAAGTGTTCTTTAATACTTTAAAATTTTGTTTTTCATTTGATTTTCAAACTTAATCACTTGTAAATATTTTGTGATCAAACCCTAATTATTTGGGTCTTAATTAAGCATGAAATTTGTTTTTTTATTTTAATTAAGTTGACTTTTGTCAAAATGCAAACCGTTTTAAAACAAACGATCACAGTTTTTCAAAACGATAAATCATTTCTTTTTGGTTTTCTTTTCAAAAGAAACTATTGATTAAATCTTTTTGGATTGATCAATTGATTTTTAAAAAAAACATGGGCCTCTCGAATATTAGAGAGTATAAGTCCCTTTCATTTTTCTTTAAAACAGTAAACTTCTTTCAAAACTTTCAAACTGTTTTCAAACGACGAAACCTCGCGTCTCTTTACAAAACAATCAACCATGTTTTATAAAATAAAACACGGGCCTCCACATAGGTATAAGTCCCATTCCCATACATGAAATTAGGTATTTCATTGTACACCCTTTTTGTACATACATCGATCAATTTGTTTTAACCTTGAATAACAAATCAAAAATGAAGGTTTTCTTTAAATCTTCCCAAAAATACCATGGGCCTCCATGTAGGTATAAGTCCCAAGCCCCTTTGTAAATACTTGTTTACATAGCTTTGAATAAACTCAAAAGGGCCTCTCCCCGAGTATGAGTCCCGAGCCCCCGTGTATACAAATGGATCATGCTTACAGGTATATTTCCTTCATAAACTCCATTATATACACACGCTTTGTCATATATATAATTGTTCATATTTGTTCATGTACTTATTCATATTTGTTCGTACTTGTTCATGTTTGTGATTGTGTTATACTTGTTCAACTTAGTACAACACTAGGTTCCCCATAGCCTCCTATTGGACTTCGTGCAAAGAATCTCCCTAGTTTAGGTTAGGACATAGAGTATGGTTTCCCGGTGAAATCGCTCTAAGAGCTCAAACCAACTATACCACACCTCCTCTTGGGCTTCCTACAAACGACTTGTCCCTCCCATAGCCTCCTCTTGGGCTTACAATGCAAGGACCCTCGATTGTCCCTCCCATAGCCTCCTATTGGGCTTACAATGCAAGGACCCTCGGATATCCTCCTCTTGGGCTTCGTACAAGGACCCACGGGCTTCTTATAAGCATCCCCAATATCCAAATCAAATACCCTAGGAGATTAGACATTTATCATCTCTATGATAGGAGTATCTCTTCTATATCATCACAAAAAATCAATCAATCAAACTTTTTTGCCACAAGGCTGGCTAATCAATCAAATAACTCTTTTTGCCACAAGGCTGGCTAATCAATCAAACCGTTTTGCCACCATACTGGCTGATTAATCAAAGTTTTTGTCACAAGGCTGACTTCATTGAAACTTTTGCCACAAGGCTGGCTGATTAATCAAAACTTTTTGTCACAAGGCTGACTTCATTGAAAGTTTTTGCCACAAGGCTGGTTAAACAACAAAAACATCTTTATCATTCTAAGCGCCATAAGTGGCACAGCCCAGGGCTTATAATGAAAAGATTTTCAAACAAAAATCAAACAGATGTATGTGATGATATAGATTAGATACATCGAACATTAAGATGACATTTGTCTCTTATTCTTTGCTTCCACTAGCATAAGTGGGAACTACGATTGCTCTGACTTTCTCAACATCCCTTTGAGAATACGTAGGCACAAGGTCGTATCCTTGGCGAGCAAAACTTCTCTCTCAAACCATTCAAACCTTAGCACCCGTAGACCCCGAACTACAGATGCTCTGATTCCCTCTAAGGGATATGTATGCAGAGGATCGCGATGATCTTTGCGAGCATAATCAAACAAACACCTTAGGTCCCACCTATTTCACAACAGAACCTCCACCGTAACATAGAATGAAACAAACATAACAAAGAAACCTATAGAGTACTATAGATACGTTGGGTGCTAATACCTTCCATTCGTATAACCAACCCTCTTACCCGGAATCTCTTCCCCACTTTTGCATTGCTTTTAGTTTTGGGCTCTGCATCTGTTTTTAGGTTGTTGCAGCTTTTTCCTTTTCCTCCTTTGGAAACAATAAAAAGTTTGGTCGGAACAAAAGAAAAATCATTTTTTTTGAGCACTCGAGCCCAAAGAAGGCATCAGGTGTCTCATCCCGAAAAAGATACGATTTTTCCCCGCGAT
The DNA here is from genome assembly GCF_029867415.1 of Vicia villosa. Classification (NCBI taxonomy): domain Eukaryota; kingdom Viridiplantae; phylum Streptophyta; class Magnoliopsida; order Fabales; family Fabaceae; genus Vicia; species Vicia villosa. Next base: position 325,606 of record NW_026705057.1, read on the forward strand.
AGAAAAATGGCGACTTCACTGGGGATGAAACTTTTTATTGTTTCCAAAGAAAGGGTTATTTCTATTTGTTTTGTTTTCATTTTATTCTTGTTACATGTGTGGTTCCTTGGTTCTGTTACTTGTGTGATTCTGTTACAAGTGATACATTATGGACAAATCCTAACCCGGATTAAGTACACATAAGAATTAGGTGGAGGGTATAGTCATGTATGGCATACAAGGAGTTCAGTCCTTAAAAAGCTGGCATGAGAATCCTTCCGCTCAGTGGAGGTTCCTTGTTTGTGGTATATGTTTAGCAAGTTCAATTGCGAAGACATTATTGCTTTCATTGAATTGTAGAAGCTGAGTTGGCTGTAGAACCCATAACCCATCTTGGCCTTATTAGGTTGTGGTGCAGAAACTATTCAGGTGAAGACTTGGATTAGTTGTCATGCGGAGAACCACACTCAGACGAGTTTTTCTTGAGAATATTGCTGGCTCACAAGTTCAGTTGTGCAAGCCGGTAATATCCGAAAGAAAAATGTAGACTCTGACGTATCAGTAGAACATGTCGTGAAGGTGATTAAACCCTAGTACTATCCCATGTTTGGTTCTCTGACCTCATGCTCGTGACGTTGGACCTTTGAACCTGTGTACCATGTTTGAATGACCATGTTTGTAGAACTATGTTTGAACTACCATGTTTGCATTATCATGTTTGCCTTACCATGTTTGTATATGTGGCATTCATGCATCCATGCATTCATACATTCATTAAAAAGCCCATCTTTTTCCATAAAAACATGATTTTTCCAAAAAATTTAGAGAAATTTTCTTTGCAAACATTATAGGATTAAGTTATGGAGTGGGTAAAAAGGCATACCAAGAAGTACGGTTTCAAAGCGCCTAATGTGGAAAGGCTGAAAGAGTTAGCATCTTTTGTACAAGATCCTTCCGATTTTAGGAAAAGCCATGGAAAGCTTTTGCCTATCTTGAACACTCGTGTTGATGAAGGACTTCTCAAAACTCTGGTTCAGTTCTATGATCCCGTCTACCGGTGTTTCACCTTTCCAGACTACCAGTTGGTACCAACCTTGGAAGAGTATGCCAATCTTTTGGGTATTCCTGTGTCTGACAAAATACCTTTCAATGGTTTGGAAGCCATTCCTAAGTCACCGGTCATTACAGCAGGTACCCACTTGAAGAAATCTGAAATAGAAAGCAATTGGACTACCAAAGGAAACATTCCGGGTTTGACTTCGCAGTTTCTAATAAAGAAAGCCTTTGATTTCATTGAAACTGGTAGCATGATAGCTTTTGAAGCTGTATTAGCCTTGCTCATTTATGGGTTGGTTCTGTTTCCCAACGTCAACGACTTTGTTGATATCAACGCCATAAAGATCTTTCTGATTGGAAATCCTGTTCCGACTTTGCTTGGTGACATGTATTTCTCTATTCATCATAGGAATCGCCAAGGTGATGGAATCATTGTATGTTGTGCACCTCTTTTGTTCAAATGGATTGTTTCCCACTTGCCTAAGTCTCCTATTTTCACGGAAAACCAAGAAGGTTTGCATTGGCCTCGAAGACTTATGTCCCTTACTAATAATGATATCCATTGGTATACTCTGGCTCGCTGCGGTACAGAAACCATTGATAGTTGTGGAGAGTTCGCCAACGTACCCCTCATCGATACACAAGGAGGAATTAACTACAATCCGGTCTTGGCCCGACGACAACTCGGGTATGCAAATTCAGCTAAACCCATTGGTCTCGCAGTGGAAAGCTACTTCTACCAAGAAGGGGAGGATCCTCAAGGGTTGAAGACAAGAATGGTAAGAGCCTGGTATGACGTCCGAAGAAAAGGAAAAGGTGAGATAAGGAACTGCATTGCTACGAACGCCTACACCTGCTGGGTGAAGAAAAGAGCAAGGGAATTTCAAATGCCTTATGATTATGAAAAACCCATGTTCCCTGTGGTATCTCAACTACCCGATATTCCCATTGACACTATAGAAGAATACCGAGAGACTCTAGCCAAGATGAGGTTAGAAAAAGACGCTTGGGAAGAAAAGTTTCGTAAAACTGATGTGGAAAACAGAAAGTTGAAGAAACGAGTGAAAGATCACGAAGAAACTCTCTATTATCAAGATGGATGGCTCATGAGCAAAGATGAGAAGATCCGTCGGAAAGACGCCGCAATCATGAGATACATCAAAGAAAGCAAGAAAAATCTTGAAGGTTCAACAAGCAATGCTCCGATGCCTGACAAATGGAATAATGTTGTTGACAAACTGAGGACTGAAAAGGCCGAGTTGAAAGCTTATTATGGGAAAGAAATCATGAAGCTCAAGCTGCACAACGCATTTGGTTCTTCGTCTGATGAAGATGCTTAGGATTTGTTTAGATTTTCATTTATCATTTGCTTCTGTAAGGAGCTACGCTCCAATGTTGTAACATTTCCCATTATTTCAATAAAAGAATTATTTATGTTCAAATGTTTGCAAGGAAATAATCTTTAAAATGTTTGGAAAAATCATAAATTTCTTTTTTCATACATCATTCTGCATATCGAGTCCGTTGTATAGAGTCTCATCTTTTGGATCTTTCTCCAATAGATCGTCAAGCTGTCGCGTCTCAAAGTTTCTCGTCCGCGCTCGCAATCAGATCACAAATACAATACTCGTTCAAACAGAAGAAGAGTAATGGAACACTCTGAACAAGAGAATATTGAGCTCCGTGGTACAGTGACCACCCTTCAGGAAAAATTGGAAAGTCTCACTACTCTGGTTGACTCCTTAATGGCCGCACAGAATCAGCAGCCACCACCAAACAGTCAAGCAACGGTAACATCTGAAGTCACTACTCCAGTTTCTACAGTTGCATTCAGCATTCCATCTTTCTCCATGCCAGAAGGTTGGGGCCCGCCTTTCAGCTTTGGTACAGGTTTCCGCCATAATTTCTCTGGGGTTCAAACAGCTACAACTGAAGCGCCTGCCACACAGGGTTCGGCATTTATTCCACATTCAGGAGTAACTTTTTCCCAAATCACTATGGCACTTTCTCAACCCACTATGACAGTTCCGACCCCTACGGTTCACAGAGTTCCTTATGGTGGCAATGAGATTTATCATGATCAGGATGATAGCATAAATCAGCGTAATCTTGTGGGAGATCTCCAAGAGCAGTTTAACAAGATGCAGCTGGAAGTTAAAGCTATCCGTGGAAAAGATTTGTTTGGAAAGAATGCCCAGGAGCTATGTTTGGTTCCCAGTGTACAAATACCAGCTAAATTCAAGGTCCCTGACTTTGAGAAGTACAAAGGTAGTTCTTGTCCACAAAGCCATCTCGTAATGTATGCCAGAAAGATGTCTACTTATGCAGATAATCATCAGTTGCTCATCCATTACTTTCAAGACAGTTTGACTGGTGCCGCACTGAAGTGGTACACAGGTTTGGATAGCACCAATATTCGGACTTTCAATGACCTAGGTGAGGCCTTTGTCCGACAATACAAATACAACTCGGATATGGCTCCAGACAGAGATCAGCTCCGATCCATGGCTCAGAAAGACCATGAATCTTTCAAAGAATATGCCCAACGATGGAGAGAAACTGCTGCTCAGATTAATCCACCGTTAAAAGAGAAAGAGATGACAAAGATCTTCTAGAATACTCTTGGCCCGTTTTATTATGAACGTATGATTGCTAGTGCTCCGAGTGATTTCACCGAAATGGTAAACATGGGGATGCGTTTAGAAGAAGGAGCCCGAACCGGACGTCTGACTAAAGAAGGTGGATCTTCAAGCGGAACCAAAAAGTTCGGAAGTGGTTTCCAAAAGAAGAAAGAACAAAGTGTTGACATGGTGTCCCAAGGAAAGTCAAGAGGGAATGATAATCGTCAACAAAAGATTGCTACTATCGCGCCAGTCGTTAACACAGCACCAAATCCGGGATTTACCCCGCAGTTTCAACAACAACAGCCTCGACAACAGGCTCAACAGGTCAACAATAATCAGAATCGTGTGCAAAAAGCTCCACAGTTTGATCCGATTCCAATGACCTATATAGAGTTGTACCCTGCCTTGGTTGAAAAAGGTCTCGTTCAAACTAGAGCACCACCACCAGTACCTGAAAAACTCCCATGGTGGTACAAAGCTGAGGTCTCATGCCCTTATCATCAAGGAGCGCCTGGCCATGATCTTGAGCATTGCATAGCTTTGAAATATGAAGTTTAGAGGTTGGTTAGATCTAATCTCCTCTCTTTCAGAAATTTGAATCCTAATGTACAAGCAAATCCGCTGCCCAATCATGGAGGGCATGTTGTAAACATGGTGTGCGGATGTCCTGGTCCATACCGAGTCTATAATATCAATTTCTCAAGAGCAGATTTGGTACAAATGCACGCCACTGCTGTCGAGGGCAGAATTTTTGCCAGCATCAATATGGTTCCTGTAGCATATGTTGTGTAGGTCCTCACGGATGTTCGATTGTGAGAAGAGATCTCCAAGTTCTGTTGGATAATGGTACTATTCAGATCTACAGAAATAGGAATGAAGATGAAGTTAACATGATAGGATGTTATCCGCATGAGCTTTTAGTCTCAGATATCAACTCGGAAATGCCTAAAGTTAACGTCATCGTTCCTCATTTCAACATGCCCGAGCGCATAGAAGTTACCTACAACAAGCCAAAGGTTCCTGTTGCTCCTTTGATCATTTGTCTACCTGGACCTGTTCCTTATGACTCTGACAAAGCAGTTCCATACAACTACAATGCAACAATGATAAAGAATGGATAAGAAGTTCCTTTACCTACTCTTTCATCTGTTGTAAACATCGTTGATGTGAGTCGAGTAACAAGAAGCGGACGTGTGTATACTCCATTACCTCCAAAGCAGCCTGTTGCTCCTACAACCATGCAAAATCCTGTCGATACACCAGTGGGGAATCCTGAGGAAACTCCTGTCAGTAATACAAATACTGATGTTGGCCAATCCAGTGGAACCAATGTCAATCCTGACTTTGATGAAATTTTGAAGCTTATTAAAAGAAGTGAATACAAGATTGTGGATTAGCTTATGCAAACTCCTTCAAAGATCTCAATACTTTCATTACTTTTAAACTCTGAAGCCCACAGGGAAGCCCTGATGAAGGTCTTGGATCAAGCTTTTGTAGACCATGATGTGACTGTTGATCACTTTGATGGGATAATAGCTAACATAACAACTTGCAACAATTTAAGCTTCTGTGATGAAGAACTCCCCGAGGAGGGAAGAAATCACAATCTTGCTTTGCACATTTCTATGAACTGTCAGTAAGACTCTTTGTCTAATGTGTTGGTAGACACCGGATCTTCCTTGAATGTTATGCCAAAGACGACGCTTGCTCGCTTGTCTTACCAAGGAATGCCTATGAAGTTCAGTGTAGTTGTCAAAGCATTTGATGGATCGCGAAAATCTATTATCGGCGAAGTCAACCTTCCCATGACAATTGGTCCACATACATTTCAAATCACCTTCCAGGTCATGGACATTCAAGCTGCTTATAGCTGTCTGTTAGGATGACCATGGATTCATGAAGCAGGGGCAGTAACGTCTACGCTCCATCAAAAGTTAAAGTTTGTAACAAATGGAAAATTGGTAACAATAAGTGGAGAACAAGCCTTGATGGTGAGCCATTTATCCAATTTCTCTTTTATCAGTGCTGATGATGTGGAAGGAACTCAGTTCCAAGGTCTCTCTTTAGAAGACGATGTTAGAACAAGATTTGTTCTGATCAATTATCTTAGTTTTGATGATAACAATAATATGAATTTTGCTTAAGATAATATGGTACTCTAATCCAATGCAATTTCCCTTTCAGGAAATATATAAAGAGTACGCATAATTCAGCGCTCAGAAGCTTTGTCTCAAAGGGTTCAGCATGCAACATCAGAACATGGTCTGGCAAGACATCAGAAGATGGTCGAAGCAGAATCAGAACATGGGTCTATGGAAGCATCAGAAGAACATGAGATCAGAAGCACTGAAGCTCAGAAGATGGTATCACGCTCAGAAGCACTTCAAGGTCAGAAGATCAGAAGATGCTATGCACCAAGCTGTTTGACTCTGATGATATTCAAACGCTGTATTCACAAACATCAGATCAGAAGAAAGTACAAGTGGCAAGCTACGCTAACTGACAAAAGGAACGTTAAAAGCTATTAAAGGCTACGTCAGTAGACACAGCGTGAACAAGGCTCGAGGTAGTTGACAAAAGCGTATAACATTAAATGCGATGCTGTACGGAACACGCAAAGCATTAAATGCACTCAACGGTCATCTTCTCAACGCCTATAAATATGAAGTTCTGATGAGAAGCAAGGTTAACGATCCTGAACAATATAATTCAAATTAACTTGCTGAAACTCTGTTCAAATCCAAAGCTCAGAATCTTCATCTTCATCAAAGCTCACTACATTGCTGTTGTAATATATTAGTGAGATTAAGCTTAAACGTTAAGAGAAATATCACAGTTGTGATTATCGCTTTTAAGAAGCATTTGTAAACTCTTAGAATTGATTACATTAAGTTGTAAGGAACTAGAGTGATCGTGTTGATCAGAATACTCTAGGAAGTCTTAGGAGTGAACTAAGCAGATTGTAACTAGAGTGATCGTGTTGATCAGTAGACTCTAGAAAAGTCTTAGAGGGTATCTAAGCAGTTGTTCCTGGAGTGATCAGTGTGTGATCAGAAGACTCTGGAAGACTTAGTTGCGGACTAAGTGGAAAACCATTGTAATCCGTGCGATTAGTGGATTAAATCCTCAGTTGAGGTAAATCATCTCTGCGGGGGTGGACTGGAGTAGTTTAGTTAACAACGAACCAGGATAAAAATAACTGTGCAATTTATTTTTATCTGTCAAGTTTTTAAAGCTACACTTATTCAAACCCCCCCTTTCTAAGTGTTTTTCTATCCTTCAATTGGCATCAGAGCGCCGGTTCTAAGGTGCAAGCACTTAACCGTGTTTAGAAAAGATTCAGGAAGAGAAAAACGCTTCAGTAAAAGATGGTTGATGAAAGTGAAAAGTCTACACCTACACCTGCATCTACATCTGGCTCTGCTGAGCAATACAACGGTAACAATGGTTATACTAGACCGCCAGTATTTGATGGTGAAAACTTTGAATACTGGAAAGATAAACTGGAAAGTTACTTTCTGGGTCTAGATGGTGATCTATGGGATCTTCTGATGGATGGTTACAAACATCCTGTAAATGCCAGAGGCGTAAAGCTGACAAGGCAAGAAATGAATGATGATCAGAAGAAGCTTTTCAAGAATCATCATAAATGCAGAACTGTTTTGCTGAATGTTATCTCTCATGCTGAGTATGAGAAGATATCTAACAGGGAAACGGCCTATGACATATATGAGTCCTTGAAAATGACTCATGAAGGAAATGCTCAAGTCAAGGAGACCAAAGCTCTAGCTTTAATCCAGAAGTATGAAGCCTTCAAGATGGAGGATGATGAAGACATTGAAAAGATGTTTTCAAGATTTCAAACTCTTATTGCTGGATTGAGAGTTCTTGACAAGGGATACACCAAGGCTGATCATGTAAAGAAGATCATCAGAAGCTTACCCAGAAGATGGGGTCCTATGGTGACTGCATTCAAGATTGCGAAGAATCTGAATGAAGTTTCTCTGGAAGAGCTTATCAGTGCCTTGAGAAGTCATGAAATAGAGCTGGACGCAAATGAGCCTCAAAAGAAAGGTAAGTCTATTGCATTAAAATCAAATATCAAGAAATGCACTAACGCTTTTCAGGCTAGAGAAGAAGATCCTGAAGAATCAGAATCTGAAGAAGAAGATGAACTGTCCTTAATCTCCAGAAGGCTAAATCAACTCTGGAAGACCAAGCAAAGGAAGTTCAGAGGCTTCAGAAGTTCAAAGAAATTTGAACGTGGAGAATCTTCTGATGACAGAAGATCTGACAAGAAGAAAGTCATGTGCTATGAATGCAATGAGCCTGGACACTACAAGAATGAATGTCCAAATCTTCAGAAGGAAAATCCCAAGAAGAAGTTTCATAAGAAGAAAGGTCATATGGCAACCTGGGATGAGTCAGAAGATGACTCAGAAGATGAGCAGGCCAACTGTGCGCTGATGGCGACAGAAGATGACGAATCAGAATCTACATCAGAATCAGATTCTGAAGAGGTATTTTATGAACTTACTAGAGATGAGTTAGTTTCCGGTCTAACTGAACTTCTGGAACTCAAGTCTCAGATTAGTCTCAAATACAAAAAGCTGAAAAAGCAATTTGAATTTGAAACAAAGAAGCTTGAGTTGGAGAATTCTGAATTAAAAGAAAAACTTTTAAAATTATCCAATAATGTTGGATCTCCTTCTGATTCAGAAAAATCCATTCCCAGTCTAAACCATATTCTGAAAGAATTTGATTTAAGTTTCAGGAAGTTCTTATCTAGAAGTATTGGCAGAAGTCAGCTAGCTTCTATGATATATGCTGTGTCTGGAAACAAAAGAGTAGGCATTGGTTTTAAGGGTGAAACCCCATACAAACTTGAACCTGTTGATGAAATGAAAATCACATACAAGCCATTGTATGATCAGTTCAAGTATGGCCACTCCCATGATATTAGACACACTTCACATGCTCAAAGTTTTCACATAACACACACCAAAAAGCATGTGACACAACCTAGGAAATATCATGAAACTCACATTAAAAATTATCATGCTGTTCCTCCTATTGCTTACAATGTTAAACCCAAGTTCAATCAGAACTTGAGAAAATCTAACAAGAAAGGACCCAAGAAAATGTGGGTACCAAAGAAAAAGACTATTTCTTTTGCAGATTCTCTTGGTGACAAAGAAGATAAAAGTCAACATGACATGTCTCCTGGACTCAAGTTGATCTCAACACTTGAAGGGAAGAAAGATTGTCTTCCAAGTTCTGGTTCTTAAATCTGTTGAAGAAACTATGTTTGTAGGATTTCAGAAAAGAAAGTTTATTAGTCTTGGAACCATCTGCTTTGTTTGTCTCTAAAGCATTGATGTTTCATTCTTGATTATTCTGAATGCTCTAAATGCTACAGAATATACAACATTGAAACATTGATTGTGGACAAATCAATAAACATCTGTTTTGATGATAAACTTGTTTCTGATGAAACAAAGAGCTTAAGAGTTTCTGCAGATACAGTTTTGTCTTATCAGAAGCTGCAGAACAAAGAAGTGAACCTCCAGAAGCTGTGAATATCAGAAGTAATGAATCAGAAGATCATTCAGATTTATATCAGCACACTTCAGAAGAAGTGTTTCCAAAAGAGAAAGTTGATCAGATCAGAAGCAGTGATCAGAATCTGAAGGCGTAAAGTCTATTCTGAATTTTACAGCTGTCATCTATTATCTGATGGTGAACACGTGTCTGTACGGTTTGTACAAAGCGTGCAGTTGAAAAGACGCCGACCTAGGTAACTGTATTAAATCATTTCATTTACTGTGTTCTCTCTCCTAATGTCATTTCTCATTAAATGCATAATGATTTCTTTTTAAATCTTTTAAATAACCCGCTTCGTCTTCATTCCCTCTTTTTCTCTCTTTCTCTCTCTTTTGTGCATTCACTTCGTTGCATCTCTCTTCAAACCCTAGTTCTTGATTTGATCTCAAAGCATTATCATAATGAATCCATCTTCTCGTTCATCAATCTCTAAAGATAGAATCACTTCCACACAGAACCGTTTAAGCAAAAATGATGCTCCATTGAAAACATGCTTAATACCCTCGAAAGAACTGGAAGTTCTATGTGAATCGGCTGTGGACGTCAACAACCTTAAAGCAAATGGCTTTCAGTGTGATGCAAGAATCTTTGAGCAAGGATGGTCTAAATATCTTGATAGATTGGTTGGTCCAATTTATCCTGAACTTGTAAAGGATTTTTGGGTACATGCAACAGTTACCCCAACTGCCATCATTTCATTCGTGCTAGGGCATGAAGTGATTATCACTGAGAAACTCATCAGAAAGCTGTACAATCTTGATGATGAAGAAGGCTGGTCTGAGTTTCAACCCCATACAGTTGACTGGACTTTAGTTGAAAAACAAATCTCTACGGTTGTTGGAACTGATTCTCATTTTACGGGCAACTTAAAGCCTTTTTATAAAGTATGGGCTGAGATTATTCTGGGTTCTCTTCACCATAGAAAAAGGATGCGCTGCTCCTCCTACATCAGTCCGACTCACAAGTATACTCTTTTCTGCATTGGCAAAAAGATAGAGATCAACATCTCTCATATTCTATTTGAGAATCTGAAAACCTCTATCTTTGAGTCAAGAGAAGATGAAAGGGCGAAGTACCCTCATATTCCAAGAACAACCATTCCTTTCGGAAGGATGATTTCAGACATTCTGATTGAAAGCAAAGTGGTGGACTCCATCAGAAATCGTAATGCCTCGCATTTTCTTGTAGTAACTCAAGGTCCCATCTTCAATGGTGTTGATCTGTTCGGACTGGAAGTCATTAAGAATGTACCTGTTATGTGCACAAGCTTTCCTGACATTCTGTCAAGAAGAATTGCTGTTGAAGGATTCATATCTTTGTATCATAAAGAACTTGATCAAGTTGTCAAGTTTTACTTGGAAGATTGTGTGAGGAAGCAATCAGACGTTGATCCTGCTTGGATCCGTGGCAGAGTACTTCCATCCAAAGATGATATTCTGAAGAAGGATAAAAAGGAACGTCAGGCAAGGCTAAAAAGAAAGGCACAAGAAGATGAGGCTGAGAGAGCCAAGAAGTTGAGGGTCACCTATGATCCTGACAAGGTGGACTCTAAAGAACGAAGAGATAAAAGGATCAGAGATTCCTTTCGCAGAACCAGATCTTCTTCTTCTTCTGTACAAATCTCCAGAAAGGTCTTTACTCCACCTCCTTCTGTCCCTAAACCATCTTTCCAATCACCTCCATCTGAACCAAAAGTAAACTTCACCCTACCAAATCCTTCTCCATCATCCTTCTCCTCTCCCATTCTAAACCCCACACCTTTAAGTATTCTTCCCCCAACTCCTTCTGATAAATCTCTCTCACCAATTCCCTTTACAAACACTCCATCCTCGTCTCAATCCATCATTTCTGATATTCCATCCTCATCAATCATTCTCTCAAATATCCCCTCTTCCTCATCCACCGTACCTCCAACTTCTATATCTCATCCCTTACCTATCGAAAATTCCGAACCTTACTGTCTTCTCTATCCTGACTACAAATTCACCTTCAATCCGCCTGAACCTGAACCCTATACCTACCTGGAACTTTTCAGACTTGAGGTGATTAGCAGTCTAGACCTTCTGAAGGATGCATTCCTAAATGGTCTGGATGATGTTTCTACAAGAAATCTCTGGAGAAGATTTCGCAAGGTTTTTCAAGTAGAAGCAATGGGAGTACAGAAAAGACTAGTGGCTGCTGCCCCTGGTTACCCTGGTTACCTTCTGGAGGAAGATAATGGTATATACTACCATCCTCTAAGAAATTGTGTTGCTGCTGAGGAGAAGCCCTTTGTGGATGAATTGGAAGTATTAAGACTCGCTGCTGCATTGGAAGCCAATCCTTGCAGGGAGATTGTGGTTTGGATACCTCAACATCCTGTTCTGCTCGGAGATTTCAAGACTCTCTTTGACTATCTGAGGGAAAACCCGTCTGAGAAAGATCCAAACTTGGTCATTCCAGAAGTTGTTGACCCACCAGTAGTTGAAGGTCCTTCTGCTCCAAGGAATCTAGCTGCCATTCTTCAGGCACTTGAGAATGGAGACTTGGAAATTCCTGCTGCAGAATATGGAGATGCTTCTATGCAAGAAGCAGATGCTAAAGATCATGTTGCCAAAACTGTTCCTGTTGAGGAAATCCCTGCAAATGATCTATCTATGGAAGCTGCAGATCAACATGCCATTCCTGTGGTTGAAAGCGGTGAAGCTTCTTCTGGTGAATCTTCTCGTCTTGCAAGGACTCTAGAAGAAATTCAGAAGAGACAGGATGAGCAAAGCTCACTCAATGATCAGTATAGTGCTTTCATGGTGAGGCAAGAAGGACACAACAATATGGTTCAAGAGATGCTGACCAAGATCTTGTCAAGACTAGGGCCATCTTAGATTGAGTCTGTGTTGTTTCTTTCTTCTCGTTGCATCTGTCTTTGTGCATCTGATCTTTCCTATCTTCATGTACTTCTGAACCTGCTGTTTGAAACTTCAATGAAATCGTCTTCTTTCTCCGTGTGTTTCATTTTATTTGTCGTTTTATGCATCTGAATCTTTTGAAATATTCTTTTTGATGTTATGACAAAAAGGGGGAGAAGATAAATGATAAATGATTTGATTAATCTATCAGTTGCTGGGTAAAGCTCCCACACATTCACTAACAAGAACTACAAGTTCTACATGGTTTAAGTGTTTTGCAGGTATAAAGAAGTGAAGAGAATCTTCAAAGCAAACACAGAAGCAAAACCATGGAAACTGAAGCAAGCCGAGTGCTGTCAAGCTTCAGAAATCAGAAGCAAGAAAGAAGAATGAATCAGAAGCACTGGAAATAGAATTTGATCCATATTTGTCTATTTGATCTGACAAAATTCTAATTGCTCTGATACATATAATGTTATGGCTCTGATACATTATTTGCTCTGATACATTATTTCAGCCTATATGGCTCTGATACATATAATGTGTTCAAACATACATCTTATGTTCTAACTCGTTCATGCTGACTTTTGTCGTTTAGTTTTTGTTCTGTAACATTTCAGGATGTAGAGATGCTCAGATGATGCTCTGGTACATTCAACAATGTTCTGATACAAATCTAGCATGAAGTGATGTTGGTAGAAATTCAAAGTTCTGAAGCTATCCGAGGGAAGCAGAAATCAGAAGCTGCGAATGTTCTAAAGATCCAGAAAACTCAAGTTCTGAAGCTGTCTTGAATGGAAGCAGAAATCAGAAGCTGTGAATGTTCAGAAGATCAAAGAAATTCAAGTTCTGAAGCTGTCCTGAATGGAAGCAGAAATCAGAAGCTGTGAATGTTCAGAAGATCAAAGAAATTCAAGTTCTGAAGCTGTCCTAGATGGAAGCAGGAATCAGAAGCTGTGAGTGTTCTAAGGATCTAAGGAAATTCTAGTTCTGAAGCTGTCCTGTGGAAGCAGAAGTCAGAAGCTATGAATTCTCTGAAGACAAGAAGCTTATATGATCGTCTCTACCGAAATAATCAGGGAAGTCTTTTATTAAAGTTCTTCGAGTATTTATTTCAGGGGGAGATTATTTATCTCAGGGGGAGATTGTTAATCTCAGGGGGAGACATATTCATATGCTTATGCTATAGCTGTGTAATTTGTCTTTTACCAACTGTTCTTTCTGATCGCAAATTCATATCATTTATATATGTTTTTGTCATCATCAAAAAGGGGGAGATTGTTAGAACAAGATTTGTTCTGATCAATTATCTTAGTTTTGATGATAACAATAATATGAATTTTGCTTAAGATAATATGGTACTCTAATCCAATGCAATTTCCCTTTCAGGAAATATATAAAGAGTACGCATAATTCAGCGCTCAGAAGCTTTGTCTCAAAGGGTTCAGCATGCAACATCAGAACATGGTCTGGCAAGACATCAGAAGATGGTCGAAGCAGAATCAGAACATGGGTCTATGGAAGCATCAGAAGAACATGAGATCAGAAGCACTGAAGCTCAGAAGATGGTATCACGCTCAGAAGCACTTCAAGGTCAGAAGATCAGAAGATGCTATGCACCAAGCTGTTTGACTCTGATGATATTCAAACGCTGTATTCACAAACATCAGATCAGAAGAAAGTACAAGTGGCAAGCTACGCTAACTGACAAAAGGAACGTTAAAAGCTATTAAAGGCTACGTCAGTAGACACAGCGTGAACAAGGCTCGAGGTAGTTGACAAAAGCGTATAACATTAAATGCGATGCTGTACGGAACACGCAAAGCATTAAATGCACTCAACGGTCATCTTCTCAACGCCTATAAATATGAAGTTCTGATGAGAAGCAAGGTTAACGATCCTGAACAATATAATTCAAATTAACTTGCTGAAACTCTGTTCAAATCCAAAGCTCAGAATCTTCATCTTCATCAAAGCTCACTACATTGCTGTTGTAATATATTAGTGAGATTAAGCTTAAACGTTAAGAGAAATATCACAGTTGTGATTATCGCTTTTAAGAAGCATTTGTAAACTCTTAGAATTGATTACATTAAGTTGTAAGGAACTAGAGTGATCGTGTTGATCAGAATACTCTAGGAAGTCTTAGGAGTGAACTAAGCAGATTGTAACTAGAGTGATCGTGTTGATCAGTAGACTCTAGAAAAGTCTTAGAGGGTATCTAAGCAGTTGTTCCTGGAGTGATCAGTGTGTGATCAGAAGACTCTGGAAGACTTAGTTGCGGACTAAGTGGAAAACCATTGTAATCCGTGCGATTAGTGGATTAAATCCTCAGTTGAGGTAAATCATCTCTGCGGGGGTGGACTGGAGTAGTTTAGTTAACAACGAACCAGGATAAAAATAACTGTGCAATTTATTTTTATCTGTCAAGTTTTTAAAGCTACACTTATTCAAACCCCCCCTTTCTAAGTGTTTTTCTATCCTTCAGACGAATCTTCCAAAAAGAAAGCATCAATCTCTTCTTACAAAGAGGCGGTGAAAGTAATAAAAGATGGAACTACCACTGGCTGGCAAGTTGTGATCCCTACCAAGAATGAAACCAGAGCAGGACTCGGATGTTCACCAATGTTCTCAAACTGCACCAAGAAGGATGAAACCCTTCGTCCGATCAAAGAAACATTCATTAGTGGAGGGTTCCTTAATCCAATTCCTCAAGAGGTTAATGTCCTTATCGAAGAATGCATCGAAGAAGGTCTACCTGATCCTGAAGAAGAATGGAAATGTTATCTCAATGACTCGGGATACATATCTCAGGAAGAGCAGTATGCACCGTTCCATCCTCCTTCGGAGAAATCTAAAGCCAATGAAACTGAGCCTATTCCTGCAGAAGTCTGGGACACCTTGGGACAACCAAGTGGCAAATTTGATTATATGGTGAAATATACTGCACCTGAAAGTTCAAAGATTGCGATTGAAGATATCCAACCAACTGGATGGGGAGATTCCTTTGAATATAATAGTCAACCAGAAGAGGCTTATCAGCCCTGTCAATTTTCTCAGCAGCCTGAAACTACTGAAGATTTCAGCTTCAATGCATTTGCCAAGGTTTATAATCCTGAAGATGGTTATTATCACATAAACGCCATTTTTGAAGATGAAGGGGAGGATGGCCCCGCAGTTGACTTGGAAAGTGTCTCTGACAATGAGTCTCTTCATCCTGAAGACTGGGAAATACATCCTGAAAATTCTGAAGATTGTGACTCATCTTATGCTCTTCAAGAAGTAGAAGAAGACCGTTTCAACTCTACAAAGAACAAGGGTGACAAACCAGGACCTTCAAATCCTGCTCGACCAGCGGTCAATGTCAATACTGAAGATAATTCTGAGGGGAATTTTCCTGAATACATAATACACAGAGGAGTTCGTTGCTACTGGAAAGCTGTCGACGTCCCAAATGTTGTTCGCCGCTCGAAGTAATGACCTCGCTGTTATTTTGACCTCCTGCCTTGCCCAAAGCAGAGAGATGTTTTATAGGGCTTTGCTTTTAAATGTTCCGCCCAAATAACTTTGTATATAGGGCTTTGTTTTAAAAGCTTCCCTCTTTGTCCTGCCCAAGACAAATGAGTTTGTGTTTAGGGATTTGTTTCAAAAATGAATCATAAATAAAGTGTCATTTTGAATTCCCTACATTATATGTTTTATTTTTGCTTTTTTCTAGAAATGGTAATCCTAAAAAACCAAAATAAAAAAAATAAAAAAAACATTTTCAAAAAAAATCTGCATACACTCCTGCATTCATAAATTTTCTGAAATAAATATAAATCATATGTGCAGATTAACTATTGATAAACCCATTGAATGCAATAACCCTATGCCCTCTCCCAACTTTGAGTTTCCTGTGTTCGAAGCCGAAGAAGAGGAAGAAGAGGAGATTCCGGACGAGATCTCTCGATTACTTAAGCACGAGGAAAGAGCCATTCTGCCTCACAAAGAGCCTTTAGAAAAGATCAACTTGGGTTCTGAAGAAGACAAAAAAGAAGTGACCATTGGATCGCTGCTTGATACTGATATCAAGAGTAAGTTGACAGACCTTCTCAAAGAATGTGTTGACGTGTTTGCCTGGTCCTACCAAGACATGCCTGGGTTGGATACCAATATTGTTCAGCATTACTTGCCATTGAAGCCGAAATGTCCGCCAGTTAAGCAGAAATTGCGAAGGACTCATCCTGATATGGCTAACAAGATCAAAGTGGAAGTTCAAAAACAGCTCGACGCAGGTTTTCTAGTCACCTCTGAGTATCCTCAATGGTTGGCCAACATTGTGCCAGTTCCGAAGAAAGATGGAAAAGTCAGAATGTGTGTTGACTACCGTGACTTGAACAAGGCCAGTCCAAAAGATGACTTTCCATTACCTCATATTGACATACTGGTTGATAACACCGCTAAGTTCAACGTCTTTTCCTTCATGGACGGGTTCTCCGGTTATAATTAGATCAAGATGGCTCCTGAAGACATGGAGAAGACATATTTCATCACCCCATGGGGTACCTTTTGCTACAAAGTGATGCCGTTTGGATTAAAAAATGCAGGCGCAACTTACCAAAGGGCAATGACTACTCTCTTTCATGACATGATGCATAAAGAAATTGAAGTTTATGTGGACGACATGATAGCCAAGTCCAGCACAGAAGAAGAACATATCGAATACCTTTTGAAGTTGTTTCAACGACTAAGGAAATATCAGCTTCGCTTGAATCCTAACAAATGTACTTTTGGGGTTAGATCTGGAAAACTCTTGGGTTTCATTGTCAGCCAAAGAGGTATTGAAGTAGATCCCGACAAAGTCAGAGCTGTTCAAGAGATGCCTGCACCAAAGACTGAAAAGCAAGTAAGAGGATTTCTCAGACGATTGAACTATATCTCCAGATTTATCTCTCAAATGACTGCTACTTGTGGGTCAATTTTCAAGCTTCTCCGCAAAGATCAAGGGGTTTTATGGACTGAAGATTGCCAGAAAGCGTTCGACAGTATCAAGGAATACCTGTTAGAACCGCCAATATTGATTCATCCAGTTGAAGGAAGACCATTAATCATGTACCTTACCGTGTTAGAAGAATCCATGGGTTGTATTCTTGGACAACAAGATGAAACCGGTAAGAAGGAGCATGCCATCTATTACCTGAGTAAGAAATTCACAGACTGTGAGTCTCGTTACTCCATGCTCGAAAAAACATGTTGCGCTTTGGCTTGGGCTTCAAAACGTCTCCGCCAATACATGATCAACAATACTACCTGGTTAATCTCCAAAATGGATCCGATCAAGTACGTCTTTGAAAAGCCCGCCTTAACAGGAAGGATTGCCCGATGGAAAATGCTGTTATCCGAATATGACATTGAATACCGTGCTCAAAAAGCGGTCAAAGGAAGCATTCTCGCCGATCATTTGGCACATCAACCAATTAATGAATATCAATCTCTCAAGTTTGACTTTCCTGATAAAGATGTCTTGTACTTGAAGATGAAAGATTGTGACGAACCATTACCTGAAGAAGGTCATGATCCTGGATCAAGATGGGGCCTAATTTTTGATGGAGCACTAAACGCTTTTGGAAATGGAATTGGGGCAATCATCATCACTCCAAAGGGTACTCATATCCCATTCTCCGCCAGATTACTATTTGATTGTACCAACAACATCGCAGAATATGAAGCTTGTATCATGGGTCTTGAAGAAGCCATTGACTTAAGGATCAAGATCCTCGATGTCATACCCCAATTTTTGACCCTAAGATCATACATCAATTGCATTCAATCATCAATCAAGAGCACCATTGTGAAGCTTGATCTTTGATATTGTGATTATCTCTGAGGGGAATTATTGAGCATTTATAGCCTTTTTATTTTGTTTATACTAACCAAAAATCAAAAATATATGTTTTGTCTCTTTTGTTTATATTTTACAGGTGAAAGATCGGGCAAAAATCAAAACAGTGCAAGAAAACAATTTTTTGAAAATTTGAAGGTGGAAATCGATTTACCCCTGTGGGAAATCGATTTCCTGTGCGCAAAATTCAAAAAAATATAAGAGGGAAGCTTGACATCATTTTGGCACTTTTTTATTTGATCATTTTATCAATTTTCCACCTCATCAAAATTAACTCATTCATTAAACCCTCTTTAACCCCATTTTACCACTTTTACCATATAAATTGCCATTTTAATCACCAATTAAACACAAGTTAATCACCAAACACAAAAAGACCAATTTGCCACTACTCTTGCTCCAATTCTATAAATAGAGCCCTCTACTCTCTCATTTCTCAAGCTTGGAGAGCCAAAAAATTGCTTGCAAATTCATTTCTCACCCTTTCCAAAACCCTCACCCAAAGTTCATTTTCATAAGATTAGTAAGGTTCACATTGAATCTTGCTAATTTTGAACTAAGCCTCCTACATTTCACTCTTTTCTTTGATTGTTCATCTCCATACTTGAAGGATCTACACTTTATGCTTGTTCTTGAAGCTACTTCAACACTTTAATTCAAGAATTGGTAAATTTCTCAATTCTAAGATGTAGATCTTTGTTGCTTGTGTTCAATGCATCTTTGATGCTATATTGGTGCTATTTGATGGTGATTTGATGGAAAATTCGTGCTCCCATGGATATGTGATCATAAGGTGTTTGTATGTTTGCCTAAATCAAGTTTCAAAGTTCATAATGCTGTTTTTTTGAAAACTGTGCGCAGGAAATCGATTTCCTACAGAGGGAAATCGATTTCCATTCTGTTTTTTTGCGCCCAAAACTGAACTCTGCACTCAGGAAATCGATTTCCTACAGAGGTAAATCGATTTCCAATAAGGCAGAATGTGTTTTTTGCCTTTTTTATGCTTGTTTTGGCTTCCTACTTCCTCCACTTCATTAATATCATTGGATCTAGGATGTTGATAGGTTTGAAATGACCTAATCCATAATATTAGATGAATGATATTAATGATAGTGTGAGTTGATTATCTTTATGCATTTTATCTTCTCCTTCTCCATTTTTTTCTTTTGATCGATGAAAGTCTTAATACTTTGAGAATTCTTATGGATTCTTAGTAAAGACTAGATCGTTACCTATTTTCTTTTCGTGCGGTATTGCTTTCGGAAGGCGATCTACATATCGTTCTTCTCGCATGCATTAGCACATAAATTTTTGACCGGCCTCGTTGTAGGGTGATTTCTACATAAATCACTTGGCGATCTGCTTAACATAGCGCAATATTTCGTGTCCCGAATAAAAAAAGATCAAACATGGAAGAGAATTGTATGCGGTTGATTTAAGACTTGTGGAGGTTTTTATCGTGTAGTCGCTATGATTCTATCAAGCTTCTGATAAACCCCATTGAATTTAAATCCGAGTACATCATTCACTCACCATAGATCTTCCTACTAACTTTGATAACATACTTGACAAGTTTCAAGATGGTTATCTTTAACACTTAACAACTAACTTTAATTTCCGCACCTTTACTATACCGCTCTTTATATTACCGCTCTTTATATTTCTCGCTTTATCGCTTTACTTTATCATTTCATCATATTTACTTTCCGTCATTTTCTCTTTGTCCACTTGGACATATGTTTATGCTTCTGTTATTTTTCTTTTGTCCACTTGGACCATACTTTATTTTTTCGCTAAAACACTAATAAATAATCAAAATCTAAAAAATACATAAGGTTCTCTTTGGACTATCGGTTACTATCCCTAGCGCTTTGGAGATTCGGACTTATGGACCTAGTACCTCTGGACTCATTATATTACTATCCTGTGATTGTTCTGTCTGTCTGGCATTGTTCTGTTGTATGTTTATGTGTGCAGGTATTTCCTTGAAAGCCCTTGATGGTTAATTCCAAGGCATTGATATAAGGATTTTACCCGAAAACAGCCGTTACTCTGCCCGATTTTCGTCGGAATCTTAATGTTCTTAATGAAAAATGGTGCTAAGACAATAAGTTCATCTGGATCCCCAAGTGTTAATGTGTTGGTATTGATAAATCCAAAGGATGGGAAAACTACCTTGGCTCTTAATGTCAAGTGTTGGCTTCTTATTCGGTTAGACCGTTTCTTTCCTTAGCTTTTATTTTATGTACTAGGTTAGCCTCTTCATCTCCTCCCATTCTTAAATTTTCAAAATCTTCTCCCTTTTTCCAAAATATTCTTATGTTTGCAATCTTTTCAAAACCTTTTTCTTAAAAATATCTTTCGCCCTTAGTGGCTTTTCTTCAAAAGTTTAGACACCGTTAATTGTCGAAACGAGTGGTTATACCCCACGATTTTGAAATTGATTGATAATAACGAGATCTTTTCCGCGTGAGAGAGCTAGTGGCATACTCGTTGATTTTATCCGAGTTGGCGCCCTTCTTTCATTTGCGATGCAAAGAACTTGTTTGTTCTCATGCTCAAGATCAATGGCTAAGTATTTCTCTCTAACGACAACAAAGTGTTTATTCGTTTTAAAAACGTTTTTCCCAAAAGCGGAACTACATTAGCTCTGACTTCTCCATTGCACCGAGGAGGTATGTAGGCCCAAAGCTTAACGCTTTGCCGAGCTTATTTTAAAAATAAAACAAACCGTTTTTAGCACACACACAACACAGATTTTCAAAAAGGTTCCCGTGGAGTACCACGGATATGAGGGGTGCTTTAAACCTTCCCCTCATATAATCAACACCCGAACCTGAGTTCTCTTTCTTGTTTTTTAAAAAAAACAAAACTTTGGGTTTTACGTTCTTTTCCCTTTTCCTTTGAAAAAATAAAGCGCGGTGGCGATTTCAAAACGGAATATTGATTCGAGTCAATCCCATGACTTCGATGTCAGATTTTCCCCGCTATAGAAAAATGGCGACTTCACTGGGGAACCAGTTTTTTAAGTGTGTTAAGCCTATTTTTGTTTATCTGTGTGTTTATCCGTATATATTGCTGTGTGCTTTGTTTGTTATTTTCTTTTTTTTTTCTTTTTGGTGCTCGATGGTTCCTCTGTGATGAGACAAAGTTCTAACCCGAACTTTGGTGAGTAACTTGAGATAGGAGGTGGTAAGACCAATAGTCGCATGTCAGGAGCAATCCTTACCATGAGCGTCATATGGTGGAACCCCAATCAGTGGAGGCCTCATGGAAGGTAGTAGAGGTTGTTACGAACCATCATGATAACGCTATTACTTTCAATAGTGAGTGTCCGTAGAAGCTGAATGGCCTAGAACCCTTTTAACCAATCTAAGCCTTTTTAGGATGTAGTGCAGAAACAAGATCAAGTACCAATTTGAGCTTGTTGTCATGCGATACTACGCTCAGACGAGGTCTTTTTAGGCATATTATTGGCGCCCATGAGCAATTGTGCGTGCCGGTAATATCCGATAGAAGATTGAAAACTCTGGGAACCTTTGTAGAACCCGACTGGCAGGTACAAAATTCCTTAGAACACACCTTGTGGGATGGGTAGACCCATGGCTCCATGCTCGTGACGTCGAACCTTTGAACCTGGACTGTTTGATATTTGTGTGATTTGATGTGATCTTGTGTGCTCTTGATTGTGATTGATGCATAAACCATGCATTCATGCATTCATAAAAATGACATTCACAAATGGTTTTCAAGGAACTTAGAGACATTTTTTGTAAACATAACAGGTACCATGGATCAAAAGAGAAGCATCAAGAAGTACACTTTCAGAAATTCAAGTGCAAAGGAATTGAAAGAGCTAGCAACTTTGGTTCCTAATCTTGACAACTTCAAAAGCCGTTATGGGAAATTGATCTCTATCTTGAAGACTAAAGTGGAAAAAGGAATTCTTGAGACTCTTGTGCAGTTTTATGACCCTGTTTATCATTGTTTCACCTTTCCTGATTATCAGCTTATGCCTACTTTGGAGGAGTATTCTTATTGGATTGGTTTGCCCGTTACGGATGACATACCGTTTAGTGGTTTGGAGAAAGAGCCTCAGGTTGATGAGATAGCAGAACTCCTTCATTTGAAGATATCAGATGTAAAAGCAAACATGACCAAAAAAGGAGGAATTTGGGGGTTGACTTCTAAGTTCTTGATTGGAAAGGCTTCTATGTTGGCTAGTAAAGGAAGTATGATTGCTTTTGAGACATTTCTGGCCTTGCTCATCTATGGTTTGATACTCTTTCCCAACATTGACAACTTTGTCGATGTTAATGCTATTCGGATCTTCATGATTGGGAATCCTGTGCCTACTTTGCTTGGGGATACTTATCATTCCATTCTCCATAGGAATGATAAGAAAGGTGGACTTATCAATTGTTGTACTCCTTTGCTCTATAAGTGGTTTATTTCGCACTTACCTCAAGCTAAGAGTTTCCTGAACAATCCTGATGGTCTCTCTTGGTCTCAGAAGATCATGCCTCTTACTAATGGGAATATCCATTGGTACAATCCTGCTTATGACATTGGTGAGATTATTGATAGTTGTGGAGAATTCCCTAATGTACCTCTTCTTGGTATACAAGGAGGGATTACCTACAACCCCATTCTTGCAAGGCGTCAATTTTGCTACCCCATGAAGGAGCGACCCGCTAGTATCCTTGTGTCAGGAATCTTCTATCTTAATCAAGATGGAAATTCGGATATGAGAAATCGGTTTGTGCATGCTTGGCACCATGTTAATAGGAAGAGACATTTGGGAAAGAAACAATGTGTTGCTCTCAAAGACTACACTGATTGGGTTCAAGCTAGAGCTCATACTTTTCAGATGCCTTATTGATCGGAAAATAACAAGTGTACTATTTTTACCGATGTAGTAATAATAGGATTTATCCCAAATATCGATCTCGTGGACTGCGTAGGAAATATAAGTTATTTTAATGATTCAATTGAACAAAAGACCATGGGGGTTTTGTTGTTTGACTATAAATAATGATAAATGACAACAAATCAATAAGAGACGTAAATGTGACTTTAAAACAATATGAGAGAATATGCTAGGGTGAGTGTATGAATTGCCTTGCAATGACCCTTAATCCTTAGTTATAAAATATCAATGTACATGAACTATTACCGAATCTCAAGAGTTATCTTCCCTAATTCCTCAGAGGAAAACCTTTTGATACTTTCTTGTATCCTAATTCCTTAGCAATTCAAGAAGTAATCAAGCGCAATATAATTTATCAAGATTATTATGGTTACTACGAAGCATCCTCATTCCTAAGCAATAGCAATCGTAATATAATTTTGCAAACAGCGATAAGGTGGTTTGTCCGACCTAAACCTTAACCGTAAATCAAAAATCTATTTGTCAGATAGATAGAGCAATAAGCACTTTGCACAATCAAATAATTTCACACACATAAATATTCTCTAACATAAAGGAAATTAGGTTCAATGACAATAGCAATTCAGGGACACCCCCCTAGCATTGGGGGGTTTAGCCGCTCATAATATTCAAAGAAAATACAATAGGAAGATTAGACATTACAAGAAAATAGGATTGCTTTGATCTTCAATCGCAATTGCTCTTGAAGATCTCCGTTCTCCAAAACCCTTGAGAGCTCTCCTCTTTCTTCTGCAATTCTTTCGTCCGTCAAAAAGTCCCCTTCTCTTTGCCCTAAGGTTGTTCTTATAACTCGCTTCCATTCAGGTTGAAACTGAAGTACCAAAAATACCCTTACTGGTCCCCTTCAGGTGAGAAAAATAATGAAAATAAAATCAGCACGCTTCAACAACACGGGCCGTGTTGCCGCACACGGGCGCCCGTGTTGTTTCTCTGCTCCTGGGCCAAAAACACACGTTCCCTGCATCTTTTCACACGGACCGTGTGCCTGCACACGGGTGCCCGTGTGAAACCTCTGTCTTTGCATCAAACTTGCTTTTCTAGCCACTTTTTGACACGGACCGTGTGCATGCACACGGGTGCCCGTGTGGCCCTCAGCTTTGGCTTTTTCGGCTTCTTTTTCCATTCGTGCGCGCCATAAGTCTCTATCTCTCCCGTGCATCAACCTGGCCAAAAACAAACTAACAACCAGCGCATAAAACGACACTTTTATAACACTCAAAACACATTAAAATGCAACAAAGCCATACGACCGAAAAACAAGAAACTTACTTTAAAAACATATGCCAATGCCACTTAGTATTACCAAGATTACGAATTTCGGTCGGAAAAAGGTGCGGAAACTTACTAGAAATGGTGACCGATCACAACCCCACACTTATCTCATTGCTTGTCCTCAAGTGATGTATCGAGGCAAAACAGAGGTCACCTGACGAGATTCTTTTCTCCACAACACAATCAGGTTTTTCGCAAGATTCCTTCACTTAGCAATCGAGTTTCTGGTTTCCTTCTTCAAACTATCAACTGCATTATCACTTTCGAACACGTTTTCACCTGCAAGCTTTTCACACTCTCACAAAATCTCTCTGGGTTAAAGTGTCTACACTCATAGTACCAAGGCATGCATATTACTTTTAACTTTGAATATATTCTCTAATCACTACACACACAGATTACACACACTTCATGAGGTCTTAGGGTTGTAACGTGGCTTGGGTTTGGTGGGGTAACAAGGAATGGGATAACAAATGGTTTTGGTGCTTGGCATTTTTGTTGGGTTCACATTTCTACTCTTAGTGGTTTGAATCGTAAGAATGGGGTTAAGACCTTCGACATCTTGTTTTTAGCTTTTTAGAGTCATTCACATGGTCTTTCATATACGTGGGCAAGGGTTAAGGATTTTTCTTCCTTTTGTTTTTCAAACTTTCTCTCTGGATTTTCACAAGTTCAACATTCATCTTTTTTTTTTCTTTCTATTTTTTTCTTGCCCTTTTCTCAATGGTTTACAACCCCACACTTAGATTCTTTCGTGTCTTTCAAGAGAATAACATTAATGCTGAGCGATAACATGAATAGTAAATATGTGGGTGGTAACGAGAATAACAACAATGAACAAAACAAACATTACGGCTCAAAGGGGGTTGACGATGGATATCATGCATACAGGATGGCTAGAAAGGCTCGGGGTTACGAAAAAACTTGCCTCAGTGTGCGCTCTCGTAGTGTGCTTGTGTTATGAGAACATACACAAAATCAAAGTGAATAGTGCCATACCTGACTGGACTCTCATGTGGAGTTATGAATTTGGCTCTGAAATCTCACCGGGTCGGTTAAGCTTGCATGCTTCGAGGTGCTATTGGTATCCTGCAGTTTCCTTTCATCTAAAGTACACCATACTCCTCTCTTGGTTCAGTGTTGACTTTTTGCGTCCTACCTTCTTCTCTTTGATTGTGTCAACTTCCGTGGTGCCTGTAGAGATCAAGTGTGAGATGTGTTGTTCAACCACTATCTATTCATTTGCCCCCTTCCGACTTGTATCCAACCTGGTAACACCATGGCAGCACTACAAACTTGAAATAAACACAATAACAGAAAGACAAAAGAAAATGGTTCAAATTAAACAAACTAAACTATGAATTCAAAACGGAAAGCAAAGCAATAAAGCAAATAAAATAAGAACCTCCCCACACTTGAACTAAACATTGTCCTCAATGTTTTAGAACCAGCCTTGGAGAGGTTGCTTACAGAGGTATTGCATTCCAATGATCACTTCCTAGCTTCCACTAGAGATGCTCTCTTTTATTTCCTGAAAATAAAACAAACAAACAGAAAAATTAATTATTAAAACCGTGGGTTGCCTCCCACGAAGCGCTTCGTTTAACGTCGCATGGCTCGACGGTCCATTACCCTTTATTATGGAGGGTATTTCCTTTTCCAAACCTTGTTGCTTGCCACTTCCGCAACCGCGAACTCATGAAGATGAAAAGCCTGGATAACTTTTCTCTTCAATTTGCTTCCCACATTTTTCTCTACTTCTTCAGCTTTCTTAGGACTTTTGACAGCTACATAAGTTGGTTCCATCATAGAGGCTATGCTAGAAACTTTTTCTTGGAGATTTTTAAGATTTTTGTCTTCTTGTTCACCTTCCGTCATACCAGTTGAGGTTTTCTCATTCACATCTGACCTATGTTTCCTGACTCCTAACATCTTCAAGGTTACTTCTTCATCAAATGATTTCAGCGTTAGCGTCCCTTTTTCAATGTCAAAATTACAGCGGCCTGTTGACAAAAAGGGTCTCCCAAGAAGGATAGGAGTTTCTTCATCTTCCGGAATGTCCATGATGTGGAAGTCAACAGGGAAAACAAAGTTATCAACTTCCACTAGTACATCTTCAGCTACCCCATAGGATTTCTTAACGGTGTGATCGGCGAACCTTAACTGTGTCTTACTTTCACTAATCTTTTCTAATTCAAGCTTTTTGAAAATGGATAAAGGCATTAAACTCACACTAGAACCAGAATCGAGGAGTACCTTTTTAAATGCTATATTCTTGATAGTGCATGGTATCGCCACCGCCCCAGGGTCTTTCCTCTTAATTGGGATCTTTCTTGCTGAAGAGACTATACCACACTTCTCGATTACAATTTTTGGTTCTCCTCCTAGTGATCTCTTTTTCGCCAACACCTCCTTCATAAATTTCTTATACAAAGGCATGTGTTCAAGTGCTTCAAAAAAAGGTATATTCACCTCTAACCTTTTGAACAATTTAGTGAACTTCTTAAAGTCTTTCTCTTTTGAATTCTTCTTTGTTACTCTTGAAGGGAAGGGTAGTTTAATTACCGGTTCAGCATCATTTTTAATTTTTTCTTCAGCTGGTTTAACCGGTGGTATCACCACTTCTGGCTCTCTTGGGTTCTCTCTTATTTCCAAATCTACCTCTATCACCATAGGGTCATCTATCTCTTCTTTTTCTTTTTCCGATTCTAACACCTTTTTACTCCTTGTTGTAACAGCATTGATCTTCTCTAGATTTTTCTGATCTTTCACAGTTTCGTTCGGAAAGTTTCCTTGTGCCTGTAGAGTGAGATGTTGTGCTATTTGACCCATTTGAACTTCAAGATTTTTAATTGAAGCCGTGGTGTTCCTGAGGTTGGCTCTTGTCTCTTCTTGAAATTGAGAGTTTTGGGTTGCCACTTTTTCAAGAGCGATCTCCCAATCTTCTTTCTTTGGTACCTGTTGTTGAAATTGTTGAGGATGATGTTGGAATTGTTGTTGATATGGAGGTTGTTGTGGAGGTATGTATTGATGTGGCTGAGCTTGAGATTGATATTGGTTGGGTCCCTGCTTTTGAATATTCCCTTGTTGGTCTTTCCATGCGAAATTAGGATGATTTTTCCATCCTGGATTATATGTGTTGGCGTATGGATTATTCTGCCTCAACATATGAATCTGTTCCACTTGTTCTTGCGTTGCCACACAATGCATAGCAAAATGCGGTCCACTACATATTTCACATACAACTGAGGCGACTGGCTCAACTTGTGCTACTTTCTGTTCACCAATATTCATCTTCTTCAATCTTCTTTCTACTTCAACCGCAATTTGTTCTTCCATTTTAACCACCTGATCAACAAGCTTCAAATCAATTTTACCTTCCGGTTGGCTCATTGCACGGTCATATAACTCAATGTGCTCGTTAGCGGCAATAGCTTCTATGATTCTCTTGATACCAGTGGCTGTTGAAAAATTAGTTGAGCCACCGGCTGCAGTGTCTATCAGCTGTTTTGTCTTGACTCGTAGACCATTAACAAAAGTCTGCATTTGCTCTGTTGGGTCCATGTTATGAGTAGGGCAAGCAACCAAACACCTCTTGAACCTTTTATATGCATCTCCCAGCGATTCCCCTTCTTTCTGCTTAAAATTCACGATTTCATATCTCTTTCGAATGAAGACTGAAGCAGGGAAATACTCATTCAAGAAGGCGGTTTCCATCTGTTGCCATGTTGTGATGCTTCCAGCTGGAAGTGAGTAAAACCATTCTTCTGCATCTTCGGATAAAGTAAATGGGAACATCACGAGTCTCTTGGCTTCTTCAGAATGGCCTTCGATCTTCAATGATGTTGTTGTGGTGAGGAATCTTTGTAGATGCTTATTTGCATCTTCATTGATTCTTCCCGCAAACGGTTTGCTCTCCAACTGTCGGATAGTTGAAGGATGGAGTTGGAAGTGTGCCACATTGACCGGTTGGTTTACGATGGTCATTCTTCCAAGCGGGGCATTAGCCCTTCCATAGTCTCCTAAAAGTCTCTCTGGAGGAGGTGGATCCGCTGCCATAGGTTCTGATTCAGACTCTGAATGCTCGGACGGAATAGATAGTCCTTCTTCGTCTTCCGATTTTGAAACTATAGGTGATCCCTCTTTCGATGCCAGTCTTTTCCGCTTAACTTCTCGTAGTCGAGCTCGCAATGTTCTTTCTGGTTCTGCGTCAAAAAGAAGTTCAGCTGAGGCCTTACCTCGCATACAAGATTAGACAATGCTTAATTGGAAGCACAAATAATAACAAAAATAAAATCAAAATAAAAATTGCAGAAAAATAGAATTCTAGTTGCAGAGCAACAAAATTTCAATTGACTTATTAATCACTTATATTATGGCAGTCCCCGGCAACGGCGCCAAAAACTTGATCGGAAAATAGCAAGTGTACTATTTTTACCGATGTAGTAATAATAGGATTTATCCCAAATATCGATCTCGTGGACTGCGTAGGAAATATAAGTTATTTTAATGATTCAATTGAACAAAAGACCATGGGGGTTTTGTTGTTTGACTAGAAATAATGATAAATGACAACAAATCAATAAGAGACGTAAATGTGACTTTAAAACAATATGAGAGAATATGCTAGGGTGAGTGTATGAATTGCCTTGCAATGACCCTTAATCCTTAGTTATAAAATATCAATGTACATGAACTATTACCGAATCTCAAGAGTTATCTTCCCTAATTCCTCAGAGGAAAACCTTTTGATACTTTCTTGTATCCTAATTCCTTAGCAATTCAAGAAGTAATCAAGCGCAATATAATTTATCAAGATTATTATGGTTACTACGAAGCATCCTCATTCCTAAGCAATAGCAATCGTAATATAATTTTGTAAACAGCGATAAGGTGGTTTGTCCGACCTAAACCTTAACCGTAAATCAAAAATCTATTTGTCAGATAGATAGAGCAATAAGCACTTTGCACAATCAAATAATTTCACACACATAAATATTCTCTAACATAAAGGAAATTAGGTTCAATGACAATAGCAATTCAGGGACACCCCCCTAGCATTGGGGGGTTTAGCCGCTCATAATATTCAAAGAAAATACAATAGGAAGATTAGACATTACAAGAAAATAGGATTGCTTTGATCTTCAATCGCAATTGCTCTTGAAGATCTCCGTTCTCCAAAACCCTTGAGAGCTCTCCTCTTTCTTCTGCAATTCTTTCGTCCGTCAAAAAGTCCCCTTCTCTTTGCCCTAAGGTTGTTCTTATAACTCGCTTCCATTCAGGTTGAAACTGAAGTACCAAAAATACCCTTACTGGTCCCCTTCAGGTGAGAAAAATAATGAAAATAAAATCAGCACGCTTCAACAACACGGGTCGTGTTGCCGCACACGGGCGCCCGTGTTGTTTCTCTGCTCCTGGGCCAAAAACACACGTTCCCTGCATCTTTTCACACGGACCGTGTGCCTGCACACGGGTGCCCGTGTGAAACCTCTGTCTTTGCATCAAACTTGCTTTTCTAGCCACTTTTTGACACGGACCGTGTGCATGCACACGGGTGCCCGTGTGGCCCTCAGCTTTGGCTTTTTCGGCTTCTTTTTCCATTCGTGCGCGCCATAAGTCTCTATCTCTCCCGTGCATCAACCTGGCCAAAAACAAACTAACAACCAGCGCATAAAACGACACTTTTATAATACTCAAAACACATTAAAATGCAACAAAGCCATACGACCGAAAAACAAGAAACTTACTTTAAAAACATATGCCAATGCCACTTAGTATTACCAAGATTACGAATTTCGGTCGGAAAAAGGTGCGGAAACTTACTAGAAATGGTGACCGATCACTTATTTACTCGAGGAGTCTTCTCTACTCGTTACTCCACCATTGTCTTCCACTACCCCTGTTGAAAGTAGTGAAGAACATCTAGAGCTCGTGGCTAAGTTGAGAGCGGAAAGAGATGCTTTGGAGTTTGAAAACAAAGAGTTGAAGATACACTTGAAAGAAAAGGATGAAATGCTTGATATCCAAGATGGTTTGTTGATGGAAAAGGAGGATCAGATTCGTCATCAAGAAGAGTTACTTCAACAACATGGTGAAAAGCGAAAGAGACCACAAGAAGATTCAGTCGCATGGAAAGAAGTTGCTGATAAGCTGATGGTCGAGAATGCTCATTTGAAGGCCTTTTATGAAGATGAATTGGAGAAGCTCCGTAGGAAGCTGCAAAGAGGAGTTGGATCTTCGTCAGAAGTGCTCCCTTCTAGTTTTTAGCTTTTCCTTTGTTTTGTAATTTTGGATCTTTGAATCCTTTTGTATGCTTTTCCATTATTAATGAAAGAATATTGTTATGTTTTATGATGTTTTTGCTAATGTTTACAATTAATGTCTTAAAAGTTCCTTGAAAACTAAAAAACATTTGCATTGCATTTCATGCATCATTCTGCATTTTGGTCCTGCTTCCGAAAGTATTCTCGAGGTCTTATTCAGTGTTCTTCATACAGAATCAAGCTGTCTCACCGGTATAATACTCGAGCTAACCGCAAGAAGAAGATGGAAGGTCTTGAACAAGAGAATCGTGAGCTACGTGAAGAGGTTGTTACTTTGAGATCTGGTGTGGATCGTCTCACTGCTCTGGTTGAGACATTGATGGCTGCTCAGAATCAGAATCAGAATCAAGTTCCTCCTCCCAATGCCCAAGCTCAGGGTCAGACCACTGTGATTTCTGAAATGGCTGCCACAACCATTCCTGCTATTCCTGTTGGTGCTACTCAGCAACGTATGCCTAATGGATACCCCTGGGGCATGCCTGAAGGTTATTTGTCTGTTCCTGAGATGACTCGTCCGTTGACTCCTGTTATCGTCAACACCTCTCCTATTGTTCATACTGGTCCTTTTGTCCCAGAGCCCATTTATGATGCTGCTCCAAGCGAAATTCATGACAGAATGGATGGTTTCCAAGATCAGTTTGAAGAACTGCAGAAAGAGATGAAAGCCTTGCGTGGGAAAGAACTGTTTGGAAAGAATGTGCATGATCTTTGCCTTGTTCCCAATGTGAAAGTACCTGCTAAGTTCAAGCTGCCTGAATTTGAGAAGTACAAAGGAAATTCCTGTCCTCAGGCACACCTGGTGATGTATATAAGGAAGATGTCCACTCACACTGATGATCAACGTCTGTTGATTCACTATTTCCAAGATAGTTTGACTGGAGCTGCTTCTAAGTGGTATATGGGCCTTGATAGCACCCATATTCGCAGTTTTAATGACTTAGCTGAAGCGTTTGTGAAGCAATACAAGTATAATGTGGACATGGCTCCTGATAGGGATCAATTGCGAGCTATGATGCAGAAAGAGAAGGAATCCTTCAAGGAATATGCTCAGAGATGGCGTGAGGTTGCCGCCCAAGTGATTCCTCCGATGGAAGAAAAAGAGATGACTAAGATTTTTCTGAAGACTCTTGGTCCGTTTTATTATGAGAAGATGATTGCTAGTGCTCCTGTAGACTTCACCGAAATGGTGGGTATGGGTGTCAGATTGGAAGAAGCTGTGCGAGAAGGTCGTTTGGTTCGAAATGACAATTCATCTGGTGGTGCGAAGAAGTATGGTTCTTCATTCCAGAAGAAGAAAGAATCAGATGCCAATGCTGTTTCTCAAGGGAGGAATAGTCGATTCATGAATCAATCTCAACAAGTGGCGTCAGTAACTCCTGTTGTGAATTCAGTGCCTGTAGCTCCTGTTAATCAACAACCAGCAAGGCGGAATCCGTATCCTCGAGTTAATGTTGATCCTATCCCTATGACATACACTGAACTGTATCCTGCTCTAATTCATAAAAAGTTGGTTCAACCAAGGTCACCACCCCCTGTTCCAGAGAAACTCCCTTGGTGGTACAAGGCTGATGCCACTTGTGCTTTTCATGAGAATGCTCCTGGGCATGATTTGGAAAACTGTTGGGCCCTGAAGAATGAAGTTCAGAGATTGGTCCGTTCTGGAATGCTCTCTTTCCGTGATATTGGCCCAAATGTGAAGAACAATCCGTTGCCCACTCATGAAGCATCTGCTGTGAATATGGTATATGGACGCCCTGGGAAGTATAAGATTTATCGTGTGGAACACATCAGAGGATCATTGGTAGAGATGCATGCCACTCTGTGTGAATACAGTCATTATGAACATAATCATGCTGCTTGTAGGATTTGTTCAGTCAATCCTCGAGGATGTTACATTGTGAGAAGAGACTTGCAAGAGATGATAGATCAAAGGCTTATTGAGATTCTGAGGGATAGAGATGAAGATGATGTCAATGTGATTGAACCATGCTTTGAAATCCCGGAATGTGTAGAGATTGGTTATTATGGCAAAGCTGCAGTGGAACCTCTTGTGATATGTTTGCCTGGATCTGTACCTTATAGTTCTGATAAAGCTGTACCTTACAGATACAATGCCACCATGCTGGAAGCTGGAAAAGAAGTTGAGATTAAGCCTCTGCCTTCTGTTGAGAATATAGCAGATGTCAGTAGAGTGACTAGAAGTGGACGAGTTTTTACTCAGCCCCAAACAGTTGTGGATGTCCAGAGGAATTCTACTCCAATACCTATGAACAATAATGATGTGACAAAAGTGAATGCTGGGTCATCTTCAGGAAAGGAGATGGATGAGATTTTGAAGCTTATCAAGATGAGTGATTATAAGATCGTGGATCAGCTGCATCGCACTCCGTACAAGATTTCTATAATGGAGCTGCTGGCGAATTCTCCTGCTCATAGGGATTCTCTGATGAAAATACTTGATCAAGCCTTTGTGGATCATGATGTAACGCTGGATCAGTTTAATGGGGTTCTGAGTAATATCACTGCGTGTAATAATTTGAGCTTCAGTGATGAAGATTTGCCTGAGGAAGGAAGAAATCATAATTTGGCTTTGCATATCTCTGTCAGTTGCAAAGAGGACTCAATGTCTAATGTGTTGATTGATACTGGATCATCTCTGAATGTCATGCCAAAATCTACTCTTGCTAAGCTGTCTTATGGTGGCACACCAATGAGATTTAGCAATGTGATTGTCAAGGCTTTTGATGGATCGAAGAAATCAGTGGTTGGAGAGGTGGATTTGCCTATTAGTATTGGACCATTTGTCTTCAAGATTACTTTTCAAGTGATGGATATTTTTCCGGCATACAGTTGCTTATTAGGACGCCCGTGGATCCATGAGGCTGGGGCAGTTACTTCAACTCTTCACCAAAAGTTGAAATTTGTGAAAGATGGAAAGATGGTTGTTGTGAATGGAGAACAAGCTTTGCTGATTAGTCATCTCTCTTCATTCCGTACCATAGAAGCTGATGAAGTGGTCATTGGAACTGCATTCCAAGCCCTGTCTGTTAATGATGAAATCAAAAAGGATGAAGCTTCCATTGCCTCCTTCAAAGATGCTCAGCTGGTGGTTCAGAATGGACATTCAGGAGTCTGGGGACAAGTGGTGAGTCTACAAGAGAACAGGAATAGAGCTGGTCTGGGATTTTCTGCCTCAGACAAGTCTGTGATGAAGTCTGAATCTGCTTTTTGTCCTTATCAAGAGATGTTTCATAGTGCTGGGTTTCTACACCCGACTCTTCCAGAGGTGAACGCTATTGTTGAAGATGAATCAGAGCCAGAGGTGCCAACCTTTGTGACCCATGGAAAGATGATTAAGAACTGGATCACCATTGACATTCCTGAGTGTACTCATGTCTCAAAGTAATTTTTCTTTTATGTTTTTCAAAATCCTTTCATTCTGCCCAAGATGAAAGTGAAGTTGTTGGGGCTGTTTTCTGTTTGTTTTAAACATTAAAATCATCAATAAAAGTCATTTTGTTTCTGCATATAAATGCTTTTTATCTTTTTGGTTTTTCTGGAAAGTGGTAACACAAAAAACCTTAAAAAAATGTTTTCATTTTTCATAATCTGCACGATTACATGTTTGCATATATCTTCATTTGTGAAGATTAATCAATAAAACCGTTGAAAGTAATGACCCTGCGCCCTCTCCTAACTTCGAGTGTCCTGTGTATAAGGCGGAAGAAGAGAGTGATGAATGTATTCCTGATGAGATTTCCCGACTGCTTGAGCACGAGGAAGACACTATTCAGCCATATAAAGAGCCATTGGAAGTCATCAACTTGGGTTCTGAAAAGGATAAAAAGGAAGTCAAGATTGGGGCACTGCTTGGTCAAGATGTTAAGAAGAGGATGGTAGAGCTTCTTAAAGAGTATGTTGACATTTTTGCGTGGTCCTACCAAGATATGCCTGGACTGGACACAGATATTGTGGAGCATCGCTTGCCGTTGAAACCAGAATGTCCTCCTGTCAAGCAAAAGTTAAGAAGGAGTCATCCTGATATGGCAGAAAAGATTAAGAATGAGGTCTTGAAGCAGATAGATGCAGGTTTCCTTGTCACTTCTGTATGTCCTCAATGGATTGCCAATATTGTGCCTGTTCCGAAGAAAGACGGAAAAGTTCGCATGTGTGTGGATTATGGAGATTTGAACAAACCCAGTCCGAAAGATGATTTTCCTCTACCTCACATTGATATGTTGGTAGATAGCACTGCAAAGTTTGAAGTTTTCTCCTTTATGGATGGTTTTTCAGGATACAATCAGATTAAGATGGCACCTGAAGACATGGAAAAGACAACTTTTATTACGCCATGGGGGACATTCTGTTACAAAGTGATGCCTTTTGGGTTGAAGAATGCTGGTGCGACATATCAGAGGGCCATGACTACTCTTTTCCATGATATGATGCACAAAGAAATTGAGGTTTATGTGGATGATATGATTGCCAAGTCCCAATCAGAAGAGGGGCACATGGAAGACCTGTTAAAGTTGTTTCAGCGTTTGAGAAGGTATCGTCTCCGCTTAAACCCAAACAAATGCACTTTTGGTGTCCGTTCTGGAAATTTATTGGGTTTTGTTGTCAGTCAGAGAGGAATTGAAGTAGATCCTGATAAAGTCAAAGCAATTCAGGAAATGCCAGCACCAAAGACTGAAAAACAAGTGAGAGGTTTCCTCGGACGTCTGAATTATATCTCCAGGTTCATTTCCAACATGACTGCTACCTGTGAGCCGATCTTCAAGCTGTTAAAGAAAAATCAGGGATGTGTGTGGAATGAAGATTGTCATAAAGCTTTTGACAACATCAAAGAATATCTGCTAGAACCTCCCATTTTGCTCCCTCCAGTTGAGGGAAGACCTCTGATTATGTACCTCACAGTGCTTGAAAACTCAATGGGATGTGTGTTGGGTCAGCATGACGAGTCTGGTCGAAAAGAGTATGCAATATACTACCTTAGCAAAAAGTTTACCGAGTGCGAAACAAGATACTCGCTGCTTGAGAAAACTTGTTGTGCTTTGGTGTGGGCTACTCGCCGACTGAGACAGTATATGTTGAACCACACCACCCTATTGATTTCCAAAATGGATCCAATCAAGTATGTATTTGAGAAACCTGCATTAACTGGAAGGATTGCTCGCTGGCAAATGTTGTTATCAGAGTATGATATTGAATACCGAGCTCAAAAAGCTGTGAAAGGAAGTGTGTTGGCAGAGTACCTCGCTCACCAACCAATTGATGATCATCAATCTATCAGGATGGACTTCCCAGATGAAGATATAATGTATTTGAGATCTCAAGATTGGGATGAACCGTTGCCAGAAGAAGGGCCGGATCCCGAATCCAAATGGGGTTTGATTTTTGATGGAGCTTCTAATATTCATGGCCATGGAATTGGCGCCATTATCATCACTCCACATGGATCACATGTTCCTTTCACTGCAAGGATATGTTTTGACTGTACAAACAATATTGCTGAGTATGAAGCTTGCATCATGGGACTCGAAGAGGCCATTAATTTGAGAATTAAGATTCTTGATGTTTATGGAGATTCTGCGCTTGTGATTAATCAGATTAAAGGAGAATGGGAAACTCGTCATCCTGGTTTAATTCCTTACAAAGATTACGCCAGAAGGTTATTGACATTCTTCAACAAAGTTGAATTCCACCACATCCCTCGAGATGAGAATCAGATGGCTGATGCTTTAGCCACGTTGTCTTCCATGTACAAAGTGAATTTCCATAATGAGGAAACTCAAATTACAATCAGGCGTCTCGATAGACCTGCTCATGTATTTGCAGTTGAGGAAGCAACAGATGAAAAGCCTTGGTATTTCGATATTAAGCACTTCCTCCAGACTCAAGAGTACCCACTTGGGGCATCAAATAAAGACAAGAAAACTTTGAGGAGATTGGCTGGCAGTTTCTTCATCAATGCTGATGTTTTGTATAAAAGGAATTATGACATGGTCTTGCTCAGATGCGTGGATAGACACGAAGCAGACATGTTGATGCATGAAATTCATGAAGGTTCTTTTGGTACCCATGCCAATGGACATTCGATGGCTAAACAGATGCTTAGAGCAGGTTACTATTGGTTGACAATGGAATCTGATTGCTACAAGTTTGTAAAGAAGTGTCACAAGTGTCAAGTGTATGCTGACAAGATTCATGTGCCTCCGACACTTCTCAATGTTATTTCTTCCCCATGGCCTTTCTCTATGTGGGGTATTGATATGATTGGCATGATTGAACCCAAGGCTTCGAATGGACATCGATTCATCCTGGTAGCAATCGATTACTTCACCAAGTGGGTAGAAGCTGCTTCATATGCTAATGTAACAAAGCAAGTTGTGGTCAGATTTATCAAGAACAACATCATCTGCAGATATGGTGTACCGAGCAAGATCAACACTGATAATGGCTCGAATCTGAACAATAGCATGATGAGAGAATTGTGTGAAAGCTTCAAGATTGAACATCACAACTCTTCGCCTTATAGGCCAAAGATGAATGGAGCTGTTGAAGCAGCAAATAAGAACATTAAGAAAATTATGCAAAAGATGGTTGTCATGTACAAGGACTGGCACGAGATGCTCCCATTTGCTTTGCATGGGTACCGTACATCTGTTCGTACTTCAACAGGGGCAACTCCCTTTTCTTTGGTTTATGGCATGGAAGCAGTGCTCCCTATTGAGGTTGAGATTCCATCTTTGAGAATTTTAATGGAAACCAAGTTATCTGAGGCTGAATGGTACCAGAGCAGGTTTGATCAATTGAATTTGATAGAAGAAAAGAGAATGACGGCTTTATGCCATGGTCAGTTATACCAGAAAAGAATGAAGAAAGCATTTGATAAGAAGGTTCGACCTCGTGTATTCAGAGAAGGCGACCTCGTGCTCAAAAGGATCTTGTCTTTCACCTCCGATTCAAGGGGCAAGTGGACTCCTAATTTTGAAGGACCATATGTTGTTAAGAAAGCCTTCTCTAGCGGTGCATTAATTCTTGCAACTATGGATGGAGAAGAGCTCCCACGTCCCGTGAATGCTGATGTAGTCAAGAAATACTTCGCCTAAATAATAAAAGAACAGCTCGCTAAGTTGAAAACCCGAAAGGGCGGCTTAGGCAAAAAAGAGCGTCTCGGTGGATTGAAAACCCGAAAGGGCGATCCAGGCAAAAATTAGAGACATAAACAGAATAAAATACCCGGTGGACTGAAAACCCGAAAGGGCGGTCCAGGCAAAAGTTAGGGATTCATGGCAAGTAACTACATCAGACAAGACTTGATCATCAGCAGTCATCTGTTTATCATGAAGAAGTTCGACACTTTTCAACGGAAGCCTTTGCTCAGGAATTCCCAGTTGAGAAAGAGGATGGGGTCATTACATTTCAATGTACCTTTTCCACAAAATTACCACTTTCCAAACTTTGTAATAATCCATGGGGTCTTGCCTTTTGCAGGCTACCATTCCATTAAAAAAGTTTGAGCCTTTATCTTTTATTGGCAATCTTATTTCTTTCATATCTCTCAAAATGTCATTTATTGTTGATAGTAATTTTTGAAACAAAGAGAAAATTGATTTAAACAAAATCCTTTTGAAAATTATAAAAGAATTTTTACTTTGATTCATGAGTGCATTACAAGGAATGGATATGTTGATGTATTCATATGCAGAAGAACGTATTACACTCAATACACCTTTGGCCTGGTTCGAGTTTGGTTTAGAACTCAACTACGGTGTTCTCTCAGCTTCAATGTTCCCTAGTGTTGGGTAGCATATATTCTGAAGCCATCGAAAGATTGCTAGCAGTTTCTGCTTTGGTGTTCAGCTTGGGACATGCTTGACTATGTCATCTTCGTACACCATCTCTTTCTACCTCCAGTGGGACGTTGGTAGTTCACCTTCAGTGGAACGTTGGTGTATTTTGTTATCTTCATCGGCAGTGGTACGTCGATGTATTTTTCTTCTACCTCCAGTGGGACGTTGGTAGTACACCTTCAGTGGAACGTTGGTGTATTTTGTTATCTTCATCGGCAGTGGTACGTCGATGTATTTATCTTCACCTTCAGTGGAACGTTGGTGTATTTTGTTATCTTCATCGTCAGTGGTACGTCG
This sequence comes from Vicia villosa, assembly GCF_029867415.1. Lineage (NCBI taxonomy): Eukaryota > Viridiplantae > Streptophyta > Magnoliopsida > Fabales > Fabaceae > Vicia > Vicia villosa. The sequence continues at coordinate 364,337 of NW_026705057.1, forward strand.
ATGTATTTCTCTTCAATACCTTCAGTGGAACGTGGGTATGTGTTATCGTTAATGGTACGGCGATACATCTCTTTCTACCTCCAGTGGAACGTTGGTAGTTCACCTTCAGTGGAACGTTGGTGTATTTTGTTATCTTCATTGTCAGTGGTACGGCGGTACACCTCTTTCGTCGTCAGTGATACGTTGATGAATCATCTCTTTCTACCTCCAGTGGAACGTTGGTAGTTCACCTTCAGTGGAACGTTGGTGTATTTTGTTATCTTCATCGTCAGTGGAACGTCGATGTATTCTCTCCTCATATCATTAGTGGTACGGTGGTATATCTCTCTTCATATCATCAGTGGTACGGTGGTATATCTCTCTTCATATCATCAGTGGTACGGTGGTATATCTCCCTTCTATGTCATCAGTGGTACGGTGGTATATTTCTTCTTCATGCCTTCAGTGGAACGTTGGTATATGCTATCGTCAGTGGTACGTCGATGAATTATCCCTTCTATGTTATCAGTGGTACGGTGGTATATCTCTCTTCATGCCTACAGTGGAACGTTGGTATGTGTTATCGTCAGTGGTACGGCGGTACATCTCTTCAATCATCAGTGGTACGATGGTGTGATTTCTGTTAACGGAAGATTGGCATTCTAATTCAGGATGCATACTTTCTCATCCCCAGTGAAAGAGGATGTTCCCTTCTTCTCATCCCCAGTGAAAGAGGATGCTATAACCTCTCTGACGCGAAGTGTTTTCCCCAGAGAAGTTTCTTTTCCCACCAAAGTTCCGTCTCTCCAACAAAGTCTTGCCTTCCCCAGTGGAACTTCTAAGACATTTGTTTCCCCAAGCGGAGTTATAGCAAGACATTTGTTTTCCCCAGTGGATCACTTGTTATTCCCCCAGTGTTGTCATGCTTTATTATCATCACATGCATTCATTAACATTGCATTGCATCTTAGGCTCAAAAATTGTGTTTTATATATTTAAGTCTCTTCGATTTTTGTCAAAACGAAGATTTCCAATCATCGTATCTCCAAATCGAAGAAACTTAAATAGGGGCATCTGTCATACCCCAATTTTTGACCCTAAGATCATACATCAATTGCATTCAATCATCAATCAAGAGCACCATTGTGAAGCTTGATCTTTGATATTGTGATTATCTTTGAGGGGAATTATCGAGCATTTATAGCCTTTTTATTTTGTTTATACTAACCAAAAATCAAAAATATATGTTTTGTCTCTTTTGTTTATATTTTACAGGTGAAAGATCGGGCAAAAATCAAAACAGTGCAAGAAAACAATTTTTTGAAAATTTGAAGGTGGAAATCGATTTACCCCTGTGGGAAATCGATTTCCTGTGCGCAAAATTCAAAAAAATATAAGAGGGAAGCTTGACATCATTTTGGCACTTTTTTAATTGATCATTTTATCAATTTTCCACCTCATCAAAATTAACTCATTCATTAAACCCTCTTTAACCCCATTTTACCACTTTTACCATTTAAATTGCCACTTTAATCACCAATTAAACACAAGTTAATCACCAAACACAAAAAGACCAATTTGCCACTACTCTTGCTCCAATTCTATAAATAGAGCCCTCTACTCTCTCATTTCTCAAGCTTGGAGAGCCAAAAAATTGCTTGCAAATTCATTTCTCACCCTTTCCAAAACCCTCACCCAACGTTCATTTTCATAAGATTAGTAAGGTTCACATTGAATCTTGCTAATTTTGAACTAAGCCTCCTACATTTCACTCTTTTCTTTGATTGTTCATCTCCATACTTGAAGGATCTACACTTTGTGCTTGTTCTTGAAGCTACTTCAACACTTTAATTCAAGAATTGGTAAATTTCTCAATTCTAAGATGTAGATCTTTGTTGCTTGTGTTCAATGCATCTTTGATGCTATATTGGTGCTATTTGATGGTGATTTGATGGAAAATTCGTGCTCCCATGGATATGTGATCATAAGGTGTTTGTATGTTTGCCTAAATCAAGTTTCAAAGTTCATAATGCTGTTTTTTTGAAAACTGTGCGCAGGAAATCGATTTCCTACAGAGGGAAATCGATTTCCATTCTGTTTTTTGCGCCCAAAACTGAACTCTGCACTCAGGAAATCGATTTCCTACAGAGGTAAATCGATTTCCAGTAAGGCAGAATGTGTTTTTTGCCTTTTTTATGCTTGTTTTGGCTTCCTACTTCCTCCACTTCATTAATATCATTGGATCTAGGATGTTGATATGTTTGAAATGACCTAATCCATAATATTAGATGAATGATATTAATGATAGTGTGAGTTGATTATCTTTATGCATTTTATCTTCTCCTTCTCCTTTTTTTTCTTTTGATCGATGAAAGTCTTAATACTTTGAGAATTCTTATGGATTCTTAGTAAAGACTAGATCGTTACCTATTTTCTTTTCGTGCGGTATTGCTTTCGGAAGGCGATCTACATATCGTTCTTCTCGCATGCATTAGCACATAAAGTTTTGACCGGCCTCGTTGTAGGGTGATTTCTACATAAATCACTTGGCGATCTGCTTAACATAGCGCAATATTTCGTGTCCCGAATAAAAAAAGATCAAACATGGAAGAGAATTGTATGCGGTTGATTTAAGACTTGTGGAGGTTTTTATCGTGTAGTCGCTATGATTCTATCAAGCTTCTGATAAACCCCATTGAATTTAAATCCGAGTACATCATTCACTCACCATAGATCTTCCTACTAACTTTGATAACATACTTGACAAGTTTCAAGATGGTTATCTTTAACACTTAACAAATAACTTTAATTTCCGCACCTTTACTATACCGCTCTTTATATTACCGCTCTTTATATTTCTCGCTTTATCGCTTTACTTTATCATTTCATCATATTTACTTTCCGTCATTTTCTCTTTGTCCACTTGGACATATGTTTATGCTTCTGTTATTTTTCTTTTGTCCACTTGGACCATACTTTATTTTTTCGCTAAAACACTAATAAGTAATCAAAATCTAAAAAATACATAAGGTTCTCTTTGGACTATCGATTACTATCCCTAGCGCTTTGGAGATTCGGACTTATGGACCTAGTACCTCTGGACTCATTCTATTACTATCCTGTGATTGTTCTGTCTGTCTGGCATTGTTCTGTTGTATGTTTATGTGTGCAGGTATTTCCTTGAAAGCCCTTGATGGTTAATTCCAAGGCATTGATATAAGGATTTTACCCGAAAACAGCCGTTACTCTGCCCGATTTTCGTCGGAATCTTAATGTTCTTAATGAAAAATGGTGCTAAGACAATAAGTTCATCTGGATCCCCAAGTGTTAATGTGTTGGTATTGATAAATCCAAAGGATAGGAAAACTACCTTGGCTCTTAATGTCAAGTGTTGGCTTCTTATTCGGTTAGACCGTTTCTTTCCTTAGCTTTTATTTTATGTACTAGGTTAGCCTCTTCATCTCCTCCCATTCTTAAATTTTCAAAATCTTCTCCCTTTTTCCAAAATATTCTTATGTTTGCAATCTTTTCAAAACCTTTTTCTTAAAAATATCTTTCGCCCTTAGTGGCTTTTCTTCAAAAGTTTAGACACCGTTAATTGTCGAAACGAGTGGTTATACCCCACGATTTTGAAATTGATTGATAATAACGAGATCTTTTCCGCGTGAGAGAGCTAGTGGCATACTCGTTGATTTTATCCGAGTTGGCGCCCTTCTTTCATTTGCGATGCAAAGAACTTGTTTGTTCTCATGCTCAAGATCAATGGCTGAGTATTTCTCTCTAACGACAACAAAGTGTTTATTCGTTTTAAAAACGTTTTTCCCAAAAGCGGAACTACATTAGCTCTGACTTCTCCATTGCACCGAGGAGGTATGTAGGCCCAAAGCTTAATGCTTTGCCGAGCTTATTTTAAAAATAAAACAAACCGTTTTTAGCACACACACAACATAGATTTTCAAAAAGGTTCCCGTGGAGTACCACGGATATGAGGGGTGCTTTAAACCTTCCCCTCATATAATCAACACCCGAACCTGAGTTCTCTTTCTTGTTTTTTAAAAAAAACAAAACTTTGGGTTTTACATTCTTTTCCCTTTTCCTTTGAAAAAATAAAGCGCGGTGGCGATTTCAAAACGGAATATTGATTCGAGTCAATCCCATGGCTTCGATGTCAGATTTTCCCCGCTATACTCGACATATATGGAGATTCAGCCCTTGTGATCTACCAAATCAAAGATAAATGGGAAACTTACCACCCTGGCTTGATTCCTTACAGAGATTATGCAAGACGTCTGTTAACTTTCTTCAACAAGGTGGAATTGCATCATATACCTCGAGATCAGAATCGAATGGCAGACGCCTTGGCTACTCTATCTTCCATGTTCAAAGTCAATCATTGGAATGATATGCCTACAGTCAGAATTACGCGCCTTGAAAGGCCTACCTATGTGTTTGCAACCGAAACAGTCATCGATGATAAGCCGTGGTTCCACGATATCAAACGCTTCCTTCAAACTCAAGAGTACCCGCTTAGGGCATCAAACAAAGATAAGAAAACTCTAAGGAGGCTTTCTGGCAGTTTCTTCCTGAACGGAGATGTGTTATACAAAAGAAATTTCGACATGGTTTTTCTCAGATGCGTGGACAGACACGAAGCAGACATGTTAATGCATGAAATGCATGAAGGGTCCTTTGGAACTCATTCAAACGGGCATGCAATGTCCAAGAAGATCTTAAGAGCAGGATACTATTGGTTGACAATGGAATCTGATTGTTACAAACACGTGAAGAGATGTCGCAAGTGCCAGATCTACGCATATAAGATCCATGTGCCACCGACTCTACTCAACGTTCTCTCATCTCAATGGCCTTTCTCCATGTGGGGTATCGACATGATTGGAATGATCGAACCGAAAGCTTCAAACGGTCATCGTTTCATCTTGGTAGCAATTGATTACTTCACCAAATGGGTCGAAGCAGCATCTTATACCAATGTTACAAGACAAGTGGTTGTGAGGTTTATCAAGAATAACATCATTTGCCGATATGGTGTTCCCAGCAAGATCATTACTGACAATGGTTCAAATTTGAACAACAAAATGATGAAAGAATTGTGTGAGGAATTCAAGATTGAGCATCATAACTCTTCTCCTTACAGACCAAAAATGAACGGCGCCGTCGAAGCTGCTAACAAGAACATTAAGAAGATCGTCCAGAAAATGGTCGTCACTTACAAAGACTGGCATGAAATGCTGCCATTTGCTTTGCGTGGGTACCGTACTTCAGTGCGTACTTCAACAGGGGCAACTCCCTTTTCTCTAGTATACGGCATGGAAGCTGTGCTCCCCGTAGAAGTTGAAATCCCATCAATGAGAGTCCTCATGGAGACTAAGTTATCAGAGGCTGAATGGTGTCAAAGCAGATACGATCAGTTGAACTTAATCGAAGAAAAACGTATGACTGCTCTATGCCATGGACAGTTATACCAAGCAAGGATGAAACAAGCCTTCAACAAAAAGGTCCGACCTCGTGAATTTCAAGAAGGCGACATCGTGCTTAAAAAGATCTTGTCTTTTCAACCAGATTCTAAGGGCAAATGGTCTCCTAATTACGAAGACCCGTATGTTGTCAAAAGAACGTTTTCTGGCGGCGCCATGACTCTTGCAACCATGGATGGTGATGAACTCCCACATCCTGTGAATGCTGATGCAGTCAAGAAATACTTTGTCTAAAAAAGAAAAGAACTGCTCGGTAAGTTGAAAACCCGCAAAGGGCAACTTAGGCAAAAATGAGCGTCTCGGTGGACTGAAAACCCGAAAGGGCGGTCCAGGCAAAAATTAGAGACAATAAGCAGAAAAAATTCATCCTGGTAGATTGAAAACCTGAAAGGGAAATCTAGGCAAAAATTAAGGATTTATGACAAAGTAACTGCATTAGTCTGTACTTCGTCACCTGAAGAGTCTGTACTTCATCAAAGGATCTTCAATCAAATCATCGCCAATCTGAAGCAACAAGCACAGTCGGAACTCAAAGTTGTTAGGGGGAATAGTGGTTATTGCTTTCAATGTAGCCTTTTCCGCATAATTACCATTTCCAACTTTTGTAAATACTCCATGGAATCACGCCTTTAGCTGATTACCATCCTATTAAATAAATTTGAGCCTTGTGCCCATTTGTTTGCAATCTCTAATTTCCTTTAGCTTGCAAAATGACGCTTTAATTGTGTTATTCGTTTTTGAAAGAAAAAAGAAAAAAAGTTTTAAATGAATTTACTTTTCTTTTTCAAAATAAAAGCGAAATTTTCCTTTGAGTTGTGAACAACAGAAGGAACATCAATAGCTATCTCCATAAGATGAATCAAAGATTATGATAGGAAAAGCTCTTCTATCCCCAGTGAAGAAGGTCTTTTATCCCCAGTGACGAAGATTTTCCATCTCCAGTGAAGAAGTTCTTCCATCTTAATAAGAAAGAATGCTTGTCTTCCCCAGAGAAGTTGAAAGCATGAAGTACCATTCCTCACCCGTGTTATCTACACTGTGTTGAAGAACATTTGCCAAGTATCTGGTTGTATTGCGACGTCGGTCCCTCTCCAGTATACACTTCATTGTCTGTCAGTATCGTTAGCATGCATGCAACATTCATGACATTCATCATTCATACATATTTGCATCATTTATGCATTCTTGCATTTTTCATTGTTTGCTTCGAAATCACTTGTTCAGGATATATCTATCCCAAAAAAAAGAGAAGAAAAAAAAAGAGGAAAAGAAGAAAAAAGAAACAGGTATGGGCGTGTCATCTCTCCAAATAGATTGTCACCCATAAGCAAAAAGAACATCTCCTTTCTCCAGTTCCCCACTGAGATCATTCCTCGTGGAAGAAGGTTGCTTTAGTTTCTCCTCTCAAAACAAAAGAGAAAATCCCCAACTGAGTTTATTCCTCATGGGTACAAAGTTTTGTATGACTGTTTCTGTCCAATTCATTCTTGGTTAGAACCCTGTCTTTACAAAAAAAAATCAAATTCGGATTCTCAAAATATAGTCGAGAAAAGTTGAACCATAAACAATAGCCTCATCATCTGAGCAGTTTATGTTTCTTTCAAAAGATTTTCCTCTCGAGGAAATCAATCATGAAGACCATTTGACAATCAGGGCCTTATTACTGTTCACAAGGCTGAATAACCAGTAATTCCCCTAGCAAAGTCTCCAGGATCATTTTATCACTCGGCTGATAATTGATCATGTCTTCAAAACCACTATCACGAGGCTGGTAGTCGGTAACCTTTTGTTCTGGTTATATTATTTAACATGTCTATCACAAGGCTGATAGTCGGTAATATTAACCGAATCTTTGAAACTCTTTTTACCTTGTCAAGTATATCACAATGCTGATAGTCGGTAATATAGTTTCATACCTTTCACCTTCGCATTATTAAACAAGTCTATCCCCATGCTGATAGTCGATAATGTCGATAGGTAAGCTTTTCTTACAAAGCTATCATTCCCCGGTGAAGCATACACTTGCTTTCCCGAAAAGAAAAAAAAAAGGATTCTCTTCCTAAAACGGATTGAGACATCCTTCTCGATCTCTTGTCCTCAGTGGAGTCAGCTCTTGATATCCCCTCGATAAAGATATCCTTGCATCATTCGCAATTTTGGTATCTTAGGTCCAAAATTCGCGTCTTTTGATATTTAAGTCTCTTCCACCCTATCAAAACGAAGATTTTCAATCTTCATATCTCAGGTTGAAGAAACTTAAATAGGGGCATCTGTCATACCCCAATTTTTGACCTAAGATACCACCTCATATCATTTGCATATACATCATTTGCATCTCTAAACATATTGCATAGCTTGTGTTTGTTACTTGTGACTCAGCAGGATTTAAACAAGAAATCACTCATCAGTACAAGCAACAATCAATTAGGGTTTTGTTCCCCATTCATTTCAAATGAATCATCTTCATCAACAATCAACATTTGGTCCTTGGAGATTCATTTCAACAAGCTCAAAGGCTCTGAACCAACCAGATTAGGGTTTTGACTAAAGATAGCATACTCCTGACTTTTTCTCAGGATTTGATTTAATGACTTGGGACATGACCTCAAGACCCCAAGTGCATCATTTTTACCTAATCCATTAGCTCAAGACATCTCCTACACAAGGATTGATCAACAGTGAAATTCCAAATCATCAGAATTAGGGTTTTGAGCTATTAGGGACTGAAATCAGGGATCACATTTGGGAAACCCTAAAAATCCCCAGGAAGTCAATCAAAGGTTTCAATCATCTTCAAATAATCCCTATGACAACATCCAATGGAAGTTACATCTCAATTCAAGATCCATAGTCATCAATTTCATTAGGTCGACAATTAGGGTTTTTGACCTAATTCACCTGAACAACTGACATTTTAATCAGGACATGGTGCCACAACTTAAACCATGGCTCAAGGTCTTCTAATAACTCAATGTGATCCATTCATACCACTCATTTGGTAAGGATGGCCTGGTTCATTTGAAATCTCCAGAAACGCGATTCGTATGAAAAAGTCAACTGTACAAGATCACCATTGACTTTTGGGGAATTTTGGTCAACCTTGACTTTTGAAGTTTTGAATCATCAATATATGATATATGAAGTCATTTGGTCAAGAAAAATCAAGAAAATCAATCAAGAATCAAAAAGTCAAAAGTTTGACTTTCCATACTTAGAAAAATTCTAAGTGTTTTTCAATGGTTTTTTCCAAACTTTGGAAGGGAATTTCTTAAAATTTCACCTACAAACTGAAAAAAACTTCCAACATGAAAGTTGTAGATTTTGATCCAATAAACAACTTTGTCACATATGATGATTTTCCAAAAGATCAACCATTCAAGAGATATGGAGCTTCAAAGTTGGTATCTTTTGAAAATTTCACTTAAAACCTCATTTTCTTCAAAGTTCATGGATCTTTTTCACCCATTTCCTTAAAGGTCTTGAAGAAACTTTCAACTAGGGTTTTGAAGTGTGTAATATGAGCTTTCCAAAATGTCCAAGAGCATGAAAAAATATGGAGCATAGCTATGGTTTTGAATTATGCATTTAGTGATCATTTTCACTTGAAATTTCAAGCCATTTTCACTAAGTTATGAACCATTTAGCCAAATAATGCAAGTAATGATGCATCAAGACAATAATTGAAGATATTTTCTGATTTGAAGATCAGAATGGAAGAGGATAAGAACCTTGAGATTTAACCATGGTTTAGTCACTTTTAACCATTTGCATTTAATGTGAAAGATTCCATTTTATCTCTTAAGCCAAATCATCATTCTTGGATCAACTTGCAAGAGCTTTGAGTTCAGAATCCTTGGCCTATAAATAGAGGTTCAAATCATCTTCAAACTCACACCAAAACCTCACAATTATAGGTTTTCTCTCTTCTTTCTTAAGTTGCAAGTTTCAAGTTTCAAAGTGAGGTAGAAAACCCAACCTCCAAATCCTTGAAGTTATGGCCAAAGTGATGGTTCTAACATCTCATAAACATCATTTGGGATGTGTTTGATCCACTCACACACCCCAAAACACCTTAAAACTCAGAATCATCATCTCACCTCCATGTTTGCATAAAGTGAGCTTTAACATGCCAATTTTCATACCAAGCCACATCTGTCCAAACTAACCTTCTAAACATCATCCATATACCTTATATGAACTGTTCCAAACATCATCCATGATCTGAAACACCAAAATCACTAAGCTTGATCCTCCCTTGAACCATACTGCAGATCGGGTACCATAGATTGATAAAGAGGTTTTCAATTCATGCCAAGCATCCAAACATGTTCCATAAGGTCCACTGAAGCTGACCAGATCAAGAAACAACATCTGGAACCTCTCATTTGCAGAATTCGATTCTCAGTTTTGGCATTTTTAAGGTAAGCTCTCTTAAACTTCAAACTCTATTCTCCATGCATCATAAATGAAATATGAACATACCATCTTGTTTCTGCACACATGAGGATCATTAACCCTCAATCAATTGCATCATAACTTGCACATACACGATTTCAGATTGAATCATAAGATTAGGGTTCTTCGTGTTCATCAGAAAATTAATGATCTTAGAGTGAAAATAAATAAAATTAAATGATACCATCATGTTCCTTGTGAAAAATCGAGCAAGATAGGCTATTCACTTGATCAAAATGATTCAGTTTTCAGTTTTTTCAAATTCAAGTTAGGGTTGTGTTCTTGGCGCCAGATTTTGAAACTGAAATTAGGAATTGATTCAAAAATATAATTCATTCGTTGCAAATGTTAAACAGACCACGCGCGTGGTCCAGTTGGCAAGTGTTTTGGCTGGTGAGAGAGAGGGCGTGGGTTCAAGCCCTAGTGGAGACAAAACCAATTTTTTTACCACTTGTTTTCTTTAATTTTTTTACACAACTTTTAACCAATCAAATTAACTCATTTTTTATTCATTTTTTACACACTTCTCATTTAATATATGTATTTTATGAATATCAAAAAAAATCACAAAAATATATTTATTTAATACATTTTTAATTAAGTTTAAAATGACATGTTTTCAAGTGTTCTTTAATACTTTAAAATTTTGTTTTTCATTTGATTTTCAAACTTAGTCACTTGTAAATATTTTGTGATCAAACCCTATATTATTTGGGTCTTAATTAAGCATGAAATTTGTTTTTTTATTTTAATTAAGTTGACTTTTGTCAAAATGCAAACCGTTTTAAAACAAACGATCACAGTTTTTCAAAACGATAAATCATTTCTTTTTGGTTTTCTTTTCAAAAGAAACTATTGATTAAATCTTTTTGGATTGATCAATTGATTTTCAAAAAAAACATGGGCCTCTCGAATATTAGAGAGTATAAGTCCCTTTCATTTTTCTTTAAAACAGTAAACTTCTTTCAAAACTTTCAAACTGTTTTCAAACGACGAAACCTCGCGTCTCTTTACAAAACAATCAACCATGTTTTATAAAATAAAACACGGGCCTCCACATAGGTATAAGTCCCATTCCCATACATGAAATTAGGTATTTCATTGTACACCCTTTTTGTACATACCTCGATCAATTTGTTTTAACCTTGAATAACAAATCAAAAATGAAGGTTTTCTTTAAATCTTCCCAAAAATACCATGGGCCTCCATGTAGGTATAAGTCCCAAGCCCCTTTGAAAATACTTGTTTACATAGCTTTGAATAAACTCAAAAGGGCCTCTCCCCGAGTATGAGTCCCGAGCCCCCGTGTATACAAATGGATCATGCTTACAGGTATATTTCCTTCATAAACTCCATTATATACACACACTTTGTCATATATATAATTGTTCATATTTGTTCATGTACTTATTCATATTTGTTCGTACTTGTTCATGTTTGTGATTGTGTTATACTTGTTCAACTTAGTACAACACTAGGTTCCCCATAGCCTCCTATTGGGCTTCGTGCAAAGAATCTCCCTAGTTTAGGTTAGGACATAGAGTATGGTTTCCCGGTGAAATCGCTCTAAGAGCTCAAACCAACTATACCACGCCTCCTCTTGGGCTTCGTACAAACGAATTGTCCCTCCCATAGCCTCCTCTTGGGCTTACAATGCAAGGACCCTCGATTGTCCCTCCCATAGCCTCCTCTTGGGCTTACAATGCAAGGACCCTCGGATAGCCTCCTCTTGGGCTTCGTACAAGGACCCACGGGCTTCTTATAAGCATCCCCAATATCCAAATCAAATACCCTAGGAGATTAGACATTTATCATCTCTATGATAGGAGTATCTCTTCTATATCATCACAAAAAATCAATCAATCAAACTTTTTTGCCACAAGGCTGGCTAATCAATCAAATAACTCTTTTTGCCACAAGGCTGGCTAATCAATCAAACCGTTTTGCCACCATACTGGCTGATTAATCAAAGTTTTTGTCACAAGGCTGACTTCATTGAAACTTTTGCCACAAGGCTGGCTGATTAATTAAAACTTTTTGTCACAAGGCTGACTTCATTGAAAGTTTTTGCCACAAGGCTGGTTAAACAACAAAAACATTTTTATCATTCTAAGCGCCATAAGTGGCACAGCCCAGGGCTTATAATGAAAAGATTTTCAAACAAAAATCAAACAGATGTATGTGATGATATAGATTAGATACATCGAACATTAAGATGACATTTGTCTCTTATCCTTTGCTTCCACTAGCATAAGTGGGAACTACGATTGCTCTGACTTTCTCAACATCCCTTTGAGAATACGTAGGCACAAGGTCGTATCCTTGGCGAGAAAAACTTCTCTCTCAAACCATTCAAACCTTAGCACCCGTAGACCCCGAGCTACAGATGCTCTGATTCCCTCTAAGGGATATGTATGCAGAGGATCGCGATGATCTTTGCGAGCATAATCAAGCAAACACCTTAGGTCCCACCTATTGCACAACAGAACCTCCACCGTAACATAGAATGAAACAAACATAACAAAGAAACCTATAGAGTACTATAGATACGTTGGGTGCTAATACCTTCCCTTCGTATAACCAACCCTCTTACCCGGAATCTCTTCCCCACTTTTACATTGCTTTTAGTTTTGGGCTCTGCATCTGTTTTTAGGTTATTGCAGCTTTTTTCATTTTCCTCCTTTGGAAACAATAAAAAGTTTGGTCGGAACAAAAGAAAAATCATTTTTTTTTGAGCACTCGAGCCCAAAGAAGGCATTAGGTGTCTCATCCCAAAAAAGATACGATTTTTCCCCGCGACAGAAGGGTCATTGCGTAGGGATTAAGTGAGAAGTGGTAAATTGGGACTGTTTAGCTTCGAATAATAATGCTGATAGTGGACTTCATTCTTGGCATGGTATGCCCTATGGCCTAGAGTAGGTGTGTTTGTCACCAAACTGGGTCAACAATTCTGTGTGTTGTTTATTGTTTTTCAATTTTTCTATTTATATCAGTATATACCTTGTTGTGTTCTTAATGTAGGATCACATGTCTTGACGTGTCGTATGACATCTGAAGTATGACTTGCCAGAATTTCAACTATCATATGTCTCTATGTAGATGATCTACTCATATTTGGATTAAATATCCAGGTCATTAATGATGTGAAATCATTGTTGTGCAACAACTTTGATATGAAACACCTTGGAGAAGCTAGCGTGATTCTTATCATCAAGATCATGAGTTTTGAGAAAGAAATTTCTTTGGATCAATCACACTATGTGGAAAAGATCTTAATGAAATATAAATATTTTGAGTGTAAATTTGCGAGAACACTATACGATCCAAGTGTGAAACTGTTTTAAAACACATATGAAAGTGTTTGACAAATAGAATATGCGAGCACCATTGGCAGTATTAGGTATGTTGCAGAATATACTAGACTTGACATTGTATATAACGTTGGATTGTTGTGTAGGTTTACTAGTAGGCTGAGTAATGAGCATTGGCAAGCTATGGAGTGAGTCACACAGGAACTTAAAAAGACAATGAATGTTTACATTATCTAAGATTTTTGTTGTACTTGAAGGGTAAATTGATGCAGATTGGAATACATTATCAGATGATTCCGAAGCAATTAGTGGCTATATATTTAGTAGAGCTGGGGGAGTTCTATCTTGGAAATCAAAGAAATAGACTATCTTGGCTCAGTCTATGCTGGAGTTTGAGATGATAGCATTAGCGATTACAAGTGAATATGCAAGTTGGTTAAGATGCTTGCTAGTTAAGATCTCTTTGTGGAAAAACCTATGTCAATTGTATTGATCCACTTTGATAGTATTGTAGCTATTGCAAAAATTATGAACCATTATTATAATGGTAAAAAACGTCAAATTGGAAGAAAGCACAATTTTGTTAGAGATTATATCTCTAGAGGAGTTTTAAGAGTGGATCATGTATGCAATTATAAAAATTTAGCCAATCCTTTGATGAAAAGATTGGCTAGAGAGAAAGACCATAATATATCAAAAAAGGATGGGACTAGTGCATATAGAAAAACAAGTTTCTCATGATGGTAACCCGACCTATACAAATAGAGATCCCAACAAATAAGTTCAATGGATAATAACAAGTTGTGAGTACTATAAGATGATCATGCCAATGTGAATAAGAGAAGCGTGAATCCTGGAGCGATTAGAGGATGCGATGATATAAAATTTTAATGAGATCTATACTCTGTATGAGAGAGTGTCTTGGCTACAAGACTACTCTTTATAGACCCACCTTTGCGATTGTGGAACTTAGGTCGTTCCTATAGAATTTCAAGGCATAACTCCTAGAGGCTTCACTAAACTAAGATACACGTACAGGGTCATTAAAGCACTTTCTATTAAAATACAAATTAAGAAAATATTGTATGCGGGTTTGATGTTTGAGATAAATTTCAAGACATCTAAGTCACTCTTAATGAATTAGAATCCTACTTGCTATGAAAAGGTTCAAGTTGTAAACACATTTGTTTATGCGCAATCTTAAAAATGTTTGACGTTACTTCTGAAACCACTTTTTTAAATTCAAGTGGTAAATGTTGCATGTCCATGTTCTAATATGATGAATTTAAAATTTTTTTAAGTCCCACATTATTAGATTTTCTGTGTGGTTATGTGTTAATTGAAAATAAACTCTAAGTCTCACATTGTTAAGAATACATTCCTTGACTAGCTTACTTCAATATATAAAGAGTACATATGCTTTATTTCAAAACACAACAAAAACTTTTTTTTTTTTGAGTTTTTTATTCCTCGCTCTCATAACTCTGCATTTTTTTAATTGTTGAAGCGCTAAAATCTGCCTCTTTCTTTTATTCTTTGTATTTTTCGAGTATTTTCTTTAATTCAATTTAGAGAATAGTGTTAATTTTTGCTCTTTTGAGTTGAGAAATTATCAAGTATAAATTTTTGGATTCTCTTTAGAGAATTCTTGGAATTTTTATCTGTTTGAGAAATCTTTTTGAGTGGTCAAACGACCATGATCGAGTTCTCCTTGGAGAATTATTGAAATTTCTCTTGGTTTGAGAAATTACCACGACTGGTTGTTATACCAGATTCTAAGGTGGTATTTATACCATATTCGAATGTTCTTAATACCATTATATAGTGTATTTCTAAACCGATTATCTACCATGCAAGTAGTAATCATACAATATAGAAATGTATTGTTTTATCCTGGAGGCGACACGGTAGTCTGACTGCTTTGCATAATTTTGGGAGGTGCGGGGAAACGTCTTAAAGAGAGCTTCCTAGTTTGCGACTCGACCGAATAATTTATTTGGTGGCAAAATTTTCAAAATCATAAAATAACGCAAGATACAAATTATAGTAGTTAAATAACCGGATAAGGGCTCCATGTGAAAATAGAGAAAAGATTAGTGAATGTGATGATTGATTAAAATTTGAAAGATCCTGAGAGATCAATATGAGGGACAAGATCAAATAGACATGGAGGTGAAGTCGATTGCAGATAGAGTCACCGATCATAGATTCACACGAGGTCTATTGGAACATAGACAAGGTCAATTGAAACAAAGACGATTATGGTCAAGTACAGAGAAAAGTAAAGACATCAAAAGACGATGGAGAAAGAAAGAGATATTATCGGAGATCAATAAAGGAAGAGACGAAGCTAGTTTGCATAGAGAAGATAATGAAACGCAGAGAGTAAGAAACTTTTCATATTTATTTTACAGACAATAGTTTTTATGTAAAGACTTACCTTTTTTGTTAAAAAGAATATATTAAAAAATTTAAACAAAATTGATTTAAATTTTTTAAGATTAATAGAGTTTATGAACTATTTAATTGTTTTTAAAAGTATTTTATATACTTAAAAATGTTAACTTTTTAATTTTATACTGTAAATTGGGGAATTTGCAAATTTTTTATGTTTTTTTCTAGTTAGTCATCTTTAACTTTAATAATAAAAATAAGAGTTTGGTGGTTATGCATTGACAGTGTAAAAAAGTTTTACATTGTCCACCAATTAAAATATAACATTCTGCCATGTCATACAAGTTTTTTTAAATTTTCAGTCTGACTTATCCTGATTCATGATCCTCATTAGTTGACAGTGTAAAATTATTTTATACTGTCAGTGCATCACCCTTTTTTCCTAAAAACGATAACATGACGAAAAACATAATAAAACTATAATTTATTAGATTTTTTAGAAAAATATGTACAGGCTAAAAAAATTTCATTCCCAACTTAAACATCAATCTCAAATTAACTTGAATATTTAGCTTTTTTTGTAGCAATATTTCAGTTGCTAGTATAATATTTTCTTGTAGTACTATTTTTTAACTTTTTTTTAAAGACAAATAATAATTATATATTATAACAATGAAAAAAGAGGAATGAATCCAACATAATATAAGTGCGCAAAAATAACACAAAAAGTATAAAAGACTACAGTCGAGAAATCAAGAAAATACAATAAAAATAGAAAAACATAAATACAAACACAAAAAATAATAAAAACTACTACGAATCACCATACTTATAACTTCACCATAAAGAAAAACTCTATTGGGTATGGATAAAAATACAGAATCATGGAGGTGGAATATATCCTGGCATCTTACAGTAGCATTTGGAGTTGTGGATACACTTCATGATCTTAGGTCTTGGACAATTATTGGGACAATCTGAATCTCTAAAACACGTATGTTGGATTGCTGTAATGAAAAAAGATTTTTAGAAAATAATATAACTCAAATGGGATAAAATAACATATATGGTGTAAAGAGAAAATTTGAAAAGAATAAAAATGACTTACCTTCAACATTTGTTGAACTAAGAAATAGGAATAAAAAGATAATTATCACATAAACATACTTAACAATTTGAGTCATATTTCTCCTCTTTGCATGTAAGAAATGATTTTATGACTTTGTAATTTATAAGGCTATTTACTCCCTTATATCAACCGAATAGTTTTTAACGCTTCTTGAGTTATAAAGTACTTCCTAAAAGTATAATCATTATTAAGTGTCCTTTTAATACATCAATATGTTGCATTTGTCCATTTAACACTTCTAGTAAAGAGGTTAAATTAAAAACTTACTAACCATAAGAAAAGATGATATGAGAGGAATAAAAAACAAAGGATGAATTAGGTTTTAATGGGTATATGCATGCTTGAAGTTGTCTACATACATAATAAATATAGCGAAACTTTTCAACTAACTTAGCATCCTACACTAAACATTTGTTTGTTATTTTTGTTGATATATTCTTATCAAACATCTAAAATATGAAATTATATTTATATGAATATATTTACAACACACTATATATAAATATCAAATTATATTAAATATAAAATAAATACAATGGATTAACACACTATACATGAAAATATTTATGACACAGTTGAACATGAATATAAAATTCGAAAGAAATACATTTTATAAAACAGTATAAAATAAATATAAAATAAATATTTAAATAATATGAAAAAAATATTAACTATTCATTTTATTTAAATTTAAATGAGTATATTAATTCATGAATATATATAAATATATTTTATATAAATATATTTAATATAAATATATAATTATTGGAATATAATAATATTCGTATAAAATCTAAAAGTATTATTTAACATTAGAACTATAGTTGAAATAATTGAAATTATTTAACATTAAAACTATAGTTGAAATAATTGAAATAATTGGCATTTTTAATTTTTAATTCATTTTAAATAATGTAGATTATCCACGTTGACTTCTTTTTTCAAATGCCATGTGTTTTATGTTACTGTTTTTTGGTTTTGAATACTAAAAACATAGTATAAAAATATTAAAATATAATTTAATATTTAATATTTAAAATAAATAAAACAAATAAAAATAATTATTGGGAACAAAATATTAACCTTTAAACCAATTAATTATTTTAACTTCAAATATTTTCATAAACAATAATTATTAAATTTAGAATAGACATAAAATATTAACAAACAAAATTGGAGAACAAATTAATCCCCGTCATTTAATTTGAGACTAATTTTGATATTATTTTATGTTTTAAATATTCAAAACCATAAAACAAAAACAAAAACACGTAGCATTTAAAAAAAGTTAATGTTGATAATTTACGTCATTTAAAATAAAATTAAAAATTAATAAAAAAAGTCAACACAATAGTGCCACCTCACTAATATTGTTTACCAAATCCAATGGGGTCAAAATAGGAAAATCCTAAATGAACAAGGATAAAATTTTTGTTTTTTAAGGGTTGTTTTCCAAATTCGTCTCATATGACATGGGCTGGAGGATAGTTCTCTTTCTAAAACTTTTTCTCTGCCTTTTCTCTAAACTTTTGCACCACTTCTCTCCCAAAAATTCAAATAGTTTCACTCCGATGTAGCCTTGGAGTGGGCTGGAGGATTGCCGGTTTACGCCGGTAGTCCGTCTCGGTTCTTTATAAACCCTGTTTAAATAATGGTCTTTCTCTCCTATGTTTATTCAGTCTCTTCTTCCCGGAGTTTGGTTTAGGCGATTCATCATTTTCGGTGGTCTTGTTCAACATGTGTCGACGGCTGTTTCCGGATAGACATGAAAGAAGATTGTGGTTCTGGGTTGGTTTTGTGTTACTGTTTCAGATTCGTTTCAAAACTTTTCAGATCCGATTTTGTTGAATCTAGTTTTGAGAAATGGCTCGCTGGCGGGAGGGTTTTGATGCAACTCGGTTTCGGTTCTTTCATCTCCTTCTCCGAAGTGTTCTTGAGAAATGGCTCGCCAGTTTGTTGATTTATTGTCTCTTGAATTTCTGATTGGTTCTAGATCTGATGAGATTTGCAGGTTTCAAGATTTTGTCTGTCTCAACTGCGTTAGGGAATTTCGGTTTCTTCAGATTGTTGTGGTGTGTGGATTCTAGCTCCGGTTCGAGTTTATCACCCCTACGGTCTTTTTTTTCTGGTTCAGCCGTCTGTGATTGATTTCGGACTGTGTGGTCAGAAATGTCCGTGATTACTTATCACTATTTGTGAGTAAGTTGTTGGTTAATAAAGTTGTTATCGTGTTGGCGGTCGATTTCATTCTCCATTTTCAAAATCTGAGTTTAGTGATTGTGTATTCATATATCATTTTTTTTTGCAATTTGGTTTCGCGCCAAAAGTGGTTCGCTAGATTGTACATATGATATATGGATGTATGTCTCCAATTCTTAATTACTTTAATATTGGGCTAGGCTCTATGTCCCCTCAATATCTTGTATTGCTCTTTTTTATTTTATTGGATTTCTAGTTGAATTAGAAAAAAAGACATGGCGAAAATTAATAATAACCCAATAATCAAATCTTTTTCAAGTCCATAAAATTCTAAAAAAGTCGAATGATTATTAGACCCAATCATATCACATTGAAACATGAAAACTTAATATTTGAAATAAACAAAATGATTTTAGTTATAAATGTGCTATTTTGAATTTGCGAAATTATTACTCTCCAATTAGTCTATAGCACAAGGAAAATGGACTTAGTTTTCGAACTTAGCGTTGAGAAAAAATACATCAAAGAAAAAAAAGAGGAACATAATAAAAACACAAGAGTTTAACGCGGAAATTTCAAAATTTGAGAAAATACCACGATCTTCGTCAAATGACAGCTAGAGAATAATACTATGTAAAAATTATTACAATACATAATTTACTCTCAATCACCTTAAGCCCTCAGTATACCAAACACCTTCCAGAACAAATATTTGACTACATCTCACATCACTCTAAAACAAGAGTATAAGAAAACAAAGAAAGTCAAATACAAGTTTAAAGTGTTTTTGACTGATGCACATTGTAACGAAGAACTTGCATCCTTTATATAATCTTGGAATCCCTTTTCTTTAACAAAACTAAATTATGTGGGACTTCTTTAACATCTATATTTTCATCCAACCCCAACAATCTCCACCTTAATTGAAAATAATATATTAGTTTTCATTGTCTTCACCAACAATGTTACTCCATCATAAAGAATATAGTCATTTGAAATTACACCATTTTTAATAAAATAGAAACATAAACAACAATTGGTGGGATCCGAACCATGTTCTCTTAACTAGTTTTCCCATCAATCATCTATTCCAACCGATAAAACATATGGTACTTTTTATATAAAATATTAAATGCGACGCGTCCAGGAATTATACCTCAGATATTTATTGGTTGAGTGAAAACTTTCTCATAAAATGTATAATTTGTAGTGTTGAGATTAAAAATCAATTATTCGTTAGAATCGGGATTTCATTGAGTATCCCTCCATGGTTAGTATTTTCCTCATAATTTGGACAATGCACGTATTGTAGAAACATTTTTTATTTCATGTTTAAAAATCAAAAGATAAATTATCATTCAAGGATCACTAAGGTGTTTGTTTTGGTTGTAAAGTGGTCGTGCTTACAAAAAAAAATATGATTTTTTATTTTGATTTAAAAAATCTAGAGATAAAATAGCAAAATTTAATTTGGTAAGTCACTATTTTTCAAAAAATATATATCTTTCTTTAATACCACTCTTTCACAATCATTTTTCTTTTGGTGATTTTCATTTGTATGCTTTGATTTTTAATTTTTGATTCATTTATTTTTGTTTAGTCACGAGCATATTCATTTTTTTTATAACAAATTATAACAAAATGATAAAAAGGGCAAAACATGAGAGAAAGAGACAAAGCTATGGTGACTTTGTCGCGTTAAAGTCACCGAAACCTTACCCAAAAAGAAAAGAAATTAGTGAGTTGATCAGAAAAGGAGAAATGGTGGAATTTAAGGAATTCATTGATATGATGGAATAGTTGAGTATTCTCGTAGAAGAAAATAAATGCACTTAGTTCATATTGGAGGGCAATTTAATGAATATATTGGATAGAAGGAGGAGGAACATCATATTTGGAGCAAATAGGGAAAAAGTTGATAAAACGGAAGATGTAAAATATGAAATGAAGTGTTTCATTGAAGAAAGAATCTATGACATTACTAGAAAATTCGATTTTAGGGATCAAATTAGAGACTGAAAAAGGTTAAAAATCAGTCACTAAAATATTCTGTGATCGATTTAGTGACCATTAATTTTTGGCTGAAAAAGTGCTAGTCGCTAAGCTTTTGCGAAGAATTTATTGACCGAATTTAGAGACTGATTTTAATGTTTCTTTCAGTAAAATAAAATTAAAAGTTGTGATACCTAGGAACTCAACTTGTAACCTCCGCGTATTTTAATTAAAACTTGTCAGTACACCACTTAACATTTATTGTTATATTATATATATATATATATATATATATATATATATATATATATATATATATATATATATATATATATATATATATCCATGCTTAAAGTTTTCAATAAATGTAGCGAAACTTTTCAACTAACATAGAGATCCCACACTAAACTATTGTTTGTTATTTTGGTTTATATATTCTTGTTAAATAAATAAAATTAAACATACTAAATTTTAAATTTGATAACTCTGTCACATCCTTTTTTGAAAAATATCCTTCATCCAAGGCTAAGAGCAAGAAAATAGTATGTTAAAATAAGGGGATGGGTGGACGAAGGTGGAAAGGAGGTTCAATAGAAGGTTTGTGGGAGAAAGATGGGACGTGGCGGGAGGAGGAGGGAAGAAGGAGGCGGACTCGGCGGTGACAATTTTTTTCTTCACAGAATTTGGAAGCAAGTGGAAGGCAAGGGATTTGTTGTTTGAATTCAAAGAGATGGGGACATAGATGAAGTGGTTATCATATCTAAAAGGCACAAGCCACGGGCGGCGATACGGGTTTGTGCGGTTCTGGAATGTGGAGGACGAGAAAATGCTGGCCATAAAATTAGATAGTTTGGCCCTTGAAGGTAAGGAGTTGTTCGTGAATTTACCAAGGTTTCAGAGACAACTAAAGAAACCAGTTTAGCAACTATAGAATAAAGATAAGTATGGCAAGGAGGTTCTTAAGGTAAAGAACGGAGGTAAGGTTCATGGCCAAAGTTCAAGGGCATGGATGGATAAACGATCTTTCGTAGAAGTCACTACGAATAGAAAAGCTTCTATTAGACCTGGTGTTGAAGTGCCGGAGAATAAAACAGTGCTCTTTAATTCGGAGAAGGAGGAGTTTAGCCGTTACTGAAAGGCATTTACTGGAGTTATTAAAGATTCAGTAGTAGCTATGAATCTTAAGCAGGTTTTCCATGAAGAGGGTCTCTTTTCTATTAGACTTACGGCTTTGGGTCCTAATCTCTGTATTCTAGAAGACTTGGTGTGTGGTGAGGTGGAGGGATTTATAAAAGATCGGAAAGAGTGGTGGGAGTAATGGTTTAGTTCCATTAGACCACAACAGATGTGGATTCTGAAAGATTTTTATGGCTGAGAGTTTTGGGTATTCAATGTCATGTGTGGGGAGAAAGTTTCTTCAGAGAGCTAGCGAAAATCAGAGGATCTTTCATAAAATGCAACGAGCTTACTTTGGCCCGTTACAGTATGGAAGAAGCAAGGATGTGCATCAAATCTGGGTGGATGGAGGTGATTAACGTAATAGTTAATGTTGTTATTGATAGCGTATCGTACAATATTAGCATCAGAGAAGATCCTTCCATGCTCAAGGAATTGATGCCGGCGATGATAAATTTGCATGAGGAGGGATTAGATTAAGATGATTCACCGGCGGGAGATTACTCAGAAGAGGCGGAGTCAGGAGATCATAGTGGTAGTTTCGAGGAAGAAAAGTTGTTTGAGGAACAAGGGAGGCCGAAAGGGACTGTTCAAGAAGATCCAGGGGCAAAGGAGATTTCACATTCTGATAGCACGGGTGACAACTTGAAACTTTCACATAATAATGAGCACTTTATGTCAAAAGGCAAAAAGGTGGTTTTTGACCTTCACTGCATGGAAAGCGTGTCTGGGAATAAGAAAAAGGATAACGGGGAATTTAATGCTTCTCTCGATAGAACAGAAAATGTGGAAGGAAGTGAAGTAGGGGAAACAGTAGAGAGGACACGTGTCTCTACTAGCAGTCACTCGGGTGGGACCGAAAATGTTGTTTCTCTTAACTATAGCTTCATTGGGAAAGGGTATGTAAAAATCAACATCATTTTGAAAGGTGATTGTTATAACCATGTGAATGTGTATGCTCCGTATAGTGTAATCGAAAGACGATTATTGTGGAGATCTTTGTTGGATAGGAAGACTAAAAGCGGCAATGAGGAATGGTGTGTTATGGGTGATTTTAATGAGATGTTGTATAGGGAGGAGAGAGTAAGGGAAGGCCATTACACTAATAGTAGAGGGATGGCGGATTTCCGAGGATTCATGGAGAGCATGAATTTGTTGGACATACCTTTTGTTGGAGGGAAGTTCACTTGGTTTAAGGACAATGGAAGGGCGATGAGTAAGCTAGATAGGTTCTTGATATCTAGGAAGATGTTGGATGTTTGGGGTGTGGTGGATCAAAGAATTGAGTGTAGATACATTTCAGATCACACTCTAATTCGGCTGAATAACGTGAAGGTTGACTAGGGCCCTAAACTTTTTAGGTTTAATAATGCTTGGTTCAAACATGATCGTTTTAAGACTGTTACTTTATAAGAATGGGGAAAGATGAATGACACCGGTAGGGGAGATTTTGTTTTGTATGAGGAACTTAGACGCTTGAAATTTCGCCTTCATGATTGGAATAGAGAGGTCTTTGGGTGGGTTGATTTAAAAGTTAAAGAGGAAGTGGAAAACCTTAATGTGTTGGATAATCTATTGGTGGATAACAGTGGCGATAATGTGGATATCTTGGTTCAAAGTAGGCGTGAGGTCACAAAGGAGATTTGGCATAATTTAAATGTGAAAGAATGTATGCTTAGATTTAAATCTAGACAACTTTGGTTGAAGGAAGGAGATAAGAATACAAGATTCTTTCACAACACTATCAAGGATAGACAAAGAAGAAATTCTATTACTTCCTTGGAGGGAAGGAGTGGTCGGGTGGAGGGTGTAGCAAACATAAAGAATGAGATGTTTAGTTATTTTCAAGATTTTTTTATAGAGGAGTATTTTGAGAGACCCGTTCCGGATAATTTAAATTTAATTTGTTTGAGTGAGGGCAACGTTGTTTGGTTGGAGAGGCTATTTACGGATGAGGAGGTTAGGGAAGCCGTGTGGGCGTGTGATGGTAACAAAAGTCCCGGTCCGGATGGTTTTTCTCTTTTTTTTTTCAAAGGCAATTGGGAAGTGGTCAAAGGTGATGTGGCTAGACTTGTTTCAGAATTCTTTGAGAAGGCAAGGCTTATGAAAGCGTGTACCTCTTCTTTTATCACTCTTATTCCTAAAGTGAAAAATCCTCAATCGTTGTCCGAATTTAGACCGATTTGTCTCGTCGGTAGCTTGTATAAGATCATTGCAAAACTGTTGGCGGCTAGATTGAAATGTGTAATTGGAAAACTTGTCTCAAAAAATCAAATGGCTTTTGTTCTGGGTAGACACATTTTGGATGGAGTTCTTGTGGTGAATGAGATGTTGGATTTTGTTAAGAGAGATAAAAGAAGTTGTGTAGTGTTAAAAGTTGATTTTATAAAGGCATATGATCGTGTGAGTTGGAATATTTTGAGAAACATTTTGATCCGAATGGGGTTTGGAGCTAGATGGATGAGATGGATGGAATGTTGCATTTTTTCCAATACTATGTTAGTTATTATCAATGGAAGCACCACTAAAGATTTCAAAGTGGAGAAGGGCTTTCGTCAAGGTGATCCGTTGTCTCCTTTTTTATTTGTTTTGGTCATGGAGGTTCTTACGGCTCTAATGAGGAAGGCTAAAGAAATAGGCGAATTCCAGGGTTTTAAGGTGAACGATAATGTGGAAGTTGATATACTTCAATTTGCGGATGACACTATTATATTTTTGGAGGGAGATACCTCTAATTTATGGAGTATGAAAGCCATCTTAAGGGGTTTTGAGTTAATGTCGGGGTTGAGGATAAATTTTCATAAGAGTAATTTTTATGGGATCAACGTTGGAGATTGGTTCTTAGAAGCGGCGTCGACTTTTCTCTCTTGCAAAGTGGGAACTTTTCCATTCAAATTCCTTGGTGTTAAAGTGGGTGGCAATCCGAGGAATCTTTCAATGTGGAAAGATTTAATTTCGTTCTATAGAAAGAGGTTGGCCAGTTGGAAAGGAAGGAATCTTAGTAAAGCGGGTCGTGTGGTTTTGATTAATTCGGTGCTTAATGATATCCCTATATATGCATTATCTTTCTATAAGGCTCCGTCGAAGGTACTTAATGAGATTTGGTCAATTCAAAGCAATTTTCTTTGGGGTGGGGGAGATCTAAAATGGATGATTCATTGGGTGAGGTGGGACACCGTTTGCAAATCAAAAGAGGAAGGAGGATTAGGTGTCAAAAATGTGGAGATCATGAATGCGACATTACTTAGTTAATGGAAGTGGAGGATATTATCCGGAGATGAAGGGGTGTGGCGTGGAATTCTTAAAGCTAGATACAAAAATGTGAAACTAAAAGTGCTAATTAGTGATAAATCCGTGGTGGAAAAGAAAGATTCCATAAGGTAGAGAGACATTTTGCTTTCCGAAAATTACGAGTTATTTCTTAATAATCATTTCGCGGGGGCGGTTGATTGTTATGTGGGGAATGGAGAGGATATACCTTTTTGGTATGCTTGTTGAATGGACCAGCATCCAGTCATGGAAGCGTTCCCGGAAGTGTTCTAGGTGGCAGAAAATCATCACCACGCCATTGCTGATTGCGGCTTTTTTGTGCCTGCAGGTTGGATCTAGGACTGGCAGCGGTTGTTGACAGTGGACAGCGCTGTTCCCAATTTTCTGATGCAGGATTTTGGTCTGCTGTTGCAACAACAGCATCCGCAGGCTGCTGTCAAGGACAGCTTCGCTTGGAGATTGAACACGAACCTTGAGTTCTTGGTTGATTCTTGTTACGATCATTTTAAGGCCAATCTTTCAGGCCCCCCTTTAAATCCGATGTTGGTTAAAGCTTTGAATTCGTTGTGGAAGGTTAAAGTTTCGTCCAAAATTCTGTTTTTTGGTTGGCGCACGATACATAACAGAATGGCAACTAAAGATCAATTGTACAAGAGAGGAATTTTGGTGGATAATAATGACTTAATCTGTATCATGTGTATGACGGAGGAGGAAACTCTAACGCATTTATTTGGGGATTGCGAGGTAGAATTGCACATTTGGAGGAAGGTGTTTGCTTTGATAGGTCATATTCCGGAGTTGTCTTTCGACAATTTTGTTTCGGTTTTCTTCTTTTGTGAAAAAGTGAAGTGTGTAGCCAAGAGGACCATTGTGGAGGTGATTTGGTTAGCTACGGCTTGGTGTTTATGGATGAAGTGTAATGCGATTATTTTCAAGAATGAGCTTTTTAGTTTCAATGAGTGTATGTCGGATATAATCCTTTTCTCTTGGAATTGGCTTCTATCTTTTTAAAACTTAGGGGAGCTATGTAATTTTCATACTTGGAATATTCTACCGCTCGTTTATTTCGAGTAGTAGGAGCTTTCCGGTTGTTTTTGGGCGGAGTATCCCTTGTACCCTTTTTCTAATTCCATTGCCTATATAAAAAAAAGTCCTTTCTTGAAAAATTATTTATTAATCAAACACATGATATTTCTCAACTCCGTTAACTTCTAGATCACATTCCTACTTTTGTAAAAAGTTTACAACTCTAGTAAAATTTTACTTTAGTTCATTTAATTTGCAATAACATAGTTTTGTCAAGTCCGTAGAGTTCTAGAAAGGTCGTGTTAATATTAGACCAATCATATCACATTGGAACATGAAAACTTTATATTTGACATAAACACTTTGATTTTAGTTATAAATGTGTTATTTTAAAATGAGAAATGCTAATCATACACCTGAGTTTACATCAACACCGTATATAAATACGGTTATGTATACTTTTGTTTTTTATTTATAATTTTTTACATGCTTTGAATTTTATGCCAAACTTAAAATGATTAGAAAATTTTACGGTGTAAATACATTGTAACATAATATGGTGTACACATAGCACCACTCTTTTAAAATTGCAAAAAATTATTACTCTCAAAGTAATCTATAGCACAAGGGAAAATGGATTTTGTTTTGGACCTTAGATGTTCACTATAAAAATATTGGCAATTAGACGTGATTTTTTTAATATATGATATTTTTTTACTTGTTTAAATTCATTTGTTACAAGTAGAAGGAAACGAAAGGAATTGGATTGAGTGACTTTGTTACGCGAAATTACGGTAACTTCAGTGCAAACAGTGTAAATAACAAATTATAACAAAATGAAAAAAAGGGCAAAACATGAGAGTGAAAGAGACAAAGCTACGGTGACTTTGTCGCGTTAAAGTCACCGAAACCTTACCCAAAAAGAAAAGGAATTAGTGAGCTGATCAGAAAAGGAGAAATGGTAGAATTTAAGGAATTCATTGATATGATGGAATAGTTGGGTATTCTCGCAATAGAAAATAAATGCACTTGGTTCATATTGGAGGATAATTTAATGAATATATTGGATAGAAGGAGGAACATCGTATAACCAATTGGAGCAAATAGGGAAAAAGTTGATAAAATGGAAGATGTAAAATATGAAATGAAGTGTTTCATTGAAGAAATATTCTATGACATTACTAGAAAATTCGATTTTAGGGATCAAATTAGAGACTGAAAAAGCTTAAAAATCGGTCACTAAAATATTCTGTGATCGATTTAGTGACCATTATTTTTCGGTTGAAAAAGTGCTAGTCGCTAAGCTTTTGCGACGAATTTAATGACCGAATTTAGAGACCGATTTTAATGTTCTTTTTCGTAAAATAAAATTAAAAGTTGTGATACCTAGGAACTGACCTTGTAACCTCAGTGTATTTTAATTGAAACTTGTTAGTACACCGCTTATCATCTATTGTTATATTTTATATTTAAACATATATACATATAGTTTAATATAAATATATTATATGTTTAAACGAAAAAATGAAAATTTTATAAAATTTAAAAATTGAAAGAAAATTAAAATTGAAAGAAAATTAAATTTTTTAGTGACCGATTTAGTGATCTCTTAAAATTGGCTCACGAATATCAAATTTTGGTGGCTAATTCGGTCACTACAGCGGTGACTAAATCGATCACTAAAAATGAATTTTCAAGTAGTGTGAAGCCAGTACCAATAAATCTATTTTATAAGGAAAAGAGTTAAAAAAATATCTATGGAAAAAAGGGAAAGACTAGAGGAAGCTTTTACTTATGTTAAGATCAAAGAAGTGGTGTGGGAAAGTAATGGAAACAAGAGCCCGAAGTCATATATGGATTTAACTTTGGTTTCCTCTAGAAGTCTAGAAGTGTTAAAGAATTTTCCAATGAGATATAATGAAGTTTGTTAATGAATAACATAGCAATGCAAAGCTCCCAAAGGAGATAGCTTATTCTTTTCTAAGACTAAAACAAAAAATAGAAAATCTGCAAGAGTTAAATGAGTATCGACCAATATGCCTACTCGGGTGCTTGTACACAATTATTTGTAGTGTCAAGAATCAAGAGGGGTATTGGGAAGATAGTGCTGATCGTGACTTTACGTGTCTATTAGTCGGGATAACTGCAAGTGCACAGTCGTGTCGTGTAGTTTTAAAAGATATCGAATCCACAGGGACTATAAATCGACCTACCGTTATCTAAAGTTACTATGTAAAGCTAAGGCTAATGATATTTGGGTTTTTTATAAATGGGGAAACTAAAGTCCTAAATCTAAATAAAATATAATAACAAACGGATATCAGTATGTATTTCATCTAACTTAGGTGATCCGAAGGTCCATTGGCTATGGTGTTAATTCAATTAAAGATCTTTATTAATTATATTGATTAAAAGTCCTCCTCTCAAATTGTCGCTCTGTTGATTTAGACTACTATCCTAACTCTTAATGTACGCTTTCGCCATCCCGCGCGGGTATAAAAACACTTTTTGAAAATAAATAAGTTCTAATTAGTTCTAATACGCTTTCGCCATCCTTAAAACTAATGTCCTATGTCTACTATCAAGTTAAATATCTCAAACTTTCGCTCTATTGATTTTAACCTTTAACCGTCTTAAGACCTCAAACTTTCGCTCTATTGATTTTAAGACTTACTAATTAAATTAGACATACAAACCAAAAACAAGTGATATTTAATAAAACATAATTAAGCCAATTTATTTCGGATCCCTTTTGTTAGATTACTTTACATACCGACATCTAAATAAATCAGCCAGACATACTTAAAGAAACAAACATGAAATTATAATTATTAAACATGAAATTATAATTATTAACCATGAACATGCGCATACTTAGATTTGTAATGATAAAACAATATTATAAGAACAAGAAGCTAAAATAATTGCAAATAAATAAACCTGGAAGTAAAGCAGACGAAACAAACTTGAATAAAATTACGAACAAAACAAATCTTGAAACTTGAATGAAGCTTTGAAATAATGTCGGCAAGATTGTGATCCAAGAGTACATAAGTTGTAGGCCTAAAACTAATGGTGTGGTAGTTCCTCAATGTGAGAAACTACCACTTTTACAAAGTGATAATTTATGCCTAAAACTATGAACAGCGCTTCCGCGCCTAAAACTTGGATGATTTCAAATGAATGCTCAGACTCTTTATATAGTGAATGGAAGTGGAAGTTACTTTCAGCATCATGTGAGAAGTAGTGGAGATCATGGCGTGGGAAGTTGAGAAAATATAGGAAGACTTGGTTGGTGGAGTATAGAACGGAGACGTGGGCCTTCAAATTTAAATTATCTTTGAACGAGTCTTGAGACGTGGGTCTCAAAGTGGCTGGATTGTTGGAGACGGACGTCTCCTTCATGTGACGTGTCCTATGAACGTGGGTGAACTTGGGAGACGGACGTCTCCTTTGATGACGTGGCCCTTGGACTTTGGAGACGGGCGTCTCCATGCAATTGGGCCCTTAGACGGTCGTCTCAGCTTCTTCATAATGGGAGCTTCAGCTCCTTCGTGGGCTGGACTTCTAAACTTGGTACATCCTATTTGCACCCCTCACATACTTCAGCACCCCTTTTTCATCTTTTAAGCATAAATAGTAGTGGATTTAGCTCCATTTCTTCTCCTTTTCACAAATAGTCCTCAAAACGAACATAAAACCTAAAACAATGAAAATACCAACATAATACCAACATAAAGCAACATAATTAAGATGAAATAGGGAAATAATATATGTAAATCAAGCCAAATAAACGATACATTTTCGCGTTATCAAGTGCTAAAGAGCAAGTAAGTTTATATAGATTTCTTTAACACCTTCTCATCATTAGTCACTAGAATTACATCTATTAGGATACTTAATTCAATAACTTTTGTTTATAACTTAATAGTACATCAAATGGATGTTAAAATAGTTTTTAAACAGTGACTTAGAAGAAGAAATCTATATGAACCAACTGGAAGAATTTGTGATTCATCGACAATAAAATAAGGTCTGTAAGTTAGATAAGTCTTTGTATGGGATAAAACAAGATCAAATGCAATGGAAAAAAAAGTTTGATAACTTAAAGATATTAAATGGGTACAAAGTGAATGGAAGTGACAATTGCATTTAGTACAACTATCAAAATCGCATTTGCACTATCATATGTCTCTATGTAGACCATTTACTCATATTTGGATTAAACATTCATGTCGTTAATGATGTGAAATCATTGTTGTGCAACAAATTTGATATGAAATACCTTGGAGAGGCTAGCGTGATTCTTATCATCAAGATCATGAGATCTGAGCAAGAAATTTCTTTGGATCAATCACACTATGTGGAAAAAATCTTAAATAATTATAAATACTTTGAGTGTAAATTTGCGAGAACACCATGCGATCCAAGCGTGAAGTTGTTTTAAAACACATGTGAAAGTGTTTGACAAATAGAATATGTGAGCATCATTGGCAGTATTAGCTATGCTACAGATTATACTAGACTTGACATTGCATATGTCGTTGGATTGTTGTGTAGGTTTACTAGTAGACTGAGTAATGAGCATTGGCAAGCTATTGAGTGAGTCACGCGGGACCTTAAAAAGACAATGAATGTTTACATTATCTAAGATTTCTTGCTGTAGTTGAAGGGTACATTGATGCAAATTGGAATTCCTTATCAGATGATTCCAAAGCAACTAGTGGCTATATATTTAATATAGCTGGGGGGCTTGTATCTTGGAAATCAAAGAAACACACTATCTTGGGTCATTTCATGATGGAGTTTCAGATGATAGCATTAGCGAGTGCAAGTGAAGATGCAAGTTGGTTAAGATGCTTGCTAGTTGAGATCTCTTTGTGGGAAAAACCTATGTCAATTGAATTGCTCCACTATGATAGTACCGCGTCTATTGCAAAAATTGTGAACCGTTATTATACTGGTAAAAAAACATCAAATTGGAAGAAAGCACAATTTTGTTAGAGATTATATCTCTAAAGGATTTGTAAGAATGGATCATGTATGCAATGATAAAAATTTAGCAGATCCTTTGATGAAAAGATTAGCTAGAGAGAAAGTCCATAATACATAAAAAAGGATGGGACTAGTGCCTATAAAAAAAATAAGTTTCTCATGATGGTAACCCGAGCTAAATGAATAGAGATCCCAAAAAATAGGTTCAATGGGTAATAACAAGTTGTGAGTAATATGAAATGATCATGCTATTGTGAATAAGAGAAGCATGAATCCTGGAGCAATAAGAGCATGAGATGGTATAAACTCTTAATGAGATCTATACTCTGTACGAGGGAGTATCTAGGCTACAAGACTACTTTTGATATACTCACCTTTGCGATTGTGGAACTTAGGTCGTTTCTAAAGAATTTCAAGGCATAATTCCTAGTGCCTTCACTAAACCGAGATACACGTGCAGAGTCATTAAAGCATGTGCTATTAGAATACAAATTAAGAAAAGGTTATGTGCATGTGCGGGTTTGATGTTTGAGATAGATTTCAAGAAATTTGTGTCACTCTGGTTGAACTAGAATCCTACTTGCTATGCAAAGGTTCAAGTCGTAGACACATTTATTTATGCACAATCTTATAAATGTTTGACATTACTTCTGAAACCACTTTTTTAAATTCATTTTGTTGAGTTTTTCCTTCCTCACTCTAATAACTCTGCATTTTTCGAATTATCGAAGCGCTAACTTCCGCCCCGTTCTTTTACTCGTTGAATTTTTCGAGTACTTTCTTTAATTCTATTTAGAGAATAATGTTAATTTTTCTCCTCGTTTGAGTTGAGAAATTATCAAGTATATTTTTTTGGATTCTCTTTAGAGAAATATTCAAATTTCTATTTGTTTGAGAAATCCTTTTGAGTGGTCAAATGACTATGATCGAATTTTCCTTGGAGAACTATTGAAATTTCTCTTGGTTTGAGAAATTACTACGACTGGTTGTTATACCTGATACTAAGATGGTATTTATACCATATTCGAATGGTCTTAATACCATTAGATGGTGTATTTCAAAATCGATTATCTACCATGCAAGTAATAATTATACAATATAGAAATGCGTTGTCTAATCCTGGAGGCGATACGATAATCCCACTGCTTTGCATAATTTAGGAAAGTTCTGGGAAACGTCTTAAAGAGAGCTTCATAGTCTGCAACTCGACCCGATAATTTATTTGGTGGAAAAAATTTCAAAATCATAAAATAACACAAAATACAAATTATAGTAGTTAAATAGCCAGATAAGGGCTCCATGTGAAAATAGAGAAAAGATGATGACTGTTATGGTTTATTGAAATTGGAGAGAGCCTGAGAGATCAATATGACTGGGGCAAGATCAAATAGACATGGAGGTGAAGTCGATTGCAGATAGAGACACCGATCAGAGATGCACACGAGGTCGATTGGAACATAGAAAAGGTCAATTGAAACAAAGACAATTATGGTCAAGTACATGGAGAGGTAGAGACATAAAAAGACGATGGAGAAAGGAAGAAGTATTATCGAAGACCGATAGAGGAAGAGACAAAGCTAGTTCGTAAAGAGAAGATATTGAAACATAGGAAATAAGAAACTTTTCATATCTATTTTACAGACAATATTTTTTATGTAAAGACGTACCTTTTTTTTTATTTAGAAGAATATACTAAAAAATCTAAACAAACTTGATTTAAATTTTTTAAGATTAATAGAGTTTATGAACTACTTAATTGTTTTTAAAAGTATTTTATATACTTAAAAATGTTAACTTTTTAATTTTATACTTTAAATTGGAGAATTTGCAAATTTCTTATGTTTTTTTCTACTTAGTCATCTTTAACTTTAATAATAAAAATTATAACATGATGAAAAACATAATAAAACTACAATTTATTAGATTGTTTTAGAAAAATAAGTACTAACTACAAAAATTTCATTCCCAACTTAAACATCAATCTCAAATTAACTTGAGTATTTAACTGTAGCAATATTTCAATTGCTAATATAATATTTTCCTGTAGTATTATTTTTTTATTTTTTAAAAGACAAATAATAATTATATATTATAACAATGAAAAAAGAGGAATTAATCCAACATAATATAAGTGCGCAAAAATAACACAAAAAGTATAAAAAACTACAGTCGAGAAATTAAGAAAATACAATAAAAATAAAAAATACAAAAACAATAAAAACAATAAAAACTACTACGAATCACCATACTTATAACTTCACCTTAAAGAAAAACAAGCATGGATTATTTTAGCACACCACTTGAGAACTCTATTGGGTATGGATAAAAATACAGAATCATGGAGGTGGAATATATCCTGGCATCTTACACATGCATTTGAATTTGTTGATACACTTCATGATCTTAGGTCTTGGACAACTATTGGGACAATCTGAATCTTTAAAACACTTATGTAGGTACGCTATAATGAAAAATGTTTTTTAGAAAATAATATAACTCAAATTGGATAAAAAAACATATATGATATAACAAGAAAATTTGATAAGAATAAAAGTGATTCACCTTCAACATTTGTTGAACTAAGAAGAAGAACCCGCAAGACTTGTTTGAATATAGGCCCATTTGTTTAGTGGGGAGTATTTATAAGATTATTGCAAAGTTGTTAGCGGCAATAATGAGGGGTGTAGTGAACAAGTTGGTCTCTTCCAACCAAACCACTTTTGTACCGGGAAGAAGTATGGTGGATGGGGTTCTAATGGTCAATGAAATTCTTGATTGGCAAAAATGAAGAAGAAAGGGTGCTTATTACTCAAAGTGGATTTCGAAAAGGCTTATGACTCGATCTCTTGGAATTATCTAAGATGGATTTTGGAGAAGATGGGATTTGGCAAAAAATGGATGAAATGGATGGAGTCTAGTATTTTTACCAACTACATGTCCGTGTTGGTTAATGGAAGTGCAACAAAAGATTTCAAGATTCAAAGAGGATTACGTCAAGGTGATCCCATATCACCTTTCTTGTTTGTCCTTGCTATGGAAGGATTAACTGCTTTAACTAAGAAATCGGTGTCGGTGGGGGACTTTAAACCGTTCAAGTATGGAGTTGACGACTTTGTGGACATTCTCCAATTTGCGGATGATACTATCATACTAGGAGAACCTACTTATGACAATCTTTGGAGTTTAAAAGTGTTGTTGAGAGGATTTGAAATGGTTTCCGGATTGAAGATCAACTTCCATAAAAGCAACTTTTTTGGAACTCACATAGGAGATTGGTTCATCAAGTCGGCGACAATTTTCCTTGCATGCAAAAAAGGATGCTTCCCGTTTAAATTCCTTGGTATTTGGGTGGGTGAAGGTGCATACAAGAAAAAGGTGTGGAGATAAGTTATTGACAACTTGAAATCAAGGCTAACTAAGTGGAAGGGAAGAAGCATATCCATTGGAGGGAGGGTGACTCTTATTGGATCCGTTCTTAATGCTATCCTAATTTTCACCCTTTCTTTCTATAAAGCTCCGAGTAAAATCATGCAAGAGATAAGAAGCCTTCTAAACAATTTTTTGTGGAGTGGGAATGTGAAATCAAGATGCATCCATTGGGTCAAGTGGGAGAATGTATGCAAACCCAAAGGGAAAGGAGGGTTAGGCATTAGAGATGTGGGAGAAATGAATAAATCCCTTCTTCTTAAATGGAAGTGGAGAAATTTAAAGGAGGACAAGGCAATATGTGGTAGATTTTTACTTTTGAGATATCATAACCCGAAGATAAAAGTACTAGCTTCTAGCAAGGATCTTTTAAATCGAGATGATTCTAGATGGTGGAGAGACATCGTTCTTAATGATTTCAAAGAGGATGATTTGGGTGAAGGGTTCACCGATTGGGTTAGTTGTGAGTTCAAGAACGGTAATAACATTCTTTTTTGGCATAGTTGTTGGTTGGTCGATCAACCGCTCTGTGTTTCTTTTCCGTATTTGTTTGATCGTACAACCAACAAATTATGTGTGGTGAGTGACCTCTTTAATTGGAACAATGGCGTCATTATGTGGAACTTGGAAGCCATCTTTGGCACGGATGTTTTGAATTCTTCGGTCCCAAACGCTTCTACCATCATCTCCCCCGTTATGGGTACGGTTATTGGTGAAGAACTTAGGGACTTAAAAGCGCCTCTTTAAGGTGTAGTGTCGGATAACTTGGCAACCGAAGAATTTCATTGGAATCTCACCTCAAACGGAGATTTCAGGGTGTCTAGTGTTTCGCAATTGGTGTCTAATGCAAAGGATCTAGCTTGGTCAACTCCCACCATCAAGATATTGGATATTATTTGGAAGACTATCATCCCGGCAAAGATCAAGATTTTTACTTGGAGATTCTTCATCAATAGACTTCCGCTAAAAGTACAACTTGTCAATAGAGGTGTGTCTAATATCACTTCCATAGATTGCATTTTTTTCTCTAACCATCCGGAATCTTTTGATCATATTTTCTACCATTGCCATGTCACAAAGGCGGTTTGGAATAGAATTTACACGTGGTTGGGTAATGATGTTAAGATTTCTCTTGAGGAATTCAAGAGCTTTGGAAGCATTCAATAAAAGGTGAAAAACACCAACATTAAAGCTATTCTAAACACAATATGGATAGCTTTAATTTGGTGTACTTGGAAGATGAGAAATACAATTATTTTTTATAACAGTGTTTTTAGTTATGATGAGGTGATATCAAATATTATGTTTTTTTTTTATGGAGATGGATTTGTAATAGGGAACCTCCAAGTAGGATCTATTTTTATGATTGGTATAAATTACCATTACTTTGTAACAAAACTTCCTAGTGTGTTCTCGATGTAAGGGTTGCACCCCTAGTGCGTTATCTTATATTCAGTTGCTTATTTAAAAAAAAGTAATAGGAATAAAAAGATAATCATCACATAAACATACTTAACAATTTGAGGCATATTTCTCCTCTTTGCATGTAAGAAATGATTTTGTGACTTTGTAATTTATAATTTACAAGGCTATTTACTCCCTTATATCAACCGAATATGTTGCATTTGTCCATTTAACACCCGGCAGTAAAGAGTTCAAATAAAAACTTATTAAGCATAAGAATTCATTCCCTTTTTTTTTTACAAAATAGCAAGTTGTTTTACATCTTTTCGTGATATGAGAAGAATAAAAAACAAAAGATGAGTGATATTATAGGACCACAAGTATACTCATTAATTTATTTTACTGATAGTTAAAAAATAACTATCAAATATATTATTGGCAGAGACAAAAATTTTAGGCAGCAAAAATTCTAACCACAAATTACATGTGACATAATATATAAATAGTTGTAAAGTGTGGTACATAAGAGGGGTGAAACCTAACATGCAAATATTGTCCTAAATAAAATTAGGAGATAAAATGCCCTCTCCGAGACCTCATTGCGGTGAATGTTCGGATAATATCAATATCTTTAAGTGACTTGAATATCACCCGCTCGTGTAACATATCATCAAGTCATTGAACCACACATCGTTGATTTTGTTGCGTTAATTAAACTTGATAATCTTCATTGCTGAAAAATATCTTTCAACAGATATTGTCGACACCGGCAATATCAAAGCCAACTCAACGAGTTTATAGACCAATTAAAATGCCAAATCTTTCTCAATTTAAATCATCTTAATAGCCAAACTTTGAACTTCTTCACAAGAAGTAAAAGAAGCATGCCTTTTCACTTGATGTACATAAGTTTCAAGTTGCTCCCTTATTTTTCCACGATCATCATCAGAAAAGTCTGCATGATAAATATTAGCAAGACGAGCAAGCTTATCAACATCAAACTTAAAGAGTTTTTGGGATCAAGACATGAGAAGCAATCCAGCACAACGTTACTTCCTTCACAAAATCAGTGATCAATCTCCACACATATTTTGTCAATAGCAACATAAAAATTCTATGCACGGTAATGGTGAAGATTAGTGACAGTTCTCCCTTTTCTGCTTGAACGACCCCGAACCGGTATTTCTTCAACCATATTTGGAACCAGAATACTTTATGCAACACAAAATTCTTGGACATTAATAAATAAATCATCTCAACTACTCTCTCTCAATGTAGCCAACCGAGCATTAACATCATCAACTAATTCCATAGCAAGCACAATATTAAGATTTTTTGTTTGCAAGATTTTTGAAAGTTCATTTGTGATGCCAAACAACTTTAACATAAGCTTCAAAAGGAAAGCAAATTTAAAGGTGTATATTTTTCTATCAAACCCACCGCTTGAGATGGTCCATAACCATCTTCATCAATAATACTAAGCACCTCTAACACGGAGGACCACGTTTGATCCAAACGAATCAAGGTAGTATAATGTGAACCCCATCTATTATCCTTAGGTCTAGTGAGACTAGATGATTGGTGCAAGACCTTTCCTTGAGATATCTCACCACTCTCAAATCTATTCAAAATATATTAGTGTTTCACATTTGCTAAATCATCTCTTATCTTGTAAGATGCACTTGCCTTGGTTATAGTCAAAGAGAATGTATTCGCGTTGACTCTGACTCTGAGGACTTGTCTCCTACCTAATCTAAACTTATCATGAAGAAAAAGTCCAAACCTTCGAGTTTTGCTGTTCATGTGATGGTCCTTGGGAAATCAAAGCTTGATAACCCTGCCGCTCAACGGGCATTAGAGATTGTACCTCTCCAGGCGGTGGAAAAACTAGTGACCATCAAAAGTGATGACTCTAGCCCTAGGGGAAAAATATCAAGGCATGCACTTAAGTATTATTTGGATTATATTTTGTTTTTTTGATTTTGACTAACCATGTTTTCCTTTTCTTACAGGATGACAACACCGGTACTGCTACTTCAAGCATCAAGTGTGATATGTCCATGAGTACAGATTCCCAATCCATTCATCTACTTTCTACCAATGGGTCATTTAAAGGCTCGAACAGCGAAGTAAATAACTTCTTCGAGGTTCAACTGAATGATCTCGTGCCCTCTTCAATTGAGAAACAACAAAAATCAACAGACTCGAGCACTTAGAGTGATGAGTTGGTAAAAAATGTGCCAAACCTTAAAGATACAGCTCAAGATCAACCAGAGAATTCATCGCCTGAGATCCTTCCTCATGGTCAGGATGACATGATGGAAGAGGACAAACATTTGTCCTAAATAAATTAGGGAAACAAACAACCCAAAAATAATGAAGAGGAACATGTAGGAATAGAGATACAGTCCCAAAACGATGCTCTAGACAAATAGAATGAGGAGGGAAAGAAAAGAAAGCAAACCTTTGGGATGATAGAATATCCTAAGACTTCCTCGAACATTACTCCTGCAAGTCTTTCTTAAAAGGAACTAGCTGAACTGAAAGTTACCAACCCTATGGGGTATCTGAAGGCAATGATGAGCGCTAGAACTAGTTCGTCTAAAAAAGGGGCTGCCTCTTCGACCACTTCTGGGGATAAATCTTCTGAGAAGGCTGGCAACAGTCTTCTTCGTCAAAATAGAGAGAAAGTCTTCGACATCGACTTAACCCAGACCATGGAACACAATGATAATGCTTATATAGGCCTTGAAGAATTGGTAAAGAAGGTTGACATCCTCAGTGTTTCTAGCGAAGTATCCAAAGTGCTAATCGTACTAGGATTCCTGATTGACCACCTCAAAGAGGATTATTTTCAAAGGCAGGAAGCCTCCAAAAAAATAGATGCTAAGGTGGGAATTCAAACCGCAAAGTGGGATGCCGCTAATGCTTCCAGTGCCAAAGTTGAAAATATGGAGAGTTAGCATTCAAAGTTCGAAGAGGAGTATCAAACTTGTAAGTGTAACATCTCAGTATGGAAGAAGCAGATAAAGGGTGTGAAGGATCGTCAGGACGAGATTCATAAACTCAATCATCAAGAGCTTGATGAGGAGATCTAAGAGGGAGTTCAACATAACGATAAGCCCCAATAATTAGAGACCGATATCAAAGAGTTAAGGAAATAAATATTTGTGATCGAGTGTCGCTTAGTTTTGTCTGCTTTGCAATATAACCAGATGAAAGCCTCTCTCCTAGCTGATTTCAATGTTTAGTGGATGTTATAATTATTTTGAATATTTTGGTGTTATTTTGGTGTTATTTCGGATTAATCCTTATTTTGTAATGCACAATTTAAGCCTATTTTGGCACTCTATTTATGCCATGTTAGCTTTTTGTTAAAATTACTTGAAATTATTCGCGTGTGATTTTTATTTCTCAAAGTACAGGTTTATACTTTTTCAAGTACTTGCCATTTATTTCAAGTTTTCGTTATCTTCCGCTAATTCTTCTATATTGTAAGGGTTGTTAGAGAATACCTGGACGACTCGAAAAGGTCCTTCCCAATATGGAGACCACTTACCCAAATCATTATTCTTTCAATCCATTTGTAGTATTACTTTCCATACTATATCGTCGTTCATAACTATCTTTCCTTTGTCCTTTTTATTGTATGCTTTGGCTACCCTCTCCTTTTGTCTTCGCAAAAATTCTAAAGCTTGTACCCTTTCTTTGTCTAAATCAACCAATTCATTCATCATCATTTCCCTATAATGGTCAGAGGGAATTTTGTTTTGAATTTGGATTCTAATAGATTGTAGAAAGATTTCTACTAATAGAACTGCGTTGTGTCCAAAGGTAATGCGAAATGGTGTAGTGTTGGTTTCTTCCTTTGGGGAAGTCTGACAAGCCCATCGAGCTTGATCTAAGGTCTTATGCCAATTTTTTGGCTTTCTTGCCACATGTTTCTTAATTAATCTGATGATTAACTTATTTGCAGCTTCGACCTTTCCATTTTCTTGGGTATATTATGGTGTTGAAGTTAACAGATTGAATACCATTTCTTTTGCAAATTCCTGCATCTTTCAACCAGTAAACACCGATCCTTGATTCGTCGTTATTGTTTCTGCGATTCCAAACCTATATTTTATCTGTCTTTGGATGAATTCGATAATAGTTTTTGGATCCACATTTACCAAAGGTATCGTTTCGATCCATTTAGTAAAATAATCAATTCAAA
This sequence comes from Vicia villosa, assembly GCF_029867415.1. Classification (NCBI taxonomy): domain Eukaryota; kingdom Viridiplantae; phylum Streptophyta; class Magnoliopsida; order Fabales; family Fabaceae; genus Vicia; species Vicia villosa. The sequence continues at coordinate 404,804 of NW_026705057.1, forward strand.
CCAATATATACTTCTACCCTTTGGACGAAGCTGGTCGAATTTCACCCACTAGATCTAGTTCCCATCCTTGAAGCGGCCATAGTTTAATTATGGAATGTAATTCACTTGCCAGTACATGTTAAATGTCTGCATGGACTTGACATTCTTGGCATCCCTTGGCGAACTCTATACAATCTTTCAAGATAGTAGGCCAATACCAACCATAACGAAATAAAAACCATCTCATTTTATGGTCTGCTTGGTGTGCTCCACATGACCCACTATGTACGTCTGATAAATCCAGATAAGCTCCCCTCTCTCATATACATTTGAGTAGGATTCCTTCTGACGTTTTCTTGAATAATTCGTTACCCATAAGCACTTAACTGAGTGCATGATATTTGATCTCCCTATCTGCATTTCCCATTGGATTGTTTTAAATAATTTACTATCGAGTTTCTCCAATCTGAGTCTGCCAGACTGTTAATGTCTAAGACTTCGAAGCTTTCTTCATTTATGTACCCAAGTTTCGAATTTTGCATATCTGAAGGGGATAGTTTTGTAGACAATATGTTTCCTCGAATCTCAATTAAATCTTCAAATTTTTCTTTTGATTCTTTGTATCCTAAAGCTATTTGAGCCAATTCGTTGGCTTCTTGATTCTTCAATCTAGGGATGTACACAATGTCTACATATTCGAATTTTTGAAGTAATCTATTTGTAGCAACAAAGTAGAATATCAAGTTCTCTTTTATGCACTTGTATTCTTTAGTTATTTGCTTGATCACCAATTCTGAACCGCCTCTTATTTTGACTCTAGTTGCCCCCAATTACAACAAAGCTTTGAGTCTTGCTATTAGTGCCTCGTACTCGGCTTCATTATTTGAGCAAGGGGGACCTTCAATTTTGTACTATAACTTTTTTGGAATTTTTTTAGGAGAAATATTCAAAATCTCAACTCTAGTTCCATCCTTGTGAGTAGAACCATCGAAAAATAGTTTCTAAGGTTCTAGTTCCACGTAATTTTGAGGAACTTTGACCACTGCATGCTCAACTATAAAATATGAGACTACTTGGCCTTCGCAAGAAGTTTATCTTTTCGAGTAGTGACTGCAACTCTTTCTTTGTCAAAGGCGCTTTTATTTCCATGATGGCCTTTGTTTTGTTTTGATTGATCTATATTCTCTTTTTATGGACCACGAAGCCTAATAAATCTCCTGCCTGCACAAAGAAGGCACACTTAAGAGGATTCATCTTCAAACCATGTTTCCTCATTCTTTCGAATGGAAAATATAATTCATTGCCCTTTGGTAAGTTGCCCCAGAATTTTTTGATTCGAAAGGCATGACTACCCATTCATATGTGCCTAATGCCTTGGACATCGAAAGAGTGTTTTGGGAACATCTTCCTCAGCAATGAATATTTAATTATATCCAGAATATTCGCCGAGTATACTAAGATACTCGAAGCCTGCGGCTAAATCAACTAACATTTCTTCTACAGAATTAGGTATTCGTACTTAGGGGTTGCAGAATTTTGATCGCAAAAATCTATACAAACCTGTCATACCCTAATTTTGACCCCCCTGAGATGTCACATCTCCAGACATTTCATCAATTCAAGACAAGTACCCAGAGCAGTCATTTGTTTGTCTAGTACTCAATCGAGGGTGTGCAAGAACAAAGAAGCTCAGGCAAAGGATCAATCAATAAGAAAATGACCTCTAAAACAATCATGGGACTCAAATAATTCATTTATCCACCTATGTTGATTAGACACCAGTCATCAGGGATCAGGTTTGCTCAGGACACCATACTAGGGTTTTCAGCCCATCAAGGACTGAAATCAGGGACCACATTTGGGAAACCCTAAAAAGCTCCAGGACATCACACAAAGGGTTCAATTACTTTAAAATGACCCCTATGACAATATCCACTGGACATTGTACCTCAATTCAAGATCTGTAGTCATCAATTTCATCTGGTCTACAATTAGGGTTTTAGACCTAATTCACCTGGACAGTTGACTTTTAATCAGGACATGGATCCACAACTCAAAACATGGCTCAAGAACTTTTATTACCTCAATATAATCCATTCATACCATTCATTTGAGGAGGAGAGCTTGATTCATCACAAAAGTCCAAGATTTCACTTCATCTGGAAAAAGTCAACTATACAAGATCACCTTTGACTTTTAGAGTTTTGGGTCAAACCATGACTTTTAAGAATCAATATCATCAATATGTGATTATTTAAGTCATTTGACCAAAGAAAATCAAGAAAATCCATCAAAGATCAAAAAGTCAACAAAAAGTCAAACTAGTGCATTTTGACTTAGTTCTTGGATTTCAAAATTTCACCTACATAACTCAAAAAACTTTAAACATGAAAGTTGTAGATCTCACAAAATAAAACAACTTCTCACATCGGAACTTTTTTCAAGAGATCAATCATTTAAGAGATATGAGCCTTGGAAGTTATAGGTCATAAAAACTTAAAAAATTCGAAGTGTTTTTAACCTAGTTTTCTTCAAACTTTGGGCCCATTTTACACAATTTTCCCAAATGATTTTGAAGAAACTCCAAACTAATGAATTGAAGTATATGTTAAGGGCTTTCCAAATTATGCTCAACCTTCTCCAAATTTATTTTGAGCTAGGAGTTATGATTGTTCAAAGTTGGGCTCATGAAGTAAAATTATAGGTCATGTTTAATTTTGGAACTTTGCAAATTTGTGCAAATGACTCTACCAATTGATGCTACATGACCCATAGCATATCAGTAGAGATGCCATACATTCATTTTCACCATGGCATAAGGATCAGAGAATATTCCCAAAACAAGAACATGTGATTATGTAATGATTACATTTGGGAAATTTATGGCCAAGTGGTGAATCATCAAAGGCATCTCTTCCCAACCAATTAGAACTCTCCTCTACATAAGAAATGTTCCCCAAGATCACAAGAGATCAATGGATAGGGAGCTATCCCGATTTTTCCATCCTTACATTGGCAAGATTCCTTGAATTTCTTCATGGCCAAGAAACCAAAACTACCTCACTAAGCAAGCTCACTCTCTTCAATCTGTACAGAGATCTTTGCCTATAAATACAAGTTCCCTCCTCAGTATTAGACACACCAAATCAACTCCAATTCTTGCTTTATCCTTCTCTCCCTCAAGCTTATGGTTTTCAAAAGCTCTTTGGCAAGAAGAATTGAATTCTTCAAACCAGAGCTCTTCTTTTGAAAATAAGCCTTCTATCATCTCAAGGAGGTTTATTAGAAGTGATCCAAGTACCTGGAACACTTCTGTAAGTGCAAGAACACCATCTTCACTTTCAATTTGGAGCAAAGTCAGTTGGGGGTCTGTAGATCGATTCAGAGGGTGTCAAACAAGTCTAAGCATTCAGACACATTCCTTAGGGTGTACTGAAACTATCCAGATGGTTGCAGCTCATCTGTAAGTGCAGGATCACTAACCTCCATGTTCACTTGAAGCTCAAATAGAAGGAGTTGAGCAGAGCATTTCAGAAGCTTTCAAAGTAATTCAAGTGCCTAGATAACATCACTGAGTCACTAGGAAGCTTTTGTGATCATTCATCCATAGCCAGAAGCTCTCCACCATAGCCATCGACCTCCATTTTTAGAGGTATTTTTTTTCAAACTCTAACACTCTTATTTAAGTATTCTTTGCAATATATCTCGATACCAATTCATTCAGCATCATCAGAGGATTAAAAACCCTCTATCATCATTCATTTATTCTTCAGCATCATCATTTAATTTTGTTTTTAAATTCTAGGGTTCTTCACGTATTTCAGTTAATTCATTAGATATAGTTAATATAAATTTATGTTAGTTACATATCTGGATTCGTGAGGAACTTTAGAGTGAAATTCATGTTTACATCATCCTGTTTGGTTGAGAAATGAGCAAGATCATAATTTCAAAATTTGAGAGCTTGAGGTTGAAGATGACAATGGCCATGGCGCGCAAAATTCAAATCCCTGGGTTGAAGTTTATTTTATTTTGAGTGGTAGGCGTTTTATAAACGAATTCATCGTTTGCCCTAGTGGTCTCACATGCGCTCTTAGTACTCTCTTGCCCACAAGTCTGGGGTTCGAATCCCCCTCGCCCCAGACTTTTTGATGCTTTTATTTTTCAATGATTTCCCACTTGTTTTGAAACATAACCAAATGGGTGTGTGTTATAATCACCAACTGGCGCTTGGCCCAATGGTGTTATTTTGAACTGGTGACTTCAAGGGCGTGTGTTCAAACCTTGGTGAGACCAAAACCTATTTTTTTACCACTATTTTCTTTCATTTTCTTCACAAACTTCACATAATTAATTTACCTATCAAATTAAATCATTTCCTCTTGATTTTTTACACTCTTCATTTAATATATCTATTTTATGAATAATCAAAAAATCACAAAAAATACTATTTATTTGATATATTTTTATTAGGTTTAAAATAACATATTTTTAAGTATTTTAAAATACTTTAAATATAGTTTTCACTTGATTTTCAAAACCTAATCTCTTGTAAATATTTTTGTGATAAAACCCTAATCATTTAGGTCTTAATTAGGTGTAGACTTTGTCTTTACCCTAATTAAGTTGACTTATGTCAATATTTCAAACTGTTTTCAAACTCCGATTTAAACAGATGATCCAGGTTTTTAGACAACAAAACCTTGTATCATTTTAAATCATCTTAAACTGTTTTTCATAAACAGTAAAACAATTTTCATTGGGCCTCTAATAGAGTGTAAGACCCAACACCTTTTTCTTTTCTTAGTTTGTTTTTAAAACTATATTAACAAAACTCCTCATCTGTTTCCAAAACATTCTTCTGGTATTTGAAGGGCATTATTCCGGTGAAACTCTTCAGATACATATGTGACCTAGTGTCATACCCTAATTTTGACCCCCCCTGAGATGTCATACTTTCAGGATTTTCATCAAAATCAAAACAGATGCTCAGAACAGTCACTTGTTCATCTGGTGCTTAATCGAGGGTGTTCATAAACAAAAGAGCTCAGGCAAAGGATCAGTCAATAAAAGGGGTGGTCTCTAACACAAACATAGGATTCAAAAACTTCATTCTATTCACCTATGATTGATTAGACACCCATCACTTGAACCCAAGTTTGTTTACTTCACCAGGCTAGGGTTTTGAGCCCCATCAAGGACTAAAATCAGGGATCACATTTGGGAAACCCTAGAAAGCTCCAGGGCATTAGTCAAAGGCATCAATTATCTTCAAAAAGCTCATATGAAAATATCCATAAGGCATTACACTTCAATTCAAGGTCTACAGTCATCAATTTCATCTAGTCGACAATTAGGATTTTTACCCTAATTCACCTAGAGAGTTGACTTTTAATTAGGGCATGGATCTAAAACTCAAAGCATGGCTCAATATCCTCCAATAACTCAATATGATCCATTCATATCATTCATTTGATGAGGAAAACTTAATTTACTTAAAATCTCCGGTAACGCAATTCACTTGAAAAAGTCAACTGTATAGGATCACCATTGACTTTTTGAAAATTTTGGTCAACCATGACTTTTGAAGTTTTAAATTATCAATATATGATATTTGAAGTCATTTGATCAAGGAAAATCAAGAAAATCAATCAAGATTCAAAAAGTCAAAGTTTGACTTTTCATACTTAGAAAATTTTCTAAGTGTTTTCAAGTGGTTTTTACCAAACTTTGGAAGGGAATATCTCAATTTCACCTACAAACTGAAAAAAACTTCCAACATGAAAGTTGTAGATTTTGATCCAACGAACAACTTTGTCACATATAAGTTTTTGGCTAAAAATCAACCATTGAAGAGATATGGAGCTTCAAAGTGACTGCCTTCACAAAACTAGCAAGGAAACCCTAGTTTTCTTCAAACTTTATGGGACTTTTTGACTAATTTCCCTAAAGATTTTGGGCAAACACCAAACTAATGAATTGAAGTACATGTTAAGAGATTTCCAAATTGTGTTCAACCTTCTCCAAATTCATTTTGAGCTAGGAGTTATGCTTGTTCAAAGTTAAGCCCATGGAGTGAAGTTTTAAGGCATAACCAATTTTGGTATTGGTCATTTTCGTGCAAGGACCTATACTAAATGGTGCATACAAACTTCAAATATATCAGAAGAGATTGAAGGGAATCATTTGGATCATTTGCATCAAGACTCCAAAACATCCAAAAATCATAGCCATGTGATTAAGTAATCATTACATTTAGGAATTTATGGCAAATGGTGATTCATCAATTGGAATCTTTTCTAAGCCAATTAGAGAGATCTACACTTCATGTCTGTCCCCTAAGATCAGAAAAGATCAATGGATGGGGAGCTAGCTCGAAAATACCATCATTGCACCTTGGAGATTCCGTGAATTCCTTCATAGCCAAGAAAACCAAACTCACTTCACTAAGCAAGCTTACTATCTCCAATTGCTCTGCATCATTTGCCTATAAATACAAGTGCATTCCTTAGGATTAAACACACCAAAGCAACAAAATTATTGCTTTCTCTCTTCTTTCTTCATACTTAAGTTTTTCAAAGGTTCTTTGGCAAGAAGACTCGGATTCTTCAAACCAAAGCTCTTCCTTTGAAAGTAAGTATTCAAACACATCAGGGGAGGCATTTAGAGGTGATCCAAACCTCTGGAACACTTCTGTACGTGGAGAATCATCATCTTCACCCCTCATTTAGAGCTGTTGCAGTTGGGGTCGAGCAAGGGGTTCTGGGCAGTTTCAGTCCAAGCTAAGCATCTCAACACCTTCCAGGAGGATCACTAAAGCTATCTGGATCATTACAACAACTCTGTAACACACTTTGATCAGAGCCAGATCTCCATTTTTAAGAGTATTTCATGTTTAATTTCAGTTTTAGGTTTCTTCGTGTTCATGCGTGTGAATTTTGAATTACACTGAAAATAAATAAAATCAAAGGATACCATCATGATCCTCGTTCAAAAACGAGCAAAATCCATGTTTACATCTTTAAGTTTGGTTGAGAAACGAAGGAGATAGCAAATTCAAAAATTTGAAGCTTGAGGTTGAAGATGAAGATGGTGGCGCCATTTTTCAAATTTCCCAAGAACGAGTTTATTTTATTTTGAATGATAGGTGTGTCACTTACGAATTCATCATAGTGTCCCAATGGTTACAGCGTGCGTCCAAACTCTTGCCATGCCTTAAGTCTGGGGTTCGATACCCCCCTCAGACCTTTTGTTTCATTTTATTTTTTCACTCATTTATGAACTTGTTTTGAAATATAATGACTTGGAGGTATTCACATAACAAGCTGCGCGCCTAGTCCAGATGGTAAGTGTTTTAGCTGGCAACCTAGAGGGCGTGGGTTCAAGTCCTTTAGGAGACAAAACCTATTTTTTTTAACTCTTTTCTCATTCAATTTCTTCACAACTTCAACTAATTAATTCACCTATCACATTAAATCATTTTCACTTGATTTTTCACACATTTCTTATTTAATATATCTATTTTAAGGATATCCAAAAAAATCACAAAAAATATATTATTTTAATATATTTTAATTAGGTTTAAAATCATATGTTTTAAGTATGTTTCAATACTTTAAAAAATATAGTTTTTATTTGATTTTCAAAACTTAATCTCTTGCACCTATTTTTGTGATAAAATCCTAAACATTTAGGTCTTAATTAGGTGAGGGCTTTGCCTTTATCATGATTAAGTTGACTTTTGTCAATTTTCAAAAACTGTATTTACAAAATCTCCTTTCTATTTTCAAAATATTCTTCTGGTATTTGAAGGGGATTATTCCCGGTGAAACTCTTCAGATACGTATGTGACCTTTGTCCATCTTCACTTCTTCTGTTTTCAAAAACCTTTAACTGTTTATCATAAATATCAAACTGTTATCAATAAATTGCTGGTAAGGCTTTGTACATACTTCTTCAAAGGCCCCCACTCCATCCAGGTTAGGCTTTATAGCTTTCAATTTACAGTCTTTATTTAAATTACTGTCAAGTATAGAACTGTTTATATATTATTTAGAACTTCGTCTGAGTGAAAACCTTAGGACAGTTAAACTATATATATATTATAGGAATATGGCCTAGGATTGAGAATGTCTTCCCGGTGAAGGCTCTTTCCTAATTAGAGATCTATAGTTCAAACCCTCAAGATGAATTATTCCTGGTGAAACATCTTGAAAAAAACCTTGGAACCCAAAATAGGACACATCCACCCAAAGAGGAATTATTCCCGGTGAAACCTCTTACCCATTTGCTTAAAGCCAAAATAAGTTCAAAACCACATAGCTTTCGCTTGTGCTATAACAAGGACCCTCGATGACCCTCGACTAGCCTCCTCTTGGGCTTTGTACAAGGACCCACAGGCTTCTTAAAAGCATTTCCAGCTTCCTCTTGAGCTTGTATACAAGGACCCATAAGGTTTCTTATAAACATAGGAACAGATCTTTAGTCACCTTTTAGCCTATCCTGGTGAGTTTCTTCCATTCTTTAAACTAGACTTTAAACAAGCTAACATTTGTCTCAATCTCATATTGAGTACACCTTTTGGACTGAGAGACATGGACAGTCTCTGTCACCCTTATCTTCATTAATTTCCTTAGCAGAGTCTAGGATCCATATTTGCTTATCCTCAGCAAAAGTCAGCCTTAATCTTGGGCTTTAAACAAGAAGTCTCAATTAGATAATCTTTCTGCCATCATTAAAAATCCCTGGAAAGGGTTAGCCTCCATTCATTCCTTCATTTTAACAAAAACCCCTGGAAAGGGTCAGTCTCCAATCTCAGTCAATAAAAAGAATTAAAAAAACCCCTAGAAAGGGTTAGCCTCCAAAATCACTCCTTTAAATCCAAAATCCCTGGAAAGGGTTAGCTTCCAAAGATCAGTCTTTTTAATAGATAATTTCACCAGCTGAGTCAAAATCCCTGGAAAGGGTTAGCTTCCAAAAAATCAGTCTCTTAATAAATAAATCTTCCAGCAAAGTAAAACTCCCTAAAAAGTCAGCCTCAACCTTGGGCCTCATACAAGGCATGAAATAATAACTTCCCCAGTTAAGAGTCAGCCACAACCTTGGGCTTTGTACAAGGCAGATAATAGAGTCTCCCAAGTGAGTCCTTCATCATCAAGTAGCCAAAACCTTGGGCTTTGTACAAGGCAGATAAACCACATTTCCTGTGTCAAAGATTCCTAACCTCTAGGATCTTTTCCCCCATAGAGTCATCCATACTCAGTTTCTTTAAGAGTCCGCCACAACCTTGGGCTTTATACAAGGCAAAAAACAATGTCTTCCCTAGTCAGAGTAGCCATAACCTTGGGCTTCATACAAGGCACAAAATAGAGTCTCCCTAGGTAGAGTCAGCCACAATTCCGGGCTTTGTACAGAACACCAAATAAAATCCATCAAATAAATACTCTCCAACTAGAGTCAGCCTCAATTATGGGCTTTGTACAGAACACAAAAACTCTTTAGTTTAAATCCATCCCCAGTGGAGTTATCTCCCAGAGTCAATAAAATCAATCAATCAAAAAGCCTCAAGATTGGGCCTCATACAAGCCAGCTAAAAAATCAAATCTTTTATACAGTAGATAGACATAGCTTATCTCTATAGAGAGATCTTTCCCCTATCTCACCACATTCAATCAAACAAACATTTCAATTTCAATTTCAATTTTAACATTCTCCCATTTAGGACTCTGAAAGGCATGCTCTGAGGCAAACAAACCCAGACTTGTACACTTTTCCTAATTTGAATGAGAATCCTTCTTTCATTCAAGAGGCATGTTGGCTGTCATACTTGATCAACCAAGTAGGCTCCTTCTCTTAATGAAATGAATTCAGCTTTTCTGTCACTTTAAAATGTTTGTGGTGGAATAGTAGAAATACCTCTCTGTAAAGATGATTTCATGTCTCTTTACTGTAAACAGAGATTTAATTCAAAGCTTCAACCTTGAGCTTCAAGCAAGGCACCAAAAATATATTAAAATCCCTAATTAGTTCCCCGAACTACATTAAGCTCTGACTTCCACTAGGGATATGTAGGCATGAGATTCACAAGGAATCTCAGCGAGCTAATAAAATACAAAAAATAGTCAGTCTGTCTGTCTTTCTTTTATATCAAATCAATTCTCTCTCCTAACACAAAGGAGAAACTTTCCCAATAAAAAGCAACAAACACAATCACATTGACACAGAGAAGGTTCCCGTAGAGTACTATGGATATGTAGGGTGCTTAAACTCTCCCCTATGTATAACCGACCTCCCGGACTCCAGAATTTCTAGTCTAGGTGAATCCCCACACTTAGCAAACTCCTAGGGTTTATTTGAGATCTTTTTCCCCTCTCCTACTCGTTAGGACAATTAAAAAGTTCGTGTGATATCGTAGGAAGAACTGAAAAAAAAATTCATCCCGCCCTGGGCGCTTCCTCCTTCCAAATTTCACGTGAAGGGTCTAGCGTGCCGTCCTCCCAAGTGAAACGGGGAGGTAAAGAAAACGACACCACACCTAGTGTCCATCTTCACTTCTTCTATTTTAAATAAAATATTCAACTTTTTACAATTAAAAATTCAATTGTTGCCAATAAACAACCAAGTTCCTGGTAAGGCTTTGTACATACATCTCCAAAGGCCTCCACTCCATCCAGGTTAGGCTTTACAAGCTTTCAATTTACAGTTTTCATTTAAATTACTGTCAAATATATACTGTATATATGTTGTCTAGAACTACGTCTGAGTACAACCTTAGGACAAATAAACTATATATATATTATAGGACTATGGCCTAGGATTGAGAATGTCTTCCTGGTGAAGGCTCTTTCCTAATTAGAGATCTTTAGTTCAAACCTCAAGATGAATTATTCCAGGTGAAACATCTTGAAAAAAACCTTAGAACCAAAATAGGATACATCCACCCAAGAGGAATTATTCCCGGTGAAACCTCTTACCCATTTTCTTAGAGCCAAAATAAGTTTAAAGCCACATAGCTTTCTCTTGTGCTATAACAAGGACCCTCGATGACCCTCGATTAGCCTCCTCTTGGGCTTACAATACAAGGACCCACAGGCTTCTTAAAAGCATATTCCCAGCTTTCTTTTGAGCTTGTATATAAGGACCCATCAGGTTTCTTATAAGCATAGGAACAGGTCTTTAGTCACCTTTTTAGCCTACTTTGGTGAGTTTCTTCTATTCTTTAAACCAGATATTAAACAAGCTAAGAATGTCTCAATTTCAACATTGAGTCCACCTTTTGGAATGAGAGACATGGAAAGTCTATGTCACCTTTATTCTCAATCTTCAATAATTTTCCTCCTTAGCAGAGTCTAGGTTCCACATCTGTCTATCCTCAGTCGGAGTCAGCCTTAATCTTGGGCTTTAAACAAGAAGTCTAAAATACTTAATCCAAAATCCCTGGAAAGGGTTAGCCTCCATAATTCCTCCATTTTAACAAAATCCCCTGGAAAGGGTTAGCTTCCACATCAATCTTCATAAGTCAAATCCCCTGGAAAGGGTTAGCCTCCAAAATCACTCCTTTAAATCTAAATTCCCTTGAAAGGGTTAGCTTCCACAAATCATTCCTTCAAATCTAAATTCCCTGGAAAGGGTCAGCTTCCACCATCTTTCATTTAAAACTTCAAAACTCCCTAGTTGAGCCCCACCTAGGTCAGTATCAGTCAATAAAAACCAATTTCCCGGTAGGGTCTACTTTAGGTCAATCATTCAAAAAAATTCTCCAATAGAGTCAATCTTCAAGCCTGGGTTTTTCATTCATCAATCCTTGCTTAACAAACGCACAATCCCCGGTAGGATCAACCTTTAGTCTCTAAATAATAGAGTAATCCTCAATAGAGTAATCCCCCCAGAGTCAAAAGATCCCACACTGGTAGATCTTTTCCCATTTAAAAGTCAGCCTCAACCTTGGGCTTTGTACAAGGCAGCTACTCCCTTTAGAGTTAAAACCCTCCTTATAGGTATTCCCCTAGAGAGTCAGCCACAACCTTGGGCTTTGTACAAGGAAGATAATAGAGTCTCCACATTAAGTCCTTCCTCATCAAGTAGCCACAACCTTGGGCTTTGTACAAGGCACAAAATAGAGTCATCCATACTCAGTTTCCTCAACATTGAGCCATAACCTTGGGCTTTGTACAAGGCAGATAATAGAGTCTCCACAGTAAGTCCTTCCTCATCAAGTAGCCACAACCTTGGGCTTTGTACAAGGCACAAAATAGAGTCATCCATACTCAGTTTCCTCAACATTTAGCCACAACCTTGGGCTTTGTACAAGGCACACAAAATAGAGTCTCCCTAGGTAGAGTCAGCCACAATTCTGGGCTTTGTACAGAACACTAAATTAACCTTTCAATCCAAAAATAAAATAAACACTCTCCAGATAGAGTCAAACTTAACTCTGGGCTTTGTACAGAACACAAATTTCCTTAGTTAAAAATCAAATTCCTAGTGGAGTCATCTCCCAGAGTCAATAAAAAACCTTTAAAAAAGCCTCAATCTTGGGCCTCATACAAGCCAGCTAAAATCAAATCTTTCATAACAGTAGATAGACATAGCTTATCTCTATAGAGATATATTTCTCCTATCTCACCACATTCAAACAAACAAACAATCATTTACATTTTAATTTTAAACATTCTCCCATTTAGGATTTTGAAAGACTTGCTCTGGCACGTATTCCCAGGCTTGTGTAACTTTCCCTAATTTGGTTGAGAATCTTTCTTTCATTCAAGAGACATTTGACTAGTATACTTGCACATACACAAGTAAGGTTCCTCTCTTAATGAAACAAGTTCATCTTTTCTGTCACTTTTAAATGTTTGTCGTGGAATAGTAGTAATACCTCTCTATAAAGATGATTTCATGTCTCTTTATTGTAAACAGAGATTTAATTCAAGCTTCAAACTTGAGCTTCAAGCAAGGCACCCAAAAACAATTAATTTCCCTAATTAGTTCCCCAAACTACAAAAAGCTCTGACTTCCATTAGGGATATGTAGGCATGAGGTTCACAAGGAATCTCAGCGAGCTAAACAAAAAACAAAAATAGTCTGTCTGTCTGTCTTTCTTTTAATTCAATTCAATTCTCTCTCCTAACACAAAGGAGAAACTTTCCCAATCAATTGGCAACAAACACAAACACATTAGACACAAAGAAGGTTCCCGTAGAGTACTACGAATATGTAGGGTGCTTAAAACCTTCCCTATGTATGACCGACCTCTCGGACTCCAGAATTTCTAGTCTAGGTGAATCCCCACACTTAGCAAACTCCTAGGGTTTATTTGAGATCTTTTTCCCCTTCCTCTTCATAGGATAATAAAAAAGTTCGTGTGTTATCGTAAGAAGAACTGAAACAAAATTCATCCCACAAGCGGGCGCTTATCTCCTTCCAAATTTCACGTGAAGGGTCTAGCGTGCCGTCCTCCCAAGTGAAACGGGGAGGTAAAAAAAACGACACCACAAAACCCTTAATGACCCATTCTTTTTAATAACAGATACAATATTTTCTATCCATTTGATGTACCTTGTAGTTCGGATGAACTTACACCTTAAGAGTCTCTCGATTTCTTCCTTGATTTTTGAGAGGATCTCCAACGAGAATCTCCTTGGAGTCTGCATGATGGGATTCTTGCCATCCTTGAAAGGCAGCTTCAATTCTACTAGTTGACTGCTTAACCCCAACATTTTATCATAGTCTCATGATAAGCAATCTTTATACTCTTTTAATATTTGGATTACCTCCCTCTATGTCTCCAGGCTAAGCTTAGCTCTGCTGTAGGTAGGTCTCTTGGTAGGTCCTTCGACCAAGTTGATTTCTTCGAGCGAATCCTGAGCCATCATTTTGGGATTTGGCATTGTTGGGTCTTTCTCGAATCCCAAATGCTCTTCTTCATAGATTGCATCTAGCCTTTGTTTTTTTCTGAAGGGCATATGCTTGTCCGGCAGTTCCGCTTTAAATTTTACCCCTGGTCCCTTTGCATGACTCATTTCGTTGTTGGCTTTGACGACCATAAATCTTACTTCGGCCATAGGGGCCGTCTTTATTTTTTTTCTGGCTAAGTAAGCTGAAATATTTCTAGAGAATGCAGACTCATACATGGTCTTCGTCTTCATCTCCCCAGCCAGTTGGCCGAATTTTTTGACTTCCTTCTTCGTCATTATCGTCATCCATTATTTCACGGTCACAATGGAAACCATTGGGGCGGAGTGTAAGGAAGTTCAAGGCATTCTTTGACGGTGAATAAAAGTCCCCTACAGGATTGCAAGGACTTATGTTAGCCAGGTTTCTCTCAAAATTCCTTTTATCCACATGATTCACCTCTTCCATGTAGTAGCTCTGATTTACTTCAGTGTTTTCTACAATTCCATTTTTTCACCATATAGAAATCCTCTGATGCAACAAAGATGGAACTGGCCTTATGCCATGAATCCACTCGCGGCCTAGCAGCAAGTTGTAGTTAGCTTTTGCTTGAATCATTATGAACATAATGGGTCTCGTTATATTATTATTATTATTATATCGACATGTATCATCCCCAAAGTGTGACCCACTTTTCCCTCATAGTTTGAGAGCACCATATTATGTGCTTTGATATCAGCCCCATGGGTAATTCCGTTTGTAAAATGTATTCAGATATGGGGGAAGTGTAATTTGGTCTTCAAAGACCAATATTCGCCCCATTTCGTGCCATAATCCTTTCGATCATGGTGGCCAGGTTATTTTCTCCTAGCATTTCATTTTGTCGGAAACGCTGGACTACTTCGTCAACATTTCGGTTTCGATCAACTACCACTACCTTTTTAGGTTCTTCCTTACTGGATATAGCCTGTTAATTTGGTAGTGGTTCGACCTTTACTCCCTAATTGTTTTCTCTAAGATTTTCTAGGATTGGCTGGGTCTGGTTTATTATAGGATCTTCTTCGAATGCTCTACTCGTATTCTCTCTTACCTTATCTCAAATGGGTGGTTGGACCGTTTCTCTGGGAGACCCAAAGAAATCTATTAATTATCCCATCTTAGCGACCATCTGTTGGTTTGAATGGGCATTATGAAAGTTCTTCTGGGCAATATTCTGGATCTATGGGTTAAATATTATATTCATTTGTTGGGCGAGCACCCCCACCATTTCATGGTTGCTCTCGTCCATTTGTTGCCTTAAAGTCGCTCATGAATATTTGGTGAAAGAAGGAAACTGGTTGGAGAATCTTGGTGGTTGAATGTTTTGATTCGAATGATTGATACCAGAACCCGATCCTTGTAAAAGCAAAAAGGTTGTCGCTGAAGGACACATGTGCGTGGGCGTTCCATTACGTAATTCTACCATTAACGACATTGGCATTCCATATGGAGAATCTCGCATAGGAATTGAAAACTCTGATGTAAATGTCCTAGATACATTGAATTCTTTAGGCCTAGGGGTCAAAGGTTGCCCCTGGGTTGCTGCAGAAGAAACATTTTGTGTACTATGCGCGTTTGAGGGTATGTCCATCAAAACTATCACAGAAGGGATTGTCGTCGAGACATTTGATGTAGGAATGGCCGTTGTGCCCGGACTAACTGGAATGGAATCGCTTTTTGTCGCAGCAACCGTGCTTCCTCCTATCGGGGGAGGGACTTATTTTGAATTGTTGTTTGGAGGGTTTACCATCTTCCTATTGTATGTTTTTTAGGTATTTGTTGTTGGTTGGCAGATTTTCTGCTCCTCAATATCATACAACAATGTTAAACAAATAGATAATGTTTAAAACACAAAAAGCACAAATAATGAATTTGTGACTCGGAATTTAGACACAGGTCCCATTGAGCGTGCCAATTTGTTTACCGTGAAAATTAGTAAACAACTGCTAGTCCTCCAAAATAACAAATATTTTGGTTGCTCGCAGAATTGACTAGATTGATATTAGGACATGGTCTAAGTTTTGAGATTTTGATACATGGATTGTGTTTATTCTTTGTTTAGTTTTGTGTTTAATTTGTAAGCGGAAGGAAAATATGTTGAAAGGTAAAACGAAATTGCGGGAATGATAAATGCTTTTGACTCGAAAGCGATAAAGAAAGATAAAAGACTTTATCAGCACTCATTTCTTGATATGCTTTGATACTTTGAGTATGATTAAGTTTTGTATTGATTTGAATACCCTAAAAATCTAACGCTAATATTCTAATTTATACTAGTTCGATCCTAACGACCTTTTCCTAACGAAATGCCATGTTCTCCATTTTCATGTCCAAAAATCCCTAAGGCTTCCACATGTCCTTTTGGATGATATAGATCATTTTGAATTTGAATCTCTTTTTGATTGAGGCGCCAAAATTCAACCAATGTGGCTGTCGAAGCTTGCTCTCCAAATTCTCCGAAAATATGCTAAGCCTTTTATCCTTATTTTCAAGGATATTTTACTTTAAATATATTTCAACAAGGTAAAACCCACTTTACACTAATGGTACTTCGAATATCCTTCAAAGAGCCATTTTTTATGTCTCTCTTCGAAATATCTCTCCTTCAGCAAACCTTCTTTCGTCCGTCAAAATCCCCAGCTAACAGACACATCCCTAAGAATGACTCATTGAGTAATCACCCCCCAAAAATCCCACCAGCCCTTAGAAGAAATGATTATATTCAACCTACTAGTGGCACCACCATTGAGCTAAACCCAAGTGAACTTCATATTTAAGAGGGGAAAGTCAACAAAATCTATTTGAGAGATATAGTTAGCAAAAGTCACACAACTAGCATCCTTGAAGATATTAGAGGAATCACTTCACCAGGATAGCAAACTCAAATAAAGTCGCCTATAACAAATGTCACATTCAAGATTGTCTTTACTCGAACAATGGTCTATCCACATAACCTCTTTATCAGACAAGAGAGATTTAGAGTAAACATAAGAACAAATAAACTTAACATGTGTAACTTTTCATTGTTACTTTTCTCTTTTTGATATGATTTTTAGGTGTCTTTTTTTTCATTTGTTGCGGTTTATAATGTTGATTTTAATTGTTTTAAACTTTAATGTCTTTCATGTTAAATTTCTCGATAACATCTAAATAAAAAAGGATTAAATATGTTTTTGGTCCTTCTAAATATCTAAAATTTATTTTTAATCCCTCAAAATATTTCCTTCAAAGAATGGTCCCTGTAAAAGTTTTAATTTTAACTTTTGATTCCTCCTATCAAAATCGTCGCTAATTCTATCGCTAATTTTTTTGCTATGTTGTAAAAACCGTCGCAATGTTGTAGGAGGGACTAAAAGTTAAAATTAAAAATTTTACAAGGATCATTCTTTTAAGAAAATATTTTGAGAGTCTAAAAATGAAATATTAAAATACTTAGGAGGACCAAAAACATATTTATCCCAATAAAAAATTAACATGCCCTAAATTCCCTAAGAAATATTTTATCATCTCATCTTCATATTTTTTTTACCTTCACATAACCTTCATATAGTTTAGGGGAAAATGTGTTGTTCAAAAATATTTTATCATCTCATCTTTATATTTTTTTTACCTTCACATAACCTTCACATAACCATGATGCTCCCTTTATTCATTTGTATCATGTTAGAGTACTCCTTTTATGTCCTATAATTTAATTTTCTAATAAAAGATATATTGGTCCCGTATGAACAACACATTTTTGACCCTGACTTAGACCTTGTCAAGATGGGTGTGTTCATCGTCTTCAATTACATTTCATGAACAAAAAAAAATAGAAAATCACCAAATTAAGAAATTAATTCACAAATTATATACTGTTGGAACCGAAATTTCACCATGATTTCAAATATGTATTTAGAACTGCAAAACAAACTGCAAATTTTACAAATCGAAGCAAAAAAGTAACGTAGAACTCGAACACAAACACACTCGATCAAATTTTGGTTATGAGGTTTTATGAAAAACTAATTATTGAATTGCGCTCGTGCTGAAATTCCACTTCTAATAGTGTATTCATTTGCTTGAAACGATCACTACTATGAAAAAGGCATTTAATAGCGGTTCGAAAAGATATATAATCACGCAGGTCCAGGTGTTGTTATTTATAGTGTTGTTGTAAATGCGTTACTTACAATCACAATCCTGGGACCATTGTAGTATACACGAAAACACGCGTTATATCACAATGGTTACTTAACTCAATCATTGAGATAGACCTAAAGGTTCTAGATTCAATTCTCAGCTGCAACATTTTGGAATTTATATTTTTCTAGCGTTCAATTTACAACCACGGTTAGTTTTTATAATCGTTGGCAAAATATATGTTTTTTAAAAAGGAATTCTCTACTTTTAATTTTTTCCCCTTATTTTAACTTGTATCCATTTTAACCATATCAGAGAACTAAAAATAACATGTGTTACACCCATTTATGAATTGAATATCAATACTTGTATTAAATAAATGACACAATTTTATTAGGAACCAAATAACCTACAATTTACATATCAGTACATCAAAATATGAATAAGAAGGAGTTGAAGGAATATCAAAGAAGGGAAAAATAAATTTGAAAATACAAAGAGATGTAATTATTCAATAGCTCGAGGTAGCTAGTAATCCATAAGATTTTCCAAACTACCAAGAGAAGAAAGCATGGAGAATTAAAGAAAGCAATAATTAGAAGGAAATTTCGTATGCGTGAAATCTGTTGTCTTTTAGACTTTCAAATATCAGAGAAGAGGAAGAATCAGAAGAACCAATATAAAAGCTAAAAACCTCTTTGAACCAAAACGCAAAAAGAATTTGATAAAAAAAAATTAGAAAAGAGGAAGAATCAAAATGAGTACTTTTGCGGAAACTTCATCTAAAAAAATTAGAGAAGAGAACGAACTAAAACACAAAATGGTTACTTCATCCAATACTGAGAGAATAAAAGTTGTTGTGGCTATAGAGGTCCAAGTCGTTGAAAGAGGCCACGCCACTGAACCTTTAAGACCCAGGAGAGATCTCAAGAAGAGAGATCAAGAAGAAGAAGTGTGAAAAGGCCAGTCATCAACGATTCTGATGATGATGGTGATGAAGCAGATTATACTTGGTCAAACTTTCTCTCTGCCAAAGAATTTAGATATGATTAATAAAATAATGACCTTTTTGTAAGTTTATTTAAAGAAAGTTTTATTTTATGGTTTTTTATTTATCAACTTAAGGTTACATCTAATCTAGGACTTTCTTATATGATTAATCTATCAGTTTTCATCCTATGCTACAAAATCTGAATAAAACCAAAACATTTTTCAACAAAACCAATTATAAAGGAAATGATTCATGCACAAAATTTAAAACATAAACAATGTAGATTCATAATAACATAAACATTCCGAATACATTATTCTTTTGGCATGTCGTATCTATTGGTGTATGTTGCCATTTACTTCCTTTAACAACACCAAAACCTTTAATAATCCAATAATGAGTTTGTAACTACACAAAGTTATTGTCACAAAATTTGAATAATAACTACCCAATACACATCACAATGTCATTATGTCTGTAGCGGGGAAAATCTGAGATCGAAGCCATAGGATTGACTCGACTCAATATTTCAGTGAAAGTCGCCAACGCGCTTTATTATTTACAAAGGAAAAGGGAAAAGAACGAAAAAACCCAAAGTTTGTTTTTTAAAACAAAAAGAAGAGATCTTAGGTACGGGTGTTGATTATACAAGGGGAGGGTTTTAAGCACCCCTCATATCTGTGGTATTCCACAGGAACCTTTTTGAAAATATGTGTCGTGTATGCTAAAAAAGGGTTTGTTTTATTTTTAAAATAAGCTTGGCAAGACATTAAGTCTTGTGCCTACATACCTCCTCGGTGAAATGGAGAAGTCAGAGCTAATGTAGTTCCGCTTAAAAGGGAAACTGTCATACCCCAAAATTTGCCCATCATATTTTTATATACTCAAGCTCATCCAAGTATCAACAACTCAAGATCTAAGTGGATGCACTCTCTCCTAAACAACAGCCTCTAAACTAGAGTTTCGTTTCTTTTCTAGAAAAATCAACTTCTGATACCTCAAGTGGACTTCATGGCCTCTCATATGCCTCAAAGGATCTTCATGCCAATTTTCAAACTCTGATTCAAAAGATTTCTCACCCAATGACCCAAACGATCAATAGTCGACTAGTTGACCTAAAAGTCAACCCCAACTTTGACTGACCATATCTCTTTCATACTTCCTCATAAATTCCTCAACCAAATCTCATTTCCAAGGAAATTTGATTCTCTACAACTTTAATGTTGGGCCCAAGGTCAAGAAATGCTTCCGCATAAGAGATATAAGTCAAAACATTACAGGTCCTTCTAGAAGCTCGCGAAAAGCTGTTTTTTGTCAGGAGCTATATCATCAAGATAAAATCTCCAAATGAAAAATATGTTCCAAAGTGGGTTTTAGAAGACATCTTGGGCTTTCCAAAAAGTCCTAGATCACCTCCATCTGATGAAAATTGAAGGAGTTATGACTCGCGCAAATTGGGCGATTTTGAGAAAATGCACAAAAGGCAAATTGATGAATTTTGATGTTTTGAACCTTTGGGCCCAACTTCTGAATCTCAAACATGTCCATGGGATAAATAAATACTCTTGAGCCAATTATTCTATTTTTATAACATTTATTTTTATTTATATGGATTTTATTCATTTAAATACTAAATAAATCAAATAAAATATAGAATAATTGATTTAAGCCATGAGATTTATTTTTTCAATCATACTAATTGATCCAAATATATTATAAGTGACTCAAAAATTCGTGCAAGATTGGAGGAATATTGGTCCAAAAATAGAAAGGAAAACATATAATTTTGGATCAAATTTCTTTTCCATAAAAACCCAAGATTCAAGCCCAAGTCTTAACCCTAAAACCTTCTCTTATATATTCATAGTGTATGCAGTATTAAAGGGGACGAAGATAATAGAGAGAGGCAGAAGCATAAGGGTTTCAAAAAATTGTAAAAAACAACAACAAACTAGGGCACGCATAAAACAAACTCTCAGCCGTATTCAATCGATCCTGGACGTTGCATCTTCCTCATTGACGACTCAGGAATCCATATCACTCAACAAACAAGCCCAGAGCACGTGAGGAGGCACCATAATACTCAACCACGGTTTGCTTTGTTTGTTGAACTTAAATTCTTGATTCATGCCATTTAAATGATTTACATGCATGTATTCCTGCTTATGATGATGTTTGAACTCATTTAGAACGATTGTTGGCGAGTTAGAACGTATATATGAGGTAATGCCATTGTTAGGGCTCAAAGCTTTCAAAGCTTCAAAACCCTAATTACAGGTCGTCCCAATAAAAACTAGTGCCTCCATCGTGTTCAACAAGACATATCGAGATGATCTGGGAATTTGGATTGGGTATTTGACGCTTTTATTTCGAGTTTTGATTTCTGCAGGAATTCGCTACAAATTGTGTTGCAGAAATGGTAGCAATTCCGTGTGCAAATCGTAGCTAATATTTTGCAGGATGTTATTGAAGAAGATGAGCCGCGTGTACATCCATGGTTGGTGGGTCAAAAACTCGTCTTCTCTCCACGCGTGCGAGTGTCATACCCCAATTTTTGACCTAAGATACCACCTCATATCATTGCATATGCATCATTTGCATCTCTAACAAAATTGCATAGCTTGTGTTTGCTACTTGTGACTCAGCAGGATTTAATCAGGAAATCACTCATCAGTACAAGTAACAACCAATTAGGGTTTTGTTCTCCCTTCATCTCAAATGAATCATCTTCATCAATAATCAACATTTGGTCCTCAGAGATTCATTTCAACAAGCTCAACAGCTTTGAATCGACTGAATTAGGGTTTTGACTGAAGATAGCATACTCCTGACTTTTGCTCAGGATGTGACCCAATGACTTGGGACATGACCTCAAGACCCCAAGTACATCATTTTGACCTAATCCATTGGCTCATAACATCTCCTACACAAAGATTGATCAGACAAATCCTCAGATCAGAGTTTTGAACTATCAGGGACCAAAATCAGGGATCACATTTGGGAAACCCTAAAAACCCCCAGGAAGTCAATCAAAGGTTTCAATCATCCTCAAATAATCCCTATGACAATATCCCATGGAAATTGCATCTCAATTCAAGGTCCACAGTCATCAATTTCATCAGGTCGACAATTAGGGTTTTGACCTAATTCACTGAATAACTGACTTTTTAATCAGGACATGGTGCCACAACTCAAACCATGGCTCAATATCCTCTAATGCTTCAATATGATCCATTCATACCACTCATTTGGTGAGGATAGCCTGTTTCATTTGAAATCTCCAGAAACGCGATTCGTCTGAAAAGTCAACTGTACAAGATCACCATTGACTTTTGGGGAATTTTGGTCAACCATGACTTTTGAAGTTTTAAATCATCAATATATGATATGAGAAGTCATTTGATCAAGAAAAATCAAGAAAATCAATCAAGAATCAAAAAGTCAAAAGTTTGACTTTCATACTTAGAAAAATTTCTAAGTGTTTTTCAATGGTTTTTTCCAAACTTTGAAAGGGAATAACTCAAAATTTCACCTACAAACTGAAAAAAACTTCCAACATGGAAGTTGTAGATTTTGATCCAATGAACAACTTTGTCACATATAATTTTTTTCCATAAGATCAACCATTTAAGAGATATGGTGCTTCAAAGTTGGTACTTTTTGAAAATTTCACTTAAAACTTCATTTTTCCCAAAGTTCATGGATCTTTTTCACCCATTTCCTTAAAGGTCTTGAAGAAACTTTCAACTAGGGTTTTGAAGTGTGTAATATGAGCTTTCCAAAATGTCCAAGAGCATGAAAAAATATGGAGTGTAGCTATGGTTTTGAATTTTGACATTAGTGACCATTTCACTTGAAATTTCAAGCCATTTTTGCAAAGTTATGAACCAAATTGCCAAATGGTCCAAGTAATGATACATAGAGGCAATAATTGGAAGATATTTTCTGATTTGAGACAGATGGGAAAGAGATAAGAAGCATAGCCAATTTTAACCATGGTTTAGTAACTTTAACCATGTGCATTTAATGGTAAGATTCCTTTCTATCCTTTAAGTGCCAAATCACCAAAGAAGAAGCAAGTTGCAAAGCTCTGAGTTCAGAATGTTTGGCCTATAAATAGAGGTCATTACCTCATTCAAATACACACCAAAGTCTCACAAATTATAGGCTTTCTCTTTCTTTCTTGAATTACAAGTTTCATAAAGTTTCAAAGAGGAGGAAATGCAAGTTCCATCCCTTGCAAGTTCTGACCAAAGTGATGCTTCCCACAAACCATAAACATCATATATGATGTGTTTGAACCATCCATACACCCCAAAAACACCTAAAACTCAAAATCACTACCTCACTTTCCAAATATGCATAACATGAGACTTATCATGCCAATTTTCATTTAAGCTCATTTCTGACCAAGTTAATCATCCAAACACCATCCATGTACCAAATATGAACTATCCCAATCATCATCCATGATCTGAAACATCAAAATCATCAAATTTGATCCTCACACCATAGCTCTGCAGATCGGGTTCCATGAACTTGCTCAAATGAATTCAAATTGTTCCAAGCATTCAAACATGTTCCATAAGGTCCATTGATGCTGTCCAGACCAAGAAACAACAACTGGAACTTCTCATTTGCAGAATTCGATTCTCACTTTTGCCGTTTTTGAAGGTAAGCTACTTGAACTTCAAACTCTATGAATCATGCATCATGAATGAAATATGAACATACCATCTCATTTATGCACACATGAGGATCATTAACCCTCAATCAATTGCTATTTATCTTGCACATACACGATTTCATGATCAATCTCAGAATTAGGGTTCTTCGTGTTCATCAGAGAATTAATCATCTTAGAGCAAAAATAAATGAAATTAAAGGTCATCATCATGTTCCTCGTCCAAAACCGAGTGAGATAGACCCTTTGATCGATCAAAACAACACAGTTTTGAAGAATTTTGAAAATCAGTTAGGGTTGTGTTCTTGGCGCGTTTTTTGGTTCAGAAAATTCAAATTGTTGTTTTAAAATATATTAAACTGGAAGCGTATGTATTACAAGCCACAAGCGTGGCTCAGTTGGCAAGTGTTTTGGCTGGTGAGAGAGAGGGCGTGAGTTCAAGCCCTATTGGAGACAAAACCAATTTTTTGCAACCTATTTTCTTTCATTTTTTAACAAACTTTAACCATTCATTTAACCAATCAAAATTCATTATTTTCACTTCATTTTTTTTACACTCTTTATTTAATATACATATTTTGACAATATTAAAAAAAATCACAAAAAAAGATTCATTTGATATATTTTTAATTAGGTTTAAAATGATACATTTTTAAGTATTTTTAAATACTTTAAATATTGTTTTTTTCATTTGATTTTCAAACTTAATCATTTGTAAATATTTTTTGAGCAAACCCTAATCATCTAAGTGTTAATTAAGGATAATTTTTTTGTTCATCTTGATTAATTTGACTCCTTTCAAAATTCAAATCGTTTTAAAACGAGCGATCGCGTCTCTTTTCAAAAACGATAAACCATTTCTTCTTTTGAAACTATTGATTAAATCTTTTAATTGATCAATTGATTTTCAAAACGATGTGGGGCCTCTCGAATATTAGAGAGTATAAGACCCACTCTTTTTTTCTTTTATACAGTTTTTTCTTTATACAGAAAACTCTTTCAAAACAAAAACTTTCAAACGGTTTTTCAAACCTCGCGTCTGTAAATAAAACAATCAACCATGTTTTATAAAAATACCATGGGCCTCCATGTAGGTATAAGTCCCAAGCCCTTTTGTACATACCCACTCCAGTACATGAAATTAGGTATTTCATTGTACGCCTTTTGCACATATCTCAATCAATTTGTTTTTAACTTTGAATAACAAACCAAAAATGAAGGTTTTCCTTAAATCTCCCCAAAAAAGATACCATGGGCCTCCATGTAGGTATAAGTCCCAAGCCCCTTGTAAATACCTGTTTACATAGCTTTGAATGAATTCAAGTGGACTTCTCCCCGAGTATGAGTCCCGAGCCCTATGTATACAAATGGAGCATGCTTACAGGTATATTTCCTTCATAAACTCCATTATATACACACACTCTGTCATATATACATATCTGTTCATATAACTGTTCATATTTGTTCATGTACTTGTGCATATTTGTTCGTACTTGTTCATACTTGTGACTGTGTTATATATGCTCGTTCAACTTAGTACAACACTAGGTTCCCCATAGCCTCCTATTGGGCTTCGTGCAAAGAATCTCCACTAGTTTAGGTTAGGACATAGAGTATGGTTTCCCGGTGAAATCGCTCTAAGAGCTCAAACCAACTATACCATGCCTCCCCTTGGGCTTTATACAAACGAGTGACCCTCCCATAGCCTCCTCTTGGGCTTACAATGCAAGGACCCTGGATTGTCCCTCCCATAGCCTCCTCTTGGGCTTACAATGCAAGGACCCTCGGATAGCCTCCTCTTGGGCTTCGTACAAGGACCCACGGGCTTCTTATAAGCATCCCCCAATATCCAAATCCAAATACCCTAGGAGATTAGACATTTTTCATCTCTATGCTAGGAGTATCTCTTATATATCATCACAAACAATCAATCAATCAAACTTTTTTGCCACAAGTCTGGCTAATCAATCAAACTTTTTGCCACAAGTCTGGCTAATCAAATCAAACTGTTTTACCACCATACTGGATGATTAATCAAAGTTTTTGTCACAAGGCTGACTTCATTGAAACTTTTGCCACGAGGCTGGCTGATTAATCAAAACTTTTTGTCACAAGGCTGACTTCATTGAAAGTTTTTGCCACAAGGCTGGTTAAACAAACAAAAATCAAACAGATGTATGTGATGATATAGATTAGATACATCTAGCATTTAGACGACATTTGTCTATTTTCCTTTGCTTCCACTAGCATAAGTGGGAACTACGATTGCTCTGACTTTCTCAACATCCCTTTGAGAATACGTAGGCACAAGGTCGATCCTTGGCGAGCAAAATAAAACAAAACAAAAAAACCATTCAAACCTTAGCACCCGTAGACCCCGAGCTACAGATGCTCTGATTCCCTCTAGGGGATATGTATGCAGAGGATCGCGATGATCTTTGCGAGCATAATCAAACAAACACCTTAGGTCCCACCTATTTCACAAAAACCTCTCAATAATATGGAATGAAAAAACAAAGCAAAGAAACCTATAGAGTACTATAGATACGTTGGGTGCTAATACCTTCCCTTCGTATAACCAACCCTCTTACCCAAAGATCTCTCCCCCCACTTTTAGGTTATTGCAGCTTTTTTCCTTTTCCTCCTTTGGAAATAATAAAAAGTTTGGTCGATACAAAAGAAAAATCATTTTTTATGAGCACTCGAGCCCAAAGAAGGCATCAGGTGTCTCATCCCACAAAAAAGAGGAACAAAACGGTTTTTCGCCCGCGACAGAAAAATGGCGACTTCACTGGGGAATGATCTTTTTATTGTTTCCAAAGGAAGGGTTAATTCTATTTGCTTTATTTTTCATTTCATTTTTTGTTATATGTTTGGTTCTTTGGTTCTGTGGTTCTGTTACAAGTGATACATTATGGACAAATCCTAACCCGGATTAAGTACACATAAGAAATTAGGTGGAGGGTATAGTCATGTGCAGGCCCACGTGAGAATCCTTCCGCTCAGTGGAGGTTCCTTGTTGGTAATATATGTTTAGCATGTTTCGTAGCGAAGACATTATTACTTTCATTGAACTGTAGAAGCTGAGAGACCGTAGAACCCCAACCCATCCTGGCCTTATTAGGTTGTGGTGCAGAAACTATTCAGGTGAAGACTTGGATTAGTTGTCATGCGGAGAACCACACTCAGACGAGTTTTTCTTGAGAATATTACTGGCTCATGAGTTTAATTGTGGAAGGCCGGTAATATCCGAAAGAAAAATGTAGACTCTGACGTATCAGTAGAACATGTCATGCAGGTGATTAACTAGATCTATCCCATTTTTGGTTCTCTGACCTCATGCTCGTGACTTTGGACCTTTGAACCTATGCGTTACCATGTTTGCGTTACCATGTTTGTGTTACCATGTACGCGCTACCATGTTCGCGTTACCCTGTTTGCATTACCATGTTTGTTTCACCATGTTTGAATATGTGGCATCCATGCATCCATGCATTCATACATTCATTAAAAAACCCATCTTTTTCCATAAAAACATGATTTTTCCAAAAAATTTAGAGAATTTTCTTTGCAAACATTATAGGATTAGGTTATGGAAAAAAGGTATACCAAAAAGTACGGTTTCAAAGCGCATGATGTAGAAAGACTGATAGAGTTAGCATCTTCTGTACAAGATCCTTCTAATTTTAGGAAAAGTTATGGAAAGCTTTTGCCTATTTTGAACACTCATGTTGATGAAGGACTTCTCAAAACTCTGGTTCAGTTCTATGATCCCGTCTACCGGTGTTTCACCTTTCCAGACTACCAGTTGGTACCGACCTTGGAAGAATATGCCAATCTTTTGGGTATCCCTGTGTCTGACAAAATACCCTTCAATGGTTTGGAAGCCATTCCTAAGTCACACGTCATTGCATCAAGTATCCACATGAAAAAGTCTGAAGTAGAAAGTAATTGGACTACCAAAGGAAACCTCCCGGGTTTAACCTCACACTTCCTGATAAAGAAAGCCTTTGATTTCATCGAAACTGGTAGCATGATAGCTTTTGAAGCTATACTGGCCTTGCTCATCTATGGGTTGGTTCTGTTTCCCAATGTCGATAACTTTGTTGATATCAATGCCATAAAGATCTTTCTGATTGGAAATCCTGTTCCGACTTTACTTGGTGACATGTATTTCTCTGTCCATCATAGGAATCGCCAAGGCGGTGGAATCATTGTATGTTGTGCACCTTTGTTGTTCAAATGGATTGTCTCACACTTACCTGAGTCTCCTATTTTCACAGAAAACCGAGAAGGCTTGCGTTGGCCTCGAAGACTTATGTCTCTTACTAATAATGATATTCGTTGGTATACCTTGGCTCGCTGTGGTATAGAAACCATTGAAAGTTGTGGAGAGTTCGCCAATGTACCCCTCATTGGTACACAAGGAGGAATTAACTATAATCCGGTCCTAGCCCGACGACAACTCGGGTATGCAAATTCAGTTAAACCTGCTGGTCCCTCAGTGGAAGGATACTTTTACCGAGAAGGGGATAATCCTAAAAAATTGAAAGCAAGAATGATGAGAGCTTGGTACGACATCCGATGGAAAGAAAAAGGTGAGGAAAGAAATTGCATTGCCATGGACGCCTACACCTGCTGGGTAAAGAAAAGAGCCAAGGAGTTCCAAATGCCTTATGCTTATGAAAAACCCATGTTTCCTGCTGTGTCTCAACGACCCAACATTCCAGCTATGGAGGAATACCAACGCACTTTGGCTAAAATGAGGGCAGAAAAAGATGCTTGGGAAGAAAAGTTTCGTAGCACTGAGGTGGAAAATAGAAAGTTGAAGAAAAGAGTGAAAGATCACGAAGAAACTCTCTATTATCAAGATGGATGGCTCATGAGCAAAGATGAGAAGATTCGCCAGAAAGACGCTGCAATCAAGAGGTACATCAAAGAAAGCAAGAAAAATCTGGAAGGCTCGACAAGCAACGCTCCGACTCCTGATGATTGGAAGACTGTTGTTGACAAGCTGAGAGCTGAAAAGGCCGAATTGAAAGCTCACTATGGGAAAGAAATCATGAAGCTCAAGCTGCACAATGCATTTGGTTCTTCGTCTGATGAAGATGTTTAGGATTTGTTTAGATTTTTTATTTATCATTTGCTTTTGTAAGGAGCTACGCTCCAATGTTGTAACATTTCCCATTATTGCAATAAAAAACAAAAAAAAAATGAATGAATAAAAGAATTGTTTGTGTTCAAATGTTTGCAAGGAAATAATCTTTAAAATGTTTGGAAAAATCATAAAATTTCTTTTTGCATACATCATTCTGCATATCGAGTCTGTTGTATAGAGTCTCATCTTTTGGATCTTTCTCCAATAGATCGTCAAGCTGTCGCGTCTCAAAGTTTCTCGACCACGCTCGCAATCAGATCACAGATACAATACTCGTTCGAATAGAAGAAGAGTAATGGAACACTCTGAACAAGAGAATATTGAACTTCGTGGTACGGTGACCACCCTTCAGGAAAAGTTGGAAAGTCTCACGACTCTGGTTGACTCCTTAATGGCCGCACAGAATCAGCCGCCGCCACCTAACAGTCAAGCGACAGTAACATCTGAAGTCACTACTCCAGTTTCTACAGTTGCATTCGGTATTCCATCTTTCTCCATGCCAGAAGGTTGGGGCCCGCCTTTCAGCTTTGGTACAGGTTTCCGTCATAATTTCTCTGGGGTTCAAACAGCTACAACTGAAGCGCCTGCTGCACAAGGTTCGGCTTTTATTCCACATTCAGGGGTAACTTTTTCCCAAGTCACTATGGCACTTTCTCAACCCACTATGACGGTTCCGACCCCTACGGTTCACACTGTTCCTTATGACGGTAATGAGATTTATCATGATCAAGGTGATAGCACAAATCAGCGTAATCTTGTGGGAGATCTCCAAGAGCAGTTTAACAAGATTCAGCTGGAAGTTAAGGCTATCCGTGGGAAAGATTTGTTTGGAAAGAATGCTCAGGAGCTATGTTTGGTTCCCAGTGTACAAATACCGGCTAAGTTTAAGGTCCCTGACTTTGAAAAGTACAAAGGTAGTTCTTGTCCACAAAGCCATCTTGTGATGTATGCCAGGAAGATGTCTACTTATGCAGATAATCATCAGTTGCTCATCCATTACTTTCAAGACAGTTTGACTGGTGCCGCATTGAAGTGGTACACAGGTTTGGATAGCACCAATATTCGAACATTCAATGACCTAGGTGAGGCCTTTGTCCGACAATACAAGTATAACTCGGATATGGCTCCAGACAGAGATCAGCTTCGATCCATGGCTCAGAAAGACCATGAAGCTTTCAAAGAATATGCCCAACGATGGAGAGAAACCGCTGCTCAGATTAATCCACCGTTAAAAGAGAAAGAGATGACAAAGATCTTCTTGAATACTCTCAGTCCGTTTTATTATGAACGCATGATTGCTAGTGCTCCAAGTGATTTCACCGAAATGGTAAACATGGGTATGCGTCTAGAAGAAGGAGTCCGAACCGGACGTCTAACTAAAGAAGGTGGATCTTCAAGTGGAACCAAAAAGTTCGGAAGTGGTTTCCCAAAGAAGAAAGAACAAAGTGTTGACATGGTATCCCAAGGGAGGCCAAGAGGAAATGTCAATCGTCAGCGACAGGTTGCTTCTATCACACCAGTCGTTAATACCGCACCGAATCCGGGATTTACCCCGCAGTTTCAACAACAACAGCCTCGACCACAGGCTCAGCAGTTAAACAATAATCAGAATCGTGTACAAAGAGCTCCACAGTTCGATCCGATTCCAATGACCTACACAGAATTGTACCCTGCTTTGGTTGAAAGAGGTCTTGTTCAAACTAAAGCACCACCACCAGTACCTGAGAAACTCCCATGGTGGTACAAAGCTGAGGTCTCATGCCCTTATCATCAAGGAGCACCTGGCCATGATCTTGAGCATTGCATAGCCTTGAAGTATGAAGTTCAGAGGTTGGTTAGATCTAATCTCCTCTCTTTCAGAAATTTGAATCCTAATGTGCAAGCAAATCCGCTGCCCAATCATGGAGGGCATGTTGTAAACATGGTATATGGATGTCCTGGCCAATACCGAGTCTATAATATCAACTTCTCAAGAGCAGATTTGGTACAAATGCACGCTACTCTTTGTCGGGGGCCGAATTTTCGCCAGCATCAATACGGTTCCTGTAGAATATGTTGTGTGGATCCTCACGGGTGTTCGATTGTGAGAAGAGATCTCCAAGTTTTGCTAGATAATGGTACTATTGAGATCTACAGAAATAGGGATGAAAATGAAGTTAACATGATAGGATGTTATCCGCATGAGCTTTTAGTCTCAGATATCAACTCGGAAATGCCTACAGTTAACGTCATCGTTCCTCATTTCAACATGCCTGAGCGCATGGAAGTTACTTACAACAAGCCGAAGGTTCCTATTGCTCCTTTGATCATTTGTCTACCTGGACCTGTTCCTTATAACTCTGACAAGGCAGTTCCATACAACTACAATGCTACAATGATAAAAGATGGACAAGAAGTTCCTTTGCCTACTCTCTCATCTGTTGAAAACATTGCTGATGTAAGTCGTGTAACAAGAAGTGGACGTGTGTATACTCCGCTACCTCCGAAACAGCCTGTTGCTCCTGCATCCGGGCAAAATCCTGTGAATACACCAGTGGGAAATCCTGTGGAAACTCCTGTTAGTAATAAAAACACTGATGTTGGTCAATCCAGTGGAACCAATGTGAATCCTGACTTTGATGAAATTTTGAAACTTATCAAAAGAAGTGAATACAAGATTGTGGATCAGCTTATGCAGACTCCTTCAAAAATCTCAATACTTTCATTGCTGTTGAATTCAGAAGCCCACAGGGAAGCCCTGATGAGAGTCTTAGATCAAGCTTTTGTAGATCATGATGTGACTGTTGATCACTTTGATGGGATAATAGCCAACATAACAGCTTGCAACAATTTAAGCTTCTGTGATGAAGAACTCCCCGAGGAGGGTAAAAATCACAATCTTGCTTTGCACATTTCTATGAACTGTCAGTCAGACTCTTTGTCCAATGTGTTGGTAGACACCGGATCTTCCTTGAATGTGATGCCAAAGACGACTCTTGCTCGCTTGTCTTACCAAGGAATGCCTATGAAGTTCAGTGGTGTAGTTGTCAAAGCATTTGATGGATCGCGAAAATCGGTTATTGGCGAAGTCAACCTTCCCATGACAATTGGTCCACATACATTTCAAATCACCTTCCAGGTCATGGACATACAAGCTGCTTATAGCTGTCTGTTAGGACGACCATGGATCCATGAAGCAGGGGCAGTAACTTCTACGCTCCATCAAAAGTTAAAGTTTGTAACAAATGGAAAATTGGTAACAATAAGTGGAGAACAAGCCTTGATGGTGAGCCATTTATCCAATTTCTCTTTCATTGGTGCTGATGATGTGGAAGGAACTCAGTTCCAAGGTCTCTCTTTAGAAGACGAATCTTCCAAAAAGAAAGCATCGATCTCTTCTTACAAAGAGGCGGTAAAAGTAGTAAAAGATGGAGCTACCACTGGCTGGGGGCAAGTTGTGATCCCGACCAAGAATGAAACTAGATCAGGTCTCGGATGTTCACCAACATTCTCAAACTGCACCAAGAAAGATGAAACCCTTCGTCCGATCAAAGAGACATTCATTAGTGGAGGATTCCTTAATCCAATTCCTCAAGAGGTTAATGTCCTTATCGAAGAATGCATCGAAGAAGGTTTACCCGATACTGAAGAAGAATGGAAGTGTTATCTCAATGACTCGGGATACATATCTCAGGAAGAACCATATCCTCCGTCACAGAAATCCAAAGGCAAAGAAACTAAGCCTATTCCTGCAGAAATCTGGGACACCTTGGGACAACCAAGTGGGAAATTTGATTATATGGTGAAATATACTGCACCTGAAAGTTACAAGATTGCGATTGAGGACATCCAACCAACTGGATGGGGAGATTCCTTTGAATATGATAGTCAACCAGAAGAGGTTTATCAGCCCTGTCAATTTTCTCAGCAGCCTAAAATTACTGGAGATTTCGGATTCAATGCATCTGCCAAGATTAACAATCCTGAAGATGGTTATTATCACATAAATGCCATTTTTGAAGATGAAGGGGAAGATGGTCCCGCAGTTGACTCAGAAAGTGTCGCTGACAATGAGTCTCTTCATCCTGAAGACTGGGAAATACATCCTGAAAATTCTGAAGATTGTGACTCGTCTTATGCTCTTCAAGAAGTAGAAGAAGACCGTTTCAACTCTACAAAGAACAAGGTTGACAAACCAGGACCTTCAAATCCTGCTCGACCAGCGGTCAATGTCAATACTGAAGATAACTCTGAGGAGAATTTTCCTGAATACATAATACACAGAGGAGTTCGTTGCTACTGGAAGGCTGTTGACGTTCCGAATGTTGTTCGCCGCTCAAAGTAATCACCTCGCTGTTATTTTGACCTCCTGCCTTGCCCAAAGCAGAGAGATGTTTTATAGGGCTTTGCTTTTAAATGTTCCGCCCAAATAACTTTGTATATAGGGCTTTGTTTAAAAAGTTTCCCTCTTTGTCCTGCCCAAGACAAATGAGTTTGTGTTTAGGGCTTTGTTTCAAAGATGAATCATAAATAAAGTGTCATTTTGAATTCCCTACATTATATGTTTTATTTTTGCTTTTTTTTTCTGGAAATGGTAATCCTAAAAAACCAAAAAATAAATAAAAAAAATAAAAACTTTTTCAAAAAAAAATCTGCATACACTCTTGCATTCATAAATTTTCTGAAATAAATATAAATCACATGTGCAGATTTACTATTGATAAACCCATTGAATGCAATAACCCTATGCCCTCTCCCAACTTTGAGTTTCCTGTGTTCGAAGCCGAAGAAGAGGAAGAAGAGGAGATCCCGGACGAGATCTCTCGATTACTTAAGCACGAGGAAAGAGCCATTCTGCCTCACAAAGAGCCTTTAGAAAAGATCAACTTGGGTTCTGAAGAAGACAAAAAAGAAGTGACCATTGGATCGCTGCTTGATACTGATATCAAGAGTAAGTTGACAGACCTTCTCAAAGAATATGTTGACGTGTTTGCCTGGTCCTACCAAGACATGCCTGGGTTGGATACCAATATTGTTCAGCATTACTTGCCATTGAAGCCAGAATGTCCGCCAGTTAAGCAGAAATTGCGAAGGACTCACCCTGATATGGCTAACAAGATCAAAGTGGAAGTTCAAAAGCAGCTCGACGCAGGTTTTCTTGTCACCTCTGAGTATCCTCAATGGTTGGCTAACATAGTGCCAGTTCCGAAGAAAGATGGCAAAGTCAGAATGTGTGTTGACTACCGTGACTTGAACAAGGCCAGTCCAAAAGATGACTTTCCATTACCACATATCGACATGCTGGTCGATAACACCGCTAAGTTCAACGTCTTTTCCTTCATGGACGGGTTCTCCGGTTATAATCAGATTAAGATGGCTCCTGAAGACATGGAGAAGACATCTTTCATCACCCCATGGGGTACCTTTTGCTACAAAGTGATGCCGTTTGGATTGAAGAATGCAGGCGCAACTTACCAAAGGGCAATGACTACTCTCTTTCATGACATGATGCATAAAGAAATTGAAGTTTATGTGGACGACATGATAGCCAAGTCCAGCACAGAAGAAGAACATATTGAATACCTTTTGAAGTTGTTTCAACGGTTAAGGAAATATCAGCTTCGCTTGAATCCTGACAAATGTACTTTTGGGGTTAGATCTGGAAAACTCTTGGGTTTCATTGTCAGCCAAAGAGGTATTGAAGTAGATCCTGACAAAGTCAGAGCTATTCAAGAGATGCCTGCACCAAAAACTGAAAAGCAAGTAAGAGGATTTCTCGGACGATTGAATTATATCTCCAGATTCATCTCTCAAATGACTGCTACTTGTGGGCCAATTTTCAAGCTTCTCCGCAAAGATCAAGGGGTTGTATGGACTGAAGATTGCCAGAAAGCGTTCGACAGTATCAAAGAGTACCTGTTAGAACCACCAATACTGATTCCTCCGGTTGAAGGAAGACCATTAATCATGTACCTTACTGTGTTGGAAGAATCCATGGGTTGTATGCTTGGACAGCAAGATGAAACCGGTAAGAAGGAGCATGCCATCTATTACTTGAGTAAGAAATTCACAGACTGTGAGTCCCGTTACTCCATGCTCGAAAAAACGTGTTGTGCTTTGGCTTGGGCTTCAAAACGTCTCCGCCAATACATGATCAACAATACTACTTGGTTAATCTCCAGAATGGATCCGATCAAGTATGTCTTTGAAAAGCCTGCATTAACAGGAAGGATTGCCCGATGGCAAAAGCTGTTATCCGAATATGACATTGAATACCGTGCTCAAAAAGCGGTCAAAGGAAGCATTCTCGCCGATCATTTGGCGCATCAACCAATTAATGAATATCAATCTCTCAAGTTTGACTTTCCTGATGAAGATGTCTTGTACTTGAAAATGAAAGATTGTGACGAACCGTTACCTGAAGAAGGTCCTGAGCCTGGATCAAGATGGGGCCTAATTTTCGATGGAGCAGTAAACGCTTTTGGCAATGGAATTGGGGCAATAATCATCACTCCCAAGGGTACTCATATCCCGTTCTCTGCCAGATTACTATTTGATTGTACCAACAACATCGCAGAATATGAAGCTTGTATCATGGGTCTCGAAGAAGCCATTGACTTAAGGATCAAAATCCTAGACATATATGGAGATTCAGCCCTTGTGATCAACCAAATCAAAGACAAGTGGGAAACTTATCACCCTGGCTTGATTCCTTACAGAGATTATGCAAGACGTCTGTTGACTTTCTTCAACAAGGTTGAATTGCATCATATACCTCGAGATCAGAATCGAATGGCAGACGCCTTGGCTACTCTATCTTCCATGTTCAAAGTTAATCACTGGAATGATATGCCTACAGTCAGAATTACGCGCCTTGAAAGGCCTGCCTATGTGTTTGCAACTGAAGCAGTCATCGATGATAAACCGTGGTTTCACAACATCAAACGCTTCCTTCAAACTCAAGAGTACCCGCTTGGGGCATCAAACAAAGATAAGAAAACTCTAAGGAGACTTTCTGGCAGTTTCTTCCTGAACGGAGATGTGCTATACAAAAGAAACTTCGACATGGTTTTGCTCAGATGCGTGGATAGACACGAAGCAGACATGTTAATGCATGAAGTGCATGAAGGGTCCTTTGGAACTCATTCAAACGGGCATGCAATGTCCAAAAAGATCTTAAGAGCAGGATACTATTGGTTGACAATGGAATCTGATTGTTACAAACACGTGAAGAGATGTCACAAGTGCCAGATCTACGCAGATAAGATCCATGTACCACCGACTCTACTCAACGTTCTATCATCTCCATGGCCTTTTTCCATGTGGGGTATCGACATGATTGGAATGATCGAACCGAAAGCTTCAAACGGTCATCGTTTCATCTTAGTAGCAATCGATTACTTCACCAAATGGGTCGAAGCAACATCTTACGCCAACGTTACAAGACAAGTGGTTGTGAGGTTTATCAAGAATAACATCATTTGCCGATATGGTGTTCCCAGCAAGATCATTACTGACAATGGTTCAAACTTGAACAACAAAATGATGAAAGAATTGTGTGAGGAATTCAAGATTGAGCATCATAACTCTTCTCCTTATAGACCAAAAATAAACGGCGCCGTTGAAGCTGCCAACAAGAACATTAAGAAGATCGTCCAAAAAATGGTCATCACTTACAAAGACTGGCATGAAATGCTGCCATTTGCTTTACATGGGTATCGTACCTCAGTGCGTACTTCAACAGGGGCAACTCCCTTTTCTCTAGTATACGGCATGGAAGCTGTGCTCCCCGTAGAAGTTGAAATCCCATCAATGAGAGTCCTCATGGAGACCAAGTTATCAGAGGCTGAATGGTGTCAAAGCAGATACGATCAGTTGAACTTAATCGAAGAAAAACGTATGACTGCTCTATGCCATGGACAGTTGTACCAAGCAAGGATGAAACACGCCTTCAACAAAAAGGTTCGACCTCGTGAATTTCAAGAAGGCGACCTCGTGCTTAAAAAGATCTTGTCTTTTCAACCAGATTCTAGGGGCAAATGGTCTCCTAATTACGAAGGCCCGTATGTTGTCAAAAGAACATTTTCTGGCGGCGCCATGATTCTTACAACCATGGATGGTGATGAACTCCCACATCCTGTGAATGCTGATGCAGTCAAGAAATACTTTGTCTAAAAAATACAAAAGAACAGCTCGGTAAGTCGAAAACCCGCAAAGGGCGACTTAGGCAAAAATGAGCGTCTCGGTGGACTGAAAACCCGAAAGGGCGGTCCAGGCAAAAATTAGAGACAATAAACAGAAAAAATTCATCCTGGTAGATTGAAAACCTGAAAGGGCAATCTAGGCAAAAATTAGGGATTCATGACAAAGTAACTGCATCAGTCCATACTTCGCCACCTGAAGAGTCTTTTTCATCAAAGGATCTACAATCAAATCATCGCCAATCTGAAGCGACAAGCACAGTTGGAACTCAAAGTTGTTAGGGAATAGTGGTTATTGCTTTCAATGTAGCCTTTTCCGCATAATTACCATTTCCAACTTTTGTAAATACTCCATGGAATCACGCCTTTAGCTGATTTCCATCCTATTAAATAAATTTGAGCCTTGTGCCCACTTGTTTGCAATCTCTAATTTCTTTTAGCTTGCAAAATGACGCTTTAATTGTGTTATTCACTTTTGAAACAAGAAAAAAAGAAAAAATAAGTTTTAAATGAATTTACTTTACCTTTCTTTTTTTCAAAATAAAAGCGAAATTTTCCTTTGAGTTGTGAACCACGGAAGGAACATCAGCAGTCGTCTCCATAGGATGAACAAAAGGATTCTCCCTGAAAAATTGTTGAGACAACGGTATTCTTGTCCCAGAAAAGAATTCTTGAAGCAATTATCCCTCGAGGTAAAGAAGCTCTTCTATCCCCAGTAAAGAAGCTCTTCTATCCCCAGTAAAGAAGGTCTTTTATCCCCAGTGACGAAGATTTTCCATCACCAATGAAGAGGTTCTTCCATCTCAATGAGAAAAGATGCTTATCTTCCCCAGAGAAGTTTAAAACATGCAGCACCATTCATCACCGTGTTGAAGAACATTTGCCAAGTATTTGGTTGTATTGCGACGTCGGTCCTTCTCCAGTATATACTCCTCTGTCTGTCAGTATTGTCAGTATGCATGCTACATTCTTGACATTCATCATTCATACATATTTGCATCATTTATGCATTCTTGCATTTTTCAATACTTACTTGTTTAGGATATATTTATCCTCAAAAAAAAAAAAAAAGAAGAAAAAAAGAAAAGAAAAAAAAGAGACAGATATGGGCGTGTCATCTCTCCAAGTAGGTTGTCACCCATAAGCAGAAAGAACATCTTCTTTCTCCAGTTCCCCACTGAGATCATTCCTCGTGGAAGAAGGTTGCTTTAGTTTCTCCTCTCAAAACGAAGGAGAAAATACCCATTCGAGTTCATTCCTCATTGGGTACAAAGTGTTGTTTGATTGTTTCTTTCCAATTCATTCTTGGTTAGAACTTTGTCTTTACCAAAAATTCAAATTCCGATTCCTCAAATAGAGTCGTGAAAAATAGACCATAAGCAATAGCCTCATCATCTGAGCAGCTTATGTCTCTCTCAAAAGATTTTTCCTCTCTAGGAAATCAATCATGAAGACCATTTGACAATCAGGGCCTTATTACTGTTCACAAGGCTGAATAACCAGTAATTTCCCTAGCAAAGTCTCCAGGATCATTTTATCACTCGGCTGATAATTGATCATGTCTTCAAAACCACTATCACGAGGCTGGTAGTCGGTAATCCTTTTGTTCTGGTTATATTATTCAACATGTCTATCACAAGGCTGATAGTCGGTAATATTAACCAAACCTTTGAAACTCTTTTTACCTTGTCAAGTCTATCACCATGCTGATAGTCGGTAATATAGTTTCATACCTTTCACCTTCGCATTATTAAACAAGTCTATCCCCATGCTGATAGTCGATAATGTCGATAGGTAAGCTTTTCTTACAAAGCTATCATTCTCCGGTGAAGCATACACTTGTTTTCCCGATAAAACAGATTCTCTTCCTAAAACAGATTGAGGCATCCTTCCCAATCTCTTGTCCCCAGTGGAGTCAGTTTTGATATCCCTCGGTAAAGATATCCTTGCATCATTCGCAGTTTTGGTATCTTAGGTCCAAAATTCGCGTCTTCTGATATTTAAGTCTCTTCCACCCTATCAAAACGAAGATTTTCAATCTTCATGTCTCAGGTTGAAGAAACTTAAATAGGGGCATCTGTCATACCCCAATTTTTGACCTAAGATACCACCTCATATCATTGCATATGCATCATTTGCATCTCTAACAAAATTGCATAGCTTGTGTTTGCTACTTGTGACTCAGCAGGATTTAATCAGGAAATCACTCATCAGTACAAGTAACAACCAATTAGGGTTTTGTTCTCCCTTCATCTCAAATGAATCATCTTCATCAATAATCAACATTTGGTCCTCAGAGATTCATTTCAACAAGCTCAACAGCTTTGAATCGACTGAATTAGGGTTTTGACTGAAGATAGCATACTCCTGACTTTTGCTCAGGATGTGACCCAATGACTTGGGACATGACCTCAAGACCCCAAGTACATCATTTTGACCTAATCCATTGGCTCATAACATCTCCTACACAAAGATTGATCAGACAAATCCTCAGATCAGAGTTTTGAACTATCAGGGACCAAAATCAGGGATCACATTTGGGAAACCCTAAAAACCCCCAGGAAGTCAATCAAAGGTTTCAATCATCCTCAAATAATCCCTATGACAATATCCCATGGAAATTGCATCTCAATTCAAGGTCCACAGTCATCAATTTCATCAGGTCGACAATTAGGGTTTTGACCTAATTCACTGAATAACTGACTTTT
Organism: Vicia villosa; assembly: GCF_029867415.1. Classification (NCBI taxonomy): domain Eukaryota; kingdom Viridiplantae; phylum Streptophyta; class Magnoliopsida; order Fabales; family Fabaceae; genus Vicia; species Vicia villosa. Next base: position 444,558 of record NW_026705057.1, read on the forward strand.
TAATCAGGACATGGTGCCACAACTCAAACCATGGCTCAATATCCTCTAATGCTTCAATATGATCCATTCATACCACTCATTTGGTGAGGATAGCCTGTTTCATTTGAAATCTCCAGAAACGCGATTCGTCTAAAAAGTCAACTGTACAAGATCACCATTGACTTTTGGGGAATTTTGGTCAACCATGACTTTTGAAGTTTTAAATCATCAATATATGATATGAGAAGTCATTTGATCAAGAAAAATCAAGAAAATCAATCAAGAATCAAAAAGTCAAAAGTTTGACTTTCATACTTAGAAAAATTTCTAAGTGTTTTTCAATGGTTTTTTCCAAACTTTGAAAGGGAATAACTCAAAATTTCACCTACAAACTGAAAAAAACTTCCAACATGAAAGTTGTAGATTTTGATCCAATGAACAACTTTGTCACATATAATTTTTTTCCATAAGATCAACCATTTAAGAGATATGGTGCTTCAAAGTTGGTACTTTTTGAAAATTTCACTTAAAACTTCATTTTTCCCAAAGTTCATGGATCTTTTTCACCCATTTCCTTAAAGGTCTTGAAGAAACTTTCAACTAGGGTTTTGAAGTGTGTAATATGAGCTTTCCAAAATGTCCAAGAGCATGAAAAAATATGGAGTGTAGCTATGGTTTTGAATTTTGACATTAGTGACCATTTCACTTGAAATTTCAAGCCATTTTTGCAAAGTTATGAACCAAATTGCCAAATGGTCCAAGTAATGATACATAGAGGCAATAATTGGAAGATATTTTCTGATTTGAGACAGATGGGAAAGAGATAAGAAGCATAGCCAATTTTAACCATGGTTTAGTAACTTTAACCATGTGCATTTAATGGTAAGATTCCTTTCTATCCTTTAAGTGCCAAATCACCAAAGAAGAAGCAAGTTGCAAAGCTCTGAGTTCAGAATGTTTGGCCTATAAATAGAGGTCATTACCTCATTCAAATACACACCAAAGTCTCACAAATTATAGGCTTTCTCTTTCTTTCTTGAATTACAAGTTTCATAAAGTTTCAAAGAGGAGGAAATGCAAGTTCCATCCCTTGCAAGTTCTGACCAAAGTGATGCTTCCCACAAACCATAAACATCATATATGATGTGTTTGAACCATCCATACACCCCAAAAACACCTAAAACTCAAAATCACTACCTCACTTTCCAAATATGCATAACATGAGACTTATCATGCCAATTTTCATTTAAGCTCATTTCTGACCAAGTTAATCATCCAAACACCATCCATGTACCAAATATGAACTATCCCAATCATCATCCATGATCTGAAACATCAAAATCATCAAATTTGATCCTCACACCATAGCTCTGCAGATCGGGTTCCATGAACTTGCTCAAATGAATTCAAATTGTTCCAAGCATTCAAACATGTTCCATAAGGTCCATTGATGCTGTCCAGACCAAGAAACAACAACTGGAACTTCTCATTTGCAGAATTCGATTCTCACTTTTGCCGTTTTTGAAGGTAAGCTACTTGAACTTCAAACTCTATGAATCATGCATCATGAATGAAATATGAACATACCATCTCATTTCTGCACACATGAGGATCATTAACCCTCAATCAATTGCTATTTATCTTGCACATACACGATTTCATGATCAATCTCAGAATTAGGGTTCTTCGTGTTCATCAGAGAATTAATCATCTTAGAGCAAAAATAAATGAAATTAAAGGTCATCATCATGTTCCTCGTCCAAAACCGAGTGAGATAGACCCTTTGATCGATCAAAACAACACAGTTTTGAAGAATTTTGAAAATCAGTTAGGGTTGTGTTCTTGGCGCGTTTTTTGGTTCAGAAAATTCAAATTGTTGTTTTAAAATATATTAAACTGGAAGCGTATGTATTACAAGCCACAAGCGTGGCTCAGTTGGCAAGTGTTTTGGCTGGTGAGAGAGAGGGCGTGAGTTCAAGCCCTATTGGAGACAAAACCAATTTTTTGCAACCTATTTTCTTTCATTTTTTAACAAACTTTAACCATTCATTTAACCAATCAAAATTCATTATTTTCACTTCATTTTTTTTACACTCTTTATTTAATATACATATTTTGACAATATTAAAAAAAATCACAAAAAAAGATTCATTTGATATATTTTTAATTAGGTTTAAAATGATACATTTTTAAGTATTTTTAAATACTTTAAATATTGTTTTTTTCATTTGATTTTCAAACTTAATCATTTGTAAATATTTTTTGAGCAAACCCTAATCATCTAAGTGTTAATTAAGGATAATTTTTTTGTTCATCTTGATTAATTTGACTCCTTTCAAAATTCAAATCGTTTTAAAACGAGCGATCGCGTCTCTTTTCAAAAACGATAAACCATTTCTTCTTTTGAAACTATTGATTAAATCTTTTAATTGATCAATTGATTTTCAAAACGATGTGGGGCCTCTCGAATATTAGAGAGTATAAGACCCACTCTTTTTTTCTTTTATACAGTTTTTTCTTTATACAGAAAACTCTTTCAAAACAAAAACTTTCAAACGGTTTTTCAAACCTCGCGTCTGTAAATAAAACAATCAACCATGTTTTATAAAAATACCATGGGCCTCCATGTAGGTATAAGTCCCAAGCCCTTTTGTACATACCCACTCCAGTACATGAAATTAGGTATTTCATTGTACGCCTTTTGTACATATCTCAATCAATTTGTTTTTAACTTTGAATAACAAACCAAAAATGAAGGTTTTCCTTAAATCTTCCCAAAAAAGATACCATGGGCCTCCATGTAGGTATAAGTCCCAAGCCCCTTGTAAATACCTGTTTACATAGCTTTGAATGAATTCAAGTGGACTTCTCCCCGAGTATGAGTCCCGAGCCCTATGTATACAAATGGAGCATGCTTACAGGTATATTTCCTTCATAAACTCCATTATATACACACACTCTGTCATATATACATATCTATTCATATAACTGTTCATATTTGTTCATGTACTTGTGCATATTTGTTCGTACTTGTTCATACTTGTGACTGTGTTATATATGCTCGTTCAACTTAGTACAACACTAGGTTCCCCATAGCCTCCTATTGGGCTTCGTGCAAAGAATCTCCACTAGTTTAGGTTAGGACATAGAGTATGGTTTCCCGGTGAAATCGCTCTAAGAGCTCAAACCAACTATACCACGCCTCCCCTTGGGCTTTATACAAACGAGTGACCCTCCCATAGCCTCCTCTTGGGCTTACAATGCAAGGACCCTGGATTGTCCCTCCCATAGCCTCCTCTTGGGCTTACAATGCAAGGACCCTCGGATAGCCTCCTCTTGGGCTTCGTACAAGGACCCACGGGCTTCTTATAAGCATCCCCCAATATCCAAATCCAAATACCCTAGGAGATTAGACATTTTTCATCTCTATGCTAGGAGTATCTCTTATATAGTATCTCTTATATATCATCACAAACAATCAATCAATCAAACTTTTTTGCCACAAGTCTGGCTAATCAATCAAACTTTTTGCCACAAGTCTGGCTAATCAAATCAAACTGTTTTACCACCATACTGGATGATTAATCAAAGTTTTTGTCACAAGGCTGACTTCATTGAAACTTTTGCCACGAGGCTGGCTGATTAATCAAAACTTTTTGTCACAAGGCTGACTTCATTGAAAGTTTTTGCCACAAGGCTGGTTAAACAAACAAAAATCAAACAGATGTATGTGATGATATAGATTAGATACATCTAGCATTTAGACGACATTTGTCTATTTTCCTTTGCTTCCACTAGCATAAGTGGGAACTACGATTGCTCTGACTTTCTCAACATCCCTTTGAGAATACGTAGGCACAAGGTCGATCCTTGGCGAGCAAAATATAACAAAACAAAAAAACCATTCAAACCTTAGCACCCGTAGACCCCGAGCTACAGATGCTCTGATTCCCTCTAGGGGATATGTATGCAGAGGATCGCGATGATCTTTGCGAGCATAATCAAACAAACACCTTAGGTCCCACCTATTTCACAAAAACCTCTCAATAATATGGAATGAAAAAACAAAGCAAAGAAACCTATAGAGTACTATAGATACGTTGGGTGCTAATACCTTCCCTTCGTATAACCAACCCTCTTACCCAAAGATCTCTCCCCCCACTTTTAGGTTATTGCAGCTTTTTTCCTTTTCCTCCTTTGGAAATAATAAAAAGTTTGGTCGATACAAAAGAAAAATCATTTTTTATGAGCACTCGAGCCCAAAGAAGGCATCAGGTGTCTCATCCCACAAAAAAGAGGAACAAAACGGTTTTTCGCCCGCGACAGCGAGGTTGTGATTGGCTGGTCAAAGCGTCAATGTCTTCTCCCCTTCTCTCATTGGGCGTGAACGAGGTGGTGGGACCCCTCTGACTTCTCTTTTTATTATTCCATTATTGTTATTGATTTCTATTTATGATTATTGAGTTAATATATTATCAGAAAGATAAAGCAGCACAATTGGCTAATGATCCATGGGTACTAGTTTCAACTCCTGGGTTCGAATCCAGGAGGCAACATTGTTTCTTTTGTGAATTATTTCCTTCCAGATTAAGTGCATGGCGTCTTCAGAGTCTTATCGTACACCCTCAGCAGTACGTGGTTGGATTCAAAGAGGGAGTAATCCAAGGATTCAGAGCGCACAGCTCATGGTACACCCTCCAGGAATTGCCACACTGAATCACACGCCCCCAGCCAGATAATTCTTTTTCTCTTCTTTCTTTTAATTTTATTTTTCTTTTTAAACCACTTTTTATGTGCTATTAACTTTCTAAAAACCCAATTAATATATTAATTTAATAGTTAATCTTAGGCTAAAAAAATTAGTTAATAACTTTAATTTAGTTTTTGACTAATAATTAGTTTTTAATTTAATTTTAGAATGTGGATTAACAATTAAAAAGAATTAATAATTAGTTTTATTTTTTAAAAAAAAACTTAAATTTTCTTAAGTTAATTATTAATTAGATTAATTAATTTTAATTTTAGGTTTGTTAATTTTAACCACTAATTGTATTTTTAGGTTTGTTCAGTGACCCTTAAGATTTAGAGTTTATCACCATAAAAAACCTCTAATCCTTATTAGCTTGATAACCCTTATTGTCAATATGTAATGCACTACCCTTTCTCTTCTTCATTTTTCAGGGTTAGCCAAGATGTTCCGATTATGCGCCATGCCAATAAAAGCTAAGTTCCTATTTAATAATTATTGTAAATATTATTTATTTTTATCTTATAGAATCTAAATTAGAGTTTACTTTCGAATGTTAAAGAATTCCGCCTACACTCACCCTTGTTTATTTTCCTTTTAATTTTCAGAGTCGATTGAGAGTTTGAGGAAGATCAAGGCATTCAAGGGTTTATCTTAATTATTGTTCCCTCTTATTTTCTGTCTTTTATTTCCCCTTCCCCGCAGGTGTTTATTGTAAAAGGACATTATGTTTTTCTGCCTTTATTTTTTAAATGCGTGGTTAGTAATCCTAGGGAGTGCAAACCTTGTTTAAAACAAATTAGCTCACTAATTATAAGATAAATAACTGAATTGAACCACGTGATTGTGCACCCACACACCTTTAAGGTGATCCCTCTTGTTGCCTGTTGCCTTATATTGTTGCCTTGTTGCCTTAATTATTGTTGCCTCTAAACGTATTAATAGTCAAAGTCCCTCGATTCCGAGGATACCTAAAGCAATGTTGCCTGTCGCCTTCAGAGTTATTGAAACTCCCTCGATGTTGCCTTATAAGATGATTGTCCCAATTGCTAAGGTATCCTCACATGATGCCTTAAATGACTATTATGTCCTTCCCTTAGACTACCTGCCTTCTTTATGGCAAGGGACAGTCTTGTGACGAATGATAATTTCTCGATGACCCTTCACACATCCAATTGAAAGAATTCCTGCCCTCTCATGGTATGGATAGATCCTTTCGCCCGAAAGACTTAAAGAACAAGAAAGACAACGTAGGGTAGGTAGCTATTAATTGCTTGCTCACCTCAAACAAATACAAAATACTTTTCACATCTCCTTTCAAAACAATTTCAAAACAAGGCTACGCTTATTTACAAGCTAAAGTCCTTAACAAAATCTTTTACTATTCACACACGCCACTTCAAACTTTTCAAACAAATAAACAAGTGAGCTAAGCAATTAAGAGCCCATGGATAACCATGGATGCAAAGGGTGCCTAACACCTTCCCTTTGTATAACCTACCACCCTGAACTCAAAATCTTTCAAAGGTCTTTCCTGTTCTTTTTGCCTTTCCCAATTGGATAAAATAAAAGTCGGTGGCGACTCATGCTCACCGCAACATTGTTGCATTTTAAAAATAAAAGTCAGTTCACCGAGTTACAGAAACGTTTTAAAAACGAAAAAACACTTTATCGTCGTCGTAGAGAAATACTCAGCCATTGATCTTGAGCATGAGAATAAACGAGTTCTTTGCATCGCAAATGAAAGAAGGGCTCCAACTCGGATAGAAATCAACAAGTATGCCACTAGCTCTCTCACGCGGAAAATATCTCATTATATCAATCAATTTCAAAATCGTGGGGTATCGCCACTCGTTTCAACAATAAATCGTGTCTAAACTTTTTGAAGAAAAGCCACTAAGGGCCAAAAGATATTTTTAAGAAAAATGTTTAAAAGAGGTTTTACAAACATAAGAAGGTTTTTGAAAAAGGGAAAAGATTTTGAAAATTAAAGAAGGGGAGGAGATGTAGAGGCTATCCTAATACGTAAAATAAAAGCTAAGGAAAGAAACGGTCTAACCGAAATAAGAAGCCAACACTTGACATTACGAGTCAAGGTAGATTTCCCATTCTTTGGAATACTAACACTAAACCGGAGCATTACCACTTGGGGATCCAGATGAACTTATTATCTTAGCACCATTTTGCATTAAGCACATTAAAATTCTGACGAAAATCGGGCAGAGTAACGGCTATTTTCGGGTAAAATCCTTATATCAATGCCTTGGAATTAACCATCAAGGACATTCAAGGAAATACCTGCACACACAAACAGACAACAATCCAATGCCAGACAGACAGAATAATAGAGTAACAACAGAATAATAGGGTCCAGAGGTACTAAGTCCAACAAGTCCATATCTCCAAAATGCTCGGGATAGTAACCAATAGTCCAAGAGAGAACCTTAAGCATTTTTTTAGATTTTTGTTGTTTAGTGTTTTAGCACAAAAGTAAAGTATGGTCCAAGTGGACAAAAAAGAAAATAGCGGAAACATAAACAATACGTCCAAATGGACCAAGAGAAAATAGCGGAATGTAAACGTCCAAATGGACAAAGAGAAAATGACGGAAACATAAACATGATGAAATGATAAAATAAAGCAATAAAGCAAAAAATATAAAGAGTAATATAATAAAATGCGGAAATTAAAGGTCAATTGTTAGATGTTAAAGATAACCACCTTGAAACTTGTCAAGTATGTTATCAAAGTTAGTATTGAAGATCGATGGTGAGTGAAGGATGTTCTCGGATTTAAATTCAATGGACATTTATCAGAAGCTTGATAAAATCATAGCGACTACATGATAAACATCCATAAGTCTTAAATCAACGGCATACAATTCTCTTCCATATTTGATCTTTTTTTTATCAGGACACGAAATATTGCGCTATGTTAAGCAGATCGCCAAGTGATTTATATATAAATCACCCTACATCAAGGCCGGTCAAAACTTTATGTGCTAATGCATGCGAGAGAATCGATATGTAGATCACTCTCCAAAAGCAATATCGCACGAAAAGAAAAATAGGAAGCGATCTCGTCTATACCAAGAATCCATAAGAATTCTCAAGGTATTAAGACTTTCATCAATCAAAAGAAAAAGAAATAAAAGATGGAACCACATTCAAAAGCTCCTTTCATCCATAATTTCAATCACTTAATATTGCGGATTCAGATTCTCATCCTATCGACGCCCTAAGTCCATTGAAATTAGAGAGAAATTAGGCCTCTAACTTGTGATTCAAAGAAAATATCAAAAGAATGGAGTAGAAGAAGAGTTAGAACCAAAAACAAGTCAAAAAAAGGCAAAAAAACATATTCTTCTCAGATGTAAATCGATTTGCACAGAGTGTAAATCGATTTGCATAACTCTGTTTTCAAATCTGCGCAGTTTTTCAGTTATGTAAATCGATTTGCACCAGATACAAATCGATTTGCACAACACAGTTTTTCAAAAAAACAACAAATCAAGAGAAGAAAACTTTTTTAAACATAAAACCAAACACCTTGTGATCTTGGATCAAATTGTGCACGAAAATTTATCAAGTAAGCAAGCAAAACTCAACAATAAAGCACCAAAGGTGCATCAAACATAAACAACAATGGATCACATCTTGAATTCTGGAAAGGATCTAGAATTTTACCAAATCTTCCAAAAACTTTAAATCTTCTTCAAGAACACACAACCACAAGCCTTGATCTCTCACAATTGATGAAGAAAATGGTGTTTAGATGGAGGTTTAGCTCTAAATTAGTGATGTTCGAGATGTGACTCAATAATTTTTATGGAAGAAAAAAGAGCTTTGAGTGTGGGGTTTGGAAGAGATGAGGAGAGAAAGAGCAAGAGTTTACTTGGCTATCAAAGCTTGAAAAATGAAGAGGGGAATGCCTCAATTTATAGGACTTAGGCTTGGAAATTTTTGTGGTTTGGAGTTAGGATTGGAAAATAGAATTAGGCTTGGGAAGTGGATTTGGAGCCAAAAATGAGATCCAATGGTCTTGATGCAATCACATGAGGGTTTATGATCAAATGATGTAGGTAATCAAATACAAGAGCTAAGTCATGCTTCCCATGCTTGCAAATGATGTCAACACTTTCAAAAGCTGAATTTTGCCTTCATTTTTCTGAATTCGCACTGGTGCAATCGATTTACATCTTGTGCAAATCGATTTGCACTGCTGAAAAAGGAAAAATCTAGAGCAAAAACAGTTATACAAATCGATTGTTGTCTTAAGCAAATCGATTTGCACAAGGATTAACTCAAGAGATAGAGTACAAGAAACAACATAATCAAGCATGTCTCGATCTGAGTGCTCGAGGTATCCTCCACAAACATGAGCAGAAATTGCCACAACAAAGTTCTTGATGGCTTTGGAATAAATACTACTCAACACTGAGGAGACATCAGGGCTGAGAGAAAATGATAGCAGAGTTCTACATCATTTTCGAACCAGGCCAAATATATGCCAACTGGAATACACTCTTCCTCTTTTGCACATGAATATATCAACATATCCATTCCTTATAATATACTCATGAATCAAAATAAAACTCCTTTTATATTTTTCAAAAAGTATTTTGTTGAAATCAATTTTCTTTTTGTTTCAAAAATTACTATCAACAATAAATGACATTTAAGAGATATGAAAGAAATAAGATTGCAAATAACGGGTAAAGGCTCAAACTTTATTAATAGAATGGTAGCCTGCAAAAGGCAAGACCCCATGGATGATTACAAAATTTGGAAAGTGGTAATTTTGTGGAAAAGGTACATTGATGAAATGTAATGACCCCATCCTCTCTCTCAACTTTGAATCCTTGAGCAAAGGCTTCTGTTGAAATGTGTTGAACTTCTTATGATAAACAGATGACCACTGATGATGAAGTCTTGTCTGATGTAGTTACTTGCCATGAATCCCTAATTTTTGCCTGGACCGCACTTTCGCGTTTTCAGTCCACCGGGTACTTTATTCTGTTTATGTCTCTAATTTTTGCCTGGACCGTCCTTTTGGGTTTTCAGTCCACTGAGACGCTCCTTTTTGCCTAAGCCGCCCTTTCGGGTTTTCAACTTAGCGAGCTATTCTTTTATTATTTTTAGGCGAAGTATTTCTTGACTACATCAGCATTCACGGGATGTGGGAGCTCCTCTCCATCCATAGTTTCAAGAATTAATGCACCGCCAGAGAAGGATTTCTTAAAAACATATGGTCCTTCAAAATTAGGAGTCCACTTGCCCCTTGAATCGGAGGTGAAAGACAAGATCCTTTTGAGCACGAGGTCGCCTTCTCTGAATACACGAGGTCGAATCTTTTTATCAAAAGCTTTCTTCATTCTTTTCTGGTATAGCTGACCATGGCATAAAGCCGTCATTCTCTTTTCTTCTATCAAATTCAATTGATCAAACCTGCTCTGATACCATTTAGCCTCAGATAACTTGGTTTCCATTAAAACTCTCAATGATGGAATCTCAACCTCAACGGGGAGCACTAATTCCATACCATAAACCAAAGAAAAGGGGGTTGCCCCGGTTGAAGTACGAACAGATGTACGGTATCCATGCAAAGCTAACGGGAGCATCTCATGCCAGTCCTTGTACATAAAAACCATCTTTTGAACAATCTTTTTAATATTCTTACTTGCTACTTCAACAGCTCCATTCATCTTTGGCCTATAAGGCGAAGAGTTGTAATGTTCAATCTTGAAGCTTTCACATAGTTCTCTCATCATGCTATTATTCAGGTTCAAGCCGTTATCAGTAATGATCTTACTTGGCACACCATATCGGCAGATGATGTTGTTCTTGATCAATCTGACCACAACTTGCCTTGTCACATTAGCATATGAAGCAGCGTCTACCCATTTGGTAAAATAATCGATTGCTACCAGGATGAATCGATGTCCATTCAAAGCCTTGGGTTCAATCATGCCAATCATATCAATACCCCACATAGAGAAAGGCCATGGAGATGAAATAACATTGAGAAGTGTCGGAGGCACATGAATCTTGTCAGCATACACTTGACACTTGTGACACTTCTTTACAAAGTTGTAGCAATTAGATTCCATTGTCAGCCAATAGTAACCTGCTCTAAGCATCTTTTTAGCCATCGAATGTCCATTGGCATGAGTACCAAAAGAACCCTCATGAATTTTATGCATCAACATGTCTGCTTCGTGTCTATCCACGCATCTGAGCAAAACCACGTCATAATTTCTATTGTATAAAACATCTGCATTGATGAAGAAACTGCCAGCCAATCTCCTCAAAGTTTTCTTATCCTTATTTGATGCCCCAAGTGGGTACTCTTGGGTATGAAGAAAATGCTTAATATCGAAATACCAAGGCTTCTCATCTGCTGATTCCTCAACTGCAAACACATGAGCAGGTCTATCAAGATGCCTGATTGTAATCCGAGGTTCCTCCTTATGGAAATTCACTTTGTACATGGAGGACAATGTGGCTAATGCATCAGCCATCTGATTCCCATCTCGAGGGATGTGGTGGAATTCAACTTTGTTAAAGAATGTCAACAGCCTTCTGGCGTAATCTTTGTAAGAGATTAAACCAGGATGACGCGTTTCCCATTCTCTTTTAATCTGAATAATCACAAGCGCGGAATCTCCGTAAACATCAAGAATCTTAATCCTCAGATTAATGGCTTCTTCGAGTCCCATGATGCAAGCTTCATATTCAACACTATTATTTGTACAGTCAAAGCATATCCTTGCAGTGAAAGGAACATGTGAACCTTGCGGAGTGATAATAACGGCACCAATACCATGGCCATGAACATTAGAAGCTCCATCAAAAATTAAACCCCATTTGGATCCAGGTTCTGGTCCTTCTTCTGGCAACGGTTCATCCCAATCTTGAGCTCTCAAATACATTATATCTTCACCCGGGAAGTCCATTCTGATAGATTGATGATCATCAATTAGTCGGTGAGCGAGGTACTCTGCCAACAAACATCCTTTTACAGCTTCTTGAGCTCGGTATTCAATATCATATTCAGATAGCAACATTTGCCAGCGAGCAATCCTTCCGGTTAATGCTGGTTTTTCAAATATGTACTTAATTGGATCCATTTTAGAAATCATTAGGGTGGTGTGATTCAACATATACTGTCTCAGTCGGCGAGCAGCCCACACCAAAGCACAACAAGTTTTCTCAAGCAGCGAGTATCTTGTTTCGCACTCGGTAAACTTTTTGCTAAGGTAGTATATTGCATACTCTTTTCGACGAGACTTGTCATGCTGACCCAACACACTTCCCATTGAATTCTCAAGCACTGTAAGGTACATAATCAGAGGTCTTTCCTCAACTGGAGGGAGCAAAATGGGGGGTTCAAGTAGATATTCTTTGATGTTGTCAAAAGCTTTCTGACAATCTTCATTCCACACACATCCCTGATTTTTCTTTAACAACTTGAAGATTGGCTCACAGGTAGCAGTCATATTGGAAATGAACCTGGAGATGTAATTCAAACGTCCGAGGAAACCTCTCACTTGTTTCTCAGTCTTTGGCACTGGCATTTCCTGAATTGCTTTTACTTTATCAGGATCTACTTCGATTCCTTTTTGACTGACAACGAAACCCAACAATTTTCCAGAACTGACACCAAAAGTGCATTTATTTGGATTCAAGCGGATACGGTACTTTCTCAAACACTGAAACAACTTCAAAAGTCCTCCATGTGCCACTCCTCTGATCGGGACTTGGCAATCATGTCATCCAAATAAACCTCAATTTCTTTGTGCATCATATCATGGAAAAGAGTGGTCATGGCCCTCTGATACGTCGCGCCAGCATTCTTCAATCCAAAAGGCATTACTTTGTAGCAGAATGTTCCCCATGGCGTGATAAATGTTGTCTTTTCCATGTCTTCAGGTGCCATCTTAATCTCGTTGTATCCTGAAAAACCATCCATGAAGGAGAAAACCTCGAATTTTGCTGTAATATCTACCAACATATCAATGTGAGGTAGAGGAAAATCATCTTTCGGTCTGGCTTTATTCAAATCTCTATAATCAACACACATGTGAACCTTTCCGTCCTTCTTCGGAACAGACACAATATTGGAAATTCACTGAGGGTATACAGAAGTAACAAGGAAACCTGCATCTATCTGCTTCAAGACCTCGTTCTTAATCTTTTCTGCCATATTAGGATGACTTCTCCTTAACTTTTTCTTGACAGGAGGGCATTCAGGTTTCAACGGCAAACGATGCTCCACAATATTTGTGTCCAACCCAGGCATATCTTGGTAGGACCACGCAAAAATGTCAACATACTCTTTAAGAAGCTCTACAATCCTTTTCTTAACATCTTGACCAAGCAGTGCCCCAATCTTGACTTCCTTCTTATCCTCTTCAGAACCAAAGTTGATGACTTCTAACGGCTCTTTATATGGCTGAATGGTGTCTTCCTCGTGCTCAAGCAGTCGGGAAATCTCATCAGGAATACATTCATCACATTCTTCTTCCGCCTCATACACAGGACACTCGAAGTTAGGAGAGGGTGCAGGGTCATTACTTTCAACGGTTTTATTGATTAATCTGCACAAGCGATTATTATTTCAGGAAAAGGAAAGATATATGCAAACATGTAATCGTGCAGATTATGGAAAACATTTTTTAAGGTTTTTTGTGTTACCACTTTCCAGAAAAAGCAAAAAGATAAAAAGCATATATATGCAGAAACAAAATGACTTTTATTGTTCGGGATAGTAACCAATAGTCCAAGAGAGAACCTTAAGCATTTTTTTAGATTTTTGTTGTTTAGTGTTTTAGCACAAAAGTAAAGTACGGTCCAAGTGGACAAAAAAGAAAATAGCGGAAACATAAACAATACGTCCAAATGGACAAAGAGAAAATAGCGGAATGTAAACGTCCAAATGGACAAAGAGAAAATGGCGGAAACATAAACATGATGAAATGATAAAATAAAGCAATAAAGCAATAAATATAAAGAGCAATATAATAAAATGCGGAAATTAAAGGTCAATTGTTAGATGTTAAAGATAACCATCTTGAAACTTGTCAAGTATGTTATCAAAGTTAGTAATAAAGATCGATGGTGAGTGAAGGATGTTCTCGGATTTAAATTCAATGGACATTTATCATAAGCTTGATAAAATCATAGCGACTACACAATAAACCTCCATGAGTCTTAAATCAACCGCATACAATTCTCTTCCATATTTGATCTTTTTTTTATCGGGACACGAAATATTGCGCTATGTTAAGCAGATCGCCAAGTGATTTATGTAGAAATCACCCTACAACGAGGCCGGTCAAAACTTTATGTGCTAATGCATGCGAGAGAAGCGATATGTAGATCACTCTCCGAAAGCAATACCGCACGAAAAGAAAAATAGGGATGGATCTCGTCTTTACCAAGAATCCATAAGAATTCTCAAGGTCTAAAGACTTTCATCGATCAAAAGAAAAAGAAATAAAAGATGGAACCACATTCAAAAGCTCCTTTCATCCATAATTTCAATCACTTAATATTGCGGATTTGGATTCTCATCCTATCGACGCCCTAAGTCCATTGAAATTAGAGAGAAATTAGGCCTCTAACTTGTGATTCAAAGAAAATATCAAAAGAATGGAGTAGAAGAAGAGTTAGAACCAAAAACAAGTAAAAAAAGGCAAAAAACACATTCTGCTCAGATGTAAATCAATTTGCACAGAGTGTAAATCGATTTGCATAACCCTGTTTTCAAATTTGCGCAGTTTTTCAGTTATGTAGATCGATTTGCACCAGATGCAAATCAATTTGCACAACACAGTTTTTAAAAAAAACAGCAAATCAAGAGAAGAAAACTTGTTTAAACATAAAACCAAACACCTTGTAATCTTGGATCAAATTGTGCACAAAAATGTATCAAGTAAGCAAGCAAAACTCAACAATATAGCACCAAAGGTGTAATAAACATAAACAACAATGGATCACATCTTGAATTATGGAAAGGATCTAGAATTTTACCAAATCTTTGAATATTCTTCAAGAACACACAACCACAAGCCTTGATATCTCACAATTGATGAAGAAGATGGTGTTTAGATGGAGGTTTAGCTCTAAATTAGTGAGGTTCAAGATGTGACTCACTAATTTTTATGGAAGAAAAAAGAGCTTTGAGTGAGGGGTTTGGAAGAGATGAGGAGAGAAAGAGCAAGAGTTTTCTTGGCTATCAAAGCTTGAAAAATGAAGAGGGGAATGCTTTAATCTATAGGACTTAGGCTTGGAAATTTTTGTGGTTTGGAGTTAGGATTGGAAAATAGAATTAGGCTTGGGAAGTGGATTTGGAGCCAAAAATGAGATCCAATGGTCTTGATGCAATCACATGAGGGTTTATGATCAAATGATGTAGGTAATCAAATACAAGAGCTAAGTCATGCTTCCCATGCTTGCAAATGATGTCAACACTTTCAAAAGCTGAATTTTGCCTTCATTTTTCCAAATTCGCATTGTTGCAATCGATTTACATCTTGTGTAAATCAATTTGCACTGCTGAAAAAGGCAAAATCTGGAGCAAAAACAGTTATGCAAATCGATTGCTGCCTTATGCAAATCGATTTGTACTGATGGCAGAAGCAAATCTGGTGCAGAAACAGTTGTGTAAATCGATTTACATCTTATGCAAATCGATTTGCACAGTGAAATTGTTGAAAAATGCCTTTTTTGATGGATACTTTGACTTGGTACCTACAAAACACAAACATACAAAAGCACAAGGCAATATTTTTGGTATTTTGGTTAGTAAAACAACATATACAAGAATAACATTGGTGCTCGATGATTCCTTTGCAGATGAATTGAGCACAACTTCACAAGTAGAGTTCTAAGTCGGAAACTTCTTGATTGATGATTGATATGCAAATGATGTGTGATCTTAGGGTAAAAAATTGGGGTATGACAATGTCATTATGTTATTATGTTAAATAATAAACCCTAGCGAAGAACTTCCAGAAAAGCAGTACCATTACCATAACGAGAGAGAACAAGAAATAAACAACAAAAACATAATGGTAATGTACCACAAGTTGAAGAGTATAAAGATATTGCTATCACCATCGTCTTGCTTGCTAGGGAACCCTTTTGTGTTATGAATGAAATAAATTGTATATTATGTTTTTATTAAGTGAAAAGCATTTCAAAATGATTGCAAAAAACAATCGTAGTGAGAGCTTAAGGTAAAAATGAAAAAGCACGCATTTACGTTAAATGAATAAATTATTTGAGGGCGCTGAAGTTCGAACTTGTGAAAGCTTGATTGTAACACCACAGTGAGGCCATAAACCGTTATTTTATCCTAACAATTTTTAATTAAAAATTTTAAAAAATATCAGTGCCTCAGTTTAGAGATGTCACCGCGTGTTTTGGAAGAACCGTGATGACTTGAGCGTTGTTGTACTCGCGTTTTGTAGTAGTTAGATAAGAATCATGATTTTGTCATTTTTGTGTTCTTGAGTTCATTAATTAGTTCTTGAACAGATTTTTGGAAAATCAGTATTAAACGTGTGTTCATGCATTTAATGATTGATCTAGAGATTTTTGAATGTATAAGATGAACATGAAAATCTTGATTTAGATGTAGAAGATGAAGATTAAATATTTCGAACTATCATATACACACACTGAGGATACAGTAAAAATGTGCACTATTTAATCTTACGTGACATTGACTAAATTAACATTGATTTCTAATTGGCCAAATCTATAACTTCACGGAAAAAAATATTAATTTGATGGATTCACTTTAGAATTTTCCATGAATAAATGAAAGTCTTTTACTCGAAAGATAAAGAGATGCATGCAACACACAAACATTGTATTCAAATTATAATTACAACCTACATCATATTAAACAAATCGTTCTCCGACACGAACCGAATCCCAACA
This sequence comes from Vicia villosa, assembly GCF_029867415.1. Taxonomy (NCBI): domain Eukaryota; kingdom Viridiplantae; phylum Streptophyta; class Magnoliopsida; order Fabales; family Fabaceae; genus Vicia; species Vicia villosa. Next base: position 461,235 of record NW_026705057.1, read on the forward strand.
CACAATACAATTATGGATTCAGTCCAAGCCAACCATATATTTAAATGGAGGGTTGTTCTTTATCAAGCCAATGTCATTCTAATTATCAGACCAACAAATCAATTATGAAGTATATCTTAATCCTCTTCCAGTAGTGGTGAGAAGCATCATCCTTTCCTCCTCTCAATCTTCAATAATCATATTGGTTCAAAACTCCTCCTTAGTTTATCAAAAGACACACTACTTCTTTCATAATTATCTTAGAATAAAAGAAGTCTAACTTAAAAAGTGATGTCAAAGTTAGAGTAGTGATCGAATTTTTCTAAAGAGAAAGAATAAATGTTAAGTGTGAGGTCCTTGAGTTAGATAAAAATTAGGGTTGAGTCATGCTTATATACTTGTGTCTTTAGAACACAACCTAAGAAATATAAAAATTAAACTTTATCATTGATTAATATAATATTTTGGCTTTTAAAAAGTTAATTAATGTATGACTTTTATATAAATGTTTTTACTGCTTAATTTAGATCATGAGTCAGTTTTAACATTAAGTGATTTTAACTCTTTGAACTGCAATTGTAGAAGATCAAACCGTAATCTTTCTTACTAAAACAATTAAAGATTGATTTTGTATTTAGTTTTTAACTTGTGTGCGCAACTAACATTAGTTATTAAATTTTATTGGGTTTAATATATATGTTGACAATTTGAAAGATGAATTTACTCATTAATACTTAATGTTTAACATTTAGTAGTTAACTTTGATCCTTCAATAAAATACGATAAATTAATACATATATGTGTTGTCAAAAATAGGATAAGTCTTTTGTTTTTAACCCTTCCTATTACGAAAAGTTATACAACTAGTGGATATTTAATATAAAAAAATAATTCGCTTGTATGAATGCTAAGTTTTTAATGTAAGGTTTTTACTAAATATGCTAAATGGATAATACAACTCATTGATATACTTAAGAGACATAAAAAAAAAAATATTTAACTTCTCTATAGAAAGAAAGAGCTTTATAAATAATGAAGTGATAGAACCTTTTTCATACATGAAAGAGAAACAACATGACTGAAATGATCAAGTTTGTTTATTTTATAATTATCTTATATTTCCTATTTCCTAGCTCCACAAACATTGATGGTAAGTTATTTTTATCTTTTCAAATTTTCTATTTACTTTTATATACAATATTTCATCTTATTGGAGTTTAATATTTTTTTTCTCTTTACTAATTATAGCACGGATGCGTAGATGTTTCGATGATTCAGATTGTTCCAAAAATTGGTGTCGAAAACCTAAGGTCATGAAGTGTGTAAATAACTCCTTGTGTAAATGTATGGTTCAAGGCTATATGAAACCCACCTGATTATGTATTTTGAGCCATAACCAAAAGAATATCCAATAAAAGCTCGATAGATCTAGTTCGAGTTTGGGGTCAGCTTCTTGCTTCTGGAGTCCATGTTTGTTGGTTTTTTCTTTTCTTTGTGGATTTTGTGCATATCTTGTGCTTGGTTTCCATTTTTATTATATGGCGCATTTTGTTTGTACTTAATATTTTTTTTTTATATTTGTACGTATATATCTGTCTTTCAAAAGAAAAAACTATACTCTTGTAATTTTTATATAATTTCAAGATTTTTGTTTCATGACTTTTATCTTTTTAGTTTATTTTAGGTATTTTAATTATTTTATGTTGTTTTATCGATTCTTGACTTTTGTTTTAACACCTCGTGTACTTTTTGATCTAACTCTTTTGTTTTCTTTGTGAGTATTTTTCCAGTTTTATTAATCAATTATTTTGTCATTAAAAAAATAGTCTTTTTCTTTTTTCTTAATTTCATAGGTATTGTCATGACCAATAAAAATATTTTATGATAATATTTTCACCTCAACTAATAAAAACATGAGGTATTGTTGTGAAAAACGATGTCAAGAACAAAGTATAATGCAAGGAAAGAATAAAGGACAAGGAAGAAAAGGAACACAAGAATTGGTTATAACTGCTATTCTTTTACTTTATCTTAAAACAAGATTACAAGTTTACAAGAATAACAAATAACCTCTCTCACCCTAAATTAGGATTTGCAGCTTAGCAATGATGAGAGACTAGTATGCTATTTATAATAAAACCTAACATACTAACTAATGGGCTTTTTCAGCAAGGCCCATTACACAAGTCAACTTAATAAACAAGCTAACTTAACAAATTAGGGTTTAAACACTAAACCTAATTTAACATGCTAACAACCCTATCATCTTTGAGACAAGCATGTGAACAACCTTCGACTTCATGCTTAATCCTGAAGAACCAAGAAGCTACCCTTCGACCATACTAGAGTTCGATCCAATATCTCACAAATCTCCACCTTGGGTCTAACTCTACAACATCAAGGGAACAAACTAGCTTTCTTCATGCAGCTTTATCAACTGCATACAGTGGAAAAACTTGCAACTCGACAATGTCTTGGTGATCATATCAGCAACATTGTCTTCAGTCGAAACCTTCAGCACTTGGACTTCTCCACGCTCGATTACTCCTCTGACTAAATTCAGCCTCACATCAATGTGCTTAGTTTGCTCATGATAGGCTGAATTCTTCAACAGGTGTATTGCACTCTGACTATCACATTTAACAGTGATACTTCGACCTTGAAGTCTCAACTCCTTTGCAAAATCTTCAAGCCACAATGCTTCTTTCACAGCTTCAGTTAATGCAATATATTCCGCTTCAGTGGTTGATAGAGCAACAACCTTCTGAAGTGTTGCTTTCCAACTAATTGATGTGCCAAACATAGTGAAAACATATCCAAAAATAGATTTTCTGGAATTCATACAACCTGCATACACTACAACACGGAAGGGCTTTAAAAGCGCTTTTTATGGGCTTTAAAAGCGCTTAAAAGCGCTGTGAAAGGCAGCGCTAGCGTAGGTAACAAAAGCGCTTCAAAAAGCGCTCTGGTAGGCCCCCCTATAAGAGCGCTTTTCTGGAAAAAGCGCTCTGGTAGGCCCCCCTATAAGAGCGCTTTCCTGGAAAAAGCGCTCTCGTAGCCCCCGCTTTAAGAGCGCTTTTTCCAGAAAAGCGCTCTGATAGCCCCCCTGTAAGAGTAAAAAATAAAAAAAAACGCAACATACGAAAGCGCTTTTGGAAAAGCGCTCTTATAGGGTGGGCTTTAAGAGAGCATTTTCTGGAAAAAGCGCTCTGATAGCCCCCCCTATAAGAGCGCTTTTCCAAAAGCGCTTTCGTATGTTGCGTTTTTTTTTTATTTTTTATGCTTTTTTATTAATCTTTGGCAGCGCTTTTACTAAGAAGCGCTTTAGTAGGTGGACCTTTAAGAGCGCTTTTTAAAAGCGCTGTCGTTGCTAAATGAGGTATTTTAATGTGCAGCCTGTAATTTAATCCTCCCAATTGACCTGTAATATTTTCGACCTGTAATATGTTTTCAACCTGTAATATTTTCGACCTGTAATTTATTTTCGACGATATTATTTCAGCCATCAGTAAGACAATATATATACTAATATAATACCATTATAATATCCAAAATTATATATATACATCATTACAACATCAATAATATTATAGTTCAAATCGACACAAATCCTACATGAAAAATTGCTTAATATAAAATTGACACAAATCCTCTTTTATTTCTTCCAACTTAAGTCTCGGGTACCCAGCAGCACGAAATTCGTCAAGGTACTACAAAACAAAAACATAATATGAATGATATATTTAGTTAAATGTAATAAATTATATGAAATTATCTTAAGTTATAAATTCATACCGTGAGCGGAATCTCTAATTGATTTGCCTGAAGGATTTCTTTCATAAACCTCAATACAAAGTATCCGCAATCGTAACTGTTTCGCTGTTGCGGACACTACATAGAAAAACAAATAAGATTCTATAGTTGTCTTGTTTTATCAAGTAGCATAAATATATTATAAGCAAAATTGTGAAAAATAATGTACCTGCACTTGGATCCAAGTAATGTTGTTAGATTTAGTTCGGGATACCTGTGCGTCCCGTTGACTTCGGAACACTTGTATTGATCTAATTAACAAATATATAAAAGCATATGTTTAGATCAATGCCACAAATAAGTAAATATATAAATATACACGAATATATATTTAGAACGATCCCACTTACAAATCAACGATGTCCTTCATAGCCGGATAATTGGTTCATTCACCATTTACCGAATTCAGACAATACACGACTTCCCTTATAGGGTTGATAGCAAGCAGCAACCAGTGTGCTCTATAAATTAAAACAATAGGTTATATGAAAATTTTGCTATACACAAAAGAAACAGAGATTAGATGAACAAAGAATGAGAAACTAACCCTACTGGTCGGGTATTATACGCCCAAAGATGCAGACTTTCTGTATTGCCGGTGGACATGAATCTATCGACTAAGCGTTGTCTAACTGATTCCAGTTCCAAAGCAATTGCCATTCCGCTGCAATGGGCGGAAGACACGAAACGGAATCTGTTAGACAATGGATTCCCGCGCAACACTCTGTCATACAACAACCTTAAATAAAAACATAATAAACATTAGATTATTTTCATTGAAATGTGTAAATAAATTATATTGTGGGACTAATTAAATAATATATCGGATGAGTGAATATTATCGGATGTATGAGTGCATGTTACTGACGCCTAGTTGATCATGCCTAAAAATCTCCTCCAAGTCATCAATTGTAATAAGTGACTTGAATTCAATACCGAAGACACTTTCATCCATAACGATTTCACGTAAAGCACCATCCTTCAAATCGGACATATCAACCATTGTTGCGAGCGTCGATCGGTATCGAGCCACAAAAGCACCGCCTTTTTTTGCCGCTGGCTTCGGAGGACCAGTGGGTGGTATGGTACGAACTTGCTGCGTCACTTGTTGTGACTCCCGAGCGGATGCCTAAAAATCATATAAGTTAGGTAAAATATAAAATCATGCAGATTTAGATTCAGATTAATTATTAACACTTTAAATGTACCTCTTTTAGTGATGCAACAGACTCCTCCTCCTGTAAAATCCCTTTACCCTTAATTGCGGGTTTTATAGGAGCAGTCTAAAATTAAAATGTAAAAAATAATTAATAAACGGTTTAGATTTGACATTCGAAAACTAAATTATTCATAATCGTTTTCAATATACCTCATCACTAATGGTAATGAGCTCCGAGGGCCATGCAACAAATGATCCTATTGCATCTCGCAGCAATGTCGTCTCTGAGACCATGTCAGGTACCGGTAGCATCGCATCATGATCTACTACAAAATCCACCGATACTTTCAGGTGTCCATCCGGGAGCGGCCTATGGTGAAGTAAATCTCCCAAAGTGTTGTGCACTTTTCCCTTGCCAACTAGTCGATAATTCGGTTCCGATAAGTATAGTTGGCAAGATGAAATGCCCTAAACCAATAGTAAATATAAAGTCATTATCATTAATAAAATAGAACAATTTAAAAGGAAAAAAAATTATAATTACCTCGGGAAATTTCCTTTGATAGTTGATACTAGCCTTATCACTAGTTTCTTTCACCGATGAAGTGTTGCACTTTTCTCTCATATACATCTCTTTATCTCTTTGCCATTCAGAGACTTGTGCTTGCAATTCCTGCAACTTTTGCAACACTTCTTCATTGGTAGGATTTCTTCTCCTAGGACTCTTGTAAAAAGAGGTTGGAGTCACACCATGACCCTTACCCCTCACCCGACCGGGATACTCAGGAGCATCTAGTGCTCTACTACGTACGCTCCCCTCACCGGTGGATGCCGATTGCGACAAGGTCTCCTGTAATTCATTTACATTAAAAAATCATTTATATATTAAAAAACATTTGATTTAATTAAAGACACAGTATTATACTTACACATTCAGTAAAAACTCTCTGAACTTCGGGATCGACAGCTTGATTCTTGCCCACACGAGCTTCCCTCCACAACACATGTACAGGAAGTGAGGTTTCCTCACTTTTAGTCTCCTATAACTATGCATTGACACAAATGATAAAATCGTCAAATAAAACACATTTAGACAATTAATTAAAACGCATTTCTATTTACTTACAATTTTATCCTCCAAGCGTGCATATCCCAAACGCCCTTTTTTGTATGGATATGCGGGTTTTGATGCTCTCGCGCTATTTGTGACACTCCTTTTCCGAAAATCTTCATCTCTTTGATTTACAAACTTAACCCAATCTACTTCATCAATGAAGATCTCATACTTTTTTGGCCGTCCCGGCGCCTCTTCAAGAAAGTTTCCATCTTTATCCTTAAGATAGTTATTTGTCAAAAAAGCTTTCCACCCTCTATATCTTTTTCCGGCCAAACTAAGTATGTAGCGTCTACGCTCATCTGGTATGTCAAAAGTCCTCTGCAAAAAAACATACGCATAGTGTGTTAGTATAAGTAATGTAAACAATTTATCGTCAAGATAATAACAACAACCATATATGGTATATACCTGAAGCTCTTCCCAAATCGCTTTTTTTTTCGCATCCAAGTCTTCGCTTTTTAGATTCCATTTAGCTACGGAGACTGGAATATGCATACGAACAAGTGTACCAATGTAGCTTGTCAACTTTGCAGAATTAGGACCAATTGACTGTAATTCAGAATTCCATTCCAAAGGGTATACTAATCCTTGGTCTCTATGTCGAATGATTCCCTTCATAATGGTGATGCCTCGTGCAACTTCTTTTGCTTCAGTATCAGGTGGAGCATTTGTATCCGGAGCATCTCTTTCTTGATTATCTCTTTCTTGTGAGTTTTCTTGTGAGTTTTCAGGTGGAGCATCTCTATCCGGAGCCATTTAACTTGTATCAAACAAACTAAAGCACATTAGTACACTATTAATAAGATAACAATCTATACAAGGCAAATGGAAGTCAAACCATGCATGTACAAGTGTATCGGAAACGAAATCGGTACAAATCAAAATAAGCGTCAAAAAAGAGAGTTGTCGGAATTGAACGAAATTTACATGGCTATGGTAAAACGTCCCCACGGACTCAAAAATAAAGTCGGTTTTCCGAAATTCAGACCCTAAGCCCGACTTTTGATTACGGGCAGAAGCAAAACCGATAAAAAAACAGTCCCGAAATGTAAAGATAAGTGCATGAGCAGCTCCGGAATCGTCAAAATAGTATAGTTACATGTAAAGAAGTCGACAAACGGATACATGGTTCAAAAGTTATGTACAAAACGAGAATATGCACCAAAATTGAATAAGTACTATACTATTGATTAAAACAATCGGTACAAATTGAATAAAACAAATTAGTCGGAATATGTATACTATTACCTTTATCACTAACGTCTCTTTCTTTTCTTGGTAGGATTGTGTTCTACGCGTCTCTTAACAACGCGGACGGTTGGATTGATCCAAATACCCTCATTATGATCATTTCTAGTACAAGATTCATTCTCATTTTGATCGTTTCTTGTACAAGATTCAATGCCAACACCAATATCACCTTGATCTTCAATGTTTTCATCAACTATTTTGTTAGATAAAAGCACTATAGACCATTTCGTACTTGTCGGATCATTGACATAGAACACTTGTTTAGCTTGAGAGGCTAGAATGAAAGGCTCGCCTTTGTACCCTACCCTATTGAGATCCACTTGCAAAAATCCTGACTTATCCATTCGTATGCCACTATTATTTTCAACCCACTTGCAAGGAATCTGAAACTTCGCGTAATCAAACACCAAAATGCGCTCGATAACCCCAAAATATGACAAATTTGCAAATTTCGGATTTAAGTCATTCGCACTTGATATGTGCATTGCTTCAGCTACCAAGGTAACACCACTATTTTGCATAGTACTTTTATCATCCTGTTCTTTGGTATAAAATGTGTATCCATTAATAGCGTATGCGCTATAAGAAAGCACAATTACAGTTGGACCATAGGCTAAACATCTCAACCTTTCTGTTACTGAAGCAGGATCTGAACGATACTTCGAATAAATATGATCCCTAAACCACGGTATGAAACTTCGATTGTGCTCTCGTACTATCCAGTTCTCATTTCTATTTGGATTTAAATCTCGGAGAACAACCTTGTGCATTTCAACATACGGCTCAACCTCAATCTCATTGTGCAGAACATACAAGTGCGCTTGATCCCGTTTGACCATTGATACTGTCACAACTTTATTTCCAATTAGCCTTTTTCCTTCTTTTTTTTCGACAATATGAGATTTGGGGAGTCCAATTGATTGAACATTTGACAGATATTCAGTACAAAACTCAACCGCTTCTTCAACAACATATCATATAACGTTCAGCAGGGTACATCCATCTCATATAAGCTGGTCCGCACAATTGTGTCTCTTTCACAAGATGAACGACTAGATGAACCATTATGTCAAAAAACGAGGGAGGAAAATACATTTCAAGATCAAATAAAGTAACAACTATCTCTTTTTGCAATGTTGGTAAGATCGCGGGATCGACCACCTTACTGCAAATTGACCTGAAGAAGAAACACAACTTAGTTATTGCGCTTCTTACTTTTTCTGGCAGAATAGAACGTATACCTATTGGTAAAAAATGTTCCCTTATAACATGACAATCATGCGTCTTCAAACTCTTTAACTTGAGGTCTTTCATGGACACAAGTCTTCTAATATCTGAAGAGTAGCCTTCTGGAACTTTAACTTCACTGAGGAACTTACACAATGTTTTCTTCTCCTTTCTAGATAGAGTGTAAACAGCAGGTGGCAGATATGTTCGTCTTCCTTTCGTCACGGGTCCCAATTCAGTTCTCATTCCCATGTTTACCATGTCCTTCCTTATGTTAAGGCCATCCTTAGACTTTCCTTGTATATTGAGTAACGTACCTATGACGCTGTCAAATACATTTTTTTCAATATGCATAACATCCAGGAAATGTCTTACGTACAACGACTTCCAATATGGAAGTTCAAAAAAATGGACTTCTTCTTCCACCCACCCTTGACAAGTGAATTGCAAAAGGCTTGCCAAACTGAGTGCTCACATCTTTCACCTTTTCAAAAATTTGATCACCTGACAAAAAAGGCGGGGATGTACCATGTTCGGCCTTTCCGTTGAATGCTTTTCTCCACCCACGGTAGTGATGATTAGAATTTAAGAATCTACGATGGCCGAGAAAGACATTCTTCTGACAAAGCTCCAATCGTGTCGTATCGGTTTCATCTTCACAAACGGGACACGCCTTTTGACCTTTATTGCTGTACCCGGATAGATTTCCGTATGCTGGAAAATCATTAATTGTTCCAAACAACATCGCCCTCAAGTTGAAACTTTCCTTCCTATACCCATCGTAAACCTCCACACCGTTGTCCCACAAAAACTTTAAATCTTCGATTAACGGTGCCAAGTATACGTCTATGTCATTCCCTGGTTGTTTAGGCCCAGAAATTAGCATAGATAACATCATGTACTTACGCTTCATACATAGCCACGGAGGTAGGTTATAGATCATAAGAATCACAGGCCATGTGCTATGCGAGATACTTTGAATACCATGCGGGTTCATTCCATCAGTAGACAATGACAACCGAAGGTTTCTTGCTTCTTTTCCAAATTCAGGATAATCAGTATCAACTTTCATCCATTGTGGTGAGTCTGCCGGATGTCGCAACTTTCCATCAATAATTCTTTCATCTGCATCCCAAGTCAAGTGTCTTGAATCGGTCTCACTACGATACATGCGTCTAAATCTCGGAATTATAGGAAAATACCATAAAACTTTAGCAGGAGACAACTTTTTCTTATATCGAGGGGCACCACATTTAGGACACTCATTCAACGCTGCATACTCGTTTCGAAACAAAACGCAATCGTTTGGACATGCATGTATCTTATCATAGCTCATGCCAATAGAGGACAACATCTTTTTGGCTTCATACGTTCGATTGGGAAGAACATTATCCTCTGGTAGCATATCTTTCATAAGGGCTAATAACTCTGTGAAACTTTTATCCGACCATCCACTGTCCGCCTTTAAGTTGTACAACTTTAACACCGCAGACAATCTTGTGAATTTTGAACAAACATCATACAACGGTTTCTCTGCATCGCTTACCAACCTCTCAAACATTTTTGGGACAATCCTCAAGATCTTCTTCAAGCGCTTCTGCAATCTCCCCGACTCGATCGCAATCGTATGTGTCTGTGCAATCGTCGTTTGAAGCATACTTCCTATTACACCTCGACTCAGCATTCCCGTTACTTTTCTCACCATGCATTGTCCAACATGTATAACTTCTATCAATTCTAAACCGTAGTAAATGGGATCCCAACTGTTTCCCGTCAACCTTACCCCCATAACAGCAACCCAAGCAAGGACACGGCATTCGAAGCGGGTCTTCGGAGTGCGCAACCGCAAACTCAACGAATTCCCATACCCCTTTCTCGTACTGTTTTGACAATCGGTTTGAATTCATCCATGTCTTATCCATGTCTTAATTAAGCTAAACAAATGCTTCTTGGTTCCTCTATCAGGTACTAAGGAATTCTGTCAAGATAATAAATAGCTATCATCATAATAGAATACCTAATCAGAATACCTAATCAGAATACCTGATTTCTTAAAGAAGACATTACCTTATTTCAAGGTAATATAAGTCCACAAACCAAAAAATTGGTTGAGAGACACTAAATTGATATTAAATAGAACCATAAACAATAAACTATAAGCAGAAAATAACAAACTATAAGCAAGAAGAAAGGGATAGTAACCTGAGTTAGACTTGATGTGGGAGATGGTAGGTTTGAATCGGCGTTGTACAAGTAGAAACCAGAGACTTCAAAGTAACTGTAAAATTAAACACACACACACGATGCAGTTAAATACAAATATCATAAAAGTGAAGGAAGTATATGCAAACTGTAGCATATTCAACTATTTGTTCAATAAACTTGATTCCTGTACAATTATTTTAAAATGGTAAATAAAATGAAAACAAAATTATAATTTTATAGTTTAAAGTGAAAGAAAAATATGAATATAGAATATAGTCTCAAACAAATTAGACCATTAATTTCTATATGTGCAGCATAACACTTCTTTCTTTTCCGGTTGGTTTCCCACAGAGAATAACACTAACACAATATCAAAAAAACCCCAATATAGAACTCAATTATTTAAAATGATATGAAATCAATTATGAATTAGCTAATAACTACAAACACCCGAATTTACAAAACTGAAATGCTCAAATATGTTTTGGCTAGATGCTTTATCTTTATCTTTTGTTATAGAAATAGCTTATAGATAGGCACTTATATGATATGCACTAATGTAATATAGTACTTAATTAAACTGTTTATCTAAATAGTGCCTAAGTTATGTTTAAGAGTCACTTCTAACATCAATGATATTAATTTCTTTTTACTTGAATATTGAATATTTCTCATTAACAATGAAAAGATGTGAACAATATTTATATACATGTTAGTTGGAAAAATCTAAATAAGAATGTTATTCTATCGTTAATTTCAAAGGATACTATTAAATCTTAATAATCAATAAGATAGCACTCAAAATATCTTCACTAATTTGTCGGTGGCGTGTTGTATTTACACACAACATAACCTACAATCATTCAAATTATCTTCACTCAAAAACCTATAATAATTTGTAAGTTGTTGTGACTAAACCTCTCTATCATTCAAAGGATACTATTAAATCTTAATAATCAATAAGATAGCACTCAAAATATCTTCACTAATTTGTCGGCATGATATCTCAACTTCACCACTCAATCGACACTGGTAAAAATAACTATAATGTTTCTGGTATACCTCTTAACTATTTTTCAGCATGAACACTAAAATTCAAAAACCTAGGCAAATTTCAGCGTGAACACTAAAATTTCAAAAACCTTGAGCATGAACACTCCAAAAACCTAATCAAATTCAAAAAAACTACCGACACTACTCAAAGCATCAATCGAGCAATCAAAGCTACCAACACATACACTCACAAACTCACACTCATCCTCACCATCACTCAAGCACAGAAACAGGTTCAACAAGCACACACGGCGGATTCATACGGAGCAAATATGGATACTCAACAAAAGAATCTCAGAAGAAGGAGAAACCAAGTTGAGAAACATACCTGTGATAATTTACTGGTAATTTAATTTGTAATAACCCTAGGCAGCGACGACGACGGCGACGGCGACGAATCAGGGACACCGGAGCAGTGAACAGAGACGAAGAAAAGCGCTTTTAGAAAAGCGCTCTCGTACCTCCCCCCCCCCCCTTTACCAGCGCTTTTAGAAAAGCGCTCTCGTACCCCCCCTTTACCAGCGCTTTTAGAAAAGCGCTCTTGTACCCCCCCCCCCCTTTACCAGCGCTTTTAACAAAGCGCTCTCGTACCCCCCCCCCCCTTTACCAGAGCTTTTAACAAAGCGCTCTCGTATCCCCCCCTTTAGCAGCGCTTTCAAAAAGCGCTCTCGTACCCCCCCCCCCTTTACCAGCGTTTTTTTCACCTGTTTTATAGTTTTGTTTTTAGCGCAACCCTATAGCAGCGCTTTTCATAAAAGCGCTTTCGTAGATGCGCTGCTAAAAGACAAATTTGGCGTAGTGATAATCAGAGTCGACATATCCTTTGATTACTGCTTTACTATCTTCACCTAAAGCTCCACCATAAATTAGGACTCTATTCAGAGACCCATTTATGTACCTTAAAATCCACTTCAATATTTGTCAGTGAGCCTTTCCAGGATTCGCCATGTACCTGCTTACAAGACTTACTGCGTATGCTATGTCGGGTCTAGTACAGACCATAGCATACATCAAAGAACCGACTATATTAGCATATGGGATGCTATTCATATAGGCTCTTTCGACATCAGTACTAGGACACTGATCAATACTCAGCTTGAATTGAGGGTTTGTTGGAGTCACAACTGGCTTCGAATTCGACATACTAAACTTTTCAAGAATCTTCCGTAGATATGCCTCTTGAGATAGGCATAACTTAGACTTCTTTCTATCTCTTCGAATATCAATTCCAAGAATCCTGGAAGCAGCTCCCAGATCCTTCATATCGAACTCCTTATTGAGTTCAACCTTCACCCTCATCACATCTTCGACACTGTTGCTTGCTATGAGAATATCATCAACATAAAGCAACAAAATAACAAATGAATTACCAGGTCGAAATCTGAAGTAAACACAGTGGTCGAACTGACTTCTAATGAAACTTATGTGTGTCATGAACTTATCGAATCTCCTATTCCACTGTCGAGGAGATTGTTTCAGCCCATATAGAGATCTTTTTAGCTTGCACACATAATCTTCCTTTCCCTTTTCGACATACCCTTCAGGTTGCCTCATTAGGATCGTTTCATCTAAATCACCATACAAGAACGCAATCTTCACATCCATCTGTTCCAGTTCAAAGTCGAACTGTGCCACCATGGCAAGCAACATTCGAATGGACCTGATCGCGACTTTGCGTGTCTATAAATCGGATAACTGCAAGTGCACAGTCGTGTCGTGTAGTTTTAAAAGATATCGAATCCACAGGGACTATGAATCGATCTACTGTTATCTAAGGTTACTATGTAAAGCTAGGAGTACTAAAATTTCGATTGTTCCTAAGGGAAAGTGATTGTGAGAAAATAAAGAATAATAATAAAAGACAGGTATCAGTATGTATTTCGTTTAACTAAAGGTAATCCGAAGGTCCATTGGCTTTTGCATAATTAAATTAAAAATCTTTACTAATTCCAATTGATTAAAAATCCTCGTCTCAAACTTTCGCTCTGTTGATTTAGACTACTATCCTAATCCTAATGTACGCTTTCGCCATCCCATTAGATTTTAGAAGAGCTTTTCGGAAGCAATGTAATTAATAAAATGCCTATTTTACGAGGTTGTTATCTATTTAAATCTCCTAATCTCAAACTTTCGCTCTGTTGACTCGGAGCAAGCTAATAACCCTAACGTACGCTTTCGCCATCCCGCTCGAGTGTAAAAACAATTTTTGAAAATAAATAAGTTCCAATTAGTTTTAATACGCTTTCGCCATCCTTAAAACTAATGTCTTATGTCTACTATCTGGTTAAAGACCTCAAACTTTCGCTCTATTGATTTTAACCTTTGACCGTCCTAACCCCTCAAACTTTCGCTCTATTGGTTTTAAGACTTACTAATTAAACTAGACATATAAACCAAAAATAAGTGATAATTAATAAAACATAATTTAAGCCAATTTATTTCGGATCCCTACGGTTAACTTACTTTACATACCGACACCTTTAGTAATTTAGCTAGACATATTAATACGATTAAACATGCATAAATCGGTTCGGTACATAATAATAGGCATATTAAATGGCATATAATATATCATGCAATAATAATATAAATAAAGGCGGTAAATAAAAACCTGAATTAAATAAATCTGAATTGAATTGAATCTTGAAGTACTCGAACTTCCACCACAGGTTGGCTGGATCGTTCTTCGGAATTTAAATGGCAGAAAATAAAAACAATGAAATAAAACAATAAATCTAACGTAAGGCTAGATCTACGAAAAGTTCACAACAATTTCCAGTGTAGAAATCGTTGTGAGAAAATAAACGGTTGAATGAAAGCAGAATAAGGAAAAGCAGTTCGCGGTACAATTTCGGCAGCACTTCGTTGGCAGGAAATCGGACTCTTTGGACTGAAGTGACTGCTTCTATTTATAGGGGAAGCTTTGCAGTTGCTTTGCGTGAAAAGAGGAGATTCTGCAGACTTTGGACGTGGAGACGTGCGTCTCCTATTCTTCAGGAAGACTTGAGACGTGCGTCTCAAGTGGAGAGAATTTAGGGAGGTGGAGACGTGCGTCTCCCTTTTGCTGAGGTGGCAGAGACGTGCGTCTCTGCTTACTTGTGTGGCTTGGGCTGCTTTCCTTCGTGGGCTGGATTGCTTCATTGGGTCTTCGGGTCTCTTTCAGCACACTTGGCCCTTAATTGCACTCCCTTTTTACTTCAGCACCCAATTTACGTCTTTTAGGCATAGAAAAGGGTCGTTTTGGCTCCATTTCTTCTCTTTTTCATAATTCGGCATAATAAGAGTGTAAAACCTGAAACAAAGCAAATACATGCGTAATATCATAATAAATTAACATAATAAACGGAAAATGCTATAAATATCTATGGATTTTAAGCTAAATATACGATATAAAATCGCGTTATCAAATTCCCCCAGACTTGAACCTTTGCTTGTCCTCAAGCAAAATAAGAAGATAAAGATAAATGAAACACACTTCCACCACGTCGTTCAGTCATACTCAGCTACATAGTGTTCTTATTTGAAAATAATGATAATGATCCTAGCAATAGACTTATAGTAACAACACTAAACAACTCCCAGTATGCATACCAATCCGAATCATGCCATTATAGCTCGACCTTTTTGACTCGTCATCATGTTTCACCCTTTTCATTCGCGCGCAATCACATTAAGCCCATTATCTTGACACGCACATAGCAGAGTAGTCGGTTAGTGACTATGATCCTTCTCATGGAGTTCTGGCACAATAAATGGTATACTCCTTAGCACTCACTTGTAGATTGTGGGGAATCGGACAATAGTCCTTCCTACCAAGTTCAGTACCAGATGACTTCTGAACCAATCGACAGTGAGTTTTTTAAATTCTTTGTATTTGAGATTTGCGACCGTTAGGTTAAATGATCTTGTGAGGATCACCTTACTTAGTAGGCACATTTCTTCTTATGGTTAAGCACATAATTTTTATTATGAGGATCATACACTTATATTCATCGACTCTCTGCGTAGTTTGTATCTAAGACGGTGCCGACTGCTAGAATAAACTACTAAGGGTTATTTCAAAACTTAAAGTCGATGGTTTTGGTATAACGGGTATTCAAATCGGTTACGCATACTCGGGGGTTTTAGAGTGTTGGGATAATAAGGATATTGACTAAATTCAGTTTCAATGCGTTGAGTGTTTGAGTAGCTTCGTATTTCTTAAACGTGTGGGGTTTGCGTTTATCGTTTAGGAGCAAAATTTTTGTTATGGCTCAAGAAAATGGAAGAAATTGAAATAACTACGGAATTATACATATAAGACTTAAATTCCATAAATATTCTTTATTGAATTAGAAAAACATTACAAGGAAGGGAAATAACTGAAGGGAAAAAATAAAACTAACGGAAATAGAAATAATACGACTCCCCCAGACTTAGATGATGCAATGTCCTCAGTGCATAAGAACTACTCCTCATTGTTGCGGTTTCGAGAACTGCTCGCGCCTCTTGTGCGAACACGGCGACGTCTATCAGGAGAGTCATTCACACGAATGTCAAGATCATGCAAATATGTAGCAATTTCAGCGTATTGACTTTCGTTCCTAATAGCATAGTCACGGTGCTCCTGTTGCATCTCTCGGATGAGCCTAATTGTTTCAGTTTGGTTTGTCTGCATAGCTTGAACGAGTTGATCTTGGCGTTGAATAGCAGCATACATGGCTTCAAGAGTGATAGGCGGAGGGTTGTTTGGAGGAGGTTGGTTGACATCAGCTTGCCCTTGGTTGAGTTCTTCTTCATTTGCATCCATAGGTTCATTAGGATGTTCTTGTTGGTCATCTTGAGGGTTGTCTTCAATAAGCCTCCAACGTTGAACATAACGGATGTTGATTCTTTCAGGGCATGGAAGGATGACATAAGGAATAGGAACTTTGTTGACGACCAAAGTGTATCGGCCATCATGGCGGGGTGAAACCAAGTGGGAGTCACGGCAGTAGGTGAGATCTAGTGACTGAGCGGGCTTCATGAGATGTGAGAGTGAGAGGAGCTCGTCACCAAGACCTAAAGCACAGGCCAAGGTAGTAATAATGCCTCCAAGCAAGAATGGATTTGTAGCGGGGGCGTTAACTAAACCTTGGATGTGTTGGAACATAAACGGTGCGGCATTGAAACGGATATTGTTAAGCGCACAGTAAAGGAAAAATAATTCATTTTGGTTTACCTTGTGGTTGTTGGATCTCGCAAAAATAGTATGTCCCAAAACACGTTGAAAATAACGTATAGCGGGGTTTTGGATGTGAGAAGCATGGAGAGCTCTCCAACCGGTAGGATTTTCTCCAGTTAGATGGAACCAAAATTCAAAAGCGAGATCCTCCCAGGATCGACCATTGAGTTCTTGAAAGATTGAGCGGTGAGCAATTGGTGCATGATTAAAATGCAAATATGAAGCGACGACATCTTGATCTAGAGCATATTCACGGTTGAACATCCGGAATTGGATGCTACCGGTTGAGAGTGGTTGATTAGAGGGAGTGTCGTAGTTGAAAGAACTCAAAAATTCTAAGACGAGTGGCTCATAAGTAGGTACGGGTTCGGTACAAAGATGGTGGAGGCTAGATTTGGTGAGCAAACGGGTAACACCGTCAATGAGACCCAAAGTTTCTAGACACTCGGTGTTCACAAATTTTGTGGGAACAACCGAACGTTCGTAGAAGGCAACATATTTTGTTCGTTGAGCATCATTGTCGTCATCTCGGAAGATAATGTTTGAAAGGTCGGGAGGTGGTCTCTCGGGACGCTCACTACGGATTAATGAACGTGGAGGCATGGTGAGTATGGAAATGAAAAATAGAAATGTAGTGTAGAAAAATAGAGAGTGGTATGATAGTTGTGAAGAAGAAGAGTGGTGGTGGTGTGGTTTTATAGTGAGGTTTGAAAATGGGGTGGTTAATGGAGAATTAAAATGGATTAATGGTGGTGTTTGAAGTTTGAATAGAATAGAAAAGTGGAAATGAATGGAGTTTAAGAGGTGAATGATGGAGGATGAATGAGGTTAATGGAGTTTAAATGGAATAAATAGGGGAAGAATGAAGAAGATTGAAAGAGGAATTTTGAAATTCAAATTCAAAATTCAAGAGGGAAAGAGAGTGGTCTGCGTGGTCAAACAGACTGCTGGCCTTGGGAGACGTGCGTCTCAGGCAGCCAGTCTGCTGGGGCAGAGCATGGAGACGTGCGTCTCCTGTCCCTTGTTTCGTGTCAGCTGGTCCCACACAGATGGAGATGTGCGTCTCCTGTTGTAGGCAGGTGGGTCACGCTTGCAAGTGACCAGACAGTGCTGACAGATACCATTAATAATGTCCATCAGTTCATAACAGTGTCGGATTTTAATACTATTAACAGCAAAAAATTATAGGGAAGTATATATATAGCAGTCAATAGCAGTGTAACATAACACAGTAGCAGTAATCAAAAGAATTTTGCATTTAATATTAAACCAGTACTGAGTGTTAACAGAAACAGAAAGTAAAAGTGCAGAAAAATGAAAATCTAAACTAGGAATAGAAATTACTAAAACTAGAAATAAAATCTAATAGTCTAATACGGTAACATCTAGCCATGTCTATTGTTGTTCTCATTAGACTGAATGTGTTTGAAAACTTCGTCGAACTGAGCATTTACTGTGTCGATAAAATCGAAGAAATGCATTTGCAAAGTGTGTAGCTCGTTGCGCACATGTTGTACATCTTGTTGTAGCGCAGTGATGGCTTGCTCGTGCGTATTCAGATTAGGCATTCTTTGATTCACCGATGCGGTAGATGTAGCGGGTTGTTGTTGCTCGAGCTCGACATCAGTCATATCAACAGTGTGATCATCAACGGAATCTTCAGAACGAGTTTCAGGCTCATACTCAGATATAGGTTCATCAATAGGAAGAGGTTCGTAATCAGGAATGGGTTCATCAACAGGAAGAGGTTCATAGTAACCAGGAGGTGTTTCAGGTTCAGATTCAGATGCAGGCATTTCCTCGTCAAAATGTTCATAAGCTTGAGGAGTTTCAGGTGATGGCTCTCTCTCAGGAATCTGACCATAGTAAAGCCAGTTGGCAGGGTTGTGCACACTCGTCCTAGGATTCGGTAAGGTGAACTGATACCAAACTTTGTTATCAATGAGCAATTCAAACCGATCAGGTCCAAGGTTACCGATGATACCTCGATTAAAACAGAAATTGATGTCCATAGAGGTATGGGTACCATAATGTGTCAATCTAAGCAAAGGCACTCTCATTCCTATGGCATTAGCAATCATAGTGACAAATCCGCCGATCCTAATGGGTGAAGCTTCGTCTTGCGTGATGCGCTCGAAGTTTGTAAGCATGAATGCGATGGCGTTGACCGGGCGGTTCTGAGATGTACAAAACATGATGAACAACTCTTCTCTAGTAACTTCAGTGACATTATCAGGCTTTCCAAAAATATAGTGAGCAAGGATCTTGTGAAAGTAGCGGAAAGCAGGATTGTGGATATTCTCAGATTGAAACTCATTCTCTTCAGGGTTGTCGTTTCCAGTGATCTTGCCCCAGTATTTTTCCAACTCCCAGTATGGAAGATTTTCTTCAGCTACTTGGGCGTACGCATCAGGTCCATGAGGTAGTTCTAACATTTCAGCAAAATCTCGGATGCAGAAATTAAACTCCATACCAAAGAGTCTAAAGAGAATAACTCCTTTTTTCAGTCCTTGTCCACAGTTTGGAAGATAGGTCAGGGAGCTCAAGAATTCCAGAGTGAGCTTCCGGTAAGTGCTAAACTTGCGGAACAAGTGAGAACCAGTCCAACCAATTTGGTTAAGCAGGTGTAGGATGCTTTCTTCGATACCAAGTTTCACCATAGTTGGTTGGTGAGGATAGCAAGTCAAATCCATGTGTCTTCCAGCCAGCTTGTTAAATCTTGCTTCTTGTCCTCTACCACGTAACACAACTTCCATGTTATCAACTTCTTGCATCGTAGTTAGTAGTTAAATGAAAAACCTAGAAGTTGAAAATATTAAGATTAAGTTAGAACTAGGCTAGTGTTCATTTTTAAAAATAAAATTAAATAAAACAAGTTATAGTAATAATTATAATTATAAAAAGGAAGTATTTTCTCGAGTTAAGATAGCAGCTATAATTATAATAATTATTATAAGATGTATGAAAAAAAAAAGAAAATTAAAATCTAGAATAATTAAAAATAGAATAGTTAAATGAAAATTAAAGGTTAAAATTTTAAAAATAAAATAAAATGAAAATAAAAAGAATAAATAAATGTGGGTTGTCTCCCACCAAGCGCTTTGTTTAATGTCGTAAGCTCGACGATTTTAAAATAGAAAACTATTTTATCGAAAGAGCGGGCAGTTCGTCAAGTTTAAAAACTTCGATGTTTTCATCGTATTCGAGATGATGGTAATACTTAAGACGTTGCCCATTTACGACAAAAGGTTTGACGGTTTCTCCTTTGATTTCTATCGCTCCACTTGGAAATATGTTAGTTATTTCGAAAGGGCCAGACCATCTAGATCGTAACTTACCAGGAAATAATTTTAGTCTAGAATTAAATAAGAGTACTTTATCGCCTATGCTAAAATTTTTCCTAGATATACGCTTGTCGTGCCATTTTTTCGTTCGCTCTTTATAGATTTTGGCGTTTTCGTAAGCGTCTTGTCTAAGTTCTTCTAATTCGTTTATGTCCAGAAGTCGTTTCTCACCAGCGGCAGTGTAGTTTAGGTTTAAGTTCTTAATGGCCCAATAGGCTTTATGTTCTAACTCTACTGGCAGGTGGCATGATTTTCCATAAACGAGTTTGAATGGGGTAGTCCCTATTGGAGTTTTGAAAGCTGTTCTATAAGCCCATAAAGCTTCATTTAGCTTGGTTGACCAATCTTTCCTAGATATAGCAACAGTTTTCTCCAATATTTGTTTTATTTCGCGGTTAGATACTTCTACTTGTCCGCTTGTTTGTGGATGGTATGGTGTGGCTATTCGATGATTCACTCCATATTTTCGAAGGAGTTTCTCAAGTATCCTTGAAATGAAATGTGAACCTCCATCGCTAATCACCAATCTTGGCACACCAAACCTAGGAAAGATGACGTTTTTGAAAAGTTTGATAACTACTCGAGTATCGTTTGTAGGAGAAGCAATAGCTTCTATCCATTTTGAAACGTAATCGACGGCTACGAGTATATATTGATTTCCAAACGACGACGGAAACGGTCCCATGAAGTCTATTCCCCAGACGTCAAATATTTCTACTTCAAGAATGCCTTTTTGAGGCATTTCATCGCGTCTTGAAATGTTTCCAGTTCGTTGGCATCTATCACAGCTTAGTACAGCAAAATAAACGTCTTTCCACAGGTAGGGCCAGAAGAGTCCAGATTGAAGGATTTTGGCGCAGGTTCTAGATGTGCTATGGTGTCCTCCACACGGTGCAGAATGGCAGTGTGTTATTATGCTTCTTATCTCTTCCTCGGGTACACAACGTCTAAAGATTCCATCGGGGCCTCTTTTGAACAGGAGTGGGTCGTCCCAATAGTAATGTTTTAGGTCATGGAAGAATTTCTTCTTCTGTTGGTAACTTAGATCAGGAGGAAGCACACCAGCAGCTAGGTAGTTTACGAAATCTGCATACCAAGGTGCGTCAGATCGGGCTAAAGCTATTTCAGCTAATTTCTCGGTTTCAGAGTTTGGACGGTATGGTTCGAATTCATTTGCTTCTAATTGGGCGATGAGTCTTTCATAAGGGAAATCATCGTCAATTGGTACTTGTTCGGGTTTCAGATTTTCCAATCGAGAGAGGTGATCTGCTACGACATTTTCAGTGCCTTTCTTATCTTTAATTTCCAGGTCGAACTCTTGTAGTAACAAGATCCATCTCAAAAGTCTTGGTTTAGCGTCCTTTTTGGTTAGGAGGTACCTAATGGCGGCGTGGTCAGTGTATATGATTATTTTGGCTCCTACCAGGTAAGAACGGAATTTGTCTAATGCGAATACGACAGCTAATAATTCTTTTTCTGTCGTGGCATAATTCATCTGAGCTTCGTCTAGGGTTCTACTCGCATAATATATGACATGTAGTTTCTTATCCTTTCTTTGTCCTAGAACGGCTCCTACAGCATAATCACTTGCGTCACACATTATTTCGAAAGGCTCATTCCAGTCGGGAGGTTGCATAATTGGCGCAGAGATTAATGCTCGTTTAAGCGTTTGAAATGCTTCAGTGCATTTATCGGTGAAAATAAATTCGGCGTCTTTCATGAGTAGTTCAGTTAAGGGTTTGGTTATTTTAGAGAAATCTTTAATGAAGCGTCGGTAAAAACCAGCATGTCCCAGAAAACTTCTTATTTCTCTAACGGTTTTGGGAGGTTGAAGGTTTTCGATAATTTCGATTTTTGCTTTATCAACTTCGATTCCTCTATCGGATACAATGTGTCCAAGTACAATTCCTTGTCGAACCATGAAATGGCATTTTTCCCAATTAAGGACTAGGTTTACGCTTACGCATCGTTTAAGCACCATTTCAAGGTTTTCTAAACATGTTTCAAAACTTCCTCCACAGACAGAGAAGTCGTCCATAAAGACCTCCATTATTCCATCTAGGAAGTTGGCAAATATTGCCATCATGCATCTTTGTAAGGTCGCGGGTGCATTGCAGAGTCAAAAAGGCATTCGTCTATAAGCGAATGTACCATAAGGACAGGTGAATGTGGTCTTCTCTTGGTCGTCAGGGTGGATAGGAATTTGGAAAAATCCGGAGTATCCATCCAGATAACAAAAATGTGAGTGTTTAGCTAGGCGTTCGAGCATTTGATCTATGAAAGGTAGAGGGAAATGGTCTTTTCGGGTAGCTTTATTTAGCTTCCTATAGTCAATGCACATTCTCCATCCAGTTTGGGTACATTGTGCTACAGATTCTCCTTTTGCATTAGTGATTACAGTGACTCCTCCTTTCTTTGGTACGACGTGAACAGGGCTAACCCATTTACTATCGGATATAGGATATATTATTCCAGCTTCTAGCAGTTTTTGGATTTCCTTTTTAACCACATCGCTCATAATAGGATTTATTCGCCTTTGATGTTCCCTAAAGGTTTTACTATCGTCTTCGAGCATAATGTGGTGCATACACAGAGAAGGGCTTATACCTTTCAGATCTGATATGTTGTATCCTAAAGCGGTAGGGTATTTTCTTAGGACATTAAGTAATTTTTCAGTCTCGGTTCGTCCTAAGTTGGCGTTCACTATAACTGGTCGGTTTAGTTCTTCGTCTAGAAATTCGTATCTAAGATCGGTAGGAAGTGTCTTCAGCTCTATAGCAGGTTTCTTAGGTCCAGGTATAGGATCAGGAGTTAAAGCTAAGCATTCACTCAGGTGGTTATCTTGATATTCCTCACGCCAGTTGTCATCTTCAAGAATCGGCGGCATAGGAATTCTTAGGATTTTGGTTTCCTTATTTGGTTCGGATTCTATTTCCTTGACACACTCGTCGATTATGTCAGCAGAACAGCATGTGTCAATTATAGAAGGTGCTTTTAGGAATTGGGAAAGGATAAATTCTATTTTCTCTTCTCCTACTTCGAAAGTAAGCTTTCCTCGCTTTACATCTATAATTGCACCAGCGGTTGCTAAAAATGGTCTTCCTAATATGATCGGGATGTTAGAATCTTCTTGGATATCCATAATGATGAAGTCAGTTGGGATGTAGAATTGACCTACTCGAACAAGGATATTCTCTAACATTCCTACAGGGTATTTAACTGAACGGTCTGCTAGTTGAAGAGACATTCTTGTTGCTTTAAGCTCACCTAGATTGAGTTTCTTACAGGTTGAAAGAGGCATCAAACTAACACTAGCTCCTAGATCGCACAAGGCTTTCTCTATGATGGTTTTTCCAATTACGCAGGGTATAGAGAAACTACCAGGGTCTTTCAGTTTTGGAGGCATGTTATTTTGGATGATAGCGCTACATTCAGCGGTAAGCGTTATAGTTTCGTTATCCTCGAGTTTCTTTTTGTTTGATAAGATTTCTTTTAAGAACTTAGCGTACGAAGGCATCTCAGTTATGGCTTCTGTGAATGGTATGGTTATGTTTAATTGCTTCAGAAGTTCTACAAATCTTTTAAATTGCGCTTCGGTTTTTGATTTAGCTAATCTCTGAGGGTAAGGAATTGGTGGCTTATAAGGTGGTGGTGGAACATAAGGTTTCTCCTTTTCGGGTTCCACTTCGTTATTGTTCTCATCAGTCTTAGCAGTTTGTTCGTCAGTTGTTTTCTTTTGGGTTTCCTTTGGCTCTTGTTGTGACATGGGTACGTTTTGAGTTCTAGGATCTATGGGTCCATCGTAATTAGTTCCACTTCGTAGTGTTATCGCGTTCGCATGTCCTTTAGGATTGGGTTGAGGTTGAGCAGGAAACGTGCCAGCGAGGGCAGCAGTAGGTGCTTGTTGTTGAGCTACTTGTGAGATTTGAGTTTCTAACATTTTGTTATGCGTAGCTAAAGCATCTACTTTGTTCGATAGTTGTTTTAGTTGCTCGCTATTGTGGATGTTTTGATTCAGGAAGTCTTTATTAGTTTGTTGTTGGGAAGCTATGAAGTTCTCCATCATGATTTCTAGGTTCGACTTCCTAGGGGTGTTTTGAGCAGCTACAGGCGCTTTTTGGTAGCCAGGTGGTACAGCAGGTGCTTGTCCAGGCGCGTACAACGCATTGTTGTTCTTATAAGAAAAGTTCGGGTGGTTTTTCCATCCAGGGTTGTACGTGTTAGAATAAGGGTTTCCTTGAGCGTAATTTACTTGATCAGATGGGACTCCAGTCAAGAGTTGGCATTCAGCAACTACATGCCCAGTCAATCCACAAATCTCGCAGTTAAGTGCTACAGCGGCAGCGGTGGCTGAAGGAGTGATGGTTAAATTCTCGATCTTTTGAGTTAAAGCGTCTACTTTAGCGTTAACGCGGTCTATACCACTTATTTCGTACATTCCTCCTTTGGTTTGGGCTTTCTCTAGAGCGGCTCGTTCTCCAACCCATTGGTAATGGTTTTGTCCCATGTTCTCTATGAGTTTGTATGCTTCATCATGGGGTTTGTCCATTAATGCTCCGCCAGCAGCGGCATCTATAGTCATTTTAGTGTTATATAAGAGACCACCATAGAAAGTATGGATGATCAGCCATGGTTCGAGTCCATGATGAGGGCATATTCTAAGCATGTCTTTGTAACGTTCCCAAGCTTCGAAGAGCGATTCGTTATCTTTCTGGGTAAATCCGTTGATTTGACCTCTGAGCATAGCAGTTTTGCTAGGCGGAAAGTATCTCGCTAAGAATACTCTCTTCAATTCGTCCCACGTAGTTATGGAATTGGAAGGCAAGGATTGTAGCCACGCTCTCGCTCTATCTCTCAAGGAGAAAGGGAAAAGGCGTAATCGAATAGCTTCGGAACTAACGTTGTTGGCTTTGATAGTGTCGGCGTATTGCACGAACACGGATAAATGGAGATTGGGGTCGTCTACAGGGCTTCCAGAGAATTGATTCTGTTGAACAGCTTGGACCAGTGAAGGTTTCAGTTCGAAATTGTTCGCCTCAATCGCAGGTGGTGCGATACTTGAATGCGGTTCAGCGCGCGAAGGAGCGGCATAGTCTCTAAGAGGACGAATAGCAGCCATCTCTAACTTCGGGGTGATTTGATTGATTTGATCAGTAAAAATCAATTCCTGATTAATCGGAATTTCTGCTACTTCGGGAAGATTGCGAGCTCGTCGTTTGACGTTAATGAAACGTTCGATCTCGTTAATTCGTTGTATTAAATCTCCTCCTTGTGAACGAGTATTTGGCATACAATCGTTCAAAAAGAAAGGGAAGAATTGTCCTAGTCTCTACGGTGTAACAGTGAGTTACGATATCGACTTAAATAGTCCCCGGCAACGGCGCCAAAAACTTGATCGCGACTTTGCGTGTCTATAAATCTGATAACTGCAAGTGCACAGTCGTGTCGTGTAGTTTTAAAAGATATCGAATCCACAGGGACTATGAATCGATCTACCGTTATCTAAGGTTACTATGTAAAGCTAGGAGTACTAAAATTTCGATTGTTCCTAAGGGAAAGTGATTGTGAGAAAATAAAGAATAATAATAAAAGACAGGTATCAGTATGTATTTCGTTTAACTAAAGGTAATCCGAAGGTCCATTGGCTTTTGCATAATTAAATTAAAAATCTTTACTAATTCCAATTGATTAAAAATCCTCGTCTCAAACTTTCGCTCTGTTGATTTAGACTACTATCCTAATCCTAATGTACGCTTTCGCCATCCCATTAGATTTTAGAAGAGCTTTTTGGAAGCAATGTAATTAATAAAATGCCTATTTTACGAGGTTGTTATCTATTTAAATCTCCTAATCTCAAACTTTCGCTCTGTTGACTCGGAGCAAGCTAATAACCCTAACGTACGCTTTCGCCATCCCGCTCGAGTGTAAAAACAATTTTTGAAAATAAATAAGTTCCAATTAGTTTTAATACGCTTTCGCCATCCTTAAAACTAATGTCTTATGTCTACTATCTGGTTAAAGACCTTAAACTTTCGCTCTATTGATTTTAACCTTTGACCGTCCTAACCCCTCAAACTTTCGCTCTATTGGTTTTAAGACTTACTAATTAAACTAGACATATAAACCAAAAATAAGTGATAATTAATAAAACATAATTTAAGCCAATTTATTTCGGATCCCTATGGTTAACTTACTTTACATACCGACACCTTTAGTAATTTAGCCAGACATATTAATACGATTAAACATGCATAAATCGGTTCGGTTCATAATAATAGGCATATTAAATGGCATATAATATATCATGCAATAATAATATAAATAAAGGCGGTGAATAAAAACCTGAATTAAATAAATCTGAATTGAATTGAATCTTGAAGTACTCGAACTTCCACCACAGGTTGGCTGGATCGTTCTTCGGAATTTAAATGGCAGAAAATAAAAACAATGAAATAAAACAATAAATCTAACGTAAGGCTAGATCTACGAAAAGTTCACAACAATTTCCAATGTAGAAATCGTTGTGAGAAAATAAACGGTTGAATGAAACAGAATAAGGAAAAGCAGTTCGCGGTACAATTTCGGCAGCACTTCGTTGGCAGGAAATCGGACTCTTTGGACTGAAGTGACTGCTTCTATTTATAGGGGAAGCTTTGCAGTTGCTTTGCGTGAAAAGAGGAGATTCTGCAGACTTTGGACGTGGAGACGTGCGTCTCCTATTCTTCAGGAAGACTTGAGACGTGCGTCTCAAGTGGAGAGAATTTAGGGAGGTGGAGACGTGCGTCTCCCTTTTGCTGAGGTGGCAGAGACGTGCGTCTCTGCTTACTTGTGTGGCTTGGGCTGCTTTCCTTCGTGGGCTGGATTGCTTCATTGGGTCTTCGGGTCTCTTTCAGCACACTTGGCCCTTAATTGCACTCCCTTTTTTACTTCAGCACCCAATTTACGTCTTTTAGGCATAGAAAAGGGTCGTTTTGGCTCCATTTCTTCTCTTTTTCACAATTCAGCATAATAAGAGTGTAAAACCTGAAACAAAGCAAATACATGCGTAATATCATAATAAATTAACATAATAAACGGAAAATGCTATAAATATCTATGGATTTTAAGCTAAATATACGATATAAAATCGCGTTATCAGGACCTATGCTTCACAACAGGAGAGAACACATCATTGAAGTCAACACCTTCTTTCTGAGTGAAACCCCTTGCAACTAACCTTGCCTTGTATCTTTTCGACGTCACTCCTTCGATTCCTTCCTTAACTTTGAAAATCCATTTACAGCTGACTAACCTTGCCCCAACAGGTTTCTTGATCAGTTCCCAAGTATCATTATCATGAAGAGATTTCATCTCATCATCCATGGCCTTCAGCCATTCAGTATTATTTCGACTCCTCATAACTTCCTTGTAGTCTCTAGGTTCTTCGTCTAGAACCTCAGTTGCAGAGATTACGGCATAAGCTATAAGATCTGCATACCCAAGTCTCTGAGGTTCCTTGATGACTCTTCTCGACCTATCTCTCGACAATAGGTAGTCATCGCCAGTTTCCTCAGCTTCCTCAGCATCTTCTGCTTCTTCTTCGACTTCATCAGGGATATGCAATTCAGCATCAACATGCTCCACCTCAACAGGAATCTCTACCTGTTCCAGCTCTTCGTCAGATGTTTCTGTACTTCGACCAACATCATCATTTTTCTTAAAAGCCATTTCAGCTTCATTGAAAACTACATCTCGACTGGTGATACACCTCCTGTGACCTGGCTCTAGGCACCATAGCCTATAAGCTTTGACTCCTTCAGGGTATCCCATGAACATGCATTTCAGAGCTCTAGGTTCGACCTTGTCTTGCCTAATGTGAGCATAGGCTACGCAGCCAAATACTCTCAATTTGTCGAGATCTAGTGGATGTCCCGACCAAACTTCTTCAGGTGTCTTCATATCTAACGCTGTCGAAGGACATCTGTTTATCAGATATGTTGCTGTCGAAACAGCCTCAGCCCAGAACACCTTCTTTAACCCTGCACTAGTCAACATACATCTGACTCTCTCCAAAATAGTTTAATTAAACCTTTCAGCCAAACCATTTTGTTGTGGAGTACCTGCAGTAGTTCTGTGTCTTGCAATACCAGAGGCAACACAAAAACTGTCGAATGCCTCATTGCAAAATTCAAGGCCATTGTCGGTTCTCAACCTCTTGACCTTTCTGCCAGTCTGATTTTCAACCAGAGTCTTCCAACTTTTGAAATTCTCAAAAGTTTCATCCTTAGTCTTCTGGATGAATACCCATAATTTCCTGGAATAATCATATACTATGGATAGGAAATACCTTGCCCCAGAATGTGATGCACACCTTGCAGGCTCCCAAAGATCAGCATGGATGTAGTCAAGGGATCCATGTGTTCTTTGTTTGCCTTTGTTGAACTTCACTCTGCAAGATTTTCCCAAAACACAGGGTTCACAAAACTTCAGCTTTTCGAATTTGTCTCCACCAAGCAGATTTTGTTTCCCTAATTCGATCAGACCCCTTTCACTGACATGGCCCAATCTCATGTGCCAGATTTCTGCCTTCGACAACGGTTTCGTGGATGCAACATTTGTCGAACCACTTACAACTTCAGCCTCAAGGGTATACAAGCCTTGTTTCTTCACGCCTCTCAAGACTTCCTTCGAACCCTTCATGACTCTTAGGATACTTTTCTCTCCTTGGAAACTGTCGCGGGCGAAAAATCGTTTTGTTCCTCTTTTTTGTGGGATGAGACACCTGATGCCTTCTTTGGGCTCGAGTGCTCATAAAAAATGATTTTTCTTTGTTTCGACCAAACTTTTTATTATTTTCAAAGGAGGAAAAGGAAAAAAGCTGCAATAACCTAAAAAGTGGGGGAGAGATCTTGGGTAAGAGGGTTGGTTATACGAAGGGAAGGTATTAGCACCCAACGTATCTATAGTACTCTATAGGATTCTTTATTGTTTTTTCATTCCATGTTACGGTGGAGGTTCTGTTGTGAAATAGGTGGGACCTAAGGTGTTTGTTTGATTATGCTCGCAAAGATCATCGCGATCCTCTGCATACATATCCCTTAGAGGGAATCAGAGCATCTGTAGCTCGGGGTCTACGGGTGCTAAGGTTTGAATGGTTTGAGAGAGAAGTTTTGCTCGCCAAGGATACGACCTTGTGCCTACGTATTCTCAAAGGGATGTTGAGAAAGTCAGAGCAATCGTAGTTCCCACTTATGCTAGTGGAAGCAAAGGATAAGAGACAAATGTCATCTCAATGTTCGATGTATCTAATCTATATCATCACATACATCTGTTTGATTTTTGTTTGAAAATCTTTTCATTATAAGCCCGGGGCCATGCCACTTAGGGTGCTTAGAATGAGAAAGATGTTTTTGTTTGTTTAACCAGCCTTGTGGCAAAAACTTTCAATGAAGTCAGCCTTGTGACAAAAAGTTTTGATTAATCAGCCAGCCTCGTGGCAAAAGTTTCAATGAAGTCAGCCTTGTGACAAAAACTTTGATTAATCAGCCAGTACGGTGGCAAAACGGTTTGATTGATTAGCCAGCCTTGTGGCAAGAAAGTTTGATTGATTAGCCAGCCTTGTGGCAAAAAAGTTTGATTGATTGATTGTTTGTGATGATATATAAGAGATACTCCTATCATAGAGATGAAAAATGTCTAATCTCCTAGGGTGTTTTGATTTGGATATTGGGGATGCTTATAAGAAGCCCGTGGGTCCTTGTACGAAGCCCAAGAGGAGGCTATCCGAGGGTCCTTGCATTGTAAGCCCAAGAGGAGGCTATGGGAGGGACAATCCAGGGTCCTTGCATTGTAAGCCCAAGAGGAGGCTATGGGAGGGTCACTCGTTTGTACAAAGCCCAAGGGGAGGCATGGTATAGTTGGTTTGAGCTCTTAGAGCGATTTCACCGGGAAACCATACTCTATGTCCTAACCTAAACTAGGGAGATTCTTTGCACGAAGCCCAATAGGAGGCTATGGGGAACCTAGTGTTGTACTAAGTTGAACAAGCACACATATCACACATATGAACAAACATGAACAAGTATGAACAAACATGAACAGGTATGAACAATTATATATATGACAAAGTGTGTGTATATAATGAAGTTTATGAAGGAAATATACCTGTAAGCATGATCCATTTGTATACACGGGGGCTCGGGACTTATACTCGAGGAGAGGTCCACTTGAATTTATTCAAAGCTATGTAAACAGGTATTCACAAAAGGGCTTGGGACTTATACCTACATGGAGGCCCATGGTATTTTTGGGAAGATTTAAAGAAACCTTCATTTTTGTTTTTTTGTATTTTTTTGGAGTTTTAATTGATCGAGATATGTACAAAGGTGTGTGTACAATGAAATACCTAATTTCATGTACAGGAATGTGTATGTACAAAAGGGGCTTGGGACTTATACCTACATGGAGGCCCATGGTATATTTGAAAAGTTTTGTTTTCTTTGAAGTTTTGTTGTTTTGAAAATGATTTGAAAATTGTTTTGAAAAGATTTTGTTTTGAAGAAGTTTTATTGTTTTGAAAACTGTACAAAAAGAAAAGAAATGGGACTTACACTCTCTAATATTCGAGAGGCCCCACTTCGTTTTGAAAATCAATTGATCAATCAAAAAGATTTAATCAACGGTTTCTTTTGAAAATTAAAAAGAAATGGTTTATCGTTTTGAAAAAGAATCGCGATCGCTCGTCTTAAAACGATTTGAATTTGAAAGAAAACAACTTAATTAAGTTAAAACAAGTTTTAATACTCAATTAAGACCTAAATGATTAGGGTTTGATCACAAAAAATATTTACAAGTGATTAGGTTAAAAATTAAATGAAAAACAATATTTAAAGTATTTAGAAACACTTAAAAATGTATCATTTTAAACCTAATTAAAAGCATATTAAATAAATCTTTTTTTGTGATTTTTTTTGATATTGTTAAAATATGTATATTAAATAAAAGGTGTGTAAAAAATGAAGAAAAAATAAGTTGATTTGAATGGTTAATTAATTAGATGAAGTTTGTTAAAAAATGAAAGAAAATAGTTGTAAAAAAAATGGTTTGGTCCTGCCAGGGTTTGAACTCACGCCCTCTCTCTCACCAACCAAAACGCTTGCCAACTGAGCCACGCTTGTGGCTTGTAATACATACACTTCCATTTAATTATATTTTGAAATTGATATTTGAAATTTCTGAACCAAAAAAACGCGCCAAGAACACAATCCCAACTGAAATTTGAAAATCTCTAAA
Source organism: Vicia villosa (assembly GCF_029867415.1). NCBI lineage: Eukaryota > Viridiplantae > Streptophyta > Magnoliopsida > Fabales > Fabaceae > Vicia > Vicia villosa. The sequence continues at coordinate 492,857 of NW_026705057.1, forward strand.
ACTGTGTTGTTTTGATCAAGTGAATAGCCTATCTTGCTCGATTTTTCACCAGGAACATGATGGTGCCATTTAATTTCATTTATTTTTGCTCTAAGATGGTTAATTTTCTGATGAACACGAAGAACCCTAATATGACAAATCATTGTGAAATCGTGTATGTGCAAGTTATGATGCAATTGATTGAGGGTTAATGATCCTCATAGGTGCAGAAACAAGATGGTATGTTCATATTTCATTTATGATGCATGGAGAATAGAGTTTGAAGTTCATGAAGCTTACCTTCAAAAACGGCAAAACTGGAGATTTGATTCTTCAATAGAGGTGTTACAGATGCTTTGTATCGATCTGGATAGCTTCAATGATGATTATGGAAGGTGTCTGGATGCTTGGAACCACCTGGATTCATCTGAGCATGACCATGGTACCCGATCTGCAGATGCTTCAAGAGTGAATCGAACTTGATGATTCTGAAGTTTTTGATTGATGATGGGTGTTGGGATAGTTCATATGTGATGTATATAAGGTGTTGGAAGTGTTAATTTGGACAGAAATGATCTGGAATGGAAATTGGCATGATAAGGTTCATTATATGCAAACATGGAGGTTGAAGAGTGATTCTGATTTTTATGTGTTTTTGGGGTGTGTGAATGATTCAAACACATCCCAAATGATGTTTATGAGATGTTAGAACCATCACTTTGGCCATAACTCAAAGGGTTTGGAGGTTGAGTTTTCTACCTCTTTGAAAACTATGAAACTTGCAATTCAAGAAAGAAGAGAGAAAACCTATAATTGTGAGGTTTTGGTGTCATTTGAAGAGTGGAAATGATCTCTATTTATAGGCCATGGATTCTGAATTCAGAGCTTTGCAACTTGCTTCAAAGTTTGATGATTTGGCTTAAGGGATAGAAAGGAATCTTTTACATTAAATGCATATGGTTAAAGTTACTAAACCATGGTTAAATTCCAAGCTTCCTATCCTCTTCCATTCTGATCTTCAAATCAGAAAATATCATTCAATTATTGCTTCTATGCATCATTACTTGGATTATAGGTCATGTAGTCTTGAAACTTAGTGAAAAATGGTGAAAATTCAAGTGAAAATGATCACTAATGTCAAAATTCAAAACCATGGCTACACTCCATATTTTTTCATGCTCTTGGACATTTTGGAAAGCTCATGTTACACACTTCAAAACCCTAGTTGGAAGTTTCTTCAAGACCTTTAAGGAAATGGGTGAAAAAGATCCATGAACTTTGAAGAAAATGAAGTTTTAAGTGAAATTTTCCAAAGATGCCAACTTTGAAGCACCATATCTCTTAAATGGTTGATCTTATGGAAAAAAATTATATGTGTCAAAGTTGTTCATTGGATCAAAATCTACAACTTTCATGTTGGAAGTTTTTTTCAGTTTGTAGGTGAAATTTTGAGAAATTCCCTTCCAAAGTTTGGAAAAAACCATGCAAAACACTTAGAAAATTTTCTAAGTATGGAAAGTCAAACTTTTGACTTTTTGATCCTTGATTGATTTTCTTGATTTTTCTTGATCAAATGACTTCATATATCATATATTGATGATTTTCAACTTCAAAAGTCATGGTTGACCAAAATTCCCAAAAGTCAAAGGTGTTCTTGTACAGTTGACTTTTTTCAGACGAATCGCGTTTCTGGAGATTTCTCATGAACCAAGCTATCCTTACCAAATGAATGGTATGAATGGATCATATTGAGGCATTAGAGGATATTGAATCATATTTTGAGTTGTGACATCATGTCCTGATAAAAAAGTCAGTTGTTCAGATGAATTAGGTCAAAAACCCTAATTGTCGACCAGATGAAATTGATGACTGTAGGTCTTGAATTGAGATGTAATTTCCATTGGATGTTGTCATAGGGATTATTTGAAGATGATTGAAACTTTTGATTAACTTCCTGGGGATTTTTAGGGTTTCCCAAATGTGATCCCTGATTTCAGTCCCTGATAGTTCAAAACCCTGATCTGAGGATTTGTCTGATCAATCTTTGTGTAGGAGGTATCTTGAGCCAATAAATTAGATCAAGATAATGCACTTGAGGTCTTGATATCATGTCCCAAGTCATTGGGTCACATCCTGAGCAAAAGTCAGGAGTATGCTATCTTCAGTCAAAACCCTAATTCAGTCGATTCAAAGCTGTTGAGCTTGTGAAGTGAATCTCTGAGGACCAAATGTTGATTGTTGATGAAGATAATTCTTTTGAGATGGAGGGAGAACAAAACCCTAATTGGTTGTTACTTGTACTGATGAGTGATTTCTTGATTAAACCCTGCTGAGTCACAAGTAGCAAACACAAGCTATGCAATTTGTTAGAGATGCAAATGATGTATATGCAGATGATATGAGGTGGTATCTTAGGTAAAAAATTGGGGTATGACAGATGCCCCTATTTAAGTTTCTTCAACCTGAGACATGAAGATTGAAAATCTTTATTTTGATAGGGTGGAAGAGACTTAAATATCAGAAGACGCAAATTTTGGACCTAAGATACCAAAATTGCGAATGATGCAAGGATATCTTTACCGAGGGGATATCAAGAACTGACTCCACTGGGGAAAAGAGATTGGGAAGGATATCTCAATCCGTTTTAGGAAGAGAATCCGTTTTGTCTTTTCGGGAAAGTAAGTGTATGCTTCACCGGGGAATGATAGCTTTGTAAGAAAAGCTTACCTATCGACATTACCGACTATCTGCACCGAGATAGACTTGTTAATAACGCGAAGGTGAAAGGTATGAAACTGTATTACCGACTATCAGCATGGTGATAGACTTGACAAGGTAAAAGAGTTTCAAAGGTTCGGTTAATATTACCGACTATCAGCATGGTGATAGACATGTTTAATAATATAACCAGAACAAAAAGGTTACCGACTACCAGCCTCGTGATAGTGGTTCTGAAGACATGATCAATTATCAGCCGAGTGATAAAATGATTCTGGAGACTTTGCTAGGGAAATTACTGGTTATTCAGCCTTGTGAACAGTAATAAGGCCCTGATTGTCAAATGGTCTTCATGATTGATTTCCTTGAGAGGAAAAGTCTTTTGGAAGAGACATAAGCTGCTCGGATGATGAGGCTATTGCTTATTGTCTGTTTTTCACGATTCTATTTGAGGAATCGGAACTTGAATCTTTGGTAAAGACAGGGTTCTAACCAAGAATGAATTGGAAAGAAACAGTCAACAAGACTTTGTACCCATGAGGAATGAACTCAAATGGGGATTTTCTCCTTTGTTTTTGAGAGGAGAAACTAAAGCAACCTTCTTCCACGAGGAATGATCTCAGTGGGGAACTGGAGAAAGAAGATGTTCTTTCTGCTTATGGGTGACAACCTACTGGAGAGATGACACGCCCGTACTTGTTTTTTTTTTTTTTTCTGTTCTTTTTTTTTTTCTGGGGGTAGATATACCCTAAACAAGTGATTTTAAAACAAACATTTGAAAAATGCAAGAATGCATAAATGATGCAAATATGTATGAATGATGAATGTCATGAATGTCGCTTGCATGCTAACAATACTGACAGATAATGAAGTATACCGGAGAGGGACCGACGTCGCAATACAACCAGATACTTGGCAAATGTTCTTCAGCGCGGTGTAGATAACACAAGTGATGAATGTTGTTGCGTGCTTTAATCTTCTCTGGGGATGATAAGCATCTTTTCTTATTGAGATGGAAGAACCTCTTCACTGGAGATGGAAAATCTTCGTCACTGGGGATGGAAAATCTTCGTCACTGGGGATAAAAGACCTTCTTCACTGGGGATAGAAGAGCTTTTCCTATCATAATCTTTGATTCATCCTATGGAGATAGCTGTTGATGTTCCTTCTGTTGTTCACAACTCAAAGGAAAGTTTCGCTTTTATTTTGAAAAAGGAAAGTAAATTCATTTAAAACTTTTTTTATCTTTTTTTTTCTTTCAAGAATGAATAACACAATTAAAGCGTTATTTTGCAAGCTAAAAGAAATTAGAGATTGCAAACAAAGGGGCAAAAGGCTCAAATTTATTTAATAGGATGGAAATCAGCTAAAGGCGTGATTCCATGGAGTATTTACAAAAGTTGGAAATGGTAATTATGCGGAAAAGGCTACATCGAAAGCAATAACCACTATTCCCCCTAAACAACTTTGAGTTCCAACTGTGCTTGTCGCTTCAGATTGGCAATGATTTGTTTGAAGATCCTTTGATGAAGTACAGACTCTTCAGGTGACGAAGTACGGACTGATGCAGTTACTTTGTCATAAATCCTTAATTTTTGCCTAGATTGCCCTTTCAGGTTTTCAATCTACCAGGATGAATTTTTTCTGTTTATTGTCTCTAATTTTTGCCTGGACCGCCCTTTCGGGTTTTCAATCCACCGAGACGCTCATTTTTGCCTAAGTCGCCCTTTGCGGGTTTTCAACTTACCGAGCTGTTCTTTTGTATTTTTTAGACAAAGTATTTCTTGACTGCATCAGCATTCACAGGATGTGGGAGTTCATCACCATCCATGGTTGCAAGAGTCATGGCGCCGCCAGAAAATGTTCTTTTGACAACATACGGGCCTTCGTAATTAGGAGACCATTTGCCCCTAGAATCTGGTTGAAAAGACAAGATCTTTTTAAGCACGAGGTCGCCTTCTCGAAATTCACGAGGTCGAACCTTTTTGTTGAAAGCTTGTTTCATCCTTGCTTGGTATAACTGTCCATGACATAGAGCAGTCATACGTTTTTCTTCGATTAAGTTCAACTGATCGTATCTGCTTTGACACCATTCAGCCTCTGATAACTTAGTCTCCATGAGGACTCTCATTGATGGTATTTCCACTTCTACGGGGAGCACAGCTTCCATGCCGTATACTAGAGAAAAGGGAGTTGCCCCTGTTGAAGTACACACTGAGGTACGGTACCCATGTAAAGCAAATGGCAACATTTCATGCCAGTCTTTGTAAGTGACGACCATTTTCTGGACGATCTTCTTAATGATCTTGTTGGCGGCTTCAACGGCGCCATTCATTTTTGGTCTGTAAGGAGAAGAGTTATGATGCTCAATCTTGAATTCCTCACATAATTCTTTCATCATCTTGTTGTTCAAGTTTGAACCATTGTCAGTAATGATCTTGCTGGGAATACCATATCGGCAAATGATGTTATTCTTGATAAACCTCACAACCACTTGTCTTGTAACATTGGCGTAAGATGCTGCTTCGACCCATTTGGTGAAGTAATCAATAGCTACCAAGATGAAACGATGACCGTTTGAAGCTTTCGGTTCGATCATTCCAATCATGTCGATACCCCACATGGAGAAAGGCCACGGAGATGAGAGAACGTTGAGTAGAGTCGGTGGCACATGGATCTTATCTGCATAGATCTGGCACTTGTGACATCTCTTCACGTGTTTGTAACAGTCAGATTCCATTGTCAACCAATAGTATCCTGCTCTTAAGATTTTCTTGGACATTGCATGCCCATTTGAATGAGTTCCAAAGGACCCTTCATGCACTTCATGCATTAACATGTCTGCTTCGTGTCTATCCACGCATTTGAGCAAAACCATGTCGAAATTTCTTTTGTATAGTGTATCTCCGTTCAGGAAGAAACTGCCAGAAAGCCTCCTTAGAGTTTTCTTATCTTTGTTTGATGCCCCAAGTGGGTACTCTTGAGTTTGAAGGAAGCATTTGATGTCGTGGAACCACGGTTTATCATCGATGGTTGCTTCGGTTGCAAACACATAGGCGGGCCTTTCAAGGCGTGTGATTCTGACTTTAGGCACATCATTCCAGTGACTGACTTTGAACATGGAAGATAGAGTAGCCAAGGCGTCTGCCATTCGATTCTGATCTCGAGGTATATGATGCAATTCAACCTTGTTGAAGAAAGTCAACAGACGTCTTGCATAATCTCTGTAAGGAATCAAGCCAGGGTGGTAAGTTTCCCACTTGTCTTTGATTTGGTTGATCACAAGGGCTGAATCTCCATATATGTCGATGATCTTGATCCTTAAGTCAATGGCTTCTTCGAGACCCATGATACAAGCTTCATATTCTGCGATGTTGTTGGTGCAATCAAATAGCAATCTGGCGGAGAACGGGATATGAGTACCCTTGGGAGTGATGATGATTGCCCCAATTCCATTGCCAAAAGCGTTTATTGCTCCATCAAAAATTAGGCCCCATCTTGATCCAGGGTCAGGACCTTCTTCAGGTAACGGCTCGTCACAATCTTTCATCTTCAAGCACAAGACATCTTCATCAGGAAAGTCAAACTTGAGAGATTGATATTCATTAATTGGTTGATGCGCCAAATGATCGGCGAGAATGCTTCCTTTGACCGCTTTTTGAGCACGGTATTCAATGTCATATTCGGATAACAGCATTTGCCACCGGGCAATCCTTCCTGTTAAGGCAGGCTTTTCAAAGACGTACTTGATCGGATCCATTTTGGAGATTAACCAAGTAGTATTGTTGATCATGTATTGGCGGAGACGTTTTGAATCCCAAGCCAAAGCACAACACGTTTTTTCGAGCATGGAGTAACGAGACTCACAGTCTGTGAATTTCTTACTCAAGTAATAGATGGCATGCTCCTTCTTACCGGTTTCATCTTGCTGTCCAAGCATACAACCCATGGATTCTTCTAACACAGTAAGGTACATGATTAATGGTCTTCCTTCAACTGGAGGAATCAATATTGGTGGTTCTAACAGGTACTCTTTGATACTGTCGAACGCTTTCTGGCAATCTTCAGTCCATACAACCCCTTGATCTTTGCGGTGAAGCTTGAAAATTGGCCCACATGTAGCAGTCATTTGAGAGATAAATCTGGAGATATAGTTCAATCGTCCGAGAAATCCTCTAACTTGCTTTTCAGTTTTTGGTGCAGGCATCTCTTGAATAGCTCTGACTTTGTCGGGATCTACTTCAATACCTCTTTGGCTGACAATGAAACCCAAGAGTTTTCCAGATCTAACCCCAAAAGTACATTTGTTAGGATTCAAGCGAAGCTGATATTTCCTTAGTCGTTGAAACAACTTCAAAAGGTATTCAATATGTTCTCCTTCTGTGCTGGACTTGGCTATCATGTCGTCCACATAAACTTCAATTTCTTTATGCATCATGTCACGAAAGAGAGTAGTCATTGCCCTTTGGTAAGTTGCGCCTGCATTCTTCAATCCAAACGGCATCACTTTGTAGCAAAAGGTACCCCATGGGGTGATGAAAGATGTCTTCTCCATGTCTTCGGGAGCCATCTTGATCTGATTATAACCGGAGAATCCGTCCATGAAGGAAAAGACGTTGAACTTAGCGGTGTTATCAACCAGCATGTCGATATGTGGTAATGGAAAGTCATCTTTTGGACTGGCCTTGTTCAAGTCACGGTAGTCAACACACATTCTGACTTTGCCATCTTTCTTCGGAACTGGCACTATGTTGGCCAACCATTGAGGATATTCAGAGGTGACAAGAAAACCTGCGTCGAGTTGCTTTTGAACTTCCACTTGGATCTTGTTAGCCATATCAGGGTGAGTCCTTCGCAATTTCTGCTTAACTGGCGGACATTCTGGCTTCAATGGCAAGTAATGCTGAACAATATTGGTATCCAACCCAGGCATGTCTTGGTAGGACCAGGCAAACACGTCAACATATTCTTTGAGAAGGTCTGTCAACTTACTCTTGATATCAGTATCAAGCAGCGATCCAATGGTCACTTCTTTTTTGTCTTCTTCAGAACCCAAGTTGATCTTTTCTAAAGGCTCTTTGTGAGGCAGAATGGCGCTTTCCTCGTGCTTAAGTAATCGAGAGATCTCGTCCGGGATCTCCTCTTCTTCCTCTTCTTCGGCTTCGAACACAGGAAACTCAAAGTTGGGAGAGGGCATAGGATTATTGCATTCAATGGGTTTATCAATAGTAAATCTGCACATGTGATTTTTATTTATTTCAGAAAATTTATGAATGCAGGAGTGTATGCAGATTTTTTTTGAAAAGTTTTTTTTCTTGGTTTTTTTTTGGTTTTTTAGGATTACCATTTCCAGGAAAAAGCAATAAAATAAAACACATAGTGTAGGGAATTCAAAATGACACTTTATTTATGATTCATTTTTGAAACAAAGCCCTAAACACAAACTCATTTGTCTTGGGCAGGACAAAGAGGGAAACTTTTAAAACAAAGCCCTATACACAAAGTTATTTGGGCAGAACATTTAAAAGCAAAGCCCTATAAAACATCTCTCTGCTTTGGGCCAGGCAGGAGGTCAAAATAACAGCGAGGTGATTACTTTGAGCGGCGAACAACATTCGGAACGTCGACAGCTTTCCAGTAGCAACGAACTCCTCTGTGTATTATGTATTTAGGAAAATTCTCCTCAGAATTATCTTCAGTATTGACATTGACCGCTGGTCGAGCAGGATTTGAAGGTCCTGGTTTGTCACCCTTGTTCTTTGTAGAGTTGAAACGGTCTTCTTCTACTTCTTGAAGAGCATAAGACGAGTCACAATCTTCAGAATTTTCAGGATGTACTTCCCAGTCTTCAGGATGAAGAGACTCATTGTCAGCGACACTTTCCGAGTCAGTTGCGGGACCATCTTCCCCTTCATCTTCAAAAATGGCATTTATGTGATAATAACCATCTTCAGGATTATAAACCTTGGTAGATGCATTGAATCCGAAATCTCCAGTAATTTCAGGTTGCCGAGAAAATTGACAGGGCTGATAAGCCTCTTCTGGTTGACTATTATATTCAAAGGAATCTCCCCATCCAGTTGGTTGGATATCCTCAATCGCAATCTTGTAACTTTCAGGTGCAGTATATTTCACCATATAATCATATTTTCCACTTGGTTGTCCCAAGGTGTCCCAGATTTCTGCAGGAACAGGCTCAGTTTCTTTGCCATTGGATTCTTCTGAAGGAGGATATGGTTCTTCCTGAGATATATATCCCGAGTCATTGAGATAACATTTCCATTCTTCTTCAGGATCGGGTAAACCTTCTTCGATGCACTCTTCGATAAGGACATTAACCTCTTGAGGAATTGGATTAAGGAACCCTCCACTATGGAACGTTTCTTTGATCGGACGAAGGGTTTCATCCTTCTTGGTGCAGTTCGAAAACATCGGTGAACATCCGAGTCCTGCTCTGGTTTCATTCTTGGTCGGGATCACAACTTGCCCCCAGCCAGTGGTAGTTCCATCCTTTACTACTTTCACTGCCTCTTTGTATGAAGAAATTGATGCTTTCTTCTTGGAAGATTCGTCTTCTAAAGAGAGACCTTAGAACTGAGTTCCTTCCACATCATCAGCACCAATGAAAGAGAAATTGGATAAATGGCTCACCATCAAGGCTTGTTCTCCACTTATTGTTACCAATTTTCCATTTGTTACAAATTTTAACTTTTGGTGGAGCGTAGAAGTTACTGCCCCTGCTTCATGGATCCATGGTCGTCCTAACAGACAGCTATAAGCAGCTTGTATGTCCATGACCTGGAAGGTGATTTGAAATGTATGCGGACCAATTGTCATGGGAAGGTTGACTTCGCCGATAACAGATTTTCGCGATCCATCAAATGCTTTGACTATTACACCACTGAATTTCATAGGCATTCCTTGGTAAGACAAGCGAGCAAGAGTTGTCTTTGGCATCACATTCAAGGAAGATCCGGTGTCTACCAACACATTGGACAAAGAGTCTGACTGACAGTTCATAGAAATGTGCAAAGCAAGATTGTGATTTTTACCCTCCTCAGGGAGTTCTTCATCACAGAAGCTTAAATTGTTGCAAGCAGTTATGTTGGCTATTATCCCATCAAAGTGGTCAACAGTCACATCATGATCGACAAAAGCTTGATCCAAGACTCTCATCAGGGCTTCCCTGTGTGCTTCAGAGTTTAAAAGCAATGAAAGTATTGAGATTTTTGAAGGAGTCTGCATAAGCTGATCCACAATCTTGTATTCACTTCTTTTGATAAGCTTCAAAATTTCGTCAAAGTCAGGATTGACATTGGTTCCACTGGATTGACCAACATCAGTGTTTGTATTACTGACAAGAGTTTCCTCAGGATTCCCCACTGGTGTATTGATAGGATTTTGTCCGGTTGCAGGAACAACAGGTTTCTTGGAAGGTAGTGGAGTATACACACGTCCACTTCTTGTTACTCGACTCACATCAGCGATGTTCACGACAGATGAGAGAGTAGGTAAAGGAACTTCTTGTCCATTCTTTATCATTGTTGCATTGTAGTTGTATGGAACTGCCTTGTCAGAGTCATAGGGAACAGGTCCAGGTAGACAAATGATCAAAGGAGCAATAGGAACCTTTGGCTTGTTGTAGGTAACTTCTATGCGCTCAGGCATGTTGAAATGAGGAATGATGACGTTAACTTTAGGCATTTCCGAGTTGATATCTGAGACTAAAAGCTCATGCGGATAACATCCTATCATGTTAACTTCATTTTCATCCCTATTTCTGTAGATCTGAATAGTACCATTATCCAACAGCACTTGGAGATCTCTTCTCACAATCGAACATCCATGAGGATCTACACAACATATGCTACAGGAACCATATTGATGCTGGCGAAAATTCTGCCCTCGACAGAGAGTGGCGTGCATTTGTACCAAATCGGCTCTTGAGTAATTGATATTATAGACTCGGTATGGACCAGGACATCCATACACCATGTTTACAACATGTCCTCCATGATTGGGCAGCGGATTTGCTTGCACATTTGGATTCAAATTTCTGAAAGAGAGAAGATTAGATCTAACCAACCTCTGAACTTCATATTTCAAAGCTATGCAATGCTCAAGATCATGGCCAGGCGCTCCTTGATGATAAGGGCATGAGACTTCAGCTTTGTACCACCATGGTAGTTTTTCAGGTACGGGTGGTGGCGCTTTAGTTTGAACAAGACCTCTTTCAATCAAAGCAGGGTACAATTCTGTGTAGGTCATTGGAATCGGATCAAACTGTGGAGCTCTTTGCACACGATTCTGATTATTGTTAAGCTGCTGAGCCTGTTGTCGAGGCTGTTGTTGCTGAAACTGAGGAGTGAATCCCGGATTTGGTGCTGTATTAACGACTGGTGTGACAGCAGCAATCTGTCGCTGACGATTGACATTTCCTCTTGGCCTCCCTTGGGATACCATGTCAACACTTTGTTCCTTCTTCTTTTGGAAACCACTTCCGAACTTTTTGGTTCCGCTTGAAGATCCACCTTCTTTAGTCAGACGTCCGGTTCGGACTCCTTCTTCTAGACGCATCCCCATGTTTACCATTTCGGTGAAATCACTTGGAGCACTAGCAATCATGCGTTCATAATAAAACGGACTGAGAGTATTCAAGAAGATCTTTGTCATCTCTTTCTCTTTTAACGGTGGATTAATCTGAGCAGCAGTTTCTCTCCATCGTTGGGCATATTCTTTGAAAGCTTCATGGTCTTTCTGAGCCATGGATCGAAGCTGGTCTCTGTCTGGAGCCATATCCGAGTTATACTTGTATTGTCGGACAAAAGCCTCACCTAGGTCATTGAATGTTCGAATATTAGTGCTATCCAAGCCTGTGTACCACTTCAGTGCGGCACCAGTCAAACTGTCTTGAAAGTAATGGATAAGCAACTGATGATTATCTGCATAAGTAGACATCTTTCTGGCGTACATCACAAGATGACTTTGTGGACAAGAACTACCTTTGTACTTTTCAAAGTCTGGGACCTTGAACTTAGCAGGTGTCTGTACACTGGGAACCAAACATAGTTCCTGGGCATTCTTTCCAAACAAATCTTTTCCCCGAATAGCTTTGACTTCCAGCTGAATCTTGTTGAATTGTTCTTGGAGATCTCCTACAAGGCTTCGCTGATTTGTGCTATCACCCTGATCATGATAAATCTCATTGTCTCCGTAAGGAACAGTGTGAACCGTAGGGGTCGGAACTGTCATAGTGGGTTGAGAAAGTGCCATAGTGATTTGGGAAAAAGTTACCCCCTGATTTGGAGTGAACTGTGAACTTTGTGCAGCAGGCGCTTCAGTTGTGGATGTTTGAACCCCAGAAACATTATGGCGAAAACCTGTACCGAAGCTGAAAGGCGTGCCCCAACCTTCTGGCATGGAGAAAGATGGAATGCTGAATGCAACTGTAGAAACTGGAGTAGTGACTTCAGATGTCACTGTTGCTTGACTGTTGGGTGGCGGAGGCTGATTCTGTGCGGCCATTAAGGAGTCAACCAGAGTAGTGAGACTTTCCAACTTTTCCTGAAGGGTGGTCACCGTACCACGGAGCTCAACATTCTCTTGTTCAGAGTGTTCCATTACTCTTCTTCTGCTTGAACGAGTATTGTATCTGTGATCTGATTGCGAACGCGGTCGAGAAACTTTGAGACGCGACAGCTTGACGATCTAATGGAGAAAGGTCCAAAAGATGAGACTCTATACAACAGACTCGATATGCAGAATGATGTATGTAAAAAGAAATTTATGATTCTTCCAAATATTTTAAAGATTATTTCCTTGCAAACATTTGAACACAAACAAATCTTTTATTCATTCATTTTTTTTTATTTTTTTTTTATTGCAATAATGGGAAATGTTACAACATTGGAGCGTAGCTCCTTACAAAAGCAAAAAATAAAAAATCTAAACAAGTCCTAAACATCTTCATCAGACGAAGAACCAAATGCATTGTGCAGCTTGAGCTTCATGATTTCTTTCCCATAATAAGCTTTCAATTCGGCCTTTTCGGTCCTCAGTTTGTCAACAACATTCTTCCAATCATCAGGAGTCGGAGCGTTGCTTGTCGAGCCTTCAAGATTTTTCTTGCTTTCTTTGATGTACCTTTTGATTGCAGCGTCTTTCTGACGAATCTTCTCATCTTTGCTCATGAGCCATCCATCTTGACGGTAAAGAGTTTCTTCGTGATCTTTCACCCTTTTCTTCAACTTTCTATTTTCCACATCAGTTCTACGAAACTTTTCTTCCCAAGCATCTTTTTCTACCCTCATCTTGGCCAAAGTGTCTTGGTATTCCTCCATAGTGGGAATGTTGGGTCGTTGAGACACTGCAGGAAACATGGGTTTTTCATAATCATAAGGCATTTGAAACTCCTTTGCTCTTTTCTTTACCCAACAGGTATAGGTGTCCACGGCAATGCAATTTCTCGCTTCACCTTTTTCTTTCCATCGGACGTCGTACCAAGCTCTCACCATTCTTGTTTTCAACCTTTGAGGATCATCCCCTTCTTTGTAAAAGTAGCATTCCACTGAGGGACCAATGGGTTTAGTTGAATTTGCATACCCGAGTTGTCGTCGGCCTAAAATCGGATTGTAGTTAATTCCTCCTTGTGTACCAATGAGGGGTACGTTGGCGAACTCTCCACAACTTTCAATGGTTTCTGTACCACAGTGAGCCAAGGTATACCAACGGATATCATTATTAGTAAGAGACATAAGTCTTCGAGGCCAACGCAAGCCTTCTCGGTTTTCTGTGAAAATAGGAGACTCAGGTAAGTGTGAAACAATCCATTGGAACAACAGAGGTGCACAACAAACAATGATTCCACCGCCTTGGCGATTCCTATGATGAACAGAGAAATACATGTCACCAAGCAAAGTCGGAACAGGATTTCCAATCAGAAAGACCTTTATGGCATTGATATCAACAAAGTCGTTGACGTTGGGAAACAGAACCAACCCATAGATGAGCAAGGCTAGTACAGCTTCAAAGGCTATCATGCTACCAGTTTCGATGAAATCAAAGGCTTTCTTTACCAGGAAGTGTGAAGTTAAACCCGGGAGGTTTCCTTTGGTAGTCCAATTACTCTCTACTTCAGATTTCTTCAAGTGGATACTTGCTGCAATGACGTGTGACTTAGGAATGGCTTCCAAACCATTGAAGGGTATTTTGTCAGACACAGGAATACCCAAAAGATTGGCATATTCTTCCAAGGTCGGTACCAACTGGTAGTCTGGAAAGGTGAAACAACGGTAGACGGGATCATAGAACTGAACCAGAGTTTTGAGAAGTCCTTCATCAACATGAGTATTCAGGATAGGCAAAAGCTTTCCATAACTTTTCCTAAAATCCGAAGGATCTTGTACAAAAGATGATAACTCTATCAGTTTTCCCACATCAGGCGCTTTGAAACCGTACTTTTTGGTATACCTTTTTTCCATAACTTAATCCTATAATGTTTGCAAAGAAAATTCTCTAAATTTTTTTGGAAAAATCATGTTTTTATGGAAAAAAGATGGGTTTTTTAATGAATGTATGAATGCATGGATGCATGGATGCCACATATTCAAACATGGTAAAACAAACATGGTAGCGCAAACATGGTAACACAAACATGATAACACAAGCATGGTAACGCAAACATGGTAACACATAGGTTCTAAGGTCCAAAGTCACGAGCATGAGGTCAGAGAACCAAAAATGGGATAGTTCTAGTTAATCACCTGCACAACATGTTCTACTGATACGTCAGAGTCTACATTTTTCTTTCGGATATTACCGGCTTTCCACAATTAAGCTCATGAGCCAGTAATATTCTCAAGAAAAACTCGTCTGAGTGTGGTTCTCCGCATGACAACTAATCCAAGTCTTCACCTGAATAGTTTCTGCACCACAACCTAATAAGGCCAGGATGGGTTGGGGTTCTACGGCCAACTCAGCTTCTACAGTTCAATGAAAGTAATAATGTCTTCGCTACGAAACATGCTAAACATATATTACCAACAAGGAACCTCCACTGAGCGGAAGGATTCTCACATACGCCTGTACATGACTATACCCTCCACCTAATTCTTATGTGTACTTAATCCGGGTTAGGATTTGTCCATAATGTATCACTTGTAACAGAACCACACAAGTAACAGAACCAAAGAATCACACATGTAACAAAAATTAAAATAAAAACAATAATTAGAAATAACCCTTCCTTTGGAAACAATAAAAAGATGATTCCCCAGTGAAGTCGCCATTTTTCTGTCGCGGGCGAAAAATCGTTTTGTTCCTCTTTTTTGTGGGATGAGACACCTGATGCCTTCTTTGGGCTCGAGTGCTCATAAAAAATGATTTTTCTTTGTTTCGACCAAACTTTTTATTATTTCCAAAGGAGGAAAAGGAAAAAAGCTGCAATAACCTAAAAAGTGGGGGAGAGATCTTGGGTAAGAGGGTTGGTTATACGAAGGGAAGGTATTAGCACCCAACGTATCTATAGTACTCTATAGGATTCTTTATTGTTTTTTCATTCCATGTTACGGTGGAGGTTCTGTTGTGAAATAGGTGGGACCTAAGGTGTTTGTTTGATTATGCTCGCAAAGATCATCGCGATCCTCTGCATACATATCCCTTAGAGGGAATCAGAGCATCTGTAGCTCGGGGTCTATGGGTGCTAAGGTTTGAATGGTTTGAGAGAGAAGTTTTGCTCGCCAAGGATACGACCTTGTGCCTACGTATTCTCAAAGGGATGTTGAGAAAGTCAGAGCAATCGTAGTTCCCACTTATGCTAGTGGAAGCAAAGGATAAGAGACAAATGTCATCTCAATGTTCGATGTATCTAATCTATATCATCACATACATCTGTTTGATTTTTGTTTGAAAATCTTTTCATTATAAGCCCGGGGCCATGCCACTTAGGGTGCTTAGAATGAGAAAGATGTTTTTGTTTGTTTAACCAGCCTTGTGGCAAAAACTTTCAATGAAGTCAGCCTTGTGACAAAAAGTTTTGATTAATCAGCCAGCCTCGTGGCAAAAGTTTCAATGAAGTCAGCCTTGTGACAAAAACTTTGATTAATCAGCCAGTACGGTGGCAAAACGGTTTGATTGATTAGCCAGCCTTGTGGCAAGAAAGTTTGATTGATTAGCCAGCCTTGTGGCAAAAAAGTTTGATTGATTGATTGTTTGTGATGATATATAAGAGATACTCCTATCATAGAGATGAAAAATGTCTAATCTCCTAGGGTGTTTTGATTTGGATATTGGGGATGCTTATAAGAAGCCCGTGGGTCCTTGTACGAAGCCCAAGAGGAGGCTATCCGAGGGTCCTTGCATTGTAAGCCCAAGAGGAGGCTATGGGAAGGACAATCCAGGGTCCTTGCATTGTAAGCCCAAGAGGAGGCTATGGGAGGGTCACTCGTTTGTACAAAGCCCAAGGGGAGGCATGGTATAGTTGGTTTGAGCTCTTAGAGCGATTTCACCGGGAAACCATACTCTATGTCCTAACCTAAACTAGGGAGATTCTTTGCACGAAGCTCAATAGGAGGCTATGGGGAACCTAGTGTTGTACTATGTTGAACAAGCACACATATCACACATATGAACAAACATGAACAAGTATGAACAAACATGAACAGGTATGAACAATTATATATATGACAAAGTGTGTGTATATAATGAAGTTTATGAAGGAAATATACCTGTAAGCATGATCCATTTGTATACACGGGGGCTCGGGACTTATACTCGAGGAGAGGTCCACTTGAATTTATTCAAAGCTATGTAAACAGGTATTCACAAAAGGGCTTGGGACTTATACCTACATGGAGGCCCATGGTATTTTTGGGAAGATTTAAAGAAACCTTCATTTTTGTTTTTTTGTATTTTTTTGGAGTTTTAATTGATCGAGATATGTACAAAGGTGTGTGTACAATGAAATACCTAATTTCATGTACAGGAATGTGTATGTACAAAAGGGGCTTGGGACTTATACCTACATGGAGGCCCATGGTATATTTGAAAAGTTTTGTTTTCTTTGAAGTTTTGTTGTTTTGAAAATGATTTGAAAATTGTTTTGAAAAGATTTTGTTTTGAAGAAGTTTTATTGTTTTGAAAACTGTACAAAAAGAAAAGAAATGGGACTTACACTCTCTAATATTCGAGAGGCCCCACTTCGTTTTGAAAATCAATTGATCAATCAAAAAGATTTAATCAACGGTTTCTTTTGAAAATTAAAAAGAAATGGTTTATCGTTTTGAAAAAGAATCGCGATCGCTCGTCTTAAAACGATTTGAATTTGAAAGAAAACAACTTAATTAAGTTAAAACAAGTTTTAATACTCAATTAAGACCTAAATGATTAGGGTTTGATCACAAAAAATATTTACAAGTGATTAGGTTAAAAATTAAATGAAAAACAATATTTAAAGTATTTAGAAACACTTAAAAATGTATCATTTTAAACCTAATTAAAAGCATATTAAATAAATCTTTTTTTGTGATTTTTTTTGATATTGTTAAAATATGTATATTAAATAAAAGGTGTGTAAAAAATGAAGAAAAAATAAGTTGATTTGAATGGTTAATTAATTAGATGAAGTTTGTTAAAAAATGAAAGAAAATAGTTGTAAAAAAAATGGTTTGGTCCTGCCAGGGTTTGAACTCACGCCCTCTCTCTCACCAACCAAAACGCTTGCCAACTGAGCCACGCTTGTGGCTTGTAATACATACACTTCCATTTAATTATATTTTGAAATTGATATTTGAAATTTCTGAACCAAAAAAACGCGCCAAGAACACAATCCCAACTGAAATTTGAAAATCTCTAAAACTGTGTTGTTTTGATCAAGTGAATAGCCTATCTTGCTCGATTTTTCACCAGGAACATGATGGTGCCATTTAATTTCATTTATTTTTTCTCTAAGATGGTTAATTTTCTGATGAACACGAAGAACCCTAATATGACAAATCATTGTGAAATCGTGTATGTGCAAGTTATGATGCAATTGATTGAGGGTTAATGATCCTCATAGGTGCAGAAACAAGATGGTATGTTCATATTTCATTTATGATGCATGGAGAATAGAGTTTGAAGTTCATGAAGCTTACCTTCAAAAACGGCAAAACTGGAGATTTGATTCTTCAATAGAGGTGTTACAGATGCTTTGTATCGATCTGGATAGCTTCAATGATGATTATGGAAAGTGTCTGGATGCTTGGAACCACCTGGATTCATCTGAGCATGACCATGGTACCCGATCTGCAGATGCTTCAAGAGTGAATCGAACTTGATGATTCTGAAGTTTTTGATTGATGATGGGTGTTGGGATAGTTCATATGTGATGTATATAAGGTGTTGGAAGTGTTAATTTGGACAGAAATGATCTGGAATGGAAATTGGCATGATAAGGTTCATTATATGCAAACATGGAGGTTGAAGAGTGATTCTGATTTTTATGTGTTTTTGGGGTGTGTGAATGATTCAAACACATCCCAAATGATGTTTATGAGATGTTAGAACCATCACTTTGGCCATAACTCAAAGGGTTTGGAGGTTGAGTTTTCTACCTCTTTGAAAACTATGAAACTTGCAATTCAAGAAAGAAGAGAGAAAACCTATAATTGTGAGGTTTTGGTGTCATTTGAAGAGTGGAAATGATCTCTATTTATAGGCCATGGATTCTGAATTCAGAGCTTTGCAACTTGCTTCAAAGTTTGATGATTTGGCTTAAGGGATAGAAAGGAATCTTTTACATTAAATGCATATGGTTAAAGTTACTAAACCATGGTTAAATTCCAAGCTTCCTATCCTCTTCCATTCTGATCTTCAAATCAGAAAATATCATTCAATTATTGCTTCTATGCATCATTACTTGGATTATAGGTCATGTAGTCTTGAAACTTAGTGAAAAATGGTGAAAATTCAAGTGAAAATGATCACTAATGTCAAAATTCAAAACCATGGCTACACTCCATATTTTTTCATGTTCTTGGACATTTTGGAAAGCTCATGTTACACACTTCAAAACCCTAGTTGGAAGTTTCTTCAAGACCTTTAAGGAAATGGGTGAAAAAGATCCATGAACTTTGAAGAAAATGAAGTTTTAAGTGAAATTTTCCAAAGATGCCAACTTTGAAGCACCATATCTCTTAAATGGTTGATCTTATGGAAAAAAATTATATGTGTCAAAGTTGTTCATTGGATCAAAATCTACAACTTTCATGTTGGAAGTTTTTTTCAGTTTGTAGGTGAAATTTTGAGAAATTCCCTTCCAAAGTTTGGAAAAAACCATGCAAAACACTTAGAAAATTTTCTAAGTATGGAAAGTCAAACTTTTGACTTTTTGATCCTTGATTGATTTTCTTGATTTTTCTTGATCAAATGACTTCATATATCATATATTGATGATTTTCAACTTCAAAAGTCATGGTTGACCAAAATTCCCAAAAGTCAAAGGTGTTCTTGTACAGTTGACTTTTTTCAGACGAATCGCGTTTCTGGAGATTTCTCATGAACCAAGCTATCCTTACCAAATGAATGGTATGAATGGATCATATTGAGGCATTAGAGGATATTGAATCATAGTTTGAGTTGTGACATCATGTCCTGATAAAAAAGTCAGTTGTTCAGATGAATTAGGTCAAAAACCCTAATTGTCGACCAGATGAAATTGATGACTGTAGGTCTTGAATTGAGATGTAATTTCCATTGGATGTTGTCATAGGGATTATTTGAAGATGATTGAAACTTTTGATTGACTTCCTGGGGATTTTTAGGGTTTCCCAAATGTGATCCCTGATTTCAGTCCCTGATAGTTCAAAACCCTGATCTGAGGATTTGTCTGATCAATCTTTGTGTAGGAGGTATCTTGAGCCAATAAATTAGATCAAGATAATGCACTTGAGGTCTTGATATCATGTCCCAATTCATTGGGTCACATCCTGAGCAAAAGTCAGGAGTATGCTATCTTCAGTCAAAACCCTAATTCAGTCGATTCAAAGCTGTTGAGCTTGTGAAGTGAATCTCTGAGGACCAAATGTTGATTGTTGATGAAGATAATTCTTTTGAGATGGAGGGAGAACAAAACCCTAATTGGTTGTTACTTGTACTGATGAGTGATTTCTTGATTAAACCCTGCTGAGTCACAAGTAGCAAACACAAGCTATGCAATTTGTTAGAGATGCAAATGATGTATATGCAGATGATATGAGGTGGTATCTTAGGTCAAAAATTGGGGTATGACAGAAACTTGTCGAATTCACCAAGAGAAAGCAGATTTCTCTTCAAATCAGGAACATACCTGACTTCAGTCAACAACCTAATTGACTCATCATGGAGCTTGAATCTAACAGATCCAATACCTGGAATCTTGCAAGCCTTGTTATTTCCCAGCAATACTGATCCACCATCTTGATCACATAATTCCTCGAACAAGTCTTTGTTTGGAGTCATGTGCCAAGTGCAACCTGAATCCATAATCCACTCTCTTCTCGAGTCACTACTTGAAACCACAAGAACATCAGATGATTCAAAATCATCTTGAACAATGGTTGCATTGCCATTATCCTTACCTCCATGATCTTTCAGGCGTTCAGGGCACACCTTTCTTGTGTGACCCTCCTTCTTACAATGATAGCATCGAATGCCAGATGCTTCGCCACTGTAAGACTTCGACTGGCTTTTGCCCTTCTTGTCGAACTTACCATTCTTCCGCAAGAATTTTCCTTTAACGGCCAAACCTTCACCAACAGTCGAAGGTTTATGCTCCCTTCGTTCATTCAAGTCCTTAGAATACAAGGCTGATTGAACTTCTTCAAAGGACAGGGACTCCCTTCCATACAGGAGAGTTTCTTTGAAGTGAGCATGTGATCGAGGCAAAGCTCACAATAGTAACAGCGCTTGATCTTCATCATCGATCTTTACATCAATATTTTCAAGATCAAGAATCAGCTTGTTGAACATATCCAACTTCTCAGCTAACACTTTATCTTCAAACATCTTGAATGAATACAAAGCTTGCTTCAGGTAGAGTCGATTTACCAGCGATTTGGTCATATACAAACTTTCAAGTTTAACCCATAACCCTGATTTCGTCGTCTCCTTTGATACCTGTCGGAGAACCTTATCACCAAGGCTCAACAAAATTGTGCTGTGTGCTTTCTCGATCATATTCGTCTTCTCCGCTACCGTCAATTCTGCATTCATGGCTGTCTCTCCCTTCAACGCTTCCAAACAACCCTGCTGAACCAGTAGGGCTTTCATCTTCAAGCGCCACAGACCGAAATCATTCACTCCAGTGAATTTTTCAATCTCATACTTTGTTGAAGGCATCTTCTCCACGCTCATCGCACCAATTTGTTGTGAAAAACGATGTCAAGAACAAAGTATAATGCAAGGGAAGAATAAAGGACAAGTAAGAAGAGGAACACAAGAATTGGTTATAACTGCTATTCTTTTACTTTCTCTTAAAACAAGATTACAAGTTTACAAGAATAACAAATAACCTCTCTCACCCTAAATTAGGATTTGAAGCTTAGCAATGATGAGAGACTAGTATGCTATTTATAATAAAACCTAACATACTAACTAATGGGCTTTTTCAGCAAGACCCATTACACAAGCCAACTTAATAAACAAGCTAACTTAACAAATCAGGGTTTAAACACTAAACCTAATTTAACATGCTAACAACCCTAGCATATTTGACACAAGCATGTGAACAACCTTCGACTTCATGCTTCATCCTGAAGAACCAAGAAGCTACCCTTTGACCATACTAGAGTTCGATCCAATATCTCACAGGTATAATATATGGACCCTCTACTTTTAATTTTTTTTCAAAAATATTATTTATTTATTTGGTTGAAATAGAAGACTGAGAAAAATTAATTTAAGGGATATGCTTTGAATTTCCGTAACTGCAATTTGAGTTCTTTAAGTGGTGTCTTTCTTTTGATTTTATTTTTTATTTAAAAGTAAATCATATATTCCTTTGGTTACACTAGTAACCAAGGGGTTTGATGCCCAGATTTTTCAAAAAAAAAAATCCGTTCATTAAGTTTTACTTTAAGCCTGTCTCTTATGTATCAGCTTCAAACTCGCAAACATCATTCTTTGAGATGTATTGCAAGATATTAAATTTTTTTAACTTTTTTTAATTAGTTAAGAAATCTTTCAAGGTTGTGTCTTGTTGTTCTTCTATACACGCATTAGAGAAACTATTTTTACCAACATTGAACAAAATTTTGTTGTTGCTTTCACGTCTTCCCAATGTTTTCAATCAATGAAAATATTCTATAAATTATTGCTTTTATTGACTGATAACATTGAGAAATTTATTCCTAATAATACTGATAACATATTGCAAGCAATGTTGTTGTTTCCCAAAATAGGATCTTGAAAATTTTGTTTTGAACACAGTCCTTTGTTTGAATATACAACACACAAAAAAATTGGTAAATGATAAAAAATTAAAAATACACGTTACTTTCATATTTTTTTCCATTTACCACTTTTTTGCAATAGAAGTAATCTATTACCTCAATGGATTTAGTCGCCAAGGGAGAAAAGTCCCTATGCTATTTTATTTTTTATTTAAAAATGATATAGCATATTATCTCAGTGTTCCTAAAGAACCGATGAAAAAAGTATCCCAATTTTGTGTATAATGAGTCTTTGTTATCTAGTCATAAACTAACAACACCCATGATATTGTCAACACATCAATTCACAAGAAACTCTCTATGTCCAATCAGAATGCAAACACCACAATTATATATCTTACATGCTATGTTGTGAAACTCAAACATTGATAATGAAGACATTTGAATTGAAAACAGTAAAACTTAAAGAAGCTTGGAAACAATCTCCAGGATCCAATGAGATTTTGTTATCGTGTGCATGAATATGTCCCACACGACACGTTGATAGAACTGTATTTACGAGTTGTCGGTTTTGGGAATCTTCTCAACATAGTATCCTACCATGTTGATCACAAACGGATCCTCATACTGGTAGAAAGATGGAGACCCGAGACACACACATTTAATCTTCCTACCAATGAATGTATTGTCACATTTGAGGACGTGAACATGTTGTTGGATCTACATATCGAAGGTAAGGCGGTTAATGGTCGAGTAAACCAAGACAATGCAATACGCGGGCAACTTTTGGATTTTGAATTATTTGAAGAAATGTCGAGAGGATAAGGTATTAATCTAAAGTACCTTAAACAACATTATTCATCTATTACATTAACGAAAAATTCGACCGAGGAAGAATTTATAATTAAAACCAGATGTTATATTATGATACTATTTGTCCACTTTTCATTTCCTAAAACTACCGATAATAATGTAAATATTATGTATTTTTCTTTGTTGAGTGACATTACTAAGACATGAACATATAGTTGGGGTTCAATCATTTTGGCCCATTTATATAGTTTTTTATGTAAAAACGAATATACTAATACTTGTTCGTTTTATTCCCGCGCTTTTTTTCCTACAAGTATGGGGTTGGTCCAAAATGTCGTCACTAGCCACCGTCAACGAGAACAACTTCACATTCCCCTCGACCAAATAAGTTTATACACTATTTCAAAATACTTACATTATGCTAGAAATAACTGTAAGTAATTAATTTTCACTATTTCGGTATAGGTGGTCCGTACAAGGGATGAACTACAATAAATGTCCTAAACATTTTATAACATAATATTGCAATCCTTTGGATCACCTTCGACCACAATGTGTATTACAACTAAATTACTAATCATCTCATTATGCTAATTTTAACATTAATAATTTACTAATCTACTAATATATTTTTCCTCTACGATTTATCTGGAGGCCATATATGGGACTCGACCATGAGATTAACCCCTGAGATGCTGCAACTTGGACTGCAAAAACAACGATAATCAGGTTAACTACTGTCAATATGCACCATAGTGATCGTGTCAAATTTTTGTTTGGCATGCAACAAAAAATCCCAGATCCCCCGACGTATTTGGGACAATGTTTGGCGCTCATTGACAGCTGCTTCACAAAAGGTAACCTAGTTTGCTTCCCAAGCATGAAAATTTCACATGCTTTATCAGGTTTCAATATTTTAGGCAATCCTTCTACTAACATCATAATATTCAACATGCCTAAACTTATAAAATTGAGATGCCTGTACATTTGGTGCCAAAGCCAACTTTCTTCATCAGTAATTGATAAGTAAAGACAATGTGATTCTGATGTCTTTAAGCTATCCTTCCAAATCCCGATTTTTCTAAGAGTTAATTTCAACACCAATCTTTTATTCTTGCCATACAGCTTTAGTAAACCTCTTTCCATGGTTACTAAAAAGCCTTTCTCAACTAGTTAACTAATGCTTAACAAATTATATTACATACTAGGAACAAATAACACACCTTCTATCAATGCTATTTTTCCTCCCTTTCTATATATGACAATCTTGCATATTCCTTATTCCAATAGGCTTCTTCTATCTGCCATCTTCACACTTGTCTTCTTGCTTGAGTTGAATTCAATCAACCACTCCTTGTGTCCAATCACGTGGTTAGAACAACCATAATCTAAGTACCTTATATCATAGATTGGAGCTCCTCCACAAGTTTTTGCCATCAACATAACAAGAATTGAATTTGAACCATCTTGAACCATGTTAGCTTCCTCTGAACCAGTATTGGCTTGCTTTCCTTTTACAAACTAGCAATCTGTTGTAAAGTGACCATACTTATCATAGTTAAAGCATTCAATCTTTATCTTGTCTTGAAACCTTTCTTGTTTTGAGATTTTTTAAACCCTCCCCCTCATTTAAAGGATTCATGTTTTTCTTCAATCTTCTTCTCTCTGCTATTTTTCTGGCTTCTTTCTAGTATTCTCCTTTTACCTGCTTCCACCTTCTCTTTATCTCATCAAACCCACTTTTATTTGAATGAGCAATCAGGGTGTGTTCAGAAGTTTTCTCTATCTCTCTTTGATCCAGTCTTAACTCTCTAGCTTCAAGATATCCTTGCATATTTTTTAATTCTCATATTTTATGATTGGCATTAATTTTAGTAAACAAAATTAGACAGTAACATGTTAAATAGGTTAGTATAACTTGCAAAAAAAATGTATTTTGGACATGATGTTGAACAAGATGTTCTATCTGCTGCAACTGGCATGACATGTCGAGTAAGATGTCCCATGAAAAGATCATTTGACATCTTGATTGTGCACAAAGCTGGGCTTTTTGGATTCTGTTTAAGTTGTTACAGATGCAGAATATTTGGAGAATATTGTGCAATCCAATGTGGCGCTAATTTTGAAGATAAAATATTTTATCTATTTTGAAGATATATTCATAGTTTCTAAATATGGATAATATATAGGAAACTAATGATTGAAGACCTATTTTTTTTGGAGAATCTTGTGCAGATTCGTAGTCGTCTCCTTGCTGCGTTTTGAAGCCCAAATCCAGTCGAGATGTATGCTTTAAATAGAAGACTACAAACCTAATTCTAAAGTAGAACTTACGGAGAATAGATTAGGGTTTATGTGTTATTTGTGAGCCTCTCTAATATCATTATTGATAGAAGAGTAGGACAATATTTTGAGTTGTAAGTTCAGTCATGCATTCATAAGTTGTTAAGTATTGAATGTATGTATGTCACTTAGGTATCGTTGATACATTTATCTAAGTGTTTGTTGCTTGTGCTTCTAGCTATTGTTATTGATCCAAGATTTTAAGCAGGATCAAGTATTCTTGATTAAGAAATTATTAATATAATGTTTCTTGTAATTGAAGATCAAGGTAAAAGGTCGTCAATATCACTAAATAGGATTGCTATTGTGAGTCTTCACTGTGGTGATTGGAAGTGAGTGGGATTTCTCTTATCTAGGAAGTTCTTAGGTAGAAGTTGCACCGAGTAGGGATTAAGTCAGAAGTTGTAAACTGGGTGTTGTTTAGCTTTGAATTGATACTGCTTATAATGGACTTCCTAGCTTCATAGCTCCCAAAGTAGGTGTTGTTGTACACTAATATGGGTTAACAATTCTGTGTGTTCAATTACTTTCCAGCATTTTTTAAATAATGGATATCTGGCCATTGTATGATGTTAAAAGATCAATGTCTCGACATCCCTTAGGACATCTGAGATCTGAAAACTAAAATTTCAATTGGTATCAGAGCGGGCATGATGTTCTGTCTCTGGGTGAGACTTAGGGAAGATAATTTCTGGTTCAATGGACATGGAAGAAGGATTTAATGATTGAATCCATGAAGAACAAGGAACACAAGATAATGTATGATAGAGGAAAATGTGTGAGTTATGTTACTATAAGAAGGCGAGAATCTTCTCTACGATGTAGCTTAGAGTGTCTGCAAAGACACCTGTTTAGACAAGATGTCAAGACATGTCTGAGAAAATTTGGGAGAGCTTATTATTTTCCAAAACATATATGTTGGTTCATGTGTGTAGTCCTTTACAACCTTCACTCTAAGTAAGGAGTGCTGATTATAAGTAATTGTCAAGATGCTCCGATGATAAGCTAAGTAACCTTCACTCTAGGATACCTGAGTGCAGGAGATGTTAAGGTCCACCTGAAATTTACTGAGAAGCTTGTGTTCTTGATGTGTTCCGCTGCATGTTATGGAGGACCTATGGTAGTTCTTTATGTCTTTGATAGTGAAGAGCTTTGAAGATTGGTCTTAGTATACTAACTAAGGGGGAGAAGCTCCTGGTTCCCTTAGCAGGTTTGAATATTTTTGGATTCGCATGTGACGCAAGGATGTTAGATATAATGTTGTAACATTCATCGCTAATGTGTGCAGATTCCACTATCTAAACATGCTCTACATGTTTTGTTATGCTGCACCTTTGGTTATGGAATCTCTATCGTGAGAATTGTTCTCTACCAGGCTGAAATATTTAAGGGTTTCATTTATCTTCAAACTCCTAGTTCACTCTAGTGTCCATGGATGAAGGATAGTTTAATCTTCTCTAAAGGTAAACCCTATGGAGATGGGATTCCTTGAAGTTAGCTTCAACCATCTTATTAAAGTTGCCAAAGATACTTGAGGTTATTTTTAAGTTCACTCATAAAGGCACTTTTCAATAAGTTTAATAAGAATCTGAACATAAGTTGATCAATGATGATCATATACATATGCATGGATATTCCTAGTGTGTGACTAAATTAGGAATGTGATCCTGACCTTATTGATGGAAGAAGGACGTCCATTAAAGACCTTGAAGATGATCAAGGATTGTATTTTGTTCCGTGAAGGAAACTGATGTTCTACTAGATGTTGGAATGTCATATCAGCAGGTGTGCATATTCTTGTTGTTGAGCTGATGTCTGGGGTGCTAAACAAATGTGTATTAATCACATATGTTTAGAACCTTCTCTTGATTTGGAATATGAGGCATCGGGAGTGTGTATCAAAGAAGTTTCTATCCAGGAAACACATCTTAGATAATTTTATTGATCAAGGAATGATCAACATGCTATTTACACCTGAGGTCGCGTTCAATTGTCAAGGACATTCTCTCTGACATTTGGAAGTTTCTTATGATCAAAAGGAGAAAGACTTGTGTGAACTTATGTTTAGGCTATCTTGCTCAAATAGACTAGGACATCATCTCAGAAGGACATGATAATGTTGGAAGTGATACTGGGACATCATCTTAGAAGGCCATGATGAGGTAAGGGGTCTTTCAGGCGGATGTGCATATGATAAATGTCATATCATATATGCTCGACATCTTACCTAAAGAAGGAATATATCTATTTTGTCTAAGGGTTTGATTCAGGATTTCAGTCAAAACACTATGTTCCAAATAACTGCATGGAAGTTTATTTCTCTCCATGATATTCTGGTGTTCATAAATTGTCCTGAAGAAGCTACAGATGGTGTACTCCATTGAGATCTTCTTGAAATAAGGATTTCCAAGCTTCTTAATTTGTATGAAGAACTTACCAACATCGCTAATGAGTACAAGGGAAGGGCATTAGACAAAGTGGTCTGATCTCTATGCTTATGAAATGATGGTTTCTTTTGATACAAGAAAAGAATCTGGCATTCTGATGAAAGTATGCATATGAATGATTGCATATAATTTGACGAGAGATGAGTATTTGTCTGAGGTGTGTGTGCAAGTCTGCATTCTGAACACTATGTTTCAGAAATTGTTTGAGAATCTATTTCACTCGATGGTTAACTTGTATATGAAGTAAAATAAAGGTGTATATCATACGATGGCTGCATGACATCTTAGTCATCCATAGAGCCATGACTATGGATATGGATCAGCTGTGCCATTGTGAAACAACTAAGACTAGGTTCTTAGAGGTGTGCTTATGAAGGTATATCAAGATTTTTTGAAAATTGTGCAAGTGTGTTCAATAGAAGTATGAAGTTGTAACTTCCCAGTCGGAGTATGTGAAGTCTACTTCATGTGATTTCTTCTGGTGCTCTAGAGTTCATCATCAACAAGAGCACTGTTAATTCAAGACAGGGGGAGTTAAGTCTTGTATATGGATTATTGCTTCAATGGTACAGTCCTTTAAAATCTTGTGTGATGGACCAATTTGTGGAGATGATGTATCTCATGTATGTTTATGATGTCAGACAACATGTTGTGATAAAAGGACTGCCAAATGTAGTGTCTTTTTTATGGTGTGATCTTGTCAGGACATGTATGGTTCAATCCATAAGAAGTTGGTTGATTTAATCGTGTGTGCTCATGCCTAGTGGGAATACTCTGAGGGACATCGTTAGGCATAAGAGAATTTATTTTTCTCTTTTGGGTTAGGTGTGACTAAATGAAGTTCGTATTAGTGGATGAGAGATGTCACACATGATGCTGTGATATTTCTTTTGGCCTCACTAAATTTTGGTTGAGAAGAATTTTCTTGAGGACCAGTAGAAGGCATTGTGCTTTTAATTCAGATCACGTAATGGCTCCATAAACCATTATTTTGACTAAAAAAATGATAAGAATACAGAAGAAGGCAGACAATGTCTGACAAGATGTCGGGACATTGTTCAGGACTTGTCTCCTTCAAAACCCACAAGGGAATGCTATGGAAGATGCTACCTAGAACATGTCAGGAGTGTGTAAAACGTGCCCATGCATGCACATTTATTGGAACCACCATTTCAGGAGAACTGTCCAAAGTCAATAAAGTCATTCTAAACTGACTTAGACGGTGCACGTTTATTTGTGGTGATACCATCTTCCTCAAACAATGTTTTCTTTGACCAAGACTGGT
This sequence comes from Vicia villosa, assembly GCF_029867415.1. Classification (NCBI taxonomy): domain Eukaryota; kingdom Viridiplantae; phylum Streptophyta; class Magnoliopsida; order Fabales; family Fabaceae; genus Vicia; species Vicia villosa. The sequence continues at coordinate 521,848 of NW_026705057.1, forward strand.
GTTACTATCTAGAATCATTATTTCCCAAGTAATTATCCAGCTATTTAAATAGGGAATCCCTTATCTCTTCTCATCTTGTGTCATTTGCTTTTTAAATTGGCTTGTGGTGTTTTTCATTGTATGGGTGAGTACTGTTTGGATATGGGTCTATGACGACATTCTTTGTCAAATATTGGCTAAAAAGGGGGAGAAAGAATATGCTCAGGGGTTTGGTTTTGGGTCTGTTTCCCTTCCTTCATCTGTTTTTCTGGGGATACACGTATGTCGAATAAGATGTTCCATCATGGGTTGGGTTTTTTTTTGTGTCTTGTGATCTGAGTTATGAATACAATTGTGTCCTGTGTTCTGTGTTACACAGTTTGACTGGAGGATGCCTCTTAAGGGGTCTCTCATGCCACTTAATGGGTCACTTATGCCCTATGGAAGAGTTATCCATCAGTATAGAAAATTTGATACTTCCATTAGTGGAAATACATGGTTTCAACATTGAGGGGGAGTGTCAGTTATCTTCTTCATCATGTACACCAAATGACTTCAGGATTTTCTAATCCTTTCTTGAGGTTGCTGGTCTGTGGTGTGTGGGTAAATGGATCTCATTCAAAATGTAGTGAAAAGATGTCGAACATGAAGTCTTGAAAACCTTCGTATGAATGAGAAGAGGACTAACTCTCTGACATTTATATCTGCCACTAATGTCTCAAATAGAAAAGTTATACTTGAGGAGTGCATGAGGACTCTGAAACTCTTCTAGACATCTAAGTTTTTTATGTTTGTTGTTGAAATGTAATTGTAATATGTAATTTGTTTTTTCCAAAATTTTCCAAAGGGGGAGATTGTTAATTATCAGATTTTATGATTGGCATTAATTTTAGTAAAACGAACTCAACAACATGTTAAATAGGTTGTCTAACTTGTAGAAAATATATGTTGGACATAATGTTGAACAAAAGGTTCTATCTACTGTAACTTGTATGACATATCGAGTAAGATGTCATATGCAAAGATCATATGACATCTTGACTGTGCGCAAAGCTGTGTTTTTTGGATTCTGTTTAAGTTGTTACAGATGCAGAATATTTGGAGAATATTGTGCAATCTAATGTGGTGCTAAATTTGAGGATAAAAGACTTTATCTGTTTTGAAGATATAGTAATAGTTTCTAAATATGGAGAATATTTAGGAAAATAATGATTGGATACCTATTTTTATGGAAAATCTTGTGAATATTTTTACCAGTCTCCTTGCTGCATGTTGAAGCCCAAATCTAGTCTAGATGTGTGCTTTAAATAGAAGACTACAAACCTAATTGTAAAGTAGAACTTATGGGTAATAGATTAGGAATTGTGTGTTATTTGTGAGCCTCTCTAATATCATTCTTGATAGAAGAGTAGGACTATGTTTGGAGTTGTAAGTTATGTCATGCATTCATAAGCTGTAAAGTATTGAATGTATGTATGTTACTTAGGTATCGTTGATATATTGTTCTAACTGTGTGTTGTTTGTGCTTCAACTTATTATTTTTGATCGAAGCTTTTAAGCAAGATTAAGTATTCTTTATTAAGAATTTCTTAATCTAGTGTTTCTTGTAATTGAAGATCAAGGTAAAGGGCCGTCAATATCAGTAATTGGGATTGTTATTGTGAGACATCACTGTGGTGATTGGAAGTGAGAGGTGTTTCTCTTATCTATGAAGTTCTTAAGTAGAAGTTGTATTGGGTAGGGATTAAGTGAGAAGTTTTAAGCTGAAGGTTGTTTAGCTTTGAATTGATACTGCTAATAGTGGATTTCCTTCCTAGCTTGATAGTCCCCAGAGTAGGTGTTATTGTACACCGAACTGGATTAACAATTATGTGTGTTCAATTACTTTCTAGCATTGTTTATAAATCATGGATATTTGCCCATTGTATGATGTTCAGAGGTCAATGACTTGACATCCCTTAAGACATTTGAGATCTAAAGACCAGAATTTCAGAGATGCTTCATTTTCATTTTGGCTAATTTTTTGGTTTCCTTAATTGTTATTACTATCATATCATATTGAAGAGGGAAACTTCAAAGTACCATTTTAAATTTCATTTTCTCTGTCAACGTCTCTCCAAAATTCTTCATCATATTGGTTAATCCTTGAACCCTCGTGAAAAAATATGCTATCGATTCTTCCTCTTTCATATGCATCATTTCATACTACTGTCTAAAAGACTGGAGACGCACCTTCTTGACCTTCACATCTCCATCTTAGTATTTTTCCAACATGTCTCATGCTTCTTTCGATGTTGCAGCGTGAGAGATTTAATCAAACACATTCGCTTCAACGCATTGGTGAATGTAAAATAGTGACTTCTATTCATCTTCTTGGATCCCTTGTATGCCACTCTTTGAGCTTCTGTAGTATTTTGTATTAGCAGTTGAAGCCCTTGTGCTATATACTCTGGCACATCTTGAACGTTGAAGATCACTCTCATTTGAATACACAATGTTCCCCAACTCTTGCAATTAAGAATTGGAAGATTTGTAAGGAAATGATTGCCCTTGTTCAAACCATAACTTTAGCCGCTATTGATTCTTGGAACTAAACTGGTCTCGTGATACCAAATGTTGGTGTTATCAGAACACCGTAAAAAATGCAGAAGATGATATATAGAGAAAGAGAGTAGTGGAGTGAATGAAGAGATTATTGTTTATTGATTAAGTGAATGTAAGAGTCTATTACATTTTACACAAGTTGTTAATATATATACATGATGTAACAAACTATACAATCAACATGTAACTGGATTTTTACACTAGACTCACTAAGTTTGAAATGGATATAGACCCAAATTATAGTAAAAAAAAATATATTATTCATAGAAAGAAACAATTTGATAAGATTACTAACAATTGAATTTATAAAATCTCCTGAATAATCATTTAAAACTGATTACTTCTTATATACAAAAGATCAAACAATCACTTCATTTCAAAGTAGATTTGAACAATTTAAAATATATAGTGATATTTTTTATTTTTTAATTAGTATTGAGATGTTAAAATTCATTGAAGTTGAAAATCTATAAGAGAATTGTTTTAACCTTGAACGATCATTAAAATATAATAACAAAACTGATATTGACGAATTGGATTTACTTAAGGAACTACAAGTTTTAAAAGAAATCATAAAAGTAAAAATAATACACCAATTAATATATATTTAATTATATAGAGAGACTTGACGATATATTGCTTATCGAATAATGTTAATAATTTCTATAACGATTGCATCTGCCGAGAAATTTTTTTTAAAAATAACATTAATAAAATGTTATTTAAGATCAGCTATGTTACAACAAAGATTAAATGGATTGACTTTAATATCAATTGAAAAAGAAATACTAAATTTAATCTACTATTAGTAAATAATTTATATCTCAAAAAACTAATAAATAAAATTTTAAAAAATACTATTATTTTAAAAAAGTCTTATTTTAAATTCCGTCTCATGCTTCAATATGTAATGAACCGACCCTAGTAGTCGACACAAAAGCCATAACACATTTACAATAGTTGCCAATAACACACTTAGCTATTGCCGGACGTCGACACATAGTTTTGGGACAATCTGAATCTTGTCGACATTTATTCTTCACCGCTATAGTGGAAAAAGATAACAAAAATAATTTAATAAATTGTAATAAAATTATTACAAGAGAAAAGAAAATTTGAAAAGTATAAGAATGACTAACCTTCAACGTTCGTAATAACAAGAAATAGAGAAAGAAAGAAAATTACACAATAAAAAAACTTCATAATTACAATCATATTTTCACCTCTATGCATACAAAAGATGGTTTTATTACTTTGTAATGTATAATTTAATAGTTTTTAGTACTTGTTTCAGAAAAACCTTCCAAAAGATATAGTCATTATTAAATGTTTCTGAAGTAAATAAATATGTTATGTTTGTCTCTTTAACACACTTACTAATAACGCCTCTTAAAAAACTCTAATCATAAAAATTCATGCCTTTTGTATCTCTAGATTTTCATCAATTTGATAACCTTTCAAGATTAATAATCTTTTCTTGACATGTATGCATTAGTTAATTACATAGTTAGATCATAGTTAATTTTTTTTTTATAGCAAATATTGTATATGTATAACATGAAGCAAGGATTGAGTGTATTGTTATATCAAATTAATGACTAATTGAAATTTCTCAACCTCTATAGGCTATAAGAGTATAAGTGTTGTATATATTAGATTTTAAGGCCATCAATATTTTTTTACGGGATCATGAAAACTTCGATTTTTTTTCAAAATAACAATGTTTTCCATCAAATTTATCAAAATATATGGTTCCCCTTTGAATCACCGTCCTCGTTAAAATCCCGTCAACTATATGGTTCACAAATTGTCAATCCAATACATATTTTCCTCAATACTCGTCCTCACATCGTCGTTTAACTAGTTATATTTTCAATCTTTCACTTTGCGACACTCGCTTGCATAAAACGTACCATACAGATTGTTCATTTAGTCCGATTCTTACTCAACCACTCCTCTCATGAAGTCATACAAACTTGATGAGTATAATTGAAATTTCTCAACCTCTATAGGCTATAAGAGTATAAGTGTTGTATATATTAGATTTTAAGGCCATCAATATTTTTTTACGGGATCTTGAAAACTTCGATTTTTTTTCAAAATAACAATGTTTTCCATCAAATTTATCAAAATATAGGGTTCCCCTTTGAATCACCGTCCTCGTTAAAATCCCGTCAACTATATGGTTCACAAATTGTCAATCCAATACATATTTTCCTCAATACTCGTCCTCACATCGTCGTTTAACTAGTTATATTTCCAATCTTTCACTTTGCGACACTCGCTTGCATAAAACGTACCATACAGATTGTTCATTTAGTCCGATTCTTACTCAACCACTCCTCTCATGAAGTCATACAAACTTGGGAGCGACTACCTTCGCGATATAACATTGATACTCTTCCTCTACTATTAAAATAGCAAGACAGATTTATAACATTCAACACGATTGTCGTCTACCATTAACAATGGATTGAGGGTGATTAGTTCCCCAATTTTTCAATTAGTATTCTACAATCATAGTGGAGTATAAACAGTCGTTACTTCATAATAGCGTCATTTCCGATTTTTCACTCAAATCCACTAACACGTCATAATCCAAGAATTCACTTTGAATTTCTACAACTCCCACAACTTCCTACTCATTATATCTCGTCGATGAGACTCCAACATCCAAACATATTACGAAATCCTCTTCATAGTCACTTAGCATCACACAATCATCAACACCTTTCCATTTTCAAAATTACTACTATACTCGTACTACACAATTCATCTCATCTCAACCAAAGTCCTCCTCACGTCAAATTGGTGAAAAAAAAATTCTCTACAATCCTTCTTATAATATAACTCATCTCGTTATCTTTCCGACGCTTCAGACGAAGCTCAAATCGGATATACAGAACTCAAGTTATGAATCCTTAAAGTTTCACAATGATTCTAAATTTCCTAAGACTCGTTTACGGAGATCCCACTCCGAAAGTCACTCTTCTTCTACCTAAGCATGTTTCAAACATTCTCTATTATAACTCCTTATAACTCGAGAGGTTCATTCTTTCATCGAAATTCCAGTCTTGACATCACCGAGACAACAATTTTTTCCACAAGCTACGCGCATCTTCGAGTTTCCAACTCGGACTCGCGATTCACAACGCTTCACGCATCGACTACATTCGACAATCACTTATGCGTGTCCAACATAAAGTCCGATGCAACTTCATTACTCCATTACTCATCAAACATCAGCATCTCACGCAAAGGTTATTTGCACCGATAACTTCACAATCCTCAATCGTGCTGAACATCGCAGGTCTCTAAATTCTGCATCCCAAAAATCATTCTTAACTTCGCGTCACCTTCGTATTCGGGAAACATCCAAAGCTCTCAACAATACTTGCATCGTCACTTACCGACAGCATACCAGACTATCTCTTATGATAGAAACCTCTTCGAGAAGCAAGGCTTCTCCCCCACTTATCGTCAAACTACTTCCTGCAACAAAACAAATAAGTACCAACAGTGTTTCACACACTGTCGCGTACTATAGGAGAAAACACTGACAGCATTTAACTGTCGTACAAACTCAACATACTCGACCACTTGGCCGGACAAGACCTACCTGCTCTGATACCACTAATGTAACACCCCATTTCTACCCGGCAAATATTCAAGAATCAGAGTTTCAAAATTTCTCAATGAACAAATGAGGCGTCACATATTCACTTAAAATAAATCACTTAATCGCATTTAGCGGATACATAGCACTACCTTTAATCAATCAACAAGTACTCAGGCACATAATACTTTTTTAAAACAGAATGACTTCTTTCATTAAAACAGCAGAGTCATAATTCTCAATCTTTGAATCAATAACATCATATTCAGCAAAGATAAAATAGTAAAACAACAACGTCATAAACATCATAAATCATCCCCCCGAGTGCTACGTATCAGAGTGACAACCGACTCGATAAACAACAACTAAATCTTCATACTGGAACATCTGCACGTTACCAATATAAAGGCAACGACGAACAAGAGAAAAGAGTGAGATATCAAATCATATAAGTGAGCGTATGATAAATTGTATATTAGGATTCAGACATATGTGGTTATCACATCGTAAATGTTAATATTGCCATACACTTCATACTTTCACTAACTCACAAATCTCACATACTTTTCATCACACCACAAGTCACGATACTTTATATTCACATTAAATATATATCTCATTCATTTACTTTATAAGCCAATTCATGATACATCACAAGTATAAATCACAAGTATAAATCACAATTCCAATCCCAAAACGTCATAGCATATAAGTTATACATCTAGTCATAAAACATCACATAAACATCTAAACTCAGAACATCACATATAAATAGCACCAGACACATTCAATTAATCGCATTCACAAATATTAATATCATCATACTAATCATAAAATCATCAATTTACATCTTCACATACTTCCATCATTTAACAAGTCACAAAATACAATCACGATTCATGGGACACGACTCATGTATATGCATGTGGTACCAATCATGGAACACGACTCATGTATATAGTCACAAAACGTTACAACTATGAGTTACATAAGACACATGGGACACGACTCATGTATATGCATGTGGTACCAATCTAGGTTTCAGCCCCTGTCACCAATTTCCCAAATATGAGGCATAAGGCATAAGCCTTCGTCACTAATTTTCCAATCCAGGCCGTCACAGAGTATGCATATGCAATGTGACTCGACAAACAAGACATACACAACATACTCATCACAATCACACGTCACTGCGAGGCATACGCCTGCATCACTGATAATTACCAATTATTAGTGGTAATTCAACGTCACAAATAATGTTTCATCTTCACATAGAAATAAAATCGTCACGATATCATCATGCTTCAGTATAAACACATAACTTCACATATCGATAAACTCATCACAACATCATCATGTTTCAGTATATCACGACAAACATATAACTTCACATATTAACAAAATCATCACAACATCATCATATTTCGGTATATCACAACAAACAACACATTAAATCAATTCACATTAGTCTCATAATTCTCTATAATTAATCGTTTATTTAACTCACTAATCCACCATCAACTAACAAAAATTATTCACCTAATATACTCTAATTTATCGGATTCATCATGCATCACTACCGGTTATCTAACTTCCGGTTAATCCTTAATATTCATGACTTTACAGATTTCCGGGTTATACTCCCAAGTCACTAAAACATCGGCTCAACCTGTTAATTCTGATACAATTCTATTCTTTATCGGTTATCTGTTCAAGTTTATCCCAATTAAATAGACTTATTAAAAAAATTAATTCAACTATTAATTTATTCAACCGAGTAATATCACAATTTCGACAAACAAACACCATTATGTTAATGTACTAATTAAACTTAGCTACCACGTAAATTTTCATCAAATTCCGGACAACTAATTATCTTGCTAATTCGGCTATTTTGATCAAATGGGACTGTTTTTTATTTTATTAGTTCTATATTCACTACTGTTATACACTTCCTACTGTTTCTAATTATATAAAAATTCCATAACCATGATTCATTACCATACCATTATATATATATATATATATATATATATATATATATATTAAGTAATATTATTATGAACACATGGGTGGAAACAGAGTATATATATGCTAAATAGCAAAGAAACAACCATCCAGGACATTCCTTGCCAGCCGTCACAGGCTGCTTATTTGCCAAGATTTATGGAATGAAGAGTAAATAAAAAAGAGACCATGGAGGCATATGTTATAAGGAAAAAGGATGGAGACGCCTGTAGTGACGACCACCACTCGTCTTATGCCGCCCGTCACGGTTGGAGCTGTCGTCTGTCATGGCCCATTCTCTCATTTTCTTATGCATTTTAATATTCCAGACCCACGTCAAACACAATAACAAACAAATAGCAACGACAGCAACAGAAACACACTGAATTTCACGTTTCGGTAACATTTTAACACAACACAAACAAAACCTAAAATCCCTAATTTCCTTCAATCGAACAACCACAACAACAACAATTAAGGAACTATTTCAACTACATGTTATTCATGGTAGATTCTCTATTTTCCAGCAATGATTAACACAACAAATGCAATAAATCTACACACCCGATTTCCCCACAAACAATATTTCATAAGCCCCGTTATAGGAAGATAATCCCACCCTTACCTTATCAATTGAAGCAACTCAATGGGTCTCCGATTGCACTTCCTATTGGGCACCATGAATGGAAATCTCTAAGCTTGTTCCTCTTGGCTTTCCTCCTTCTCTTTAAACTTTGTTTTCTCCAAATGACAACACTACACTTCATATCTCTAAAACCCTAATTTTATCATTCTAATTGGGCTTAGATTTTAACACCTCTTATTCACAACCAATTTAGGTCCTATAAGACTAATAAATCAAAATAACCAATATATCACTTTAAATAATATTCCAACGATATAATAAATTCTGACTTGTAAATAATATTATTCTTAATATTATTCTTCGACCATCAGACTAAAATCCGACTTTTAACTTAATAAATTCAATTACGCTTCTTAAAAATAACACTGACAATCCAAATTCAACCATATCCAATCTTTAAATCCCTTGATAATTTAATTAACCAATTTAATTAAATTCGGGGTGTTACACAAGCACAGACCTTGTTACTTTAAATTTCTAAGATATACAACTGTAAGATCATCTCAAGTCTACGTGCAATACAACAACTATGTACGAAAGCTTGGAGAGCAAAATAGTTCATGTTCTATTTTATTGTATGTATTCGTATTGCTTCTTTTGACTCTTCATATCCTTATATAGAGGAAACAAAAGAGATGTTGGAAGATTGCTTGCACAAGTGTCTTTGATGAAGAAGCGGTTTCCAAGAGAGAGATGTTACGATAAGGATCTTCATCTTCTGAATAATCTCTTTATCCATTATGTCTTTCTCAAGCAAGGCTTCCATGAGCATGATGGAGAATACTAAGGAAATCGTGTCACATAACCTTGAGCCTTACGCTAAAACTTTTAGTTGACTTTCTTCATATAGTTGGAAGTTGAGAAGATGGAGCCTCACTTCATTTGTATCTAAATCGTTAGCTTTTAAATAATTCTCATCGCGTACGTAATCAAATATATTTTGTAATTTAAATTAATTATAACTATTTTTGCAAACAATAGGATAGGTGGATGCACATCCACCACGCCCTCAAAAAATAAATAGGTTGGCTTAACGCCTTACAGTTTGATTATTCAACTTAATAAACAATCTTTTTTCAATCAAATTAATTCAAGTCTTCGCAAATAAATTGGACCCGATAGATGTTCATCCAAACTATTTTTTTTTGGTTTATTTAGAAACAAATGCAATTTTTTTTTTAGAAGATCAAGTTCATTTTTTTTTTCAAATTTGTAAGAACTTATAAGGGCTATGGCGATTTCCGGCAATCTAGGGCGATTTCTGGCGAGATGCGTTGGCGGATCTTCTCCCTGAGTATCTGTGTAGTCTTGCGTTTCCGGTGGGTTTCCTAGAGAATCCTGTTAGGGTTAATATTCACTCTTTCAATTTTGGTTTAAACTCCTGGCCTTAGGGTCAGGGACCTTGTTGAGGGGGTGGTTTGTTTTCACTGGCAAGGTCTTGGGAGGTCTATCTTTTCTTCTCGGGCAAGCGCTACTTTCTCTTCTCTTCTGGCAAGCGTTTTTCTTCTTTCGCGAGGCTCCTTAGATGGTTCGGGGTGGGTGGACTAAAGTGTCACACAATAAACGGTTCGCTCCAAGATGGGATACCTTTCCTTATGGTGGTTGCAACCTGAAGTTCGCAGAGAAAAAGAGTGAAATTACTTCCTTGTTTGTGTCTGATTTCCCAGATGATACGACGGCCAAGGTATTGTTCGAACTTTTCGGGTGTTCAGGAAATGTGGTAGAGGTTGCTATAGCACCGAGGAGGAATGCTTTCGGGAAAAGGTTTGGTTTTGCGCGTTTTGTGGAGGTTACGGATGGTCGATTATTGGCGGTGCGCTTGGATAACATCATTATTGCAGGTAAGAAAATCCATGTGAACGTTCCGAGATTTGATAAGAGACAGGTTAGGGGAGTAAGGAATTTTGGGAATTCTGTTAGGGGAAATCAAGGTAATTTTGGAGTAAGGCATTCGGTAGGGAACAAGGTTGCACCAAGAACCTTTTTAGCCAGGAAAGATTGTTCTTATGCAGAGGTGGTGAGTAAGGATTTGGAAGGTAGGGGATCGATGGAGACAGAGAATGATGTGCTGCAATTTAAGTCTTCTGATGTTTTGAGAGGGAGGCTGGAAAAAGCATATGTGGCTAAGGTTTGCATTCCGGGGTCGGCTCACACTATCCAAACGCATTTCGAAATGGAGGGCGTGTTTGCGGTTAAAGTTTCACCTTTGGGTAGTAGCATGTGTCTGTTAGAGGAACTAGAGGATGGTTTCATTGAAGATTTAATAGGGGGAGGAGAAGATTGGTGGAAAGGATGGTTTTTGGAGATTAAGAAATGGGAGGTCGGAGCGGTGGCACAGGAGAGGGATGTATGGATCAGAATTTACGGAATTCCGGTTCACGCTTGGTGTCCAGAGTTCTTCGTAGCTTTGGCCGAACGGTGGGGCAGGTTCATATGCACGGACGAATCCACTGCGAAAGGAGACTCCTTTGTCGCGGTGAGGATTATGGTTAACATTCCCATCACATGTAAGGTACCCGATTCGTTATCTGTTAACATTGATGGTCTGGTTTTTAAGTTGTTGGTTAGAGAGGACGCACAGGGATTATACAGCTTTCCAACTAAGGGTAAGGTGGCATTGTCGTCGGAGGGTAGTTTTTCTGAACCGGAAGAAGGGTGGCCGGATGATTGTGAAGATGGGCGGGGAAGTTTGTCAGACAGCACTGAACAAATCCCTGTGAATCATTCTTTGGACGGTAAAGAAGGTGTAGAAGTCGGGAAGGAAACGCAGTTGGCGGCTCATAGTGTGAGTGCTGACTCTGGTTTTCGGGTTTCCGAAACTAAGGGGACTAGGAGCAGAGAGCAGTCGGAGCATCAGTTTAGGGGGGCTTTTGATTCAGCTTTAAATAATATCAGGGGCAGTCCGGTGTTGGGGGTAGCTGGGCCTGTTTTGATGCTGAGCAAAGTGATTGTGGGGAGCGGAAATATTGAGGGGAGCAGCGACTCGATTGAGAATTCGTCAGTGGCGCCAGGAGGTATGCATAGGCTTATTTCCAGTCATGTGCATAAGAATGTGGCGGTTCCAGTTAGTGAAAGGGAGTTGAATGTGGTGAAGTATGGTAATAATAGTGACGTTGTGTCTTGTAATGATGTCGATATGGTTCTGTCTGGGAGAAAGGATTTTCATGTTGCTGTGGACAACAACTTGGAGGGGCCGGTTGAATCATCACCTCCAAGGATTATATGTCCTTTGGCTTGTGAGGGTGTAAAATCTGTTGGGAAAAAGGTGAAATATAAGTTGTTGGGGGCTGGTCCGAACAGGGGCAGAATTGGGGGTTGTAAATTGCAACCCAATAGCAGCAGGCAGAATAAAAATAAGGCAGTGAAAGACATAATAGCCCAGCGGATTAATAGCTTTGCTGGAGAAAGTACCGGTGAGTTTTCGGTGTGTTATTGTCAACAGGTCGAGGAGTCGGACATATGTAGGAACAACGGAAGGCAATGGGAGTTCCTTAAAAAGGACGTTGGGGAAAAATTATGGGAGGCAATCGTTGCGTTGGGGGTTGTTTGATGAGAAAGGCCGGAGCAATCTAGTTAGTAGGATTGAGAATTTGGAGAAGGGGAGAGAGTTGTCAGTGGTGGGTAGGAAGGAGACTAATAATGAGGCTCAATGATCATTGGTTCATTGAATATTCGAGGGGGAGCTAATGCGCTCAAAAGAAGGAGAATAAGTAATTTAATTATTAAAGGAAATGCGGACATTTTTTTCATGCAAGAAACAAAGATTACAAATATGAATGAGGATTTTGCTTATAGCTTGTGGAGAACTCCGGAGATTGATTTTTCTTTTTCCAATTCGATAGGAAGATCGGGTGGGTTGATCACGCTATGGAAGAAAAATAGTATGGATGTTCATCATAGCTTTAAAGGGGAAGGTTATTTGGGTATCAAAGTGAGGTGGAAGGAAGACTTTTATTATGTTGTAAATGTTTATTCATCTTGCGACATGAATAAGAAGAAGGCTTTGTGGGATAAATTATTAGACTTGAAGAAGGTGTTTAACAATGGGGAATGGATTATAGGAGGTGATTTCAATGCGGTTAAGAACGGTAGGGAAAGAAGAGGGAGAGCGGTTGGGGTTCTCAAGAAGGAGGCGGAGCTTTTCACGGAGTTTATTCTCATGAGCGGTTTGGTAGACATTCCGTGCAAAGGGAAGAAATATACTTGGTTTGGTGGAGATGGTAAGGCGATGAGTAGGATTGATCGTTTCTTATTATCAAATGTTGTGGTGAATCGGTGGGATGTTATCGGGCAAATGGTGGGTGATAGAGATATTTCGGATCATTGTCCTATTTGGGTGATGACAGAAAAATATAATTGGGGGCCGAAACCGTTCAAATTCAACAACGAATGGTTTTCCTTTGATTCCTTTATTCCTTTCGTGGAAAAGGAGTGGAAGTCTTTGAAAGTGGAAGGAAGAGGAGATTTTGTGTTGAAAGAAAAACTTAGACTTTTAAAAGACAAACTCAAGAAGTGGAACAAGGAAGTTTTTGGCAAGATCGACTTGGATATTGAGGAAGGCGTCCAAGATATTAATCTTGCCGATGAAAGGTTAGCTTCTTTTTCTAATGTCTTTTCTTCTAATTCATTAGAGGAAAATGTGGTTAATAGAAAAGAGGCGACGAGCACCTTTTGGCGGAATTTGAGGATAAAAGAAAATATGCTCCTCCAAAATTCCAAGTTGAAGTGGCTTAAAGAGGGAGATTCCAATAGTGGTTTTTTCAATAAAGTAATGAAATCTAGAAGAAGACATAATCATATTGGGCCGATTCTTGCTTCGGGAGGTATGATGGAGTCGGTGGAGGAAATTAGGGAGGAGGTTTGTAAGCATTTTGGGAACAAATTTTTTGAAACGGAGGAGGTTAGACCGGAGTTAGAAGGTATTTCCTTTAATTCTATTAGTAGGGAAGAGGCGATGGACATAGAGAAACCTTTCCTTGAATGTGAGATTAAGAAGGCGGTGTGGGAGTGTGGTGACACGAAGAGTCCGGGTCCAGATGGCTACTCTTTTCTTTTTATTAAGAGGTGTTGGAACTTTATTAAAGAAGACTTTCTCAATTTTTTTAACTACTTCTTCCAAGTTAGACCCATGTCTAAGGTGATCACTTCTTCTTTTTTAACCCTTATTCCGAAGTCTCATAACCCGATTGGTTTAGATGATTATCGACCTATTTGTCTAGTGGGTTGTCTTTACAAAGTGGTGGCGAAACTTTTGGCGGGAAGGTTAAAGGGGGTGCTCCATTCCATTGTTTCTCCATGCCAAAGTGCTTTTGTTCCCGGTAGGCAATTATTGGATGGAGTGGTGGTGGCTAATGAGGTGGTGGATTACGCGAGAAAGGAAGGAAAAGAATGCATTTTGTTTAAAGTGGATTTTGAAAAAGCTTACGATAAGGTGAGTTGGAATTTTTTGAGATATATGTTAAACAAAATGGGGTTCGGAAGCAAGTGGATGAAGTGGATGGAATTACTAGTGTTTAATAGTAATATGTCCGTGCTAGTTAATGGTTGCCCTACGAAGGAGTTTGTGGTGAAGAGAGGTCTAAGACAAGGAGATCCTCTTTCTCCTTTTCTTTTGGTTTTAGTGGCGGAAGGATTAACGAGACTAGTGAAAAAATCCATTGAGGTGGGGGAATTTCAAAAATTCAACATTAATGGTTCGTGTTCGGTGGATATTCTCCAATTTGCGGATGACACTTTAATAGTGGGGGAAAGCAATTGGAGACATGTGTGGGCGTTGAGAGCGGCTCTTCAGGCTTTTGAGCTTGTGTCGGGCCTTGGGATTAACTACCATAAAAGTAAGTTGATTGGTATTAATTCTACTTTTCATTTTTTGGAAGCGGTATCTCATTTCTTTTCATGCAAATTGGAAGATAGCAACTTTTATTTTCTCGGAATTCCTATTGGTTTCAATCCGAGGAAAGAAGCAACATGGGTTCCTCTTGTGTCTAAGATAAAGAACCGGTTGGAAGGATGGACGAACCGCTTCCTTAATTTGGGAGGAAGAATAACTCTTTTAAAATCCGTGCTTAGTTCTTTGGCCATTTTCACCTTGTCTTTCTATAAAATTCCGAAAAAGGTGGCTAAGAAGATCAATAGCATTCAAAGCAAATTCCTTTGGGGAGGAGTAGAGGAAAGAAGAAGAATTCATTGGGTTAAGTGGGAGGACGTCACTTTACCGTTGAATAAAGGGGGTTTGGGAGTTAAAAATATTGTTTTGTTTAATTTGGCACTTCTTAACAAGTGGAGATGGAGGATAATTCAAAGGCAAGAGTCGTTGTGGTATAAAGTCTTGAATGCTCGGTATGGAGAGATTTCTTCAATTATGTTTGTTGGTAGTGGAGGGAATAAAATTTCGTCGAAGTGTTCGATTTGGTGGAAGGATGTTGTTAAAAGTATTTATTCTACTTCCTTTGATCCGATTGAGAATTTTTGTAGGTTTTCGGTTCATAATGGGTTCTCCACTCCTTTTTGGGAGGCAAGGTGGTTTTACGATCTTTCTTTAAAAGAGTTGTTTCCGGATTTATACGTTATCTCTCGGTTAAAATATGTATCGGTGGCGGCCATGGGTGGTTGGAAGGAAGGAGAGTGGATATGGGGAGATTTTGGTGTGTCCGATGTCGACACGGAACAAAGTGGCTTGGAGGAGGTGTTTGCGGATTTTAAAGGTAGGTTGGAGGGATTTAGAGGATGGAAGGATGGTAAGGATTCCGTGGGGTGGAGGGACTCCGGGGATTCGGTCTTTTCGGTAGCTTCTTGTTACAATTTTTATTATAATCTCCGTTTGCCCTTTGGTCCTCCTAATAGGTTTGACGATGCTTTTGAGTTGTTATGGAAATTAGAGGTTCCCTTCAAAATCAAGGCGTTCGGTTGGAGATTATTTCTCAATAGGCTACCGGTGAAAGATTTGTTGGAGATCCGAGGTATTCACTTTCCTTTGGATGAATTAAAGTGCTCTTTTTGTGGTTATAGTTTGGAAAATAGTAATCATTTATTTTTTAGTTGCTTGGTGGTGAAAAATATTTGGAGAGAGATAGATAGGTGGGTTGGTAAAGGGGATACGGTAGTTGAAGAGTGTTTGTCGAGTTTTATGGATTGACACTCATTTTTTGATAGTAAAAAGGTGAAAGTTAGGAAGTTAGGTGTGGTATGGCTTGCCATCACTTGGAGTATTTGGTTGGTTAGGAATGGTAGTTGCTTTCGGAAGGAAGATTGGAATGTGAATAATACCGTTTGGAATATCAAGCACTTGGTGTGGAGGTGGTCTTTTTGTGGGAAAATTACACACCCCAATTACTCTTTCTACGAATTCGTCAAGGATCCTCTGCTTTTTTTGTCGTAGATGTAATTGGTATGTAATTTTTTTTTGTCGGGCTTTCCCGATTCTCTGTGTATCCGGGTTGGAGAACCCTTAGTTCTCCGGTTTAATATATCTTGCTTACACAAAAAAAAAAAAAAACAAATGCAAACAAAAGAAATTGAAAATATCCTACATCCAATATTTCTCATCCCCAAAATTATATGATTTGAAGATCTAAAGTCTAAACGTCTAGGGAAATTAATTTTTTTCTGTGTAAACAATGTAATATTCTAGGGAAATAAAGTAGTTTGCAAACAAATTAATTTATTAATATTCTATGTAAACAATGTAACGAGTTTTTTAAAAAATCTATCTTACCCCTCGATTTTAATGAAAAATCGAGAGGTATTATACGCTAGTTTTAAAAATAATTGAAACGCAGATGGTGGGGTTGAAACCCATGTGCATATAACTTAAGCCCTCAGTTTTATATTAACCAAGGGATAATGTGTACTCTTTTCAGGATGTCATTTGTTACTTTACTATTGTAGTCGAGGTTAAATGCATTTTGCGTCCAAGGTGAAACGTGTTATTTGTAGTAGTGTGTTATGGCCTTAGGGCTTTGTCTCTTAACATTAGACCAGGTGTATCCATCTTACTAAGAAGTCGTGTCCTCCTAAAAATGAGGTCATTTAGATGCTTCGCTAGGAGTCAGCTGTAACAAGCAAAGAGCGGATGAAACAAACTAAAGATATGATGAGGCGGATTTGCATTCAAAGGAATTGCAAAACCAATTGCTAATTTCGATGACATAGTTCAGGCAACGGATGATAGCTTTAGAGCGTCACTCAAGAGGTGGATCTTGTAGTATAAATCAATCTCATCCACAATTATAATGATAATCTTTATGATCTCTAAGAGAATGATGATCTTGATGATAATCCAGAGGATGACCTAGCCTAATCTTTTAACAATGACACAACTTACATATTTTTTGTATGACCCTACTTAGTTTTTATGAACTTGTGACATATTATGAGTTTGGTTTAGAATTATTTTTAGTTTCTACTAGTTTTGTGGTTAAAAGGTCACTATATGCATTACTTATCATTGTTGAAGACTAGTTTTCAATTAAATTAACAAAATTAATTGTTGTATTATTTCATGTTTTACAAATAATATTAGTTTAGTGGTTATTTCTCTAGGTTTGATTAAAGGTTATAACAACACATCATATAAATTACTATTTTAATATGTTTATTGGCATTGTGATTTACGAAATCAACAATTTATAATTATTACTTAACCGACAATAATAATAGTTTACACAATGTTGATGTTAAATTATAGTATTTAATAATATTGTAAAATTAACTTAGCATTTTTAATTTTGGACGCTAATTTTGAATAAACTTTAAGTAAATGTTATTTAGCCTTTTTAATATACTGATGCTAAATTTAACGTTCCTAAAAATTAATGATAGTTAGAGTTCTAAATATGTTGATGCTTAATTTAGCTTCAGCAGATTATAAACACTAGTTAGCGTCAATGATTAGGTTAATATTTAGCTTCCATTTTAAAAACCATTTATGTAAATTCTAATTAGCTTTAACATGAATGCGAATGTTTAGCTTCAAAGGTTTTACTGTCATCAATGAATTGGACGCTACATTATTGTTACAGTCAAGATTCTAATGTTTAGCATCCATTTTAAGCTGACGCTAAAATGATGTTTTCTTGTAGAAATTGAAATATGAATTTCATTTTACTCATGAAACTTAATTTTTGGTGAGATGCTAGACATTTTATAAGCGGTTACAATTATTTTTATTGTCTTAAATTTAAATTAAATTTATAAGCTTCAACACAACACTATAATAGGTCGTAAATGAAGATCGGGTAACCGTTCTGGTTCAATAGTCGGATCAGGTATGCCGTCAAATCGGTGAGAACCGGTGAAAACCGGATAAACCGAAAAAACTGGGAAAACCGGCGGTTTAATTGTTTTTTTTTTGTTTTTTTTTTAAATCCACTATAACCAGATAACCGGTCTGATTTAATAGTCGGATCGGGTATGCCATCAAACCGGGTCGGATCGGCTACTGAACCACTACTATATTAAATTTATTGTCTTGTAGAAATTTAAATTTATAAGCTCCAACGCAACACTATAATAGGTCGTAAATGATCTCATTGAGCTTTGCAAATTTCAAAACTTTCTATCATTTAATAAGTTTTGTTTTTCTTCTATTTTAAGTAATTTCACAATACTCTATCTTCTACTTATTTTTTTCAATTGAAAATATGATTTATATTAGAAATAAATATAATTTTCTATTTTTCCAGTTTGATAATTTATATAACTCTTATTGTAAGAACTCAAATAATGATATAAAATATTAAAATAAGAGATTATTTAGTATGCACTGTCAGTGTAAAAAATTGTACACTATCAATGCATAATAACCATCCTAATGAATTACTTTAATAAAAATTGAAATAAAAATCAAATATTTTTAACAAATTAACGGTTGTGATTCACTGACAGTGTAAAACTTCTTTACACCGACGGTATATTAAAAAACAAAGGCGAATAATATTAAAAAACATTTATATCTATATATTAAAAAAATGAAAATATAATAATTTTATAGAACTTTTCGGTAAATCGCACGGGTAAATATCTAATTATTATTTTTTGGTTACTTAAATGTCTACCGTATGGAATATTAAGCTCTTGGTTTGGAAGTGGTCTTTTTGTGAGAAAATTATTCACGCTAATTATTCCTTTTACGATTTTAGCAAGGAACCTTTGTTTTTTCTCTTGTAATTGTAATTGGTTTGCGATCTTTCTCTTTGTCGAGGTGTTCCCATTTCTCTGTATAATTAAGTTGGAGAATCCTTAGTTCTCTTATTTATAATATCTTGCTTATAAAAAAAAAGTCAAGTTACTTTTTTTTTTTTAGAAAGCAATATTTCATTCAAAAAAGGAGAACAAAGGGTTCCCCAACCCATATACAAGAGCGGAAAAGACACGCCCCAAAAAAGAAAAATTACCAACCAATTACATTACGAGAGAAAATAAACCGGATCCTTACAAAACTCGTAAAAGGAGTAATTGGGATGGGTAATTTTTCCGCAAAACGACCATCTCCAAACTAAAGTCTTGATATTCCAAATGGTGTTGTTCACACTCCACGCCTCCTTACGAAAACACACACCGTTTCTAACCAACCAAAGACACCAAGTTGAAGCTAGCCAAACTAAATCCAATTTCCTATCCGAAACCTTTTGACTATCAAAGAAATGATGCCAATCCAAAAAATTTGATAAACATCCTTCATCTAAAAAATCCCCTTTACCCACCCAAAAAGCAATTTCTCTCCAAATATTTCCAACCACCAAACAACCAAAAAAGGAGTGATCCCTTGATTCCTCATCATGACCACAAAATATACACTTTAACTCTTCCAAAGGAAAAGACATTCCTCGAAAAACCAAGAGATCCTTCAAAGGAAGCCTATTGTGCAAAAGTCTCCAACCAAAAGCCTTTATTTTGAACGGAACCTCCGTCTTCCACAAAAAACCAAATGCTTCCAAATGATTAATTGGAGGACCATAAGGCGTATTGTAGTTCTCGTACAAGTCGTAACAAGAAGCTACCGAAAACTCCCTCTCCATATTCCCCGACCAAACCACCGTATCTCTACCTTGTTCCCACCCTTTGAAATCATCCAAACGCTCCTTCAAGGACAAACACAGAATTCTTATAATTGATAGATTTTTAATTTGGCCGCTCTACTAAGTGTCCTAAATGGGCAAATACAAATGCAATGCATTAATTTACTTAAGGAACATTTAATATTAATTTTTATTTTAAAAAGTACATTTTACTATTTCATAAGAGCTAAAAATTATTTTATTGGTGTAAATAGAGGGAACATTATAACTTATAAGGTGATAAATTCATCCCTTACATGGAAGGGGAAATTATGGCTAAAACTTATAAAGTGATAAATTCATCCCTTACATGGAAGGGGAAATTATTCATGTTATAATTATCATTGTTTTACTATTTCTTTCTGCAATAAATGTTGAATATAAGTCGATTTGATCGCTTTTCAAATTTTCTTATTTAATTTAACACAATTATTTCACAAATTAATTAATATTATTTTATCATATTTTTTCCTTATAGGTAAACTATCTTATAAGGATTTGGATTGTGACTTCATGAAGTGTCGTCATTCCAACATAGCAAAGTGTGTAGAGCGTAAGTGTTTCCGTGTAAATGAATCGTTAAATAGTTTAGTGGTGATTGACGCAGAATTTAATAAAAAGAATTATGGTTTACTTCTGCGCAACTGCGATTGGAAATAGGGCGAAGCCTTATGATGTATTTGGAGTCATATTTAAGAGAGTACCCAATTTCTTGAATTGTCATTTAGTTATCAGGTTGGCGGTTAATAAGTTTTTTATTTTCTTATTTAAGTTTTAAAAATGTAATTTTATGTCATTGTTATTTAAGATATGGTTATGAAATAAAATAGGGTATTAACAAATATATATATATATTTTTTTTAATAAGCAATTTTATAAGATATCGCACTAGGGGTGCAACCCTTACAACAGAAAAACTCTAAAGAGAGTTGAAACAGTTTAGAGGTAATTTATACCAATCATAAAAATGAGTCCTAAAAATAGGAACACTACCACCTAACCATCTCCAAGAGAAAAACTTAATGTTGGAGATTACAGTTTCGAAGCTAAAAGAAGCATTCTCAAAGATGATAGCATTTCTCATCAACCAAATGCACCAAATAATAGCTAACCAAATAGAACACTACCAGCTAACAAATATTTGGATTGTCTTTTTCTCTTTTAATTGTAGATATATTACTATGACCTTCAGTTACGTAATTTTAATTTTTTATTCATTTGTTACTATCTATCAATAATATCTTTGATTTAAGTAAAAAATTAATTTTATCAAACACCTTTGCTTCAACACATTGATGAATGTAAAATAGTGCCTTCTGATCTCTCTTCTTGGATTCCTTGTATGCCAATCTCTGAGCTTCAATAGTATTTTCTGCTAGCAATTGAAGCCCTTATGCTACATACTCGGGCACATCTTGAACGTTGAAGATCACTCTTATTTGGATGCATCATTTTCCCCAATTCTTGCCATCAAGAATTGGAAGATTTGCAAGGAAATAATTGTCGCATGTTCAATCGCTATTGGTTCCTAGAACTAAACTGGTCTCATGATACCAAATGTTGGTGTTATTAGAACACTGTGAAAAATACAGAAGATGATTTAGAGAGAGAGAGAGAGAGAGAGTAGTGGAGTGAAGGAATTATTGTTTATTGATTGAGAGAGTATACAATCAACATGTAACTGAATTTCTAAACTAGACTCACTAAGTTTGACTTACTACACAATAATTGAAATAACTTATTTTAGTTTTTGAAAAATATAGGAAAATTGATTTGAAAATGCTATGATTTCAGCAAAAGAAATTGCTTTTGAAATGGATATAGAACCAAAATTTCATGAAAAATGTATTATTCGTAGAAAGAAACAATTTGATGAGACTACTAATAATGAATTTATAAAATCTCCTGAAAAATCATTTAAAACTGATTACTTCTTATATTCAAGGGTTAAATATGTTTTTTGTCCCTCTAAATATAGTAAATTTTTATTTAAGTCCCTCAAAATATTTCCTTCAAAGAATGGTCCTCCTAAATTTTTTCGTCCACACTTTTAGTCTCTCCTATCAACGGCCGTTAACAGAAGCTAATGTGGCACGTTATGTAGTAGTGCCAACGTGGAAACATGCTGACATGTCATGCCACATGGATAAGTTCAAGAATATACTTGAGCTCATAAAAAATTGTAGCTAATCCGTAGTCGAATTTGTAGCTAATTTTTAGCAAATTCAAAAACCAAAAAATTATCATATTGTCCATGACTCATCGTTATTCATCGTGAGCATAGTCTTTGAATCATTACAACAATTATATCCAACACAATTATGAGACGACCTTGTGGATTATAATGAAATCATTCCTTTAAAACTGGATTTTTGTATTATGATTGAGTTCTTTTATATAAGATGGCATCTGTTTAAATTGAGGCACTTGTTTTCGAGGCTTTAGGGTTGCAGAGTCTAGCACATATAATATGTGGAAAATAAAGGAAAGAAAAGAGCCTAAAGTGGTGTTGAAGATGTCAAAGCTTCTAAGAAAGGTACTCCTCGTCTATGAAACACCGACACCGAAAATACGACACCGGCAGTCACACGTTGACACCAAAAATAATTTGAAAAAATAAAAAAATGAAAATTTCAATGTCAGTTTTAGACATCGACACTCAAGGTCGGTCCTTTGAATTTAGGTGCCTTGGGCGAATCAAATGAGTGGTGCCCCTATAATTTTTTTTAACAATAAATACATAAGGATAAAAAAAATTAGATAAAAATACATTTTTATTTGACATTATGCAAAAAGAATACAAGTATGGATCTTTGAATCATTGTTTATACTACATGAAAACAAAAACCACTATAAATACACTTATTCTTCTTTTTCTCCTTCTTCTTGATCCTATCTTTTTTCCTATAAAAAAATTGACCAAACTTTTAAAATTCTTTAAATATCATCCTCTAGCACTTTTTGTTGCAAAATCATTAATAATTTATTCAGAATCAAGGTTATTCAAAAGTTATTTTCAATTAAAATCAACGCAAGACTATTTAAATCTATCTCGTGGTATAGTATATCTCAAATAAGATTTTAATAATTTTTAATTTAGAAAAAGTTCTTTCAGCATATGTAACACTGATAGAAATAGACAATATTATTCTATAAACTATGCATGCAATAGAAACACAATTAAAAATATTTAAAGAAATCAGTATCATATAGCTTGATTTTGATTCAGTTGTTAAAACTTCTAGATAACTTTCAATTCGTCATGTTTTAAACAAGTTTCTAGATGTTTATAACATGCTTTCAAGTCCCTATCAGATAATGACCTAAGTCTTTCAATACTAAACAAGAATCCAGAAATATTTTTATATGTGCTATATTGCTAAAATCTTTTATCAAGTGAGTCAATTGTTTGATCTACAATATATAAGAAATAGTGATTTTGAAAAGACTCTTCAGCAGACTCTAGATTCAGTTGTGTGGGTTTAGATAAATTTTCATCAGTGTTATTTTCTACGAATTTGACGTTTTTGAATAAACACATATTCAATCTCCATTTCATTCTCAATCTTTTCAGTACTAGCCTTAACATTTACAAATCTATATTCTCTTTTAATATATATAGATGTTAAAAAAAAAATTTTTGGTGCCCCTAAGATTATGGGGCCCTGGGCTCCCGCCCCGCGAGCCCATGCTCAGGGCCACCCCTGTGACGACACTGATACCCTTTTTCTGAAAGGTGTCAGTGCTACAAAGATCCCGATGCAGTTACAAACCTGACACAGAGAGATAAAGTTGTTGAAGGTAATGGAGAATAAGAATTTCAGGACAATTATTATGATGAGTAATAAAAAAGAATAATTTAATTACTAGGAACATGCTAAGGTTATATCTACTGAATCTGAATAGAGGAAATCATCAAAAGAAACAGAATTTGGGATTCATTGAGATTTCAGTTAAGTTAATTTAAGCTAAACCCTCAAAGTCTTTTTTTTTTTGCAAATAACACTACGCACTAAGACATTAAAAAATTATAAACAATGAAACA
The DNA here is from genome assembly GCF_029867415.1 of Vicia villosa. NCBI lineage: Eukaryota > Viridiplantae > Streptophyta > Magnoliopsida > Fabales > Fabaceae > Vicia > Vicia villosa. Next base: position 545,802 of record NW_026705057.1, read on the forward strand.
TTGGCATCTTATATAAAAGAATTTATTCATAATGCAAAAATCCATATTTTTAAGGAATGCTTTCACTATAATACAAGAGGCCATCTCAAATTATTGTTGGATATAATTGTTATAATAATTTAAAGACTATGTTCACGAAAAATAATGTTAAATCATAGATAATATGATAAAGTTTTCTGATTTTTGAATTTGTTAGAGGTTAGGTACGAATTTAAGCTACGGATTAGTTACAATTTTTTTAATGGGCTCAAGTATATTCTTGAACTTAGCCACGTGGCAAGATACGCCAACATCTTGTCACGCTGGCACTGTCACATGGCATGCCACATCAGCTTCTATTAATAGACGTTGATAGGAGGATCAAAAGTGTGGACGAAAAATTTTAAGAGGATCATTCTTTGAAAGAAATATTTTGAAGGAGTAAAAACGAAATTGACTATATTTAAAGGGAACAAAAACATATTTAACCCTATATACAATAGATCAAACAATCACTTCATTTAAAAGTATATTTGAACAATTTAAAATATATAACGATATTTTTGGTTTTTTATTTAGTATTGAGATGTTAAAATCCATTGAAGTTGAAAATTTAAAAGACAGGTGTTTTAACCTAAACGATCATTAAAACATAATGACAAAACCGATATTGATAGATTAAATTTATTTATGTAACTACAAGTTTTAAAAGAAATTATAAAAGTAGAAATAATACACCAATTAACATATCATACTAAATTATAATCCTACAATTTCTTCCCCCTAAAATTTTCCCACCAAAATCTATCATAAATAATCAATTAATTTATTAACACTAATTAGTATTAAATATTAAATGTAAAATATATTAAATAAAATAAACCCTAAAAAAACTAACCAGTCACCACATTTCATTGATCAATTAACTACCTCCTCCAAAATTTATCAAAAAAAAAGGTGAACACTCCGGTACCCTTGAGTTTAGTTGGGTACCGGTACCCTCATCCAATCAAATAGTAGAACTCAATGCCACATCACTTATTTATTTTATTTTATTTTTAAATAAATTAAAATTAAAATACAATTTACACTAAAGGTACTGGTACCCAACTTAAACTCATGGGTACCAAAGAATTTACCAAAAAAATTATACTATTTAGTTAATAAATAACATTTTAGTTGATTTAATTGAATAACACTAATTACAATTAATATTAAATATAATAAATAAAATAAACCCTCTATCATTATTAATTATAATCATTTAATAATAATTAAATAAAAATAGTATTATATCCCACTAACTCATTATTATTTATCCATAAAAAATATAAAAACTATTAACTCTATTAGTTAAAACTTCCCACTAACTCAATTCACGATCAAACCTCCATTTATATTAATTACTATTAATGATTTAAGAAAATGTTATTAAATTAAAATATTTAGCATGTTCTCCACACTCCATAAAAGTGAAATAAATCCTCTGCAAAATGAAATAAATCCAACATTGGTCAGCAAAATTATCGAGTTATGCAGGGAGGGTTCACTTAGTTAAAAGCATATCCTTTGCAATTGCAAATTATTAGCTCATGGTTGTTCCTCTTCCGAAAATGGTTATTAAGAAAATCAATGCAATCTGTAGAACTTATATCTGGACAGGTGCTGATGTGAGTAGCAGGAAAAGCCCTGTATCATGGGATAATGTTTGCAAACCGATTAAACAAGGAGGGCTTGGGCTTGTCGACCTAGAAACTTGTAATACGTGTGCCTTGATTAAGCTCCAATGGAATTTATGTAACAAAAGAGATAACCTATGGATAAAATGGGTGAATTCATACTACTTAAAGGATGGCGACATTAAGGAGGCCATGATAAAAACTGATAGCACTTGGATCCTTCGGAAAATTCAGGAGCAGAGAGATTACATTGAGACTCATCATAATACTTGGGACGATTTGAATGCAAAACAGGTTTCTGAGGTGCATGAGGTCTACTTGTCTTTGAACCACTCTCCAATTGTTAACTGGCATAAGCTTCGGCTGAGAAATCCAGCAAGACCGAGGGCTAGTTTCATTCTTTGGCGTGCGTGTCACGAGCGTCTTGCGACTAAGGACCGACTTTTGAAGTTTGGCATGATAAATAATTCTGACTGTATCTTTTGTCGAAAGGAAGAGACTAATGGGCATGTTTTGTTTGATTGCGAGGAGCTACGATTTATTTGGGTAACAATTATACAGTGGATCAATATTAGTCATGTCCAAATGAATTTGCAGCAAGAAATCAATTGGTGTATCACTCATGGCACAAAAAAGGGTGGAGAGCAATTATGTTGAAATTAGCTTTTGCAGAGAGTGTTTATGGCATTTGGTCCTATAGGAATACTATTTCTCATGGCGGAAAAGCGGATCGTATGTTCATTCAAGAGATAAAGAACAAAATTGTGTATCGGGGTTGGGGATGTAAATCTATCAAGCCTAATATAAGTAGTCTTATGATAAATTAGCTTCTCTTCTTGTAAAATTGGTTTATATGCCAGCTGGATCTTAGGATCGCTTTGTACTTATCTTTTCTTAGTTAATAAAATCCTTTATTCCAAAAAAAATGAAATAAATCCCACTAAATCATTAACTCCACTTCCTAAATAAAATGATATGTATTTTATCATTAATTATTTATAAAATCATATACTAAATTATAATCCTACAACTTCTTCCCCCTAAAATTTTCCCACCAAAATCTATCATAAATAATCAATTAATTTAATAACACTAATTATTATTAAATATTAAATGTAAAATATATGAAATAAAATTAACCCTATAAAAACTAACCACTCACCACGTTTTCATTGATCAATTAACCACCTCTTCCCAAAAATTATTAAAAAATAAATTATACTATTTAGTAAATAAATAACATTTTAGTTGATTTGATTGAATAACACTAATTACTATTAAATATTAAATATAATAAATAAAATAAACCCTCTATCATTATTAATTATAATTACTTAATAATAGTTAAATAAAAATAGTATTACACCCCACTAACTCATTATTATTTATCCATAAAAAAATATAAAAACTATTAACTCTATTAGTCAAAACTTCCCGCTAACTCAATTCACGATCAAACCTCCATTTATATTAATTATTATTAATGATTTAAGAAAATTTTATTAAATTAAAATATTTAGCATGTTCTCCACACTCCATAAAAATGAAATAAATCACACTAAATCATTAACTCCACTTCCTAAGTAAAATGTTACGTATTCTATCATTAATTAGTTATAAAATCATATATATACTAAATTATAATCCTACAACTTCTTCCCCCTAAAATTTTCCCGCCAAAATCTATCATAAATAATCAATTAATTTAATAACACTAATTATTATTAAATATTAAATGTAAAATATATTAAATAAAATAAACCCTAAAAAAACTAACCACTCACCATGTTTAATTGATCAATTAACCACCTCCTCCCAAAAATTATTAAAAAAAAATATACTATTTATTAAACAAATAACATTTTAATTGATTTTATTGAATAACACTAATTACTATTAAATATAATAAATATAATAAACCCTCTATCATTATTAATTATACAACTTCTTCCCCCTAAAATTTTCCCGCCAAAATCTATCATAAATAATCAATTAATTTAATAACACTAATTATTATTAAATATTAAATGTAAAATATATTAAATAAAATAAACCCTAAAAAAACTAACCACTCACCATGTTTAATTGATCAATTAACCACCTCCTCCCAAAAATTATTAAAAAAAATTATACTATTTATTAAACAAATAACATTTTAATTGATTTGATTGAATAACACTAATTACTATTAAATATAATAAATATAATAAACCCTCTATCATTATTAATTATAATGACTTAATAATAATTAAATAAAAATAGTATTACATCCCACTAACTCATTATTATTTATCTATAAAAAAAATATAAAAACTATTAACTCTAATAGTCAAAACTTCCCACTAACTCAATTCACAATCAAACCTCCATTTATATTAATTATTATTAATGATTTAAGAAAATTTTATTAAATTAAATTTTTTAGCATGTTCACCACACTCCATAAAAATGAAATAAATCCAACTAAATCATTAACTTCACTCCTTAATAAAATGATACGTATTCTATCATTAATTAATTATAAAAAATAATGCTTTTCGAAAAAATAACTCCTCAAATTTTTTTTTTTACAAACAAAAATTCAACTTATATCATTAATCAAAAGGTGTCCAATACAAGTAGGAATCATATAAAAGGAACTACGCCTAGTCCAAGAATCGGTCGCCTTTGCTATAGCATGAGCAATCAAATTCGTTTGGCGTTTTACAAACTTTACCTCCAAGTTGGGAAAATTAAGCAACAAGTTATTAATAGAAGAACTAATAAGACTAAAATTCGAGCATCCTTGCTGGTTTAACATAATAGCTTGAACCGTTATTTGGGAATCACTTTCAAAAATGACATTCTCCATGTGTAACTCAATGGCACTATGGATAGCCTCTTTAAGAGCCAAAGCTTCAGCTTCAAGAATTGGGTAGTGGCAAAAATCCCAAGTTGCACCTGCAAAAATAAACGTCCCTATGTGATCTCTTATACACCAGCCCCTGTTGGTAGAACGCCGAATTGTATTAAAACCGGCATGAACATTGCATTTTATTCTACCTTCCACCGGCGGGAACCACGACTGAACCGGAGGAATATTTTCTGAATGGGCATTACTACTTTGCGCCGAAAACCACTCACTCCAATTACAAAAAGCATTCAAACCAAGCTTAGAAAACACATCATTATTCCAAATCAAATTATTACGGTTTTTCCACAAAAATTCAATCATAACCGCAACTCTACCCACGGTCAACTTGTCCTCCTTACTACAAAAGTCAAAAATAAGAGAGGTAATTTCATGGAAAGAAAGAATACGGGGATCAATGATATGGGACAAACCTGCTGCCTGCAAAACCGATTTGTAACCGAACACCCGAAAAAGACATGCCATGAATCCTCCAAAGAATGCTCACAAAAAGGACAAATATTGGGGCAAGAAACATGATGATGACGCAACCTCACCCTCGTCGGAAGACAATCCCCGCAAATTCTCCACAGTAAATGTTTCGTCCTTGGAGGGGCTTTAATGTTCCAAAGGCTACATCAATCCCCAATAACACCTACAATCACCGGACTAGAAAACTCCTTCCTCCACACCCTATAACCCGACTGTCATACCCCAAAATTTGCCCACACTTTTTAAAAAATTCAAAACAATTTTAAAAATTGAGTTTTATAAAAATCTTGGGTTCATTTACATTGACATCCTAAATTTTATAAATATTCAATTTAAAGTCTATTTTAAAATATAATAGTTTACTCTTAAAATGTTATATTTTAATAAATAGAAAAATGTTTGCCTATGCTTCTTACACTTTCAATTGGCTTTTTATTTCAAATAAATAACATAGCACAATTGGTAAGGAATTAAGGCTTGTAAATAGAAGGTCACGAGTTTAATTCTTGCTTGGTGCATTTCTATGTTTTTTAAACTTTTTTTTTTCTTTTTTTGCACCTGGACGTATTTGGACACAAGTACGTCCAGATTCTTAATCTTGGGGAGCAAAAAATTCCATGGGCCTTTGGGTTGAATATTTTCCTTTTTAGGATTGTTTTGACCTAATTTACTTTCTATAAAAGGGCATCTCCACACCCTCTTTTCAATCATCAACAATTTTCGAAAACATCCACAACCGATTTCAGTCTCTTACACTTTTCAAACTTTTTTCAAAACCTTTCAAACTTTCTACACTTTTTGGCCAATGATGACGCTTGAGGCCGAGGCCTCCATATTATTTTAACCCTCTCTTATTTTTCATTTTGATCTTTTCCTAATTTTAATTTATGTGTGATTTTAATCCAATGATGAAAATATGATGTTGTTTTTAGGATATGTTTTTTTTCTAACAATTTTTAACCATCCCCACGCCTCTTGTCGACAAATTCAATTTGAAACATCTTTTTCTAAAGAGTCATCCTTTTTTTTTACTAATAACACTTTTTTTACATGTTTTTTTTATACTTCATCACACCATTAACAAACCTTTTTGTTCCTTTTTACAAACTACAATTCATACATCCAAACTGAAACCTGTAATATTTCAGACCACAAGCCTCACCGAAGAATCATATTTCTAAATTCAAAAACGAGATTTCATTCTTTATCGATTCTTATTCCAAACAAAAACAAACAATTCATGATTATCCAAGTTTATAAATCAAGAAGAAATTAAGAAAATACATGTCGAAAGGTTAACAATCAAAATAAATTTCATGTTTTCGTCTTCTGTTGCTATGCAGGTACCGTTTCAATTCCATTTCAGATTGCAACTCAGACCAAGCCAACACGGCTCCAACGGAAACCGATTCATCATCATCAACACGAACTCAAACCTTCGTCAACAACAACACACTACTAGAAATACTCTATTTTCCTGCGGATTTACCTGCAGATTTAGGCTAAATTTCCGCAGGAAACACGTTTGCTGCGGTTTTTCCTGCGGATTTTCCTGCGGATTTACCTGCGTATATTTCTTGTAGTGACACCTGCAAAAGTGAACTACAGTCGACGCCGCCCTGGAGCTTGCCGTCGACGGCACACCACTGAGTCTTGTTCAACCACCGCGAACACAAGCTTCTCGTGCTTCCGATCTGAACCGCCACCATCCCGATCTCGCGCTTCCGGTAGAGCCATTTTATTCCACCGTTAATTTCTGTTTTATTTTCCTTAATTTGTATTGAAAAATTCGATCTTGGGTTTTAGAGGATGATGCGTGTGTTTTTCATGATGATGAGAGTCCTACCATGTTCTCTGCTTGTTCTCAGTTTTTTCATATAGCTGCTGTTTTGTGTTAGGATAAATTATAAGTCAATTAGGGTTATGTTTTTAATTGGGCTGGACTGGAATACCTAATAATTCTAAGGTTGTTTTAGTTTCTCAAATGAAATGAATAATAATATTATACAGCATATGTTTTCAGGGGAATTTAAGAAACCGAAGCCGACGTATATAATGGCATTTTTTATCTTAGTCTAACCAAAACTAATACAAATTATTCTAACTGCATCAAACATTTTTATACAATTTAATTTGTTATTAAAATAATCTTAAGTATAAGCATTTCTGTTAACTATTTTTTGTACTATTTCGAAGAAATAATGTTTGTATAACATTTGTAAATTGTGTTCGTTAATATATAGGCTGTTTTGATTTGAATTTTTTTTATTAAATCGTATGTTCATAAAGTATCAAAAAATATCATTTAATATAATTATTGATCCATATTTGTTCATATTTCTTACCGTTTTCTCATACATTATTTTTTGCTTTGTCTCTAACTTTTTGTTTTGATTGTGAGGTACCACACTTGAGGCTCTTGGATATTTTTATGGACGTTTTATGACCGCTTTAATTCAAGTTTCTTGTAATAACGTAGTTCAATTCTTTCCCCGCATATTTTATACCTTTAAGTAACCGTTCATGGGTTGTAATAGCTCTAAATTAGGTTTATTTTTCGCACCTTATATTATGTATCTCTCCCAAAGCCATGTAATAGTCTAGGGCCTTTATTTTTCCGCTTTACTTTACGCACCTATAAACTGTTATATACTGCTTAGATGTATGTTAGGATTGTATGGCAAGATAACTTACTTAAACGTTAAATCACTAACTAAGATTAAATATTTGAATCCAACACACATGTTTGGTGCACACACTCACCCTTAGGGTACGCCTCTCTTGGTTGCCTTCGAATATAAGGTCGTGTCCCTCGAAATGTAGAGGTACTCATTAGCAAAGGTCCCTCGATATAAAATCGTCACTAAGTCCCTCGATGACCCTCGACTGTTGCCTACGAAAAAGTGACGATCGTCCCTTCGAATTTGCTAAAGGTACCTCTACTTGTTGCCTTCAAATGACCTCGATGACCCTTCGATGACCCGTACGTCCAATATAAACAAGGATTTCCTACTTCTATATAGTATGGATAATCCTAGGAACTTTAAAAAGTATAGAAAAAGACCAACTATTTAGGGTAGTGCTCTTAATCTGCCTTGCTCACTAAAAAACATCTTTTCAATATTCTTTCAAAAATTAAGGCTACACATTTACGCTAAAGTCCTTATGCCTCTTTTCAACTCAAAACAAACAAACATGAGCTAAGCAAGTTAAGAGCCCGTAGATAACTACGGATGAAAAGGGTGCTTGCACCTTCCCTTTTAATAACTTACCCCCGAGCCCGTTTTCTTTTAAAAAAAGGTCTTTTTCTGCACTTTTTACCTTTCCTAACATTGGACAAAATAAAAGTCGGTGGTGACTCATGCTCACCGCAACATTGTTGCTTATAAAAATAAAAGTCAGTTCACCGAGTTACACCGACCTCACACTATATTCCCCATTTTGCTCCTCTCTCCAATTTCACCTATCTTCCTGCACCACTTCAACTAAAGGAACTTGAAGAATAACCTTCGCCTCTCCAGCACCCAACATCTCCCGGATTAACCCAACATTCCAGATTTTACCATGAGGAGATAGGAGATCATGAACAGACATGTCATACCCTTATCTCTGTGGGCCATTCAACATTACCTCTTTATTTCCCCTAAGCCAAGGAGATCCCATCAAAGGAACGTTCCTGCCATCCCGAATACTCCACCTACATCCAAGAGACAAAAGAGACCTAGCTTGCCAAACACTACGCCAAACAAAACTAGGATTGTTACTCAAATTTGCTTCAAAGAACGTTGAATTAGGAAAATACCTTGATTTAAAGATTCTGGAAACCAACGACTGAGGCTTGGATAAAAGAAGCCAACCCCGCTTAGCCACCATTGCCAAGTTAAAAGCCTTAAGACCCCGGAAACCAAGACCTCCTTCTTTTTTAGCACCTGTAAGTTTATCCCATGCCATCCATCTGATACAGTTATGATTGGTGCCACCTCCCCACCAAAATGAATTAAGCATTTTCTTGACATCAGAGACAATTCCATCAGGAAGGATAAACAAGCTCATAATATAGTAAGGTATAGATTGAAGCATCGACTTTATCATCACCTCTTTTCCTGCCCGAGAAAGAGGCCTACCTCTCCAAGAATTAATCTTCTTCCAAATTCTATCCTTCACGTAACTAAATGTGGCTTTCTTGCTCTGGCCAATAGCAGACGGGAGACCCAGATAGGTATCATTTCCCATAACATGACGCACTTACATGATACTAGCCAAATCTTCCTGAGCCGGATGGCTAATATTCCTGCTAAAAAACACCTCAGATTTTGATAAGTTAACGTCTTAGCCAGACGCATCCGCGTACACTCTAAGGATCTCCATAACATTGTGCACTTCAGAAAGATTAGCCCTGCAAAAAAGAAAACAATCGTCAGCAAAAAGTAGATGGGACACACTAGGTGCCCCTCTACAAATCTGAATCCCGTGGAGATCCCCACGAGCAACAACTCCATTGATGAGAGTTGAAAGACCTTCTGTGACAAGAATGAAGAGATAAGGGGATAGAGGGTCCCCCTGTCTCAACCCTCTCCCTGGCTGAATTGGACCAACAATATCCGCATTCACAAGAACAAAGTAATGCACCGATGAAACACACATCATCATCCATGTAATCCAAATTTTCGCAAACCCAATCGCTCCAACATCCCCCTCAAAAAACCCCAATCCACCTATCACACGCCTTACTGATATCAATTTTAAGGCCAAATTGAGAATTGTGACATGAAGTCCTGCTCTTAAGATTATGAATGATTTCAAAAGCTATCATAGCATTATCAATAATCGAACGACCTTCCACAAACGCCGATTGTTCCTCTCCAATACACTTAGCCAGACACTTCTTCAATCTATTAGCTAGGAGTTTAGAGAGAATTTTATAAACCACATTACATAACGAGATAGGCCGCAAATCACTCATACTGTTTGGGTTGCCATATTTTGGAATAAGACATATGTTGGTGTCGTTAAGAGTAGGCGTAAAATAACCTCTCTCAAGACAAACCTTCGCTTCCGAAAAAATATCTTCCCCACAAGTATTCCAGAATTTTTGATGAAACGCAAGATTACAACCATCCAGACCAGGGGATTTGTCCGGATGCATTTGAATCAAAGCCTCGTACATTTCCTCTTTTAAGATAGGAGCTGTAAGGAACATATTGTTAGAATCGGTAATAACAAGTTGCACCAAACCCAGGAATGGCGCATACGAACCTGACTTGGCAGCGAACAGCTTATCAAAATACTGCCTAGCAACCTCACACAACCCAGCTTGATCTCTAATCTCAGTTTGTAATTCATATGTAAGCATTTTAATTTTATGGACATTACGACGCACCGTAGCCGACCGGTGAAAGAACTGAGTGTTGAGATCACCGTTTCGGAGCCAATGCATTTTTTCCCGTTGATGCCAGTAAGTGTCGTCCCGAATAAGAATTTTATTATACTCATTATGTGCTTCCATATAGCGATCAGCATTCACCGGATCAACACTGCCATGAAACAATTCCAACTGGGCACGAATACAATCCCTTTCCTCATTCTTCTGCCTAGCTCGACACCTGTGTCAGCGCTGCAGCTCAGCGGCACAACCCGTAAGCTTCTCAACAACCGAGTGGGTATCAGCAGCCAACCAACCCTCATCAACAACCTCTGACACTCCTTCCTCCACCAGCCACCAATTTTCGAACTTAAAGGACCTCCGCTTCTGCCGATGTTGCACAGGATTGGAGCAAAGAAAAATCGGGTTGTGGTCAGAATGGGAAGCAATAAGATTGAATAAATTGGTTGAAGGGAACAACTGTAACCAATCTGATTTAGCTAGTGATCTGTCCAAAAGTTCCTCTATCATATGCAGTGTTCCTCGACTCTTTGTCCACGTGAACGGATATCCCTCCATGTGAATATCAGTAAGATCACAATCACTCACCACCTCTTGAAAACCATTACACAGCTAGTCAGGGTGCGGATGAATCCCTTGCTTATCCGATTGAGACAACATATCATTAAAGTCGCCAATGATGCACCACGGTAAAATTGATATATCGTGAAGATCTCGAATCATGTTCCAAGCCTGACGACGTCTCGTTCTTTCCGGGTACCTGTAGTAACACGTAAGTCTCCAATCACCTTTCTCCTCATCTTTAACAATAAGATTAACAAAGTTTCTACTAAAATTCATAATGCCGCACTTTTGAGTATTCCTCCACATAACAGCGATACCACTACTTCGTTCCACTGCATCCACTGCCAAACACGCATCAAACTTCAGCGACACACGAATACGTTCCATCTTCTGCGAGTTAGCTAATGTCTCTGTAAGGAAAAGAACATCAGGATGGTACTTATGACCCACTGTCCTCAAATTAGGAATTTCTCTCAGGTTGCTCACACCCCGACAATTCCAACTAAGAATCCTCATTGGTTCCGGCAGTCCTGGCTGCTAGGACTTGCCGATAAAAAATGTTGTTGATCCTCAGTAACGACCCCCTCCAGAACCTGACCCTCAGCTCTCCTTCTCTTCTTATCCACCTGCCCTTCCTCAAAATTAGAAAAATCGGGTTTGAGCGAGGGACAATGGAGACAGTTGGAAATTTATGGACGTCATGGGCAGATTGCGATTTTTTTGTATTGGCATGCTTAGTCTGTATGTTTCTGGTTTTGGGTGTTTTAGTTTTTGGTTTGAGAGAGACAAGTTTGATTCATTGCTTTTGTTGTGTAGTAGTTAGGGAAAAAGGTTGGGTAATTGTAGGAATATTAATAACTTGGGGTTGGCTATACGACATGGTGGGCACAGGTTCTTTTCCAATTAAATAAGTTAGGTTTTGTTTGGTGTTTCGGTCTACAGGTTGTGAGACAAGATTTGTACCAGGTGCTGCATTGAAAATAAGAGGCGGGGTCCGCAAATCATTTGAAAGTTGAAAGCCATAAAGGGGTTATCATCTACTGGTGATGAAAGATGCTGACTGGGACTAGGAGGCACAGTAACCGTTAGATGCCCATTAACTGCCAAATTATGAGCCAATAATTGCCCATTAAGTGGAGTTATGGAATTGTCTCCGACATGTTCAGGAAGTGGTCCCCTCCCTGTCTCATCCCCATCTCCACTGCCTTCCCCCTAAGACTGACCCTCACGCGCCTGATATTCATGAATTCCTTCACCCTTTAGATTCGTGACTTCTCCCTCATCTTTTAGCCACCGCGACGTACCGCCGCCAAACCGTCTATTATCAGCCCTAAGCTCAGCTTACCAGCCCCGAACCCCCGAGTCTTCCTCCATAGTAAAGCGAATGGCACAATGTTGTTCAGTGTGCCCTAAAATACCATACACAAAACAAAACAAACTCAGATTTTCAAAATTGAAATTGACAGTGCATCATTCCCCACCCTTGTTCTTCACCCGAGTACCCTTCTTCAAAGGCAGCCGAACATCAATTTTAACCCTGAGACGCATATACTACCGCCAAAATCAGGAATTATTGTTCTTATCATACTTCACAAACGTCCCGATGAAATTCGCCATTGTCTTTCCCACTCTCTCTACCATAAGCCCAGCTGGAAGATTATGGACTTGAACCCAAAAATCCACATGGTAAAGAGGAATATTCTCAATCTTCACTCCCACCTGCACTTTTTCAATAACCAACAGATTACTATCATACGACCAAGGACCTCATTTAACCACCGCATCCATGTCCAACCTGTGACTAAATTGAAAGAGAAAGCGACCATCCATGGCTTCCTTTATCATAACTTTGTGTACTGGTCTCCAAATATATGCCAAACGTGCCTTCATAGATTTCACGAGAATAGATCTATCACTCAAGAACCTTCCAACAAGACAAAACTGCAACTCACCTACGTCTCCATCCTCTCCGCCGATATCGAAACAAAATCCTTCCTCTGTCGCATCATCTTGAAGGAAAAGGTCCTCCAAACTAGGTTCATTCGAGATACTCATGATGAGGAAACAAGAGTAGCAAAACTGAGACTTATGAAAAACGAAAACTGATGATCCAAACGAGCCAGGAAAAATCTTCACACAGGAAGAAGAAGAAACAAGCTTCTCAAAAGAGAAGAAAAGCGAAACCCTAGCAGAGCACTAGGAAAAAAAGACGATTGATAGTATCCTCACAAAATTTAACTTCCCATTATCTCATAAAACCATAATTATAGCCATTTCTATTTCTTTTAAGCGTTTTTCTTCCCCCTTCTTCATATTAATTCTTATTTTTAAGTTCGGGTACGAATTTTGTAGAAATGGGAAATATAATTTTTAGGAAAGAATTGTTGAAGAATTTGGATTGTAAAAGAAGAAAGTTAGAAAATAATTTTGTTTAAGTTATTTCTCTTTCCACTTCTTCATATTAATTCTCTATATACAAGATCTCTCATTTTGAAGTTCTTCTAATTTTATTAGTGTTTATTTATTTTTGATTTTTTTGTAGGTACAAATTTTGAAGAAATAAGAAATATAATTTTTAGAAAAGAATTGTTGAAGAAGTTAGATAGTAAAAGATGGAGGTTAGAAAATGAATTTTTTAAGTTGTTTCTCTTCCCACTTCATGTTTATTTTCTTTATACAAGATCTCTCATTTTGAAGTTCTTTTAATTGTAACAAATGTTTGTTAATCCTTAATTTTTTTTTGTAGGTACAAATTTTGAAGGAATACGTAATATAATTTTTATTAACGAATTATTAAAGAAGTTAAATTGTAAAAGATGGAGGTTAGAAAATAATAATGTAATATTATTTTGTTAATTGATTTTTGTCATTCAATATTATAGTAATGGAGGTAAATATTTTTTAATTTTATTTTGTTGATGTTTGTTAACATTTAGTTATTTGTTTGTAGGTAAATATTTTAAAGTTCTTCTAATTTTATTAGTGTTTATTTATTTTTGATTTTTTTGTAGGTACAAATTTTGAAGCATTATGAAATATACATTTTAGGGAAAATTTGTTGATGAAGTTGGATTGTGAAAGATAGAGGATTAAAAAATGAAGTTGAAATGTGAAATATAGAGATTAGAAGATGAATGTTATAATATTATTTTTTAATTTATTTTTTATTCAGTATTATAATATATTTTATTTTTCTAATTTTATTGATGTTTGTTAATTATTGATGTTCTTCTATTTTATTTTTATTTATGTTTATTAATGTTTGATTATATTTCCTTATATACAAATTTAGTATTACGAGACATATTTTTCATAAATCTTTCATTTAAGTTGGATTGTGAAAAATTAAGGATTTAAAAATTAAGATTATAATATTATTTTTTAATTTATTTTTATAATTAAACATTATAATATGTGTTTTATTCTATTTATATTCATGTTTGTTAATTCTTTATATATTTTCGTAGCGATTTTGAAATTATTTAATGTTATTGATGTTTATTACTTTTAATTTATTATATCATTCATTTTTTAGTTTTCTTTATTTCAATTTCTTTTTTTTTTTTTTTTTTGTAATCAAGGAATTTATTGAAGAACCAAAAGTTCTAACACAAACGATTTTTAATTCTATTATTTATGTAGTATGTTGATTTGTAAAAATAGATTAGTAAATAATTTTTTCAAAATATTTTTACACGTTGGATTTTTTGTAATTATATTAATTTTTTTTATTGAGTACAAACTATTGATATCTTTATTAAATAACACCATTAATATTAAATACTTAAATTTTTTAATAGTATTTTAATCAGGTTTACCGTGCATCGCATGGGTAGACGACTAGTTTAATTTTATAAAGAGACTTCATGCATATAATGCTTATAGAATAATGTTAACAATTTCTATAATGTTGCATCTGTCGATATAATTTTTTCAAAATTAAAGTTAATAAAATCTTATTTAAGATCAACAATGTTTCAACAAAGATTAAATGTATTGACATTATTATCAATTGAAAAAAAATAATAAATATAATCAATTACAATAATTTTACATTTGAAGAAAACTCGTAAAATAAAATTTTGAATAAAAAAAACTATTTATTTAAAAACACCTTATTTTAAAATCCGTCTCAGGCTTCGAAATGTAATGGACCGACCCTATCCGAAAGTCGACACAAAAGACATAACACATTTACAATAGTTGCCAATAACACACTTGGCTATTGCCGGACGTCGACACATAGTTTTAGGACAATCTGAATCTTGTCTACATTTATTCTTCGCCGCTATAGTGGAAAAAAATAACAAAAATAATTTACTAAATTGTAATAAAATAATTACAAATGAAAAATAAAATTTGAAAAGTATAAGAATGACTAACCTTCAACGTTGGTAATAACAAGAAATAGAGAAAGAAAGAAAATTACACAATAAAAAAACTTCATAATTACAATAATATTTTCACCTCTATGCATACAAAAGATGGTTTTATTACTTTGTAATGTATAATTTAATAGTTTTTAGTACTTGTTTCAGAAAAACCTTCCAAAAGATATAGTCATTATTAAATGTTTCTGAAGTAAATAAATATGTTATGTTTGTCTCTTTAACACACTTACTAATAACGCCTCTTAAAAAAACTCTAATCATACAAATTCATGCCTTTTTGTATATCTAGATTTTCATCAATTTGATAACCTTTCAAGATTAGTAATATTTTCTTGACATGTATATGCATTAGTTGAGTGCATAGTTAGATCATAGTTTAATTTTTTATAGCAAATATTGTATATGTATAGCAAGAAGCAATGATTGAGTGTATTGTTATATCAAATTAATTACTAAAAATTGTGCATTATTTGAAATTTCTAAATCTCTATAGGCTATAAGTATTGTATATATTAGATTTTAAGGCCATTAATATTTTTTTACTGGAGCATGAAAAGTTCGATTTTTTTTCAAAATAACAATGTTTTCCAACAAATTTATCAAAATAATTATATTTCTCCATTAATTCCAAACTATCCATATTTTAAACAAAAAGATTTACAACACGGAACACAAGCCAATTGGATTGACACTTGCATTGGACAAATTAGAGATCAGACAAATTGAATTAGATTTTTCTATAGGCCAAGTCAATTCAATTGGCGCCTATGTATTAGTGTTAGTAGGAGGCGCCAATTCATTTTACTTTAATGTGTTGCAAGTTATTTTTGTAAGATATTATGTTTTAAAAAGTACTCTCTATTCTCTTTTATAATCAAATTTTACTTTTTGAATTCATTTAATAAATGATATATTTAGAATATATATATATATATATATATATATATATATATATATATATATATATATATATATATATATATATATATATATATATATATATATATATATATATATATATATATATATATATATATATATCAATTATTTAATGAATCTAAAAAATAAAAGTTGCTTATAAAAGATAATGGAAGGAATGTCATGTTGTATAGATAGAGGTATGCTTTTTACCATTTTTTACACCCTCATCTCATTTTCTTCTTAATCTTTTCTTCACTTATCCTAACATGAGTAGTAAAAGACATGAACATATTTGTTTTTCGAGAACAAACCTCTGATGAAGATGCATTTTTGGAACATCCGGAGTTCTGAGCAACTTGAGAGGAACTTGATCACTTGGTTAGGCAGAGATATTAATGATGGTGAAAGAGTTAGAAATATCGAGAGACTTATTTTGTACATCTCTATTGTGAATAACAATGATGATATCCAGTGTATATGGGTGCCAGTTAGAGATGGCAATGATGTTAGGGTTATGATGTTTGTGCCAAATAATATAGTTTTGATTGTTGTATGCTCTTAGGTATATTGTGGTGTTAAGTCTTTTTATTTGTTGTTTTGATATTTTTATTGTTGTATGCTCTTATATATGTTATGTTGTTTTAGGCATGTTTATGTTGGTTTTGTTGTAACCAAAATTTGTTATTAATATGAAATTTCATGGTTTCAATTTCTAAACAAAATGTTTAGGATTACAACAAGATATATCTGATGCAATCAAAGGTACAAAGACTACAACATAAGAAACTACCTTGTTACTTGAGATTTCTAAGATATACAAGTGTAAGACGATCTCAAGTCTACGTGCAATACAACAACTATGTATGAAATCTTCGAGAGCGAAACAGATCATGTTCTATTTTGTTGTATGTATTTGTCTTGCTTCCTTTAAATCTTCATATCCTTATATAGAGAGAGAATAAAAAAGACGTTGGAAGCTTTCTTACACTAGTGTCTTTGCTGAATAGTCTCTTTATCCATTGTGTCTTTCTCAAGTAAGGCGTCCATAAGTAGGATGGAGTATATTAAGGAAATCGTGTCACGCAGCCTTCATCCTTACGCTAAAATTTCAAGTTGACTTTCTCCATAATTTTGGAGGTTGAGAAGATATAGCCTCGCTTCATTTGTATATAAATCGTTAGCTTTTAAATAATTCTCATAGAGTACATAATTAAATATTATTTTGTAATTTGAATTAATTATCACTCTTTTCGGAAATAATAGGATAGGCGAATGCATTTCCACTGCGTCCTCAAAAAATTAATTGGTCGGCTTAACGCCTTATCGTTTGATTATTTAACTCAAAAAAGAATTTTTTTTCAATTCTTCGCAAATAAATTGGATGGGGTGGATGTACATCCAGACTTTCCTTAAATTAATCGATTGGTCGGTGTACACCTCATCGATAGGTTATTCAATTCCAAACTCATTTTTTTGTTTTATTTCAGAAACAAATGCAAACAAAAGCAATTGAAAATATCCTACGGCCAAACTTTTTTCTTCCCCAAAATTATATGATTTGAAGATCTAAAATCTAAATCTTCAGGGAAAATAATTTTTTTCTGTGTAAAGAATATAATATTCTGGGTAGACAAATAAATTAATTAATATTTTATGTAAACAATGTAATGAGTTTACAAAAAATCTATCTTACCCCTCGATATTATTGAAAAATCAAAAGGTATTATACGCTAGTTTTTAAAATAATTGAAGTGCACATGCTGGGGTTCAAACCCATGTGTATATAACTTAAGTCTTCCGTTTTATATTGGCGAGGGGTAGAGTGTAATATTTTTATGACGCCCTTCGTTATCTCGCTACTGTAGCCGAGGTTAAATGCATTTCATGTCCGAGGTGAAAAGTGTTATTTGTAGTAATGTGTTACGGCCTTAGTGATTTTTCTGTTCACATTAGAACAGGTGTATGCCATCTTACTCACAAGTCGTGTCCTCCTAAAAATGAGGGCATTGAGATGCTTTGTCGGGAGGCAGATGCAGAAATCCAAAGAGCGGATGAAGCAAACTAAACATCTATTGAGGCTGATTTCCATTTGCAGGAGTTGCAAAACCAATTCCAAATATATATGGCAGAGTTCAGGAAGAGGATGATCGCTTTAGAGCATCACTCAAGAGGTGGATCTTGCAGTATGAATCGATCTCATCCACATTATAATGATGATCTTTATAATCTATAAGAGGGTGATTATGTTGATGATAAATTAGAGGATGACCTAGCCCAGTATTTTAAGAATGACACAACTTTCATATTTTTTGTATGACCCTACTTAGTTTTTATGTACTAGTGATATATTACGAGTTTTCTTTAGGATTATTTTCAGTTCTCTATCTTGGTGTTTTAACGATGACACAACTTTCATATTTTTTGTATGACCCTATTTAGTTTTTATATACTAGTGACATATTATGAGTTTTCTTTAGAATTATTTTTAGTTTATACTAATTTTATGGTTAAAAGTATTAATTATCATTGTTGAATACTAGTTTTCAATTAAATATGAAAATATTAATTGTTGTTTTATTTCATGCTTTACAAGTAATATTATTATTATTATTATTATTTTGTGGTTATTTCTCTAGGTTTGATTAGAGGTTATAACAACACATCATAGAAATAATTTAGATGTGGTTATTGGCATTATGATTTACCAAATCAATATTATATATTTATTACTTAACCGACAATAATAATAGCATCTCCAATGTTGATTGGTGGAAAGAGTGAAGGCAGTCAAATTCGAATTCAAGGGGAATTTCGAAAATTTCTTCAAGGAATTTAGAATGTCGAGACCTATTTTGGAGGGTTTACCTTGTAGTAGATTGGAGGGAAGTGACAAGGATGGCTTGGAGATTCTCTTTATGGAGAAGGAGGTTAAAGAGGCGGTGTGGAGTTGTGACGAGAACAAAAGTTTCGGTCCAAATGGCATTTCTTTGGACTTCTTTAAAAAAAATTGGGGAGTCGTGAAGGAAGATGTTATGAGGTTTGTGGGTGATTTTCATTCTAAGGCGATTCTTACTAAGGCGTGTACTTCTTCGTTCATTAATCTTATCCCTGAGTTATCAAATCCACAACTTTTATCGCAGTATAGAATAACTTGTCTTGTAAGTAGCCTATACAAGATTCTTTCTAAACTCTTAGCTTCAAGATTGAAAAATGTTATTGGGAAACTCATCTCGGTTAAACAATCCGCGTTTATTAAAGGAATAAGCATATTGGATGGAATTCTTATGGTTAACGAAATTCTTGACTTGGCTAAGAGGGAGAAGAGAAGTTGTTTGGTGTTGAAGGTTGACTATGAGAAGGCCTATGATAGTGTGAGTTGGAGCTATTTGAGGTTTTTACTTCATATGATGGGTTTTAGAACAAAGTGGATAAAATGGATGGAGGCTTGTGTCTTTTCTAGTTTAATGGTGGTGTTAGTTAATGGTAGTAATATAGAGGATTCCAAAGTGGAAAGAGGTTTGCGTCAAGGGGATCCGCTCTCCCCTTTCTTGTTTGTTATTTTAATGGAAGGCTTAACTAGGTTAATGGAAAATATGGTGGAGCTGGCGAATTTCAAGGGATTCTGTTATGGAGATTTTAATTCCGTGGATATTCTCCAATTTGATACCATCATTTTTTATGATAGAAGCAATGATAATTTGTGGAGTTTGAAGGTCGTTCCTAGAGGATTTAAACTTATGCCGGGTTTAAAAGTAAATTCTTGTAATAATAATATTAATGGTGTTAACTTAAGCAATAGGATGATGTTTGTGGCGTCTTCGTTCTTGGCTTGTGGTGTGGGATCCTTTCCTTTCAAATTCTTGGGGGTGATGGTGGCCGATAGCCCTAGGAAAGAAGTTATGTGGAAGGAGATTAGATACGTGAGGAATAGGTTGTCCAAATGGAGCGGCAGGTTTCTTTCTCTTGGTGGGAGAGTGGTGCTTATCAACGTGGTCCTCAATTCTATCCCGTTATGCTCTTTCTAGTTTTATCGGGCTCCTAAAAAATTAAAGAGATTAGGAGTATTTAAGGTAGGTTTCTTTGGAGGGGAGTAGATGGAAAAATATGTATTCATTGGGTTAGTTGGAGTAAGGTGTGTAAGGAGAAATCTCAAGGGAGGCTTGGTATAAGGGATGTCCAAAGTTTTAACTCTGCCCTTTTGATAAAACGGAAGTGGATAATTATCAAGGAAGAGAATGCTTTATGGATAAATTTGTTGAATTATAGGTATTCCAACACTGTGGCGAAGATGTTTGTTAAAGATAAGAGGGTGATCTTGAATAAATTTTCTGCATATATTGGTTTCAGTGATGTATGCAGGAAAGAAACCACGCTCCAGCCAGTGGCATGTTGCAGAAAAAATGTCGTCGCCACAAACCTCCCAGAAATTCTGATAAAAGGCCGAAATAAAACCGTTGGGACCTGATGCTTTGTCCGGATGCATTTGCTTCAGAGCTGAAAGCAGTTCTCCTCTCGTGACTGGAGCAGTAAGCTTCTCATTATCCTCATTGGTAATAACTGCTGAAATAAGATTCAGTACAGGATCATGCTCACACTGCCTTTCTTGAAATAGGGTGTGGAAATATTGTTTTGCAATCTCTTTCAGCCCTTCTGTATCCTTAACTTCAACATTAATCTCGTCGACGAGCATAACAATCTGTTTGAATTTCCTTCTAGCCGACACCGTCGTATGAAAAAAATTTATATTCAAATCTCCCTCCTTAAGCCAATGCAACTTGACTCGCTGCTTCCAATAAACCTCTTTCCTTCATAAGCAACCATTACGTATTAAAAAATTTAAAGTATTTAATAATATTGTAAATTTGATTTGGGTCTTTAATTTTACACGCTAAATTTAAAATCAACTATACGTAAATGTTATTTAGCCTTTTTAATACACTGATGCTAAATTTAGCATTCTTAAAATTTAATGATAGTTAGAGTTTTAAATATGTTGATGTTTAATTTAATTTCAACAAATTACAAATACTAATTTGCGTGTACGATTAGATTAATATTTAGCTTTTATCTTAGAAACCATTTTTGTAAATTCAAATTAGCTTTAACATGCATGTTAATGTTTAGCTTCAAGGTTTACTCTGTCATCAGTGTATTGGATGCTATATGAATGTTAACGTCAAGATTATAATGATTAGCATTCACTTTAAGCTTACGCTAAAACGACATTTTTTTTTAGTAATTGAAATATGAATTTTATTTTATTCATTGTAGCAACCTGCCCTAAAAATTAATGTTTTAGAGTCGCCACCTATTCTGAAGGGCGAATAGGAAACCCTACGCAGTGAAGAGATCGGGGTAAGATTAATATAATCAGGTCGAGGGAAGGTGTTAGGCACCCTCAATCCTTTCCTAAGGTTTTCATCTTAAAGCTAAGGTTTGTGGCTAAACATAAAGAAAGATGACAGAAAGTTAATAGGGTAAATGATTAGATTTAAACCTGATTAGAATTTTGAGGAAGGGGACTCGCCTTGGTTATCCAAGTGCCTACGTATCTCCTTAGGGAGAATCAGAGTCAACGTAGTTCGGCCACAGGGTTGTACGCCTTAGAATTTGTTATGGAGGTGTTTGAAGGCTCGTAGTTTTTGAAATGCGAAGTTCAAAGGTATTTTGAATTACCTTGTCGTAGTTTTGAACATCGCAGTGTTGAAGAGATGAAAATCCGTAGTGTCGTGGTTTAGTGTGTTTTGAATGTTTGGGCGTACAACCCTGATTTGATATGTCACCGTTAGTTGCGATGATCAATATGTTTGACCATTATAGTTAACGGATTAATGGGGCATTGCTGGTTACTCTAATCGATAGATTCGATCGTCGCGGGCAGCAAATTGAATGTATTTTAAATTTGTAATTAAGTTATTTATCGTTTTATTATTTTATCTCTCGTCTAATGCGACTAATAGCTTTAGTCGGGTCGAGGAGAGAATTAATCGAAGGTTAATATTTCGCCAAATGGGCAATGGGATCGGGCAAACCCTAATGCATATAACCTTTCTAGGCTTTTATTGTGATTTTTAACCATTTTAATTAATTAAATCGAATAATTGGATAATCGGGATGATCCTAAATAATTCTAAATCCTAATCCTAATTTTAACCCTAATTATATTATTCAAATCCTAAATTAAATTAGATAAATTAATATAATTTATATTTAACCTAAATAATAAAAATAGGAAAAAGTATATGAAAAAAAACCTGGACTGGCTTGTATATGACTGGATTGAGTGCTCATGGTACGCATCCTCATCTATGATGCGTTGGATCCACTTAGCAGCTGATCTGACGGCTGAGTGCTGCGATCCATGGTGCTCCTCTGCAAGTGAAGCGCACAAGATCTGCCAAGAAATATTAAGAAAAATAAACTGCAAGGGCCAGGGATCGAGCCCCTTACCCTTGAGCCACCAGCGCGCGCTACTTACCAATTCTGCCAGCTTTCCATGTTGTTAATATACACACTCGCAACAAATATAAGTGAAAACAAAAGATGATGCTCCCAAACGCGCGCGATTTTTCAAACACGCCAACCATGTGACGACACGTCGCCATCCCTTCCACCAAAACCTGTAATTCCTTTTTCACAGCACATGTGACAGATACGCTGCGAAAACTCCTGTCTATTACACCTGTTAACCTGTGAAATCCTCATACGGACACGAAAACGAAAAACAACGCCATGGACGGACTCGCACGGATCACACGATCTTAATAGAACCCTCAATTCGACTTAATTGTCCCTGTATGAAAAAACCCTAAAACAAAACCCTAAGCACCATCAATGGCATATCACCGAATAAATACACACCGATCCAATTAAGTATCCAGAAACAATCAGAACACCACCATGAACAATTATATACAATCAAAAGCTATTTACAATGTCAGAATCAACGCAATCAACGAATTTTAAGAAAGAGCAAACCGTGGCTTATTACGAACGATTCTGGGAGCTTCCAAACCTGCTAACGATTGGAATAGCTTCATCAATGCTCTAAGAATATGCCTGAGTCTTCAAAACCCCTTGAATGAACCTGCTTCTTCAAATTCGATTTTGAGTTTTCTTCCAAATTTTTTCTCTTGGTTCTCTTTATTGGAGGCCAAAAAAACCGAACCCCTTGGCATCGACAACTGTTGCCTACTTATAGATGTTTGATTAGGTTAACAATTTTGAACCAAATCCTCTTGAATCAAGATATTGCAATTTGATGAAAAATCAACCTTTAAAACCTTCTAAAATTAGCCTAAATCCAATCTCCTTTTACCAATCCTCTCTTTCACGAAATTATATCAAAGATATGGCCTTTATGTGATTGAAGTGGATTGGAAAATAAGCAAAAAACAAATCTTTTATTTTTCTTCCAAATATTTGATTAAATTAATCTTTTTAATGAATAAAAATTTACTAAAAATATAATAAAAGTCAAATAATCATGGGCTTGAGTTTGGAGCTTCTTAATACTCTTATGAGAAAGTTTGGATCGTAAAAGAATAGGCCCATCTGGAAAAAAATCCAAGTTTAACCCTTATTTGCTTCACATTTTTCCTCCAAAATCGACCAACTTTGACGAAGCATATCTCCCTCAGTTTTTAAGATATGAGAGAGTTCTATGACTTTTTGGAAACCTCAAGATGTCCTCTACAAGCCACTTTGGAACATATTTTTCATTTGGAGATTTTATCTTGATGATATGCCCTTTGACAAAAAACTGCTTCTGGTTGACCTTTGAAAAGGACCTATAATCTTTTTGACCATATCTCTCAAATGAAGCATTTTTTGGCCTTGGCTTGTGAGAGACAAAGTTGTAGAGAATCAAATTTCCTTCAGAATAGGCTTTGAGTGGGGAATTTCTGATACTCCTTGTGAAAGTTATGACCGGTCAAAGTTGAGTTGGCTTTCTCCTAAAAAAAACCCTAATTTGAACCTTTGCATTTGTTCATTTCTGATTTTTTATTGATGGATCATGATCAACCTTTGATCAAATGATGGATATAACCCCACATACTTGATGCTGACCAAAAATCTTGGAGTTTGATTGTATTTTGACTATAGTTGACTTTTAGGTCAGCATAGTCGATTTTTGAGCATCTGAGCCATTTAGTGAGCAATCCTTGGAATTGAAGCTTGACTTTTGACATGGAGATGCTTTGATACATATGAGACACCTTGAGATCCATTTGAGGCCTCAGAGATTAGAAATCCTTTGATAAACTGCAAACCCTAATCTTGAGACCCTCGATTAGGAGACTCTTGCTTGAGAAGAACCCTAGAACACTGAGTTATTAGAGATGAAATGAGGAACCTTTAATTGAATATAAGAGGGCAAATTTTGGGGTCTGACACTCATGAAACTTAATTTTTGGTGAGGGGTTACAACTATTTTTCTTGTCTTAAATTTAGTTATAACTTTCAACACAACAATAATAGGTCGTAAATGATCTTATCGAGCTTTGCAAATTTCAAAACTTCCTATCATTTAAAAAAAATTGTTTTCCTTCTATTTTAAGTAACTTCACAATAATTTATTTTCTACTTTTTTTTCATTTGAGAATATGATTTATATTAAAAATAAATATAAATCTTCTATTTTACCAATTTGATAATTTATATAACTTTTACTGTAAGTAGTCAAATAATGCTACAAAGTATTAAAATAAGAGATTAATTGGTATGTATTGTCAGTGTAAAAGATTTTACACTATCAGTGCATTATAACTATCCAAATGGATTACTTTAATAAAAATTCACTACAAGAAAATAGTGTTTTTGCAGCGAAAAAAGTTATTGAGAAAGATACAAAGTTGTTGCAAAATGTATTTTTCGTAGCAAAAAAATTGTCGTTGCATGTCGTTGGTATAAGTGCTATTGCGAAAAGTTGTGCAACGATATTTGATGTCGCTGTCATAACTATTGTTTTTGCAACAAAAAATATTGTTGCCTTAGTAAACATATAGCGATGACTTTAGTTGTTGCAAAAAATGTTTTTTTTATATCTAAAGTGGTTGTAATAAATTATTTTTATTGATAATACAACTTGTTGCTATATCATTTATTTCTCAAAAATTAAATAATTGATTTGATTTATATTTTTGACTAATTAATTGTATTCATTATATATATATATATATATATATATATATATATATATATATATATATATATATATATATATATATAAAAATTAGTATGAATCAAATTTTTTATTTGTTGTAACTATTAAATATAAACTATTTTTAAGTATAAATCATAATACTATTAATGTAATTTTTTAACAAAAAACATAAAAAAAATTAATATAACATTATTAACAAGAAACATAAAAAATAATTAATAGAAATTTATATTAATGTATCATAACTTATCTTATTCAACATCCAAATTAAAAAATAATAAATAATTTAATTCTTACCAAAATAAAACCTAAAAAATTCATAATTAACAAATAATTTTTTTTTCATAAGCAACTCTTGTATTAAGGTTATGGGGTACTAGGGGTACACCAACCCATATACAAGAAATGAAAGGAAACCTGATCTACATTACACCAAAATCACACACATAATAAGGGATTTTTAAACAACTCATAAAAGTTACACTTGATGTTTGAAGATGAGGCAATCCACCACCAAGAGTACCACAATGTCATATTAAATAATTCATCAATATCCAGCTTTGCATTGTTAAAGATTGTATCATTTCTCACTTTCCACATACACCAACAAAGTGTTAACCATATTGCTGCAGATTTATTGTTCGACATCCTGCCCTGTAATTGTGCCACCCAATTCGTCAACGAATCCCGACAATTCAGGGCCACAGGCTGTTGTGTATCAGTCCACACAGAAATTCTGCTCTTCAGAGAAACAAAAGTTGGACAATGCATGAATAGATGTTCAGAATCCTCCACCCGCATATCACAAAAAACGCACATAGCTTGTTGTTAATGAACAATAATATTCCGTCTTTGGAGTTGGCTCATTGTGGGCAGCCTATCTCTAAGCAATCTCCACCCGAAAATCTGAATTTTGGAAGGCACAGCTGCTCCCCAACATAAACTGAGACTCTCTTTCAATGCAGCCAGAGAAACCGTAACAGATTATCGATTGATAATGTCGTACCACGATTTCACATCGAAGGAGTTGGAGCTGTCATACGGCCAGATAAACACATTTTTGCTACTGGCTGAAGGCTTAATCCCAGTCAAGCATAATTTCAGTTCCACATACTCCTTTGTAGCCTCACACCCCAAAACCTCTTCACCTTTGATGTTAGACCAATCCCATGCATCTCCATTACATTTACCAGCATTGTAAACTGTAATTTCTTTGGTCAATACTTCATTATAAAGGGAAGGGAATTGAAGTGCCAAAGTATCTACCCCGATACAATGATTCAACCAAAAAAGTATGGATTTTCCATCTCCTAAACTTGCTGTGAATTTCTTCATAACTCCCTCTTCCTCACCACACAAATCCATCATATCTTTCCACCATAGGGACTCTTTATTGGTTGACTTAGGTTCTTCACACCCCCACATTCTATTTATCACATTTCCGTACCTTCCATGTAACAATCCGTTCCATATAGCAGTATCTTCGTTTAGAAATCTCCAAGTCCATTTTGACAACAATGCTTTGTTGAAACTTCCCACATGTTTGATTCCCAAGCCACCTTCATCCTTTGGTTTACACACCTCACTCCAACGTAACCATGTTATAGACTTTTTATCCCCAACTCCAGCCCACAAGAAATTTCTTTGTATGGCGATAATTTCTTTTAACACTTGGCTTGGGATTTTGTGAAACGAAAGTTGATAGCTTGGCATATTCGTAAGAACACTGTTTATCATAGTAACTCTTCCTCCAATTGATACCAGATTACTCTTCCATGAGGAGAGTTTGTCTTTCAATGATTTCACAACCGGTTTCCAGAAATCTATCCTCTTATGGTTCCCTCCCACTTTGAAGCCCAAGAATTTGAAAGGGATTTTGTCTATTTTTCATCCCAAAAAAACTGAACAAGCCTCCATTTGGTAGTCTTGAATGCAAACTCCATATATCTTGCTTTTATTCAGATTAATTTTTAAACCGGATGCCATCTCAAATCCTCTTAACACAGCTTTAAGAGTCCACAAGTTATGCCATGATCCATCACCGAATATTATCGTGTCATCAGCAAATTGCAAGAGGCTATAATTGACTGTTTCGTTAATCTGAAATCCCTGAAATTGCCCACTATCCATAGCTTGCCTCATCAGACCTACCCAACCTTCAGCCACAATCGTAAACAGAAACGGAGATAAAGGGTCTCCCTGCCTTAAGCCTCGTGTCACCTGAAAATCCGCCGTTGGGCTTCCGTTGACTAAAACTGACATAGAACTTGAGAATACAGCAGCTTCCATCCAATACATCCATCTCTCTCCAAACCCCATGCTTCTTAACATTAGCCTCAGATAATTCCAATCCACACAGTCGTATGCTTGTGCAAAATCAGCCTTGAAAACCAAACGCTCCTTCTTGTTCCTTTTTGCATAATCTAGGATTTTGTTTGTAACCAAAACCCCGTCTAGAATTTGTCTTCCCGGTACGAATGCCGTTAGGTTGTTTGAGATCAGTTTACCTATAACATTCCTCAGTCTCGAAGCTAGTATAGGTGATACAACTTTGAGCATTCCACTAATCAAGCATATTGGGCGATATTCTTCAAGACTTAAGGGATTTTCAACTTTAGGGATTAGAGCTATAAAAGATGCAGTTACAGCTTTTGGCAGCTTACCTCCTTTGTGAAAATCTTGGATGAAAAGCACAATCTCCTCCCCTACAATGTTCCAGCACTTCTTCATAAATTCCAAGTTAAATCCGTCTGGCCCAGGCCATTTGTCTCCATTGCCTTCGAATACAGCTTGCCTAATCTCATCCCTCGTGAAGATTTCCTCCAAGCTCCTGCTCTCTTGTTCACTTAACTTGTATGGACATGGACAGTGCAGGCGCGGTCTTGTAGTATTTGGGCTTCTGAACTTTGCTTCAAAGAATTCCTTAATAACTTCTTTGACCTCCATAACCGAATCCACTACTATCCCAGCGGAATTTATGACTGATCCAATGTAATTGCTCCTATGCCTAGCTTTCATTGTCGCATGGAAAAGCCTGGTGTTATTATCGCCTTATCTTTCCCACTAGTGACTTAATTTTTGTTTGATGATGCTTTCTTTGATATGAAGTTTCTGCCAAAAATTATCCTGATATAACCTTCTGTTTACAAAATCTGCCTCTGCTAACTTTACATTTGGGATAAGCAACTTATCTTCCAACCGGTTCAGATCATTCACAATATCTTCTATCTTTAGGTCCACCATGCCAAATACGTTACGGTTCCACCATCTTAGTCTACCTCGTAAAAATCTCAGCTTCTCTTTTATGATGAAGGCTGGACTTCCTTTGAATACAACAACATTCCACTCATTTTGTATAAAACTTTGGAATTTCTTATGTTCGTACCAGCACTTCAAGACTTTAAAACTCTTTGGCCCCCAATCTAATTTGCTTGATTTTGTCCATACCGGTTTATGATCTGAAACATCCCTCTTCCCTACTTCTTGAGCCACTATTTCCCACTTTGAGATCAACGCCTCAGACAACAGAATTCGATCAAGCCGACTCCCAGCCTTGCCATTTGGCTTGATCCAAGTGAACAGACTACCCATTACTTGCAGATCAACCAGGTTCATCTCCTCAATAAAAAATTTAAATTCTTCCATCTCCACCCCTCTACTGTGGTTCTCCTTACCCCTCCTTTCCTCCCTATTTTTAACAGAGTTGAAATCTCCCCCAACCACCCATTCTCCCTGATCCAGTTTGTTTCTCCACTGAATAATTTCCAACCACATGTCTCTTTTTTCAGATAAACTACATGGCGAGTATACATTGATGAAATAAATTACCTCATCATTGATGATTACCTTTAATCCAAGGAATCCTTTTCCACCACAAGTATATTTTGGGCATAAGGCTCCTTTCCTCCAAATTGTAACGATTCCCCCTGATCTCCCTGTTGCTTCCTTAGCAGACCATTCACAATCTTTAGATCCCCACAACCTCCATACCACCTGCTTCGACATCTTTCCAATCTTAGTTTCCTGTATGAACATAACCTGTGGATTGATTTTCCAGACTATCTGGGAAATACGTTTTTGTTTCATCGTATTTCCGCTCCCACGAATATTGTATGTTGCAATGATCATTTAAGTGCCATATCTCTCTCCTTCTTTCCTGCTGCACATCTTCTGTCGCTTTCCTTCATTTCTCGAATAATTGTTTCAAAGACCTCATCATCTTCATCACCTTCGATCCCCAATACCTTTATTATGTTCCATACCTTCTTTGGGACACTTTCCATTGTCTTCCATAATCTCTTATTTCCAGTTTGAACCCCAGAGTCAGTAATTGAATCTCCTGAAACCCCTGAATTGTTTGGCTCATCATTTATCCTCACCGACCTGACCTTTTTCAGTTGGTTTTTTGAGATAGTTGGTTTCAAATTAGGGTGGACTTGGGATTGTAGCAGAGTAGTGAAATAAGAAGGAGCATACGGTATTTTCAAGGATTCGTATATCTCAACCAAGGCCTTTTTTCTATTGGACTTTAGAGGTTTTGATGGCCCAAACAGGCCCACTTGTGTGCTTGAGATAGCATCAGAATTGTCTTGGCCCATAGCTTCTGTATTGTCCAGCCCAACTCTCTCTCTCCCCTCCTCAATGACCCCACACCCCTTTTTTTCAGCCAACGTTGACTCTTTCCCCTTGTTACCTCCATTCCCATCACCATTAATAATTCCTTTTCCCGATGACTTTTGATGTACTTTTTCTGCCTCCAATATCTGGATACTCCCATAAACCAAGGCCCCTAACCCTAAGGTTAGGAATTTAAGCCGAAAATCTTAGTGCAATAATACTAGTTCATACTTCCTTCAGAGTTCATAGAAAGATGATGGATAAAAATCCGACAAGAGTATTAATTCTTCTCCATAACAATATTACTTTATCTTCATATAACTTTGCTTTTGAACCTTTCTTTATGGAGTATTTGAAAGATCTGCAATTCAAACACAATGAAGAGTTAAGACTTAATAATATGTATACTTTTAATAAAAAATTTACACAATAAATCTCATTGATAACATTATTAAGAGAATCAAAAGTAAAAAATTCATGAATTATGAGAACTTGAATCTACTAAACAAACCAACACTCAAATTGAATCTCACTCAATCAATACATTATTCTTTTGCACTCAAGACTTTGTTGAATTTTATAATGAATAATTGTAGGAAGATAGTCTACAATAAAAACACAAAGATGATAACATAAATGTGAGAATTGGAAATAGAGAACGCTGATGACAAGAAGAATGATAAGATAAGTACGGGGAGAAAAAAAAGAATAAAAAAAAAACCTCTATAGATTTGTTGTATAAAAGTAGAAACAAATAGCCTCTTTGATGTAACATTTGACATATCTACAAGAACAATGAAAAAACAATCAAATAAAAAATATGTCAAAAGAGATGGAGAAAAAAACTATAGAAAATGGTGAACGGTTTCATAACTACAACCACATTTTTTTCCATTTGTAATTGAGAATGAGTTAGTGGAGACGGTTTAAAAAATTATAGTGTTTAAGAAAGAGAAAAAAGAGAATGAGTTAGTGGAGGGTTTCCATTTTTTTCTCCTTATTTTATTTTGTTCATTAAATTAAAAAAATTATTTCTAATTCATAAACTCATTCTGTTAATCGTAGAGACATTCATTGGGCAAAATTTTTCCAATAATAACTACTGATTTAATGCATAAAAAATAGGCAGTTGAACGTAAAAAGATGATTTTTTTGGTCTCTAATAAAAACAAACATTAAATAGCTTCAATCACATTAAAATTAATTCTATAAATCCATAAACATTTATAGTAATTTATAGTTATAGTGGCCATAATTTTAATTTCATAACTATAAATTAATTATGTTTGCACGAGCTGCACCCATCAAATTAATTACATGGGCACCAATAATATTTAAATTTATTAATTAAAAAGATTATAATTTAAAAAGTTTTATTATACTTTTTTTTTTACAAAGGCAAACTTAACTTCCATTAATCAAATAAGAGGAGATACAAAGAGGAATTACGTCAAACATCATGCGTCGAGTCTAGGAATTGGCCGCCTTAGCTAAGGTGTGGGCAACCAAATTCGCTTGACGCTTTACAAACTTAACCTCAAAGTTGGGAAAAGCTAACAGTAACGACTTAATAGAGTTAATAATAACATTAAATTCGGAATTACCACAAGAATTTGACTTGAGACCATGATCAAGCACCTGAGAATCACTCTAAAAAATACATGAGAATAATGCAAATTTATAACCCCTCGAATAGCTTCCTTGAGGGCCAAAGCCTCCGCTTCAAGGATAGAAAACGTTCCGCCATCCCAAGCCGTGCCGGCAACAACAAAGTCCCCATGATCATCACGGAGACACCAACCACGGTTCGTTGTCCCTAAAATCCGATTAAAGCCCGCATCCACATTACACTTAAAGGTTCCACTAGGTGGTAGGCTCCAATGTAACGAGTTCTCAGGAGGAACGGTAGTCTGACGAACTTGTTGGGCTGAGAACCATTCTTGCCATTTGTGAAAGGCGAGCCAACCAAGCTTAGAAGCATCTTCTTTCTCCTTGTTCCATAACCAATCATTCCTGTTCTTCCATAATCCTTCTATCATAACCGCAACTCTAGTTGCAGTATTTCTGTCTTCCTTACGACAAATATCAAAGATTATAGATTTAGCATCCTGAAAAGAGTGGAGACGGGGAGATATAACATTAAACAAACCTACTGCCCGTCAAGAGGAAATCACATCCGGGCACCCAAAAAGAACATGCCAATCATCTTCGTAATTACTATCACAAGACGGATAATTAGGAACACAAGGAACATGGTGCAAACGGAGACACACTCTCGTCGGGAGACAATCCCTACAAATTCTCCAAAGAAGATGTTTAACTCTAGCCGGTGCCACAACCCCATCATAAGCTGTTCCAATTACCAGTTTTGGCCACCCTACCATTTCTATTCCTCGCCTTCATCCAGATACGATACCCCGATCTGACACTATAAGACCCATGATGTTCTTCCTTCCAAACCAAACGGTCCATCATAACATCTTCCAAAAGAGGGACTTGCAAAATATCTTTAATTACAGGAGGATCAAAGACCTCCCGAAGAACTCTCATATTCCACTGTTTAACATTAGGCAACAACAAATCTCTAACCGAAAAGGTATAGACATCATGCCTTTGAGGTCCACTCAAGCAACCCTCACGAGCATGTTAAGTGCCAAAATGTAGTTATTTTGTGTTTGTAAATAGTGGCACTTATCGATACTTTTTGTTAATACCGTTTGAATAATTCCCCGTTTTTGTGTATATTTGTATCGTTTGTGTTTTGTTACGTTTTCGCGTAAATATGTACCGTTT
Source organism: Vicia villosa (assembly GCF_029867415.1). Taxonomy (NCBI): domain Eukaryota; kingdom Viridiplantae; phylum Streptophyta; class Magnoliopsida; order Fabales; family Fabaceae; genus Vicia; species Vicia villosa. Next base: position 578,677 of record NW_026705057.1, read on the forward strand.
GATAGTTTTGTTGTCTTTTTGTAGGTATTTATGCGTGTTCAAAGCTTTGAGGAATAAAGTGTCGAAGACACGGCGACGAGCACGCGATTTTACCAATTCATCGGCGGACAAGGCTCAAAATAAGGATGATCAAATTCATCGATTTGGTTGAAACTTGTTCATTGTTAGATAGAGCATGGAATAAGCTTTCCAACGCTTCGAACCGGGCGCAAATCGGAGTTACGGTTCTCAAGATATGACCAAAATAAGATTTCAGTTTTCTGTTGAGCGGGCTAAGCGGGCTTGACCGCGCTAAGCGCGGTCTGGGAGCATTTTTGACCCGTTTGGCAGAAAGTTGGGCGCTTAGCGCGGGTTTTTGGCGCTAAGCGCGGTCTGGAGGTTTCAGAACAATAAAAAACAGCCCGCTTAGCGCGCTGGGCGCGCTTAGCGCGGTCTGCGACTTCAGTTTTGGTATTTATGTTGTAAAATCACATTTTTTAGGGTTTTTTATCATCCATTTCCCCCATGGAGTGGCTCTGGTCCAATTTTGATAGTTTAGAGGCTTAGGAAACACCATTGGGTGCGACATCATGTGGATTGATCATGGATCTGTCTCGATTTCATTGTACCGGTGAGATCTTTCCGGTTCATCTTCTCTCTTCCCTTTGTTTCATTCCAATGGTGGGTGTTGTATGCATGTTTCTACTCTTATTGTATGTATATTTGTGGATCTTGGGATCGTTTATATATTCGCTTTACAAATCATCATTGTTGTTGTTCTTGATCTTTTTGCTTAAATGCTCTGGATTTGTGTTGTTGCAGACATGGACACCATAGATCTTGATTAGGAATGATAACTGTTAGTTTCTGGGTTGCAGACATGGATTTAGGACTAACAATCGTAGTGGGTATCGAGTCTAATGCCTCCGTGTTGTTTGTGTCGGTGGAGAAATCGCTGATGTGAATAGTACGGTTGAGCTTTCGTCGGTGTTGCAGACATGGACACCGATGTGGCATCTCGAGTGATGCCCGGTGATGTTGATGCGTATTGTGAGTGTCGAGCGATAGATCTTCAGATTTAAGTATTCGACGGGTAGAACGAAATGCAATTCCATAACTATTTCTCTTAGACTATTGAGATTGTTTATCTGCTTTTATTTACTTTTCCCGCATTTACTTTCCGCACCCAAATCATGAAACTTAGAACGCGAGATAGTCGAACGGCAGTTTTTCTCAACCAATCTCTGTGGACTACGATACGATATAACCTATATCACCCGGTAATAAATAATACCTATTACTTTTTGCTTGCCGCTTTACCGCTTCAACAAAATGGCGCCGTTGCCGGGGATTGGTTTTGAGATTAATCGCATTGCGATGATTTCATGTTTTAAGTTTCGTAAATATGTTCATATGGTATATTTTGTGCATATTCTCATACTTGTGTGTTTTTGCATAGTTATACATGTTTATGTTTTCATACTTATACATGTTTGTGTGTTTGATTTTGTTCCTCTTTATTTTTGCTATTTAGCAAGGTGAAGTTGGCTAAACAAATTGAACTCGGATAGTTCGTAAATTCTAAATCTTCACTTTTCAATTTGTTTAGCCAATTAAGGATTTTGTAAATATTGTGTTTTATGTATATTTGTGTTTTTACACATACTTGTATATACTTTTGCTTTTGATTCGTTTGTTAAGTGTTTGGTCAGGTCGCTTTCTTTATGTTGCGTTTGAGGCGAAAGCATTGACGTGTTGCGAGGAAGTTATTACCATTCGCAAAAAAAAAAAGGCGTCGAGCTAACGACGTAAAATGAGCGCTTGTTGGGAGGCACCCCAACGGTTTTATTTTACCGCTTTTCTGTAAATGAGTTGTGTAGGTGATTAGTGGAGGTTTCTCTTGGTTTATGTTTTGCTGCACTGGTTTTTCATTTTCTGGTGTAGCACGCTTAGCGCGCTCACCGCGCTTAGCGCGGCCTGGGAGTTTTGTCCAGTGAACTCTTTTTAATGGTTCACTCGGCTCGCCTTTTTCCACTTCCACCAAGGCCTTATAGAGTAGTAATTATTAGTAATATGTTTTAATTCTTTTGTTGTTGTTTAGACTCAAATTTTGGCCCGATTACTTGGAATCGTATTTGGTAATTCTCCAATTTTGATTGATTCAACATGCCAATTGTGCGGTAATGATTGTTCAAATTTGTACATAGCAAGGTACTCGTTTATCGCTTTCTATAGTATAACATGTTTAGGAGACTTTTCATTTGTACATTTTTCATATTATTCATTCTTTTTGCATAACTTGTTCATGACTTGAATCACATTAGTTTCCCCTTTTTACCATAAATGTGAGGTGGCTTTCCATTGTATACATATGCGAGTGACCGACATTTCTTGTTTTAACTGGATATTATTATGTTTAATCTGTCGTTTGTATTGATTTTGTGAATGCACGAAAGTGATCAAGGCACTTGTTTGATTTTGAGCACAACTACCTTAGCCAAGTATCAATTCACCTTGTGAGTGTGTGACCATTCGTAACCCCTTTGCACCTTTTCGTCATTGTCCATTTTGTTTTTGAACTTGAGACATAGTTCACATTTTTGATGGATTTTGATTATCGTTTTTCTTGAACCTTTAACTATGATGTTTAGTTGTATTTTTACCTTGCCTTAGAAAGTAGGGAGTATTCACTTTATATTGTTGTTGAATTCAAGTTGGGGAGAGGATGTTTGCTTGTTTATGTTGTGATTGATGTGAGGTTGAGGAAAGAAAAGAAAAAAATGTGAAAAAGAAAGAAAAGAAAAAGAAAGAAAAAAGAGAAAAGAGAAAAAAAATTGAAATAGAAAATAACAAAAAGAGTTGGGAATAAGATTGTGCTAATAAGTATTGGGTTTGGTGTGAAACATGCGATGAAAAAGAAAGTTTGATTGAAATTCCTTTGTTTGGAACTTTGTGGAAGTAACTACTCCCTTAGGTTTAGGCAAGTTTTTGTTTCGATTAGCTTTAGGACTTATCGCTTGTTTGTTAACCGAGCCACATTACAACCTTTAAAGCCCTTGTGATTCGTGTCGTTGCGTTTTCGATACTATTTTTGGATGAATGCATAATTTTGTCTTTTGTTTGCAAGTTTGTCGGGTGTGTGTCAAAGTCCTCACCTTTCGGTGTTTTCCATCTACCGATGAGTTTTTGCTAGGCGTGATTCATTATTGAGCTTGTTTTTGTTTAGAATGTTTTGTATGATTATTGTACTTACGATTGGTTTCATTTTCATGCGTCGTTGTAGGATTGTGGTAAGTTTTTACTTTGTTTGTACGTTTTTGGTTTGAACTGTGCAATTGTTTCGTTTTCTAAACTGTGTTGATTCTTGATTCTTTGGATTTTTACTTTTGATTCTTTGAGTGTTTGGCCTTGTTTGAGGACAAACAAATTCAAGTTGGGGAGAGTTGTTAAGTGCTAAAATGTAGTTATTTTGTGTTTGTAAATAGTGGCACTTATCGATACTTTTTGTTAATACCGTTTGAATAATTCCCCGTTTTTGTGTATATTTGTATCGTTTGTGTTTTGTTACGTTTTCGCGTAAATATGTACCGTTTGATAGTTTTGTTGTCTTTTTGTAGGTATTTATGCGTGTTCAAAGCTTTGAGGAATAAAGTGTCGAAGACACGGCGACGAGCACGCGATTTTACCAATTCATCGGCGGACAAGGCTCAAAATAAGGATGATCAAATTCATCAATTTGGTTGAAATTTGTTCATTGTTAGATAGAGCATGGAATAAGCTTTCCAACGCTTCGAACCGGGCGCAAATCGGAGTTACGGTTCTCAAGATATGACCAAAATAAGATTTCAGTTTTCTGTTGAGCGGGCTAAGCGGGCTTGACTGCGCTAAGCGCGGTCTGGGAGCATTTTTGACCCGTTTGGCAGAAAGCTAGGCGCTTAGCGCGGGTTTTTGGCGCTAAGCGCGGTCTGGAGGTTTCAGAACAATAAAAAACAGCCCGCTTAGCGCGCTGGGCGCGCTTAGCGCGGTCTGCGACTTCAGTTTTGGTATTTATGTTGTAAAATCACATTTTTTAGGGTTTTTTATCATCCATTTCCCCCATGGAGTGGCTCTGGTCCAATTTTGATAGTTTAGAGGCTTAGGAAACACCATTGGGTGCGACATCATGTGGATTGATCATGGATCTGTCTCGATTTCATTGTACCGGTGAGATCTTCCCGGTTCATCTTCTCTCTTCCCTTTGTTTCATTCCAATGGTGGGTGTTGTATGTATGTTTCTACTCTTATTGTATGTATATTTCTGGATCTTGGGATCGTTTATATATTCGCTTTACAAATCATCATTGTTGTTGTTCTTGATCTTTTTGCTTAAATGCTCTGGATTTGTGTTGTTGCAGACATGGACACCATAGATCTTGATTAGGAATGATAACTGTTAGTTTCTGGGTTGCAGACATGGATTTAGGACTAACAATCGTAGTGGGTATCGAGTCTAATGCCTCCGTGTTGTTTGTGTCGGTGGAGAAATCGCTGATGTGAATAGTATGGTTGAGCTTTCGTCGGTGTTGCAGACATGGACACCGATGTGGCATCTCGAGTGATGCCCGGTGATGTTGATGCGTATTGTGAGTGTCGAGCGATAGATCTTCAGATTTAAGTATTCGACGGGTAGAACGAAATGCAATTCCATAACTATTTCTCTTAGACTATTGAGATTGTTTATCTGCTTTTATTTACTTTTCCCGCATTTACTTTCCGCACCCAAATCATGAAACTTAGAACGCGAGATAGTCGAACGGCAGTTTTTCTCAACCAATCTCTGTGGACTACGATACGATATAACCTATATCACCCGGTAATAAATAATACCTATTACTTTTTGCTTGCCGCTTTACCGCTTCAACAGAGCACCACGGAGCCATGGTTCATTCATGACTTTTTTGTTGTTCCCATCCCCAATACTCCACCTAAAACCTAAAGCTAGGACCTCTCGAGCCTTCCAAACACTTCTCCAAACAAAGCTGGGATTGTAACCAAGGTTAGCATCGAAAAAAGACATTCTTGGAAAGTACCTTGCTTTGAATATTCTGGACACAAGAGCTGCAGGGTTAGACATGAGAAACCAGCCCTGTTTGGCAACCATAGCCATATTAAAAGCTTTAAAGTCCCGGAATCCCAATCCGCCTTCTGCCTTAGGACATGTCAGCTTGTCCCACGCCATCCACCTAATCCCCTTACTATTCGAACCACCTCCCCACCAGAAGGAATTAATCATTCTCTCAATATCGTTGATCACAACATCCAGAATAAGAAATATACTCATAATATAGGCAGGAACTGCCTGGAGAATCGACTTTATCATAGTTTCTTTACCAGCTCTGGACAAAGACCTTCCTCTCCATGAATTAATACGTTTCCAGATGCGATCCTTAATGAAGGAAAATGTAGCCTTTTTACTCCTACCTATCAAAGAAGGCAGCCCCAGATAGTTATCGGTACCTAACACATGACGAACACCCATAACCTTAGCAAGATCCTCTTGCGCGGGAATGCTCAGGTTACGACTAAAGAACACCTCCGACTTTGTCAGATTAATCTCCTGACCAGCCGCTTTAGCATATAAATCAAGAATCTTCATGATATGATGAACTTCAGAAAGATTGGCCCTGCAAAATAAAAAACAATCGTCAGCAAAAAGCAGATGGGACACACTGGGTGCCCCTCTGCAAACTTGGATGCCATGGATATCACCCCTGGCCACAAAACTCTTAATAAGGGTGGTAAGACCTTCTGATAAAATAATGAAGAGATAAAGAGACAGTGGGTCTCCTTGCCTCAAGCCTCTTCCTGGTTCTATAGGTCCAACACTATCAGTGTTAACAAGCACAGAATAATTCACCGAAGTAACGCACATCATGATCCAGTGGATCCATTTATCCGCAAAACCCAATCTCATCAGCATCCCCTTCAAGAAACCCCAGTCCACCTTATCATAGGACTTACTAATATCAATCTTTAGAGCCAACGACGCTTTCCTACCACTCGTCTTCCTCTTCAGGTGATGGATGATTTCGGAAGCAATCAACGCATTATGTAAGATAGATCTACCTTCCACAAAAGCCGGTTGTTCTTCAGACACACACTTATCCAACACTTTTTGGAGTCTGTTAGCCAAGGCTTTCAAAACAATCTTATAAATCACATTACAAAGAGAGATGGGCCTAAATTCTTTCATAGTACTCAGATTAGTACTCTGAGGAATTAGGCAAATATTAGTATCATTAAGCGAAGGTGGAAAGAAACCTCGATCAAGCCAAATCAAAGCTGCATGGTATATATCCTCCCCACAAACTTCCCAGTACTCTTGAAAGAATGCGGGATTGAAACCATCCGGACCCGGAGACTTGTCAGGGTGCATATCGAAAAGGGCAGTCTTAACTTCCAGCATAGATAAAGGTTGAAGCAACTGAGTGTTATCGGCTTCGGTAATCTTTTGTTGAATCAAGCTAAGAACCGGATCATAATCTCCGAAGCCAACGCAGAATAGCTCTTCAAAATAATTCTTGGCAATGTCACAGAGGGAGGCTTGCTCTCTCGTTTCGCTGCCATCTTCATTTTGTAACATGTCAATCCTTTTAAAATTTTTCCTTGCAGTAGTAGATTGGTGAAAGAACTTGGTGTTCATCTCGCCATTTCGCAGCCAATGCATTTTAGCGCGCTGCCCAATATAAATCCTCTTTAAGAAGAGCTTTATTATACTCAGCCTGGGCCTCAATGAATCTTTCCCCTACAAAATCATCATTCTCCCCTCTATATAACTCCATCGTAGCTCGACAACGGTCAAGATCACTCCTCAAACTCCTTCTCCTATTTCTACTCCACACTTCCAGGTTATTAGCACAATTAACTAGACTTCCCTCCACGTTAATGTTCCCTCCGTTCAGCCACCCCTCATGAACAACGACATCAATATCTGGTTCCTGCAACCAGCTATTCTCGAAGCGAAACTTCCTCCTATAGGTGCAGCTCTGCGGAATATCACAGGATAATAAAATAGGATTGTGGTCAGAATGGGCAGCCATGAGATTTTTCAGAGAAACATGCGGGAATAAGTCCAATCATTCTAACGTTGCCATAGCCCGATCTAACCTTTCCTCAACCATATGCGCTGAGCCTCGACTTCTAACCCACGTATATTGGTATCCTTCTAGAGCAATATCTATCAGATCACAATCAGTCACAGCTTGCCGAAATCCCGTACAAAGCCAATTAGGATGAGTGTGAATCCCTCGCTTATCCTCTTGCGACAAGAGGTCATTAAAATTGCCGATAATGCACCACGGTAAGTGCGACATATTACGAATATCCCTCATCATATCCCAAGCCATCTTTCTCCTATTTCTCTCTGGAAATCCATAGTAACACGACAACCGCCAATCACCACGGTTCTCATCCTTTATAACAAGATTTATGAAGTTTCTAGTGAAGTTGCTCACACAGCAAGAACCAGTATGCCTCCAGAGGACTGCTAGTCCACCACTCCTTCCCTCCACATCAATAGACAAACACACTTCAAATTTCAGCGTAACATGAATAGCTTCCAACCTACGACTGTTAGTCAATGTTTCTGATAGAAAAATAATATCCGGACGATGCTGCTGAGCCAGCTTTTTCAAATTCGGAATTGCACACGGATTGCTCAGACCCCGGCAGTTCCAGCTTAAGATTTTCATGATTCCCGGCAGTCCTGGCTGCCAGAACTTGCCGATAAAAAATGCTGAGTTGTTGCACTCGAATTTAAAGTCTTGACAGTTTCATCGACCACCTCACGTCTTCGCTTTTTTTCGCCATGTTCCCCCTCTACTTGGTTCAGCTGGACACTAGGTTGGTGTAAGTGTAAGGGACTGCTGCTGCAATGATCTGAAAGAGATAGGAGAATTGGTTCCATGTTAACGGTACTGTTGCGGGTATCTTCATGTGTTTTATGGGATAGTTGACTGGGTTTGGAAGAGTTGGTTTTAGTTTTGAATTTAAAAGGCTTAGGGTTAAGGGAGAGCATCAATTGTGTAGTGTGGATTGACAAAGGTTGTTGAGAAATTTGTGTAGAATTTTGTTTTGTGTGCATGAAGGAGTCTGGTTGGTTAATGTTTGGTTGGGTTGCTAAAATCGTGGTTTCGTTTGTTGGTGGGGGTGAAATCAATTGCAAAGAGGAATTGGTGGGGTCCGCTGGTTTAGGGGTAGTAGGGATAGTCAAAACGGTTGTCTTGTGTGGGGAATACATCTGTCCCATAGGAGAATTAATTGGTTTCTGTGCATTTAAGGGAATAGGGAAACATTCTTGGAATGTTTTTATTTGACTCTGAACATGTCCACCACGTGGGGGAACATAATGAGCAATTTTTGCAAGATCATGATTCACCAATGATAAGGCTTTAATGCCATTGAAATTGCTTTCAATTGGCTGATTTGGTCGAGGCGTGTATTGTGCATCAGCGAAGGCCTCAGGTGGGGTCCGCTGCTCTTCCACAGGATCATCACGTGCGCCCTTCTAGCCGTGGGATTCACGCGCATACTGACTTTTGGTACCTCTCCGATCTCCACTACTTGTCTCCTCCTCCAGCCACCGTGAAGGTGCCCCTCCGCCGCCATACCGCCTTGTCTCAGCTTTAATTTCCGACGACCAACCCCTAGTCCCATCATCTTCTACCATAGCAAACCTAACTTCACATCGTTGCTCAGAATGTCCCAGTATACCGCATACATAGTAGAATAAACTTAACTTCTCATATTTAAAATTAACAGTACACCATTCCCCTCCTTTATTCTTCACTTTAGTGTTCTGCTTCAAAGGTTTGCGGACATCAAGCTTGACTCAGATTCTCATATATTGTTTCCAAAAACTCGTATTATTCTGCTTATCATAGTCCACAAAGGAACCAATAAAATTTGCCAGTGTCGTACCAACTTTCTCCATCATGAGTCCTGCAGGAAGGTTATGAATCTGGACCCAGAAATCCACAAAGTAAAGAGCTATATTTTCTATCTGCACACCGATTCTCAACCTCTTCAGAATTAATAGATGACCATCATATGTTCAGGGGCAGCCGTTAAGAACAGCCTCCATATCCAATTTATGAGCAAATTGGAACAAGTAGAGACCGTTAGCTTCTTTGATCGCAACACCCTTGAGCGGTCTCATGATATCCGCCATTCGCGATTTCATAGACACAAAATGGATAGGCCTGTCGCAAAGGAATCTCCAGACAATGCACAAACTTAATTCCTCCGCTATTACCGTATCTTCCTCCACATCGAAACAAAAACCCTCTTCCCCTCCTTCATCCCCTAAGGACAGATCTGCGAAACTCGAGCTTGCCATAATGTGCTTGCAAAACCAAACTTGAAAGACCAAGAACCAGAAAGAAAGAAACAAGACTTCTCAATTGAGAAGAAAGACCAAGCCCTAGCAGAGCCTTCTCAAAAGAGAAGAAAAAAGTATTTGCATCAATATTACGTAAAAGTTTTATTATACTTATGTTTAATAATTTTTTTTGGGTACAACACGTTTGATAAAATTATATAACTTAAATGTAATGAAATACAATTTTTTATTTAATATGTAATATTTGATAAGCTTTATTTATAATTTATTTCAACGAAGTAAGAATTCCCCTTTGAAAAGTTTAAAGAAAATGTTGAGTTGATATTTTTATTTATAATCTATTTATTTTTATTTTATTTAAAGAGAAAACGAGTATATATATATATATATATATATATATATATATATATATATATATATATATATATATATATATATATATATATATATAAATATATATATATATATATATAAATATAATAATTTTTAAAGTCATATTCTTATTTTTTGATATATAGTTTATTATCCTTGCGACAAATATTTTTATGTATAAAATAAAAATTCCCTTAAAAATAAATTAATTAATAAATTTTTAACCTAGCATTAAATTTATAAAAAGTTTTTTTCGACGTTGCAAAAATTAACTTATTATAACGATTTATATTAGTCGTCGCAATATGCATATGAAAAAGTTGTATCCATAATCTTCAAGGGGAAAGCTTTTTGCTATGATGTGGTTTGTTCCAATATCATCTTCCTTTCGTGGAGTTGGTTGTCTTTTGGTTATTCCAAGTTTAGTGCCATTTATTATGAATGGTTTAAACTTCCTTTATCCTGTTCAAACGCTATTTAGCGTCTCTTTGTAAGGGTTGCACCCCTAGTGCGAGCTATATAATCAATTGCTTATTAAAAAAAAATTTCAACAAAAATATTTACTGTTGCGATAGGCCATTTTTCCCAACAGTAATGAAATTGTTGAGAAAATAATAACTTATTACAACGACTAAAATTAGTCATTGCTATATGTATGTTATTGCCAACAAATTTAAAGTCGCTGAGAAAAAATCGTTGCCAAATATCTTATTTCTTGTAGTGATTAAACTAAAACTCAAATATTCTTACCAAATTAACGGTTGTGATTCATTCACAGTGTATAACTTCTTTACACTGACAATATATTTCAATTAAATTCTTAAAATAATTAGAATATATTAAAAAATAAAGAAGAATAATATACGAAAAACATTTATATATATATATATATATATATATATATATATATATATATATATATATATATATATATATATATATATATATATATATATATATATATATATATATATATATATATTAAAAAAATGAAAATATAATAATTTAATAGAACTTTTCGGTAAATCGCATGGATATATGTCTAATTATTATATTTTGGTAACTTAAATGTCTAGTTACTTGCAAACACATAATTGATAAATTTTTAATTTGGCCGCTCTACTAAATGTCTTAAATGGGCAAATACAATGTATTAATATACTTCAGGAACATTTAATATTATTTTTTATTTTAAAAAATACTTTTTACTATTTCATAAGAGCTAAAAATTATTTTATTGATGTAAATAGAGGTAACATTATAACTTATAAAGTGATAAATTCATCCCTTACATGGAAATGAAAAAGGGAAATTATGGCTAAAATTGTGAATTTTATTCATGTTATAACTATCATTGTTTTACTATTTTTTTCTGCAGCAAATGTTGAATGTAAGTCGATTTGATTGTTTTTGAAATTTTCTTATTTAATTTAACACAATTATTTCACAAATTAATTTATATTACTTTATCATCTTTTCTTCTTACAGGTAAACTATGTTATAAGAATTTGGATTGTGGTTTCATGAAGTGTCATCATTCCAAAATAGCAATGTGTGTAGAGCGTAGGTGTTTATGTGTAAACGAATCGTTAAGTAGTTTTATGGTGATTGATGTTGAATTTAGTAGGAAAAATTATGATTTACATCTCCGCAACTGCGATCGGAAAAAGGATGAAGCCACATGATGTATTTGGTGTTATATTTAAGAGAGTACCCAATTTCTCTACTACAATTTTTCATGAATCGTCATTTAGTTATTGTTGGCGCTTAATAAGTTGTTTTTTTCTTATTTTCTTATTTAAGTTTTAAAAATGTAATTTTATGTTGTTGTTATTTAAGATGATGATTATGAAATAAAATAAGGTATTAATAAATATTATTTAGATTGTCTTTTTTTCTTTTAATTGTAGATATATTACTATGACCTTCAGTTATTCATTTGTTACTATCTATCATTAATATCTTTGATATTTATGTTAAAAATCAATTTTCTCAAACACCTTTGCTTCGACACATTGATGAATGTAAAACAGTTTCTTCTGATCTCTCTTCTTGGATTCCTTGTATGCCAATCTCTGAGCGTCAATAGTATTTTCTTCTAGCAGTTGAAGCCCTTATGTTACATAGTCGGGCACATCTTGAACGTTGAAGATCACTCTCATTTGGATGCACCATATTCCTTAATTCTTTCTATCAAGAATTAGAAGATTTATAAGGAAGTGATTGTCACATATTTAATCGTTATTGGTTCTTGGAACTAAACCAGTCTCATGATACCAAATGTTGGTGTTATCAGAACAATGTGAAAAATGCAAGAAATAATTGTGAGAGAGAGAGAGTTGTGGAGTGAAGGAAGAGATTATTAATTATTATTGATTGAGTGAGTGTGAGAGTCTATTACATTATACACAAGTTGTTATTATACATACATGAAGTAACAAACTATATACAATCAACATGTAACTGCATTTCTAAACTAAACTCACTAAGTTTGAATTACTACACAATAATTGAAATGACTTTTTTTTTTATAAAAAAAAATAGGGAAATTGATTTGAAAATGCTATGATTTCAGCAGAAGGAATTGCTTTTGAAATGGATGTAAAACCAAAATTTCGTGAAAAATGTATTGTTTGTAGAAAGAAACAATTTGATGAGATTACTAACAATGAATTTATTAAATCTCCTGAAGAATCATTTAAAACTGATTACTACTTATATACAAGTGTTAAATATGTTTTTGGTCCCTCTAAATATAGGCAATTTCAATTTTAGTCCCTCAAAATATTTCCTTTAAAGAATTGTCCTCCTAAAGTTTTCCATCCACACTTTTGGTCCCTACTGTCAACGTCGATTAACAGAAAATGATGTAGCACGTCATGTGGCCGTGCCAACGTGACAACATGCTGACATGTCATGCCACGTGGCTAAGTTCAAGAATATACTTGAGCCTATAAAAAATTGTAGCTAATCCGTAGTTTAATTCGTTGCTAATCTCTAACAAATCCAAGAACCAAAAAATTTATCATATTGTCCATGACTCATCATTATTCTTCATGAGCATAGTCTTTTAATCATTACTACAATTATATCCAACACAATTATAAGATTGCCTTGTGGACTATAATGAAAGCATGCCTTTAAAACTGTTTAAATTGAGGCACTTGTTTTCGAGGCTTCAGGGTTGCAGAGCCTAGCACATATAATATGTGAAAAATAAAGGAAAGAAAAGAACCCTAAAGTGGTGTTGAATATGCCAAAGCTTCTAAGAAAGGTACTCCTCGTCTACGAAACACGGACATCGAAAACACGACACCGACACTCATACGTCGACACATGGTTTTTAATATGATAAATTTGCTGGTTTTTAAATTTGTTAGAGATTTATTAGGTACGAATTTGGCTACGGATTAGCTACAATTTTTATGGGCTCAGGTATATTCTTGAACTTAGCCACGTGGCAAGACACGTTAGCATCTTGTCACGTTGGCACTGCCAGATGGCGTGTCATATCAGCTTCTATTAACAGGCGTTGATAGGATGATCAAAAGTGTGGACGAAAAACTTTAGGAGGACCATTCTTTGAAGAAAATATTTTGAGGGACTAAAAATGAAATTGACTATATTTAGAGGGAACAAAAACATATTTAACCCTATATACAATAGATCAAACAATCACTTCATTTTAAAGTATATTTGAAAATTTTAAAATATATAGTGATATTTTTAGTTTTTTATTTAGTGTTGAGATGTTAAAATCCATTGAAGTTGAAAATTTAAAAGACAATTGTTTTAACCTTGAACGATCATTAAAACATAATGACAAAATCGATATTGGTGGATTAAATTTATTTATGGAACTCCAAATTTTAAAGGCTAAATTACCTCCTGGGTCCTTTAAGTTTTTTAATTGTAACAAGTTAGTCCTTTATATTTTAATTGTAACAAGTTAGTCCTTTTTCGTTACATGTTGGTCCTTTATATTAACTAACGCTGTACCGTTGACCTTTTTCTCAAAATCCTTTTCAAAAAAGCTGAAGTAACATTAAATGGTACTTATATGTCACGTAACATGGTCAAAGAGCATCATTGAATCATATAATAAAATTTTCAAAATTTTTAGTGTATAAAAGTATTTTTAAACTAATTAAAATGCACGCAAAAAAGAAATTAAAGAAAAATAGTAAAACAGAAAATAAAATTCTCATAAAATTACACAAAGTGTAAAATGAGAAGAAATATTTTTAAGAATTTTTTTATAATTTTTGGACCCAAAACGGGTTTAATATGAATTTTAGAAGTTAAAATAAAATTTATAGAACAAAATAAATTAGAAATAGGTCAACGGTGCACGCGTTAATTAACCTAAAGGATCCACATGTAATGAAAAAAATATAAATGACTGACTTGTTACAATGAAATAACTTAAAGAATCTTGGAGGTAATTTAGCCAATTTTAAAAGATATCCATAATGAAGGGAGGCACACTTGTATATTGTCGGACGTGGACACATAGTTTTAGGACAATCTGAATCATGTCGACATTTATTCTTCACCGCTATAGTGAAAAAAGATAACAAATATAATTTACTAAATTGTAATAAAATAATTACAAATGAAAAAGAAAATTTGAAAAGTATAAGAATGACTAACCTTCAACGTTCATAATAACAAGAAATAGAGAAAGAAAGAAAATTTCACAATAAAAAAACTTCATAATTACAATAGTACTTTCACCTCTTTGCATATAAAAGATTGTTTTATTACTTTGTAATGTACTATAGTTTAATAGTTTTTAGTACTTGTTTCTGAAAAACATTCCAAAAGATATATTCATTATTAAATGTTTCTAAAGTAAATAAATATGTTATGTTTGTCTCTTTAACACACTTAGTAATAACGCCTCTTAAAAAAACTCTAATCATAAAAATTCATACCTTTTTGAATCTCTAGATTTTCATCAATTTGATAACCTTTCAAGATTAATAATATTGTCTTGACATGTATGTATTAGTTGAGTGCATAGTTAGATCATAGTTTATTTTTTTATAGCAAATATTGTATATGTATAACATGAAGCAAGGATTTGAGAGTATTGTTATATCAACTTAATCCCTAAAAGTTATGCATTATTTGAAATTTCTCGACCTCTATAGCCTATAGGTATTGTATATATTAGATTTTAAGGCCATCAATATTTTTTTTACGGGAGCATGAAAGTTCGATTTTTTTTTTTTTCAAAATAACAATGTTTTCCAACGAATTCTTTTAAATAATTATATTTCTGCATTAATTCCAAACTACTCAAATTTTAAACAAAACATTTTTAAAACGTAGAGCACAAGTCAAATGAATTGACATTTGCATTGGACAAATTATAGGTCAAGTCAATTGAGTTGGATTCTCCTATAGACAATGTCAATTCAATTGGCGTCTATATATAAGTGTTAGTAGAAGGCGCTAATTCATCTGTCTTTAATGTGTTGCACGTTTTATTTGTATTTTTAAATAAACAATTGGAATTAATAGGAGCAAAAGGGATGCTCCACCCCAATACAAAAAGGAAAGCTCCTACCTCAAAAAACAATCTAGAGGTCGAATATTCCAAAGATAAAAATTACCAAAGTTCACCTTCTTATGAAGAGAAGATAACCACCTCCAAGAGTTGAAAATAATCTCCGACATACAATCGGTAAAGCTAAACGGTTCCTCTCTAAAGATCACCGCGTTACGCTTTGTCCATATAGACCAAATCGTAGCAAGCCATACATAGGCCACAATCATTCTCTTATTTAAACATTGAATCTTCTCATAATTGTAGAAAAAGTCACCAAACTCCTCGAGAGTAAAAAAGTCGGCTAAATCTAGCCACATAAACACCCTTCTCCAAATGCGTGAAGTAATTTCACAAGAGAAGAAAAGGTGAGATTGAGATTCCTCCTTCTCCATACATAAAAGACATAAAGAATCCATACCTTCCACCAACACTACCCTTCTCACCAATTGATCCCTAGTGGCTATACGATTGTGTATAAATCTCCATCCAAAAACTAGAATTTTCGAAGGCACTTTGCACTTCCAAAGATAGTTTAACGCCAAAACCTTCTTGCTATCCAATGGGGGACCGGAAAGAGAAGCCTTAAAAAAATCATAGCATGACTTAACGGAAAAAACTCCATTAGTAGTCCGAGCCCACGAGAAACTATCCTCACTATACTCCCTAATCAGAACACGATCAAGGGTTTCCACCAGTTGTTGCAGCATATCCGTAAGATGCTGCCCGGACTCTAAGGATTCATCCGTTTTGCTGTGGTTCCTGGCTGAACCGAACACTTCTGTGTTAACGACAGTTCCAATGTTTAGACAGCCAGCAGCATGACTATCCTCTTGCGCAGGCCTAGGAGATTCAGCCACCGTGCACGTTTTATTTGTAAAATATTATATTTTAATAGGTATCATTTTGTTTAAATAGAGGTATGCTTTTTATCATTTTTCACACCTCTTTTCATTTTTTTCTTACTATTTTCTTCACTTGTTCTAACATGAGTAGTAAAAGACATGAACATGTTTGATTTTTCGAGATTATTTTATACATCTCTATTGTGAATGACAATGATGATATCCAGTTAGAGATGACAATGATGTTAGGGATATGATGTTTGTACCAAATAATATTATTTTGAGTATTGTATACTCTTAGACATATTGTGGTGTTAAGTCTTTTTATTTGTTGTTTTGATTTTTTTAATTGTTGTATGCTCTTAGATATGTTGTGGTGTTTTAGGAATGATTATGTTCGTTTTGTTGTAATCAAAAGCTATTATCTATATGAAATTCCTTGATTGCAAATTTTAGGATTACAACAAGATGTACCTGATACAATCATAGTTACAAAGAATACAACACAAGCAAAAATCTTGTTACTTGAGATTTCTAAGATATACAAGTGTAAGACGATCTCGAGTCTACGTGCAATACAACAAGTATGTATAAAAGCTTAAAGAGTGAAACAGTTCATGTTCTATTTTGTTGTATGTATTTTTATTGCTACTTTTGAATCTTCAGATCTTTATATAGAGGGCACAAAAGAGACGTTGGAAGCTTGCTTGCACTAGTGTCTTTGCTAAAAAAGCGGTTTCCAAGAGAGAGACGATGGATAGGTACGTTAAGGATCTTTATGTTCTAAATTATATCTTTACCCATAATGTCTTTCTCAAGTAAGGAGTCCATAAACATGATGGAGTATGTTAAGGAAGTTGAGAAGATGTAGTCTCACTTCATTTGTAAATAAATCGTTAGCTTTTAAATATTTTTCATAGCATACGTAATCAAATATTTTTTGTAATTTAAATTAATGATAACTCTTTTTATTAAATATTAGGATAGGTGGATGCATATCCACCACGTGCTTAAAAATTTAATTATGTAAGTATCAAATATGCCTAAGAGGGGGGGGGGGGGGGGGTGAATAAGGTACTTTATAATTTTTTTTCGGTTTTATGGTGTAAAGGTGATTATTTTTCTGATTTATGGTGATGTTACTAAAATATGTAAAGTGCAGAAAAATAAATGACACAAGGATATATCCTGGTTCCCCTCACAAACCGAGAGTACTCCAGTCCCCTTACGCAGTAAGAGATTTCAATATAGTTGGTATCTTGTACAAGCCTAACCAAACACCAAGAACAATCCTCTTGGACCAAGAACAATCCTCTTGGATTTTTCACTAAGACCACTTATGAGAACAATCCTCTCAAAGTGTCTAACTTGTTTCCAACAATCCTGGGTAACAAGAATACAACAAGTATTTTGATTTTGTATAAGAGTTTGAATAGAAAAATAAAGTATCAATCACTTGATTGATCTTCTCTACCAATCATGCAATTTATAAGAATAACAAGTTCTCAAATGTTGATGGATATGATATGAATTTTCTGTTTATGATTTATGAGACAATGCAGAAAATTCTTTTGAAAGTTTGGTAATCACAACACTTGAATGAAACTTTTATGATATAGAATGATGTTAAATTGCAATAGGAAGAGGTGATTTGAATTCTGAAAATATAGGATATATATAGTGTCTTAACACCCCTAGGAATGATTATGATACAATGAAAAGGTGCAAAGTTTAATGGTATAGAAAAGGTTCACGTTCAAATTGTAAACATACTGTTTTTAGATTCTGGAACGATGGAAATCGATTTACCATTATGGGAAATCGATTTCCCTGAAACGTTGTGCCTTAAAATTCAAAAACTGATACTGGAAATCGATTTTCCACCACAGGAAATCGATTTCCACAAGCAAAAAACAAATTTCCAGAAACTGATTTGGCTAGGAACGCATAGGAAATCGATTTCCACTTATAGGAAAGCGATTTCCAGTTTGAAAAAGTTAGAAAAACAGAATTTTTAACAAGCCAAAATGCACATGATTTGAGGATGAATTTGAGCACTTAATTTATTCTTATAAGAACATGTTTGTACCTATTTGAAAGATGAGCTTCATAAATTCTTCAAGTGATCTTGTATGTTGACAATCTTCTCTGACTTTATTAATTTGAGTAGTTCAATCTTTGATACGTCCTTTCTTGATATTTATGAGTGCACACATGTTGTCTTCATCAAAACACATAATATTTGGAGAAGCTTGCAATCACATTCTCCCCCTTTTTGATGATGACAACCAATAAGCTTTAAAAGTGATTTTTGCTTGACAAGTCCTTATGCTCCCCCTATGTTGATGACTCCTCTTTTAACAAATTGTTTATCATAACTTGAATGAGTCTTGAGACAAATTTTTTTATCCATGAGGCTGCATAATTTAGACTAAAAAGCAAAAAATACAAGTTTCTTCTCCCCCTTTGTTATTATCAAAAAGGATGGGGAAAAGAGGTAAAACATGGACAAAATATATAAAATGCAATATAGTAAAAAAGAGACTTAATAACACAAATAAACATAGCATAATGATAATAATTTTGTCTAAACCATAATCATAACATAATACTACTAATTATGTCTAAAAAAGAAGAACTTAAAACCATAACATAACATAACAAAATGAAAATTGTCTAAAGTACCACAAAACATACTAAGAAATAAAAATAGAAAATAAGACACATAAGAGAACTAGTCACTAGCATTCATCTCTTCATTTCCAACATCTTCTTCTTCTTCTTCTTCTTCTTCTTCTTCTTCTTCATCTCCGGAATTCTCAAGTTGTTGTTGAAGTTGATCAAAGCGATGATTAAACTCATTCCGGGTTTTTTGATGTTCATGAATGTTACGGATTTCCATTTAGAGAAGTTTCTTGTAAAGGAATTCCATGGTAAAGCCTCCTTCGGGTATGTCGGAAGGTGCTTGTGCATTCTCACCATCATTATGTTTGTAAAGGCCATCATTATCTTTAAAAATTCCCATATTTCTCAAACAATTGTCACTTGAAATTAAGCTTGTCTTCCCCATTTTCTTTGTGGGTTCCTTGCCTAATGGAATTCTAGAGGCTTCAAAAATTTTGGAAATTGGGCGAGCATATGGTAGCCCACTTGTCAAAGAAAAACAGTATTCCATATGGCGGAGAATCACATAGGCCCAATTTACCGGCATAACATTTTTCATGGCACATAGAAGCATCATATCAACTTCTCCTACGTTAGTATAATTGTTGCCTTTTGGAACAAGCACATGAGCAAGAAAGTAATGAAGCATTCGGTCACTTACCGACAAATTCTTGCTAGAGACAAACATCTTGGATGAACCGGATTGAATGTGTTTAGCATAAAACTCCTCTCTAGAAATACGACTTATTCCAAAATAAAATTCCATCATTTCATAGTTAAGAGCTCCTAGTTCTTCCGGAACATAACCGCGCATAATTCGTACACCTTCATAAGGAACACCCAAACATCTACCAAATTCTTCTATGGTCATAACAATGTCAACATTTTTAACCTTAGAATGTAATGTAAGAGTATCATCTATCCTAAGGTGAGCATAAAAGATTCTAACCAAAACCGGATAGTAAGGGCCAGCATCAGAAACAAACTCATCCATCTTTTGAAAAGCTAGTATTTCAGGGAAATTGAAGCTAGTGTTAGGGAATGAAGTAAGATTACCAAATTTAGGTGTGATGATGGCTCTTTGTTTGAAGTTGAAGAATGCTTTGCGTTGCCGTACCGGAGGGAGTTCTTGCTCAGAGTCAGTGTCGGAGTTGACAACCATGGGAGCTTTTCCTCTTGATCTTTTTGGAGGTGCCATGGAAGAGTTTTTGTGAGGTGAAATTTTGTGAGGGAGAGAGTGATTTTCGTTTTTGGTGTTAGGGTTCACAAAATAAGCACTTTTGAGAATGACTTATTTTGTGAGAAGAAGAGAGAATAAGGTTTTATAATAGTTGGGATAAGTGGGTTTTAATGGAGATAGAGTTGGGAGATGGAGAGATTTAAGTGGGCAATGAAGATTGTGTTGAATACTTTGTATGTTACCAAGGAGAGTAGTTGAAGAATGGAAGAGAGAGTGAATGCTAGTTTGACCCAAAATTAGAATACATACAATGCATAAAACATATAGAAACAGAATAGTAAAAGAAATTAAATAAATAAGAAAAACGTACAACAATAACGTATATTAATATTCTGTGTAAGGTTACGGAAATCGATTTCCTATGGGAAGGAATCGATTTCCAGCTTCGCAAACAGCATTCCAGAACCCAGATTTTGAGATTTTCGCTGAAGGAAATCGATTTCCTGTGAGGGTAAATCGATTTCCGTGACAATTTTTGCCCAAAATTACTGAAACAGTAGCTTTGTGACTTTGAAAATATTATAGGAACACTTATGGAATAATATATAACATCACACTAACATGTTTAGGCAATATGTGAGTATAATTAAAAATAAAGTAACACAATATAAAATGTAAAAATATGATTTCACAAATAAAATTGTGAAGATAATTTTAAAGAAATTTAAGTGAAGTAAAGAATGATAGCATGTACCTTAAATATCGAAACTTTATATCATATGATTCAAACATCATTCTCATCTAAAATTCCGAGTTCTCTCCGAATTTTGTAAAATGGTTCTTTTGCAAGCGGTTTGGTAAAGATATCCGCAAGTTGGTTATGAGTATCCACAAATGTTACTTCGACATCTCCTTGAAGAACATGGTCTCGGAGAAAATGATGTCGAATGTCTATGTGTTTGGTTCTTGAGTGCATGACCGGATTTTTTGTGATATTAATTGCACTTGTGTTGTCGCATCGAAGAGGAATGCATCCTAGATCAAGTCCGTAGTCACGAAGTTGTTGCTTAAGCCAAAGAATTTGTGCACAACAACTACCCGCTGCTATGTATTCCGCTTCGGCCGTGCTAAGAGCAACACATGCTTGCTTTTTACAAGCCCATGATACTAATGCATTTCCAAGAATGTGACAAGTGCCACTTGTGCTTTTACGATCATTTTTACATCCTGCATAATCCGCATCAGAATAACCAACTAAATTGCAAACACTACCTTTAGGATACCATAAGCCAACGTTGTTTGTTCCTTTGAGATACTTCATGATCCTTTTAACCGCAATAAGATGTGATTCCTTTGGATTTGCTTGAAAACGAGCACAAAGACAAACACTAAACATTATGTCAGGACGGCTTGCCGTTAAATACAATAAAGAACCAATCATACCTCGATACTTAGTAATATCAATTGGAGTACCAGATTCATCTTGATCAACATATGTACTAGAGCCCATTGGAGTATTCATTGCTTTACAATTATCCATATCAAACTTCTTCAATAGTTCTTTACAATATTTAGATTGATTGATAAAGATTCCATCTTTGAGTTGCTTAATTTGTAGTCCAAGAAAGTAGTTCATCTTTCCCATCATAGACATCTCGAATTCTCCTTGCATCATCACTGAGAATTCCTCACACATTTCTTTGTTAGTCGATCCAAAAATGATATCATCAACATAGACTTGAACCAATAAAGTGTTACTCTTGATTTTCTTAATGAACAAAGTTTTATCAACCTTACCCTTTTCGAAACCCTTTTCACACAAAAAATTGCTAAGTCTATCATACCATGCTCTTGGTGCTTGCTTTAAGCCGTAAAGAGCCTTTCTCAACTTAAAGACATGTGTAGGATTCTTGAAGTCTTCAAATCCCGGGGGTTGTTTGACATAGACTTCTTCATTGATGTAGCCATTTAAGAATGCGCTCTTGACGTCCATTTGATAAAGCTGAAAATTTAATGAACATGCATAAGCAAGTAAAAGACGAATAGCTTCTAACCTTGCAACCGGAGCAAATGTTTCTTCAAAGTCAATTCCTTCTTCTTGATTGTAACCTTGGGCCACCAATCTTGCTTTGTTTCGAACAATTATACCATTCTCATCAAGTTTGTTCTTAAACACCCATCGAGTACCTATGATGTGTTTATTACTTGGTCTAGGAACAAGTTCCCAAAATTGATTTCTCTCGAATTGATTTAATTCTTCTTGCATTGCATTTATCCATTGACCGTCTCCTAAGGCTTCATCAACTTTGGAAGGTTCAATTTGAGAAACAAAAGCCATGTGTAAGCAAGCATCTTTGAGATTTAATCTTGCTGCAACTCCTTGGCTAATATCACCAATAACTTTATCAATAGGATGATCTCTATGAGTTCTCCATTCTTTTGGTAGATCATTGGTGTTTGATTCTTGTTGTACACCTTTTTGTTGAATACTTTCTTGTTGAACACTTTCTTGTTGAACTTTCGGTGCCTTCACAATTATATCATTTGAAAGTTCTTCCGGGGGTAAATCTAAAGGATCATCATCATCACAAACAACTATTTCCTCTTTGGAGGTGTTAGTCTCATCAAAAGATACATGCATGGATTCTTCAATAGTTAAAGTTCTTTTATTATAAATTCTATATGCTTTACTAGAAAGAGAATAACCAAGAAATATACCTTCGTCGGATTTCTCATCAAACTTACCAAGATTGTCTTTGTCATTGTTGAGAACAAAGCACTTGCATCCAAAAATGTGAAAGCGAGCAATGTTTGGCTTTCTTCCTTTGAAGAGTTCATATGGAGTCTTCTTTAAGATAGGTCTAATGATTACTCGATTTCCAACATAACATGCCGTACTAACCGCATCCGCCCAAAAGTATTTAGGAAGATTTACATCACTAAGCATTGTTCTTGCAAGTTCCACTAGAAACCTATTTTTCCTTTCAACTACTCCATTTTGTTGTGGAGTTCTTGGTGCTGAAAAATTATGAGAGATACCATGTTCTTCACAAAATTCTTCAAATGATGCATTTTGAAACTCTCCACCATGATCACTTCTTATGGATACAATCTTTAATGATTTTTCATTTTGGATTTGTTTTGCATACTTCTTAAAGGCTCTAAAAGCATCACTTTTCTGCACAAGAAACAAAGTCCAAGAATATCTAGAATAATCATCAACAATAACTAAAGCGTATACATTACCTCCGAAGCTTCTTGTCCTTGATGGACCAAATAGATCCATATGCAACAATTGAAGTGGTCTTGTTGTAGTCACCACATTCTTTGGTTTGAAAGATGATTTGGTTTGCTTTCCCTTTTGACATGCATCACATAATTTATCTTTGACAAACTTTATCTTAGGTAGGCCAATAACAAGATCATGTTTGGTTAATTTATTTAAATGATCCATATGAATATGGGCTGCTCTTTTATGCCATAACCATGATTCATTATTGTTTACCAAAAGACATTTTACTTTCAAAGATAAATCATTTAAAGAAATCATAAAAATGTTATTAATTCTTGTACCTTTGAGTTTTACCTCATTGGTGACTTCATCGATGATCAAGCATTCCTCTTTGGTGAATTTGATCTTGAAGCCTTTGTCACAAAGTTGGCTAATGCTTAGAAGATTATGCTTTAGTCCTTCAACATAAAGAACATCTTTAATGGATGTGAAAGGTGGTGCACCAACTTTGCCTTTGCCAAGAATTCTTCCCTTATTGTTGTCTCCATAAGTGACAAAACCCTTGGCCTTTAACCTTAGATCTGAAAATTGGTTTAAGTCACCCGTCATATGCTTTGAACAACCACTATCTAGATACCATAGGTTTGAAGTGGTCTTCAAGCATGCCTACAAAACAAATTAAGTTTTGTTAGGTACCCAAATGGCTTTGGGTCCATCATAGTTAGTTCCTTTCTTCACCCATACATAATGTCCACTTGGAACACTAAAATTCCTTACATAATAAGCATTGGGTGTGTGACCAATAATACCACAATAAAAACAAGTAGGTTCAAAGTTACTTCTATATCTAGGAGGATAAGATTTCTTCTTAACAAAGTTCTTCCTTTTAGGATAATGTTGCATTACTTTAGGCTTGATCAATTTCTCTTGAATTGGTTGGTTACTAGCCTTGACAAAGATAGTCTTGTTGGATGTTGGTTTATCAAATTTAGAGAAACCAAGTCCGCTCTTATCATTGGAGTATCTTTGTGTGCTAAGAACATTTTCCAATCCAATTTGCCCTTTTTCATATCTTTCTAAAACACGTTTTAATTGGACAATTTGGAAGGAAAGTGATTCACAGTTCTTGCATGCAACATTATCTTCTTGAACACTAATCATTTTTTTTGTCATCTTTATGTTCTACTTCACTTATCTTATCTTTCTCTTTTAAAGATAGTATGATTTTCTTTTGAGATGAGATAGTTTTATAGAGAATTTTGCATTCTTTTAATAATTCATCTATTGCACCTTGTGCACCATTATCAAAAAGAGAATCATCATAACTAACCTCGCCTTCTTCATCGTCGGAGTGGTGTGATGCCATTAGTGCTAGGTTTGCACTTTCGTCACTATCGGAGTCTGATGAGGAACTTACTTCATTATCTTCCCATGCTATGTAGGCCTTTTTATTTTTGAACTCCTTTTTGCCTTTGAATCCATTCTTCTTCGAAAGCTTTGGACATTCCGGCTTTATGTGTCCTTGTTTCCCACATTCATAGCAAGTAACTTCTTGTGATGAAGTGGATGCTTCTTTGACCTTATGCTTTGAGAATTTCTTTCTTTTGACATAGTTAGTATTATCAATATTATTTTTATTACCAAAAAATTTGCCTAACTTTTTTACAAGAAGCAAGAAATTTTCATCTTCATCCGATGCATCTTTCATTTTGCTTTCTTTTGAATCTACCTTTAATGCAATGCCTTTGGATTTCTTCTCTAAGTTCTCATGCTTTTCCAATCTTCCAAGTTCCGTCTCATATTCTTGAAGTTCCGTCTCATCCGTTTCGATGTGGTTCCTGGCTGAACCGAACACTTCTGTGTTAACGACAGTTCCAATGTTTAGACAGCCAACAGCATGACTATCCTCTTGGCAGGCCTAGGAGATTCAGCCACCGTGCACGTTTTATTTGTAAAATATTATATTTTAATAGGTATCATTTTGTTTAAATAGAGGTATGCTTTTTATCATTTTTCACACCTCTTTTCATTTTTTTCTTACTATTTTCTTCACTTGTTCTAACATGAGTAGTAAAAGACATGAACATGTTTGATTTTTCGAGATTATTTTATACATCTCTATTGTGGATGACAATGATGATATCCAGTTAGAGATGACAATGATGTTAGGGATATGATGTTTGTACCAAATAATATTATTTTGAGTATTGTATACTCTTAGATATATTGTGGTGTTAAGTCTTTTTATTTGTTGTTTTGATTTTTTTAATTGTTGTATGCTCTTAGATATGTTGTGGTGTTTTAGGAATGTTTATGTTCGTTTTGTTGTAATCAAAAGTTATTATCTATATGAAATTCCTTGATTGCAAATTTTAGGATTACAACAAGATGTACCTGATACAATCATAGTTACAAAGAAAACAACACAAGCAAAAATCTTGTTACTTGAGATTTCTAAGATATACAAGTGTAAGACGATCTCGAGTCTACGTGCAATACAACAAGTATGTATAAAAGCTTAAAGAGTGAAACAGTTCATGTTCTATTTTGTTGTATGTATTTTTATTGCTACTTTTGAATCTTCAGATCTTTATATAGAGGGCACAAAAGAGACGTTGGAAGCTTGCTTGCACTAGTGTCTTTGCTAAAAAAGCGGTTTCCAAGAGAGAGACGATGGAGTAGGTACGTTAAGGATCTTTATCTTCTAAATTATATCTTTACCCATAATGTCTTTCTCAAGTAAGGAGTCCATAAACATGATGGAGTATGTCAAGGAAATCGTGCCACACAGCCTTGAGTCTTAAGCTAAAACTTTTAGTTTACTTTCTCCATACTTTTGGAAGTTGCGAAGATGTAGTCTCACTTCATTTGTAAATAAATCGTTAGCTTTTAAATATTTTTCATAGCATACGTAATCGAATATTTTTTGTAATTTAAATTAATGATAACTCTTTTTATTAAATATTAGGATAGGTGGATGCATATCCACCACGTGCTTAAAAATTTAATTATGTAAGTATCAGATATGCCTAAGAGGGGGGGTGAATTAGGTACTTTATAATTTTTTTTCGGTTTTATGGTGTAAAGGTGATTATTTTTCTGATTTATGGTGATGTTACTAAAATATGTAAAGTGCAGAAAAATAAATGACACAAGGATATATCCTGGTTCCCCTCACAAACCGAGAGTACTCCAGTCCCCTTACGCAGTAAGAGATTTCAATATAGTTGGTATCTTGTACAAGCCTAACCAAACACCAAGAACAATCCTCTTTGACCAAGAACAATCCTCTTGGATTTTTCACTAAGACCACTTATGAGAACAATCCTCTCAAAGTGTCTAACTTGTTTCCAACAATCCTGGATAACAAGAATACAACAAGTATTTTGATTTTGTATAAGAGTTTGAATAGAAAAATAAAGTATCAATCACTTGATTGATCTTCTCTACCAATCATGCAATTTATAAGAATAACAAGTGCTCAAATGTTGATGGATATGATATGAATTTTCTGTTTATGATTTATGAGACAATGCAGAAAATTCTTTTGAAAGTTTGGTAATCACAACACTTGAATGAAAATTTTATGATATAGAATGATGTTAAATTGCAATAAGAAGAGGTGATTTGAATTCTGAAAATATAGGATATATATAGTGTCTTAACACCCCTAGGAATGATTATGATACAATGAAAAGGTGCAAAGTTTGATGGTATAGAAAAGGTTCACGTTCAAATTGTAAACATACTGTTTTTAGATTCTGGAACGATGGAAATCGATTTACCATTATGGGAAATCGATTTCCCTGAAACGTTGTGCCTTAAAATTCAAAAAATGATACTGGAAATCGATTTACCACCACAGGAAATCGATTTCCATAAGCAAAAAACAAATTTCCAGAAACTGATTTGGCTGGGCACGCATAGAAAATCGATTTCCACTTATAGGAAAGCGATTTCCAGTTTGAAAAAGTTAGAAAAACAGAATTTTTAACAAGCCAAAATGCACATGATTTGAGGATGAATTTGAGCACTTAATTTATTCTTATAAGAACATGTTTGTACCTATTTGAAAGATGAGCTTCATAAAGTCTTCAAGTGATCCTGTATGTTGACAATCTTCTTTGACTTTAGTAATTTGAGTAGTTCAATCTTTGATACATCCTTTCTTGATATTTATGAGTGCACACATGTTGTCTTCATCAAAACACATAATATTTGGAGAATCTTGCAATCACAAATTAGTCGGCTTAACGCCTTACCGTTTGATTATTCAACTAAAAACAATCTTTTCCAATCATATTAATTCAATTCTTCACAAATAAATTGGACGGGGTGGATGTACATTCACACTTTCCTCGAATTAACCGATTGACCGTACGCGTCATCGATAGGTTATTCAATTCCAAAATTATTTTTTGTTTTATTTTAGAAACAAATGCAAACAAAAGCAATTGAAAATATCCTACACCCAATATTTTCTTTTCCTAAAAATTATATGATTTGAAGATCTAAAATCTAAATCTTCAAGAAAATTTATTTTTTCAGTGTAAATAATATAATATTTTGGGTAAACAAAGTAGTTTCTAAACAAATTAAACGCGCTTTTTTTGGCCTTTTACAGCGCTTAAAAGCGCTACCGTAGGTAAAGACAACGCTTTTTTTATGCCATAAAAGCGCTGCCTTTGGTTTACTTCAGACAGCGCTTTCCTTTGAAAAGCGCTTTCGTAGGTGGGTCTTTAGCAGCGCTTTTATAGAAAAGCGCTTTCGTAGGTGGGTCTTTAGCAGCGCTTTTTATATAAAAAGCGCTTTCTAAAGTAGCCTTTAGCAACGCTTTTTTTCTGCTTTTATGCTTTCTTTTATCATCTTAGGCAGCGCTTTTTATTAAAAAGACTTTCGTAGGTAAGCCTTTAAGAGCGTTTTTAAAAGCGCTTTCATTGCTAAACGCAATAGTTTAAAGTGCAACTTGTAATTTAAGCCACCCAGTTCGACCTGTAATTTTTTTTTTCAACCTGTAATATTTTTATAAATAATCCCTAAACCTGTAATTCAAGCCTCATATATATATATATATATATATATATATATATATATATATATATATATATATATATATATATATATATACCATTATTTCAACAAAAACCCGTATGTAGGACATTATAATACCATTATAATTCAAAATAAAATATATACACCATTATAGTTCAATTAACATGTTTGCAACAGATACATATAACTAAATCATCTCTAACAATAACTAAATTAGAAAACCCGAAATTCTCAAAATCCGACGAGCCGACGGTCCTGGTCCTGCAAAGTATGAAGATAACAATATGCTCAAACACAATTAAAGACTCTAACACAAAGTCATTATCAAAATCCGTCACACAATAATGTATTCATAACACTTTTCACACAATAATGTATTCATACCTATATGATTCTTTGCTGAATATAAAATTGACACAATTCTTCTTTGATTTCTTCCAACTTAAGTTTCGTGTAAGAAGCAGAATAGAATTCATCAAAGTACTACATAACAAAAACATAATATGCATGATTTAGTTAAATGTAATAAATTATAAAAAATTATCATAAGTCATAAATCCATACCGTGATTGGAATCTCTAATTGATTCATTTGAAGGATTTCTTTCAAAAACCTCAAAACAAAGTATCTGCAATCTGTACTGTCTCGCTGTTGCGGACACTACATAGAAAAATAAATAAGATTTTATAGTTGTCTTATTTTATCAAGTAGCATAACTATTATAAGCAAAATTGTGAAAATTAATGTACCTGCACTTTGATCCAAGTAATGTTGTTTTATTTAGTCTGTGATACCCGTGCGTCTCTTTGACTTCGGAATACTTGTATTGATCTAACAAAATAAAAACATATATTTAGATCAATCTCATAGAAATAATTAAATATATAAATATACACGAATATTTATAACGATCTCACTTACCTATCAATGATTGACTTCATATCCGGATAATTGGTCCACTGACCATCTACCAAATTCAGATAATAGACCGCTTCTTTTATAGGATCGATAGCAAGCAACAACCAGTGTGCTCTATAAATTAAAACAAAAGTTGATATGAAAATTTTGCTACGCAAAAGAAACAAAGATTAGATGAACCAAGAATGAAAAACTAACCCTATTGGTTGAGTATTATACGCCCAAAGATACAAGCTTTATGTATTGCCGGTGATCATGAATCTCTCGACTAAGTGCTGTCTAACTGAATCTGGTTCCCTATCCATTGTTGCTCCGCTGACATGGGAAGAAGACACGAAATGGAATCTGTTTGACAATTCAGTCCCTTGCATCATTCTGTCATACAACAACCTTAAATAAAAACATAATAAATATTAGACTATTTTCATTGAAATGTGTAAATAAATTGTTCGACTAATTAAATAATATATTGACCGGATTACCGGATGTATGAGTGAATATTACTGACGCCTAATTCTTTATGCTTAAAAATCTCTTCCATGTCCTCTAGTGCAACTCTTTTGTTGAATTCAAAACCAAAGATAGCTTCATCCATATTAATTTCACGAATAGCACCTGTCGTCAAATTTGACATATCCACAAGTGTTCCAAGCGCCTGCCGGTATCGAGGCACAAAAGCACCTCTTTTTGCCACGGCCTTCGGAGGACCCTTTTCCTTTTCTTTGGGTGGTACGCTACGAATTTGTTGGCTTACTTGTTGTGACCCTTGAGCAGATACCTAAAAATCATATAACTTTGGTAAATTATAAAATCATGTAGTTTTAGATTCAGATCATATAATTAACATTTTAAATGTACCTCTTTTAGTGATGCAACAGACTCATCGTGCTGCAAAATCCCTTTACCCTTAATTGCGGGTTTTGTAGGATTCTAAAATTATCATGTAAAAAAAAATTATCGTAACGGTTTAGAATTGACATTTCAAAACTAAATGATTCATAATGGTTTTCAACATACCTCATCATCAATGAAAATGAGTTCCGAGGGCCATGCAACAAATGACCCTATTGCATCTCGCCGCAATGTTGTCTCAGAGACCATGTCAGGTACCAATAGAAACGCATCATGATCTAATACAACATCAACCGATACTTTCAGGTGTCCATTCGGGAGAGGTCTATGGTGAAGTAAA
Organism: Vicia villosa; assembly: GCF_029867415.1. Lineage (NCBI taxonomy): Eukaryota > Viridiplantae > Streptophyta > Magnoliopsida > Fabales > Fabaceae > Vicia > Vicia villosa. Next base: position 609,044 of record NW_026705057.1, read on the forward strand.
TCTCCCAAGGTGTTGTGCACTTTTCCCTTGCTAACTAGGCGATAATCCGGTGACGATAAGTATAGTTGGCAAGATGAAATGCCCTAAACCAATAATAAATATATTACTGTTAATTCAATAATAGAAAGAGGTGGAAAAAAAGAGAAACTTGAACAATATAGAGTCATTATCATTACAGAAATAGAACAATTGTAAGAAAAAAGAATTTATAATTACCTCGGGAAATTTATTTTGACAGTTGATACTAGATTTATCACTAGTTTCTTTCACCGATGAAGTATTGTACTTTTCCCTCATATATATCTCTTTATCTCTTTGCAATTCAGAGACTAGTGCTTGTAAATCCTGCAATTTTTGCATCACTTCGTCATTGGTAGGATTTCTTCTCCTAGGATGCTTATAGAAAGAGGTTGGAGTCACACCATGACCTTTACCCCTCACCCGACCGGGATACTCAGGAACATCCAGTGCTCTACTAAGTACGCTCCTATTATCATGGTCCTCACCGGTGGATACCGATTGCGACATGGTCTCCTGTAATTCATTTGGATTTCAAAAAATATTAGTGGAGATAAAAAATCAATTATATATTAATAAACATTTTATTTAATTAAAGACACAATGTTATACTTACACATTAATCATAAATTTTTTGAACATCGGGATCAACAGCTCGATTCTTGCCCACACGAGCTTCTCTCCACAACACATGTTCTGGAAGTGAGGTTTCCTCACTTTTCGTCTCCTCTAACTATGCATTGACACAAATGATAAGATCGTTAATTACAACACATTTAGACAATTAATAAGAACGTAGCATTTCTATTTACTTACAATGTTTTCCTCTAAGCGTGCATATCCCGAACGCCCTTTTTTGTATGGATACACGGGTTTTGATGCTCTCGCCCTATTTTTGGCACTCCTTTTCCGGAAATCTTCATCTCTTTGATTTACAAACTTAACCCAATTTTCATCTTTAATGAAGATCGCATACTTTTCTGGACGTCCCGGGGCCTCTTCAATAAAATTTCCTTCTTTATCCTTAAGATAGGTGCTTGTTAAAAAAATTTTCCACCCTCTATGTCTTTTTCCGGCCAAACCAAGTATGTAGCCTTTACGCTCATCTGGTATGTTAAAAGACCTCTGCAAAAAAACATACGCATAGAGTGTGTTAGTATAAGTAATTTAAACACATTATCGTCAAGATAATAACAACAACCATATATGATACCTTAAGCTCAGCCCAAAACATATCTTTTTTCTCGTCCAACTCTTTACTTTTCATATTCCATTTAGATATGGAGATTGGAATATGCATACGAACAAGTGTACCAATGTAGCTTGTCAACTTTGCAGCATTAGTCCCAATTGCTTGGTTATCACGATTCCATTCTAAATTATATATTAATCCTTTGTCTCTATCACAAATGATTCCCTTCATAATGGTGATGCCTCGTGCAACTTCTCTTGCTGAAGTGTCAGCGGGAGGATTTGTATTTGGAACATCTCTATCTTGTGAGTTTTCTTGTGAGTTTTCTTGATTACAAGCCATTTAACCTGTATAAAAATAAAAATGGATATAAAAATGAAATGACAAATATAAAAATCTATACAAATTCCCAATGTTAGTAAGTTCATCACTTAACGATTAACAACAACGATGTCAAATTAACGAAGTATGCACAAACGATATCCAAATCAAACAAACTAAAGCACATTAGTACATTATTACTATTTAAATATGTATACAAGTCAAATGGAAGTCAAAGTAACTATGTACAAGTAAATCGGAACCGAAATCGGTGAAATCGGAATAAGTGTCAAAAAAAGAAAGTTGTCGGAATTGAACGAAATTTACATGGCTATGGTAAAACATACTCATGAACTCAAAAATGAAGTCGGTTTTCCGAAATTCATACCCTAAGCCTGACTTTTGATTAAGGAAAGAAGCAAAACCGATAAAAAACAGTCCCAAAATGCAAAGATAAGTGCATGAGCAGCTCCATAATCGTCAAAATAGTATAGTTACATGTAAAGAAGTCGACAAACGGATACATGGTTCAAAAGTTATGTACAAAACGAGAATATGCCCCAAAATCGGATATTTGTGTCATTTTCCGATTAGCTCGAGTTTTGATGTTTGGAAATGGTTTAGCAACTATCTTGAACTCATCGGTACATGACACAAACCTCAAATGACAAGTATTGTAACAATCGACACAAAATTGAAAAAAACTATACAAATTGAATATATATATATATATATATATATATATATATATATATATATATATATATATTTTATTGAATGATATAAGCTATAATTACACTATTACCTTTTTCACTAACGTCTCTTTCTTTTCTTGGTAGGAATATGTTCTACGTGTCTCTTAACAACGCGGACGGTTGGTTTGATCCAAATACCCTCATTATGATCATTTCTAGTACAAGATTCATTCTCATTTTGATCGTTTCTTGTACAAGATTCAATGCCAACACCAATATCACCTTGATCTCCAATGTTTTCATCAATTACTTTGTTAGATAAAAGCACTATAGACCATTTCGTACTTGTCAGATCATTCACATAGAACACTTGTGTAGATGTTTTTCATGTTGGCTGCATTTATGGTAAAACATACCTGGGTGTTTAATGTCTTGACTGATGTCATGACATGATTTATATTGTGTTATGCAGGTTGCATATGTGTAAAGTTAATACAGGTTCTGTTAGTGAATATCATGACCGATGTCTTGACATCCTTGTCTGACAGCAGGAGCTGTTTTGTTTTATTATTGTGTTTCCTGATTTATCTCAATCTACAATTTAGAAAACCTTTTATTGTGTGCTGAATATTTCGTCTAGAAGATTTCGCTGACAGCACATTCTGTAAAAACCAGATGACGTGTAAATTAGGTTAACTTGGTTAACCCTAATTTGACTCTTAAGAAGCCCAAGGCCCAAGAGCTGCATATAAGAAGAATGCAACCCTAATTTGGAACACAGAGAGAAAGTTTGTTAATTGTGAAGAACCGTAGTTCTGTAGCTGTGTGTTTAGTCTCTAGTACTCCAAGCAATTGTCTTTTGATGATTGTATTGGAATAGGTTGTTTATGTATTTTGTCACTCTAAGATTTTAAGCACGAGTGTGTGTCTCTTGATTGAAGCTTTTAAGAAGATCAAGGTGTGTTTTTGAAGTGTGTTTTCTCTCTCATTTGTTTAATGTTTATAATCACTGCTGTGATTGGGATTACATTGGGTAGGTCTTAAGTGAGGAGTTGTAAACTGGGGAGTTTAACTCCGAATTAATTATGCTTATATTGGATTCCCTCCCTGGTTTGGTGGCCCCCAGAGTAGGTATTGTTGTATACCGAACTGGGTGAACAATTTGTTGTGTTCTTTACTATTTTTATGCGTTTCTGTTTTAACGTTTTGTATTGTGTAATTGTGGATGTCATAACACCCAGTACGACATCGCGTGTGAGTTACTAGAATTTTCAAATTGTTTAGCTTGAGAGGCTAGAATGAAGGCTCATATTTGTACCCCACCCTATTGAGATCCACTTGCAAAAATCCTGACTTATCCATTCGTATGCCATTATTATTTTCAACCCACTTGCAACCAAATACAGGAATCTGAAACTTCGCGTAATTAAACACAAAAATGCACTCGATAACCCCAAAATATGACAAATTTGCAAATTTCGGGTTTAAGTCATTCGCACTTGATATGTGCATTGCTTCAGCTACCAAGGTAACACCATTATTTTGCATAGTAATTTTATCATCCTGTTCTTTGGTATAAAATGTGTATCCATTAATTGCGTATGCGCTATAAGAAAACACAACTATACTTGGACCATATGCTAAACATCTAAACCTTTCTGTTATTGAAGCAGGATATGAATGATACTTTGAATAAATATGTTCCTTAAACCATGGTATGAAACTTCGATTTTGCTCTCGTACTATCCAATTTTCATTTCTATTTTGATTTAAACCTCGGAGAACACCCTTGTGCATTTCAACATACGGCTCAACCTCAATCTCATTGTGCAGAACATACAAATGCACTTGATCCCGTTCGACCATTGATACTGTCATAACTTTATTTCCAATTAGCTTTTTTCCTTCTTTTTTTCCGACAATATAAGATTTGGGGAGTCCAATTGATTGAAAATTTGACAGATAATTATAACATAATTCAACCGCTTCTTCAACAACGTATCGTTCGGCAATACAACCCTCCGGTCGACTTCAGTTTTTCACGTACCCTTTTAATATTTTCATATAACGTTCAGTAGGGTACATCCATATCATATAAGCTGGTCCGCACAATTGTGTCACTTTCACAAGATGAACGACTAGATGAACCATTATGTCAAAAAACGAGGGAGGAAAATACATTTCAAGATCACATAATGTAACAACTATCTCTTTTTGCAATGTTGGTAAGATCACAGGATCGATCACCTTACTGCAAATTGACTTAAAGAAAAAACAAAGTTTAGTTATTGCGCTTCTTACTTTTTCTGGCAGAATAGAACGTATACCTATTGGTAGAAAATGTTCCATTATAACATGGAACTTACACAATATTTTCTTATAATTTATAGGCCCCTTATACCTATTACTTATAATTTATTTGCCCCTGCCATTATAGCGAGTTTTGATTTAGGAACCCTTAAGTTTTTTTTTATTAAAGGCCCCTTATAATTTATAAATCCTGAATTTACCTAACCCTTTTACCATATTTGCTGACTGGGCTTTGAAGTATTGGCCACAGTGGCAATTGTTTGATGACTGGGCTTATATGAAGTTTGGAAATATGTATGTTGGTTGTTTACCACCCCCCCCCCCCCCAAAAAAAAACAAGTGAACACAAAATTAGGGTTTTCAAAATTTGGAAAGGGCGAAGCTCTGAAGTGGAAAACGGAGAAGACGAAGCTGCGATGGCTTGAAACGGTGATGAACCGGTCGAATCGGCTGAGGTAACTGGTCATTTCTTTCTTTCGTACTTGGGGATAGCATTGATGTTTGTTATTTTGCTTACATTTTGTTTTTGTTTCAGTTGAATGTCAGGTTTAACACTGTGTTTCACCATGGAGGAGAGTTCGTAAAGCTTCAAGATGGTGAGACGATTTACAGAGGCGGCGTATCCACAGTTATTACTAGAGAACACATCAAAACATGGACTCAGCAACACATTCAAAACATAGTAAGTGTGTGGGGTTACGTAGCTGGGTCGTTTAGGTTATGGACGAAAATCGTAGAAATAGATCCTAACTATTTCCAAATTAAGAATGATGGTGATGCTTATGATTTTGCAGCGTATGCATGTTTGATGGAAGCATACGGGGTTTTGCTTGTTGAACACGATGCAGTTAGTAATAGTAACAGTCCTAAGTGTGTGAATGATAGTGATAACATAGAAGTTAGTGATGAAGAGCTTGTTGAAGGGTTGAACGATAGAGAGGATGAAAGGACCACAAATCTTGCTGATGGTTTTGAAGAGATTGATGTGACTTTACCAGTGAATGAGGGGCTTGATATAGCAGGTTATTTGACTTTTCCATGTAAGACTAAAGGTGATAATGATGAGTATGTTAGTGATGATTTATTGAGCTCTGATCCTGATAACTCAGAGGATGAAAAAGGCCCTAGGTTTGAGAAGTTTAAGAAGGAGGGGCTTAATAAGGATTTTAAGTTTAAGTGGGGTATGGAGTTCAACACCCTAGATGATTTTAAAGAAGCCATCCGTGAGTGGACATTATTAAATGGGAGGGAAATTGCTTTTGTAAAAAATGAGGGGTATAGAGTGAGGGTTGAATGTAAGGCCAAATGTGTGTTTTTAATGCTTTGTTCTAAGGTGGGTCATAAGCACACTTTTGCCATCAAGACTATAAAAGAAACCCACACATGTGCTAGGATTTTGGACAATAAAAGTGCAAGTTCAAAGTGTGTGGCTAAGGTTGTGGTTAAAAAGATGCAAACCTCTGATAAGGTAAGGATCTGTGACATAATCCAAGACATGAGGAAAAATTATTCTGTTGGCATAACTGTGTGTAGGGCATGGAAAGCTAAGTTGATTGCAAAGAAAATTATTAAATGAGATGCAGAAAAGGAATATGCAAACTTGTGGAGGTATGCAGTTGAGTTGCATAAGGTTAATCTTGGAAATACTATAAAGATCAACATATATAGGCCTTTACCTTCAATCCAACCAAGGTTTGGATCATTTTATTTCTGTTTTGATGGGTGTAAAAAAGGGTTTATAAATGGTTGTAGACCCTTCATTGGGGTAGATGGTTTGCATTTGAAAACCAAGTATGGAGGCCAACTTTTGATTGTTGTTGGAAGAGACCCAAATGACCAATACTTCCCCTTGGCATTTGGAGTGGTGGAAACAGAAACAAAAGAATCATGGAGGTGATTCATACAATTGTTAATGGAAGATATTGGACAAGATAAAAGATACTTATTTAATTCATATGAACAAAAGGTAGTAGGTTATTTTAATTAGCCATGTATGCAATTTTATTTCAATGCCTATTTCAAATGTCAAATTTTATCATTTGTTTTAAGGTCTGATTGCAGTGTTTGAAGAAATGTTTGAAACAATTGAACATAGGTTATGCTTGAGACCTCAACAAGTAACTTAAAGGAGGGTAAGGCAAAGATGGTTGTCAAACCAACTAGAAGGAGGTCAAGTGAGAGGATAAAGGAGAGTTGGTTCAAAAAACCTAAACCATTCACAGGTTCTGGTTCTGACCCCGGTCAACCAATATGCATGGACACTAAGGAAGTAATTTTAGCATCTGTTTTTCTACTTTTGTTTGTAATGCACACTTTTGGTGCAATGTTGTTTTGTAATAAACACTTTTGGTGCATGTTATTTTGTGCACACTTTTGTTATGACTTAATTATGTAATACTTTTGGTGCAGTGTTGTTATGCACACTTTTTGTAATGACTAAATTATGCACTTTGTATGTGCTATTAAGAACTTAATATAATCAGTGATATTGAACCAACTTAATGTATTGCTATTGAACACAATCATTCAATAACATGTTTCAGAATTTTGTACAGATAGTGAACCAACTTAATGCTAACTTAAGCTGAATTTTGTTTCACATTATGTTTCAAAATCTTGTACTGACATTGTACTGATATTGAACCAACATAATGAATTACACATTCAGAATTTTGTAATGCTATTGAGCCATAATTAAAGAAACCCAATTACTTTCATTTAATAACATGTTTCAAAATTACATTGTACTGAACAATTACATGATTCATCATTCCAAATTACATGCCTCGAGCCTAAACAATGGCAATATTGACCCCACTATAAATTATATGAAATTGTAAAACAAACCAACAGCCAAACAACATAACACATTTGCTAACTTAAGCTGCATATTATTCCTTTTCTGAGCTTCAAACTTCATCTTCAATTTGCTTGTTATTGATTCCAATTGCAGTTCTAGTACATCACACTTCTTACAAAATGGATGAATAACAGTTTCCCCTTTGTTGAAGTCTCCAATTTCATCATCTCATAGGAATAATTCACAGCTATTCTCGATCTATAAAAAACAAGTTGCACATGTGCTAGCATTAAGAAAAATCAAAACTTTATTTGAACTTTCTACAGAAACAAACTCACCCCAGCACCTCGACATTTTCAAAACTTTTGGTTGGGGTTTTGCACTGTGTTGGCGACCCACATCTTCATTGCTCTACCAGAGCCACATATGGGCAAACCATAAAACGATGCTGAATCAAGAGTGCTCCCACAAGAACTGCATCCAACCATGCTTCCAATTGATGGACGATGACACCCGATGGACAAAGAAGGAGAATTGGAGACGAAGACAAAGAAGAAGAATCAAAGCTGCAAAATTTTTCCAGAATGAAGAATTATTTTTATTGACAGGGGGCTTAATATATTTAACCCTAATTATTTTTATTGTCTTAAACTTAATCATAACCTCCAAAACAACAATATAATAGGTCGAGCTTTGCAAATTTAAAAAGTTTCTATCATTTAATAAGTTTCGTTTTTTCTATTTTAAGTAACTTCACAATAGTTTATCTTCTACTTTTTTTTTTTCAATTGAGAATATGATTTATATTAGAACTAAATATAAATCTTCTATTTTACCAATTTGAAAATTTAAATAACTTTTATTGAAAGTACTCAAATAAAGCTACAAAATATTAAAATAATTAGAATATATTAAAAAATAAAGACAAATAATATAAGAAAAACATTTATATCTATATATTAAAAATTTTAAAATATAATAATATAATAGAACTTTTTGTTAAATCGCACACATAAATGTATTATTATTACTATTACTATTATTATTATTATTATTATTATTATTATTATTATTATTATTATTATTATTATTATTATTATTATTATTATTATTATTATTATTATTATTTTGGTTACTTAAATGTCTAGTTACTTGAAAAAACAAAATTCTTATAATTGATAAATTTTAAATTTGGTCAATCTATTAAGTGTCTTAAAGAGGCCGTTCTGTCTTAAAGAGGCAAACACTGCATTAATATACTTAAGGGACATTTAATATTAATTATTATTTTAAAAAGTACTTTTTTCTATTTCATAAGAGCTACAAATTATTTTATTGGTAAATAGAGGACAAATTATAACTTATAAAGTGATAAATCCATCCCTTACATGGAAAGAAGAAAGTATGGCTAAAATTGTGAAGTTTATTCGTGTTATGAATATCATTGTTTTACTATTTTTTTCTGCTGCAAATGTTGAATGTAAGCCGATTTGATCGCTTTTCAAATCTTCTTATTTAATTTGACACAATTATTTCACAAATTAATTTATATTATTTTATCATCTTTTCTCCTTACAGGTAAACTATGTTATAAGGATTTTGATTGTAACTTCATGAAGTGTCGTCATTCCAAAGTAGCAAAATGTATAGAGCGTAAGTGTTTTTGTGTAGACCAATCGTTAAGTAGTTTAGTGGTGATTGACGCTGAATTTAATAAGAAAAATCATGGTTTATATCTTCACAACTGCGATCGAAAAAAGGATGAAGCTACATGATGCATTTGGTGTAATATTTAAGAGAATACCCAATTTCTTTACTACAATTTTCCATGAATTGTCGTTTAGTTATCATGTTGGCGCTTAATAAATTTATTTTTCTTTTGTTATTTAAGTCTTAAAAATGTAATTTTATTTCGTCGTTAGTTAAGATGATGATGATGAAATAAAATAAGGTATTAATAAATTTATTTAGATTGTCTTCTTCTCTTTTAATTGTAGATGTATTATCAGTTATGTAATTTTAGTTTTTGATACATTTGTTACTATCTATCATTAATATCTTTAATATTTAAGTTAAAAAATAATTTTTTATGGTGCTACTAAGAATATATCAGTCACTAAATCTTAAATATCAATTTGTCACTGATAAAAAGACAAGTTATTTCATGATATCTCTGCCATGTATATATGTCATGCCTAAGGATTAGAAAATTTTGCCTAGAATAAACATGTTGCATACTTTCCTCATTCTACCATGATCAGAAACCCTTACCTTGAATGAAGAGATATATCAGATGCATGTTCATGAGTGTATTCAACACTTTGTTTGCATAAAGACCTTATGCCATGTCTAAACACATTTTAGGAAATCTTACTTTAAACATCCTATGTTTCTTATCAAGAGTAATTTCTTCGATGGCAAAGTACATACTTCTTTAGATCACATGATAGAATTCAAATATTTACCATACATAAGTGTATCTAATCACTACTTGTTCTTGCATAGTTCCACACTTATGATATTATTGTTTTAAGAGCGTGTCAAATGATCTATCATTGCTGTGATGTTTAATAAAATGCTTTATTCCATGTATTACTACATTAATTTCCCATAATATTTTGCGCTATAGATTGATAGAACATAAGTGCATATTTGCATCTTTTATCCACATTTTCAATTTCAACAAAGGGGGAGAAGTATACTCTTAGGGAGAGGGTTTACACTCTATCTAACTAAGGAGGAGTATTATCACTCTAAAAATATATTTCTTAGTGTAGCGGTGAAAAATGAAACCAAGGCCATTAGATTGACCTGACTCATTATTTTAGTAAAAGTCGCCACCACGCTTTATTGTTTCCAAAGGAAAATGGAAAAGAGCAAAATAAAACCCAAAGAAGTTTTTCAAGTAAAAAACTAATAAAAACAAAGCAGAGATCTTAGTTACGAGGATTGATTATGCGAGGAGAATGTGTTAGCACCACTCACATCTGTGGTACTCCACAGGAACCTTTTTGTAAATTTATGTAAAAAGAGTTTTGTGCAAAAGAAAGCTTTGTTTGATTTTAAAATTATGCTCAGCAAGACATCACATCTTGTGCCTACATATCTCCTCATTACAATGGAGAAGTCAGAGCATTTGTAGTTCTTCTAAAAAAGAAACATAAGAATTTATTTTGAAAAAGGTTTTTTTAAGGAAAAGGAGTGCAAGTGCACAAAAGTGATTAAAGTCTTGAAAAACAAGGTCGAGGGCGATGCACAAGGAAATCAGCTTACAAAGAGTGGGTTAGGACTTGGTATATGGATCAAGAATACGGGGGTTCACAATTTGTTCATGCAAAGAAAGAACCAAATAAAAGGTAGAGGTAAAGAAGGCGGTAAAAATTATTATAAGGCCTCAGGGATAGGGATTACAAATATAGCGAATAGGAAAAAGTAACTAATACAATTATTACAAAAATCAAATGAAAGCAAAATGATAAATGTATGAAAATTAAACAAATTGTAAATGTCCAAGAGTCCCAAAGTAGCACCTCACATAAACACAAAATATTAGTACGAATATATAAAATAATATATATGAGAAATGATAAAAATATGAACAAATAATTATAAAAGAATATAACAAGAGAAATCTAAAATAAACCATATTAAATTCTAACAAAAGAAAGATTTAACTTTTTTTTACAAGCAAGATTCAGTAAAAAGCGAGTACTAGGGGTACTCGAAACCGCTTACAAAAGAAGATTCAATAAAAAGAGAGAACAAAGCTCAGAAAGAAAATTTCCCACCACTTGAAACTTATCCTAGATTTCCCACCGGATTTTTATAAAAATCATAAAAGTTAAATTTGGATAAAGAAATATTACTTAAGCAAAACTACTTCCAAACTTTCAACTTAATATTCCACCCTAAATCCGATTTACACGGTTTAATACCATTGAAAACTATATCGTTTCTATATCTCCAAATACACCAAACCACCGTTAACCAAATACCACTAGCTTTGTCTTTCAACCCTCCCCCCCCCCCCCCACCTTACTGCATTCCTGTTTTCAGCAAGCCAAACTACCTGAGATATTAGTTCCTAAAATACAATTCATTCCTAACCAACTATAAACCTCCAGCCATATTAGTCTTATGAATCCACAACCAAGGAACAAATGGTACAAATCTTCATCTTCGTCTGTACACAACCCATAACTTAAATCCAAGTTAACACCTCTATAAACCAATGATACTTTAGAAGGTAATCTATCAATAATACAACTCCATCCGAACACCTTAGTTATAAAAGGAACTTCAATTGCCAAACATCCAACAAACTATCCTTGATCGAAATCGAGACTGTCATAAACTGACGTAACCCAAATAGCTTCAAATAGCCACTCCTAGTTGTGTATCCTACCTGTTTATCCTGCAGCCAAACAATGGAATTCGGAGTATAGGGAGAGGGCACAACATTCTGAAGAAAATATTGTAATGACAGTAAATCCTACAGCAGTGTCGGCTCGGAAGTAAAGATCCCGAAGTTACCCCACCCCCATCCAGATTTGCTCCACGCACCCATGCTCTCTACATTCCCTCCTTTCTCCGTACTGACAGCAAATAAAGCAGGATATAAACCATCAAACTTCCCTCCAGCAACCATTTCGTGCTCAAAAAGGGGATTAACCTTTCGTCGCCCGGATAAAACTCATAAGTAGTTGTCAAGACAGTAAAAGGAAATTTTGATTCGATATTAAATAGCTCCGCCCACCATTTGGATCTGGAATCGGCCTTTTGCCTAGAACCAGCAGATAAAATTAAGTGACTCAAATTACCATATCTCGCAGTCAAGACCTTCACCCAAAGCGCATTAGAACCTTGTAAAATCTGCCAAGACCATTTAAACAGAAGAGCCGTATTAAACTCCTTAAAGCTCTTGAACCCCAATCCGCCATTCACTTTTGATAAACATAACAAATCCCACCTAACCCAGTTAATTTTCCTCTTACCATCGATGCTGCCCCACAGGAAATTATTCCGAACCTTCTCAATTTCTTTATAAACACTAATCGGCGCCTTGAAAAAAGAAAGTTGAAATATTGAGAGGCTCGAAAGTATCGTTCTAACCAAAGTAATCCTGCCTCCTAAAGATAACATCCTCCCTTTCCAGCTGCTCAGTCTTGCTCTCATTTTCTGTAACAGAGGCTCCCACCATGTTACAAAATTATGATTAGCACCAATTTGGAATCCAAGAAAATGAAATGGCTTATTTTCTATGTTACAGTTAAGGAAAGTAGCTGCTGCCGTCATAAAATGGTCACGTAAATTAATACCTATGATCCTTCTCTTGTGAAAGTTGACTCCCAATCCCGAGACTACCTCAAAGCCTCTTAACACGGTCTTAAGCGCCTACACCTGCTTCCAGTTACTATTAACAACCAAGAGAGTGTCATCGGCGAACTGTAAGATGTTTATATCATAATTCCCTGCAAAATTAAAAGCTGAAAAAACGTCAACCTCGACCGCCTTCTTAACCAACGTGCTCAAACCTTCCCCAATGATAACAAATAAAAACAGCAAAAGGGGATCTCTCTGCCTAAGATCTCTGCTAACCTCAAAATCTTTCATAGGGTAGCCATTAACTAGGACCGACATCCAACTATTACAAATTAGAGCGTACATCCACTTCACCCATAGCTCCCCAAACCCCATTCTTCTCAGCATATACATTAGAAAACCCCTGTTAACTTTGCTGTACGCTTTTTCGAAATCCACGTTGAACATCAAACAACCTTTCTTTTCCTTTGTTGCATAATCGACGATCTCATTAGCTACTAAAACACCATCTAATAGATTCCTGCCAGGAACAAAAGAACTTTGAGATTCCGAAATTATTGAGCCCAAAACCCACTTCAGCCTAGCTGCCAAGAACTTGGACAAAACTTTATAGATGCAACCCACCAAGCACATTAGCCTAAAATCGTTGAGACTCCTTGGACGCTTCTTCTTAGGAATCAGAGTAATGAAAGAGGATATAATATCCTTAGAAAGTGAACCATGAGCATGAAATTAATTGAAGAAAGATATGAAATCCTCCTTCATAAAGTCCCAACACTTACTTATGAAGAATAAATTATAACCATCCGGTCCCGGGCTCCTAGACCATTCACAACCCCAAACAGCCCCCTTAATATCCTCCTTGGAAAATTGGACTTCCAAAACACTCTTATCAGCAGTAGAAATGGACTTAAATTTGATACCCTCTAACAAAGGACACACCGAGTTAACCTCCGCAAAATTAGCTTCAAAATGCCTTCTGATTTCCTCCTTAACCTCACCCACCTCCTCCACCACCCCCTCTGTCAGTAGTTATGCTACCAATAAAATTCCTCCTTCTTCTTGATTTCAAAATAGAATGAAAATACTTGTTGTTCAAGTCTCCTTCTCTATCCCATCTCACTCTAGCTTTTTGTAACAACACATTCTTCTTCACTTTCATATTCAACCACATTTTACTAGAAGCTTCACTCCTGACTTTAACCAAGCCAATAATCTCTTCCTCCTTGCGAATTTTAAACAGATTGTCGGCTACGTTAATCCCCCTCATACCATCTTCAATGAGAAAATCAAATCTTCCAAAATCCTCGTCATTGCACCTCCTCAGGCTAGCCTTCAACAAACGTAACTTTTCTTTCACCATAAAGTACCCTCTACATTCAATCTTAATTTTCCTCTATTCTTTTTCAACAAATGGTAAAAACTTCTTGTCATCAAACCAAGAATTGTTCACCAAGAACAGTTTAGGACCCCAGTTTGCCTTATTAGAAACTGTCCAAACCGGACAGTGATCAGAGATGCTTCTTTGCCCAATCTTCTGACTCACCAAACCCAATCTGACAATCAAAGACTCATCCACCAAAAAATGATCCAACCTGCTCATCGACAAACCATCCTCGCTGAACCAGCTGAAATAGTTACCTGAACAAGGTAAATCAATCAGCAAACTATCCTCAATAAAAGAAGAGAAGAACCTGTACTCCGAGTTGCTCGCCGCATTACAGCCTTTCCCCTCGCTTCTATTCTTGATAGAGTTGAAGTCACTGCCCATCAGCCATTCCCCATCAGAATAGGTAGATCTTAACCCCAGAATTTCCTTCCACAAGTTTTTTTGTCTTGTAAAGAACACGGAGAGTAAATGTTTATGATATAGATTATGCTTCCCTTCCAATCCAGTTTGGTACCAAGATACCCAACTCCTCTAAAAATAAGAATAGCCGACATATAATCTTCCTTCCTAAGAGTTATTAAGCCCTCTGATATGCCTTCTGATGCCGAATATGACCAACCAATTCTCTCCTTTTGCAACAGACTCCCTACCACTTCTTTGTTAACTACCTTCAACTTAGATTCTTGGATCAAAAATTTATCTGCTTTACCTTGAAAGATAATTTTGCTAATACTCTTCCTCTTAAGATGACTACCTCCTCCCCTAATATTCAAAGATCCTACAATCACCAAAAACCATTCAAACACTCCTTCTTCCCCTGTTGTCTCACTCTGTCCAAGCATTCCAACTCTTAGATCTTTTTAACATAATCCCTCTCCCCCCATTAAAAACTACTCCTAGGTTAGAGATAGCAGACCAAATGTTAGAACCCACATTAGATCTCATTTTCTCCTGAAATCTATAATTACATTGCACCATATCTGCATCAGAGAGATTGCCACCACACAATATTTCCCCTGTAGAAAAACTAGATGTTTAACCAGAAATAGAATTCCCAAGAAGAGTTACTTAGATCTTATTTACATTAGGCCTCCCCGAGTCCACCTCCAAAACTCCCTTCTCATTTAATCCAAAATAAGATATTGAATCAGAACTTTCTCTCAATAACCTCTTCTTGGGCCTTACTTTCTTTTTGGGTTTAGGCCCACCTTTTTCATATACACTCCTAACCTTTAGAGTCCTTTTGCTAAATGATACTCCCTATTTTAATCTAGATTGGGATTTAAAAAAGTATCCACAAAAAATTTTTGTCCCTTTTCAATTATTTTGGAAAAAGAAAAGTAATAGAAAGGGCCCCACCTCCTGGAATATTAACTGCCTCCGCCTCCCTAGCTACAACAATAGCTTCATCAAAACAGCCAATATCTTTATATTTCCAAGAAAAATCCTTCTTCTCTAGCCTAAGGAAAACTTTTTCAAAGTGAAGTGACAGGTCTTGAACGTTACTCTTTGACACTCCACCCTTCTCACATCGGTTACCAGCAAAAACATAAGCACCTCCTTCTGATTCCTATTCACATGTCTCCATATCAACTTGATTGTTCCACTCAAATTCAGAATCTGAGGACAAATCAATACCCTCCTTCCTATCTACCTTCTGGTTAAGCACAACTCTTAAAGGACCATAAGAATCTTCCACCATTTTAATTTTGAATAACTTGCCATCAATCTTAACATTAAAAACTTCGTTCAAAACACCAACACGATTGATCGAAAAAATTAGCAAGTGTACTATTTTTCACCGATGTAGTTATAAAAAGAGGTTTAAACCCAGTATCGAACTCGCGGACTGCGTAGGAAATACAAGTTTCACAATTATTCAATTGAACAAAATATCATTGGATTTGTTTGTTTATAGAGAAATTATATTAATTATAACTAATGAACGCAAAAGTAAAATAACGGTTCTTGACAATATGAGAAAGCATGCTAGGTTAGGTGTTTAAATTGCCGCGCAATGAACTTTATTCCCCAATTTATGAAATATAGTTATAATAAGCTACTACCGAATCTCAAAAGTTTTTTTCCTTAATTCCTTAACGGAAAACCTTTGGTGCTTATCTTTAATTCTAATTCCTTAGAAATTAAAGATAACAACAAGCGCTATAATAATGAATATCAAGAATTAAACGGTTACTACGGTTAAATCCTCATTCCTAAGCAATTTTACCGAAGTATTATTGTGCAAATTGCGTTGAGTTGGTTTGTCCGACCTAAATCTCAACCGTGAATCTGAAAACTATTTGTCCAATAGGAAAGGCATTAAGAATTTTGCACAATAAAAATAAACTCATAAAACTTCAATAACATAAATTGATGAAAATAAGGTTCATAACAATGGCAATTCAGGGACACCCCCTAGCAATGAGGGGTTTAGCTACTCATAGTAATATTTGAAGAATTGAAAATAAAGATGATAGACATTACAAAAAGTAGGGAAGGATTTAATCTTCAATTGCGATTGCCGTTGAAAATCTCCGTTCTCCAAAACCCTTGTTAGCCCTCTTCTTCACTGTAAAAATTCTTCAATATGATCCAAGATAATCACCAAAACTCTCAAACTAGGTCTAAGTAGTGTTAGGTTACATTCCATTCATGTAAAAAGTCTAGAAAGCCTTTAATGAGACTTGAAATAATAAAACAGCTAAAAAAACAAATTCTGGCCGCAACAGCTGACACGGCCGTGTCCCACGACACTGGCGCCCGTGTCAGCCTCTGTTTTCTCTTCAAAAAGCCTCTTTTTCCCTTTTCAGCTGACACGGCCGTGTCCCACGACACTGGCGCCCGCGTCAGCCTCTGCCTTATCCCAACAACACTCTTTTTCCTTTTTCAGCTGACACGGCCGTGTCCCATGACACTGGCGCCCGCGTCAGCTTCTTTCCTTGCAATTTTGGCTTTGTTTTCTTCTATTGTCGTCCCATTTTTTCGCCGTTTCTTCCTTACACCTGAAATAACCAATAACTACCAACAAAGTGATCAAAATTAACTATTCTACTAACAATTACCACCAACAATTAAATTAACAAAACATGAAGGAACTACTCAAAACAAAGAACAAACAATTCACAGTGTTACTGAAATGACCGATTTTTACCAAATAATTTGCGGAGTATAAGTGAAATTGGTGACCGATCACAACCCCAAACTTAGCTCGTTGCTTGTCCTCAAGCAATGCCTGAGACATCAAACAAAGGTCACCCCTAAATTTATGCTTCCACAATACAACGGTGCTTTTCACAACTCGACTTCCACCCTTCCGGTCAATCGTGCTAGCTTTTACTCCCCGAATTTTCCGCTCCACTTTCACATTAAAATTCTCCTTCACATGTAAGCTTTTTCACACTTCTCACCAAGTCTCTCACGGTTAAAAGCAAGTCTCTCACTTTTAAATTTGAAAAAATTCTACTTTCATACACAAACTCTTTGCACACAATTTTTTGAGGTCTTTGGGTTGTAACGGGGCTTAGGACAGGTGGGATAAACAAGGAAACGAATACACAAAGGTTTTAGGGGCTCGGCAATCATGTTGTATTTCTTGTCATTATGCTTATTTTAATACGATGGGGTTTAACATTGACTTTTTAACTTCACTCAATTATTCAAGTGTTTCAAATGAAACCATATCGTTTAGCCGGGACAAGTGTGTTTTTATGAGTTTTATTTTTTTTCTTTTTTTCTCCGAGCATTCAAGAGTCTCCAATTTTTTTTCACACTTGCCCTTTTCGTATAAGGTTCACCACCCCAAACTTAGAACTTTGCACAATTTCTACATCCATAACGTTTATGCCGAGCACGGGTAAAAGGGAATATATTTTTTTTCTTTTTGGCCAAGGGGTAATATATGCGGTTTTAAAAAAAAACAAACAAGGGATACAGGCTCAAAGGGGTTCGCAATGGATAAACATAAATAAGGGACGGCTAGTAAGGCTCAAGGGGAAACAAAAAAAACGTGCCTCAGTGTGTGTTATCATGTAGTGTCATATGAGTAGAACTTACGCAAATTCAAAGTGATAAAGTCATACCTGACTACTCTCTCATGATGATAAATTTATGGCTTTTATGATCTCACCATGTTGGGCATAGCTTACAGGATCCCGAGTACTTATCGTGTGGTGTCGCTTCTTCCGGCTTGTATGTACCAACTTTCAATCTCGGTCCGGTGTCATCAAGTTGCGTCTGTCGCGGGGAAAAATCATTTGTTTTGTGGGATGAGACACCTGATGCCTTCTTTGGGCTCGAGTGGTCAAGAAAAAGATTTTTCTTTGTTTTTGTCACGACCAAACTTTTTATTATTCCCAAAGTAGGAAAAGGAAAAAAGCTGCAATAACCTTAAAAGTGGGGGAGAGATCTTGGGTAAGAGGGTTGGTTATACGAAGGGAAGGTATTAGCACCCAACGTATCTATAGTACTCTATAGGCTTCTTTGTTATGTTTTTCATTCTATGTTATTGAGAGGTTCTGTTGTGAGATAGGTGGGAAACTAAGGTGTTTGTTTGATTATGCTCGCAAATATCATCGCGATCCTCTGCATACATATCCCTTAGAGGGAATAAGAGCATTTGTAGCTCGAGGTCTACGGGTGCTAAGGTTTGAGTGGTTTGAGGGAGAAGTTTTGCTCGCCAAGGATACGACCATGTGCCTACGTATTCTCAAAGGGATGTTGAGAAAGTCAGAGCAATCGAAGTTCCCACTTATGCTAGTGGAAGCAAAGGAAAAGAGACAAATGTCATCTAAATGTTCGATGTATCTAATCTATATCATCACATACATCTGTTTGATTTTGTTTGAAATCTTTTCATTATAAGCCCTGGGCTGTGCCACTTATGGCGCTTAGAATGATAAAGATGTTTTTTTGTTTAGCCAGCCTTATGGCAAAAACAAGTTGATTAGCCAGCCTTGTGGCAAAAACTTTCAATGAAGTCAGCCTTGTGACAAAAAGTTTTGATCAATCAGCCAGCCTTGTGGCAAAAGTTTCGACGAAGCCAGCCTTGTGGCAAAAACATTGATTAATCAGCCAGCCTGGTGGCAAAAAGTTTGATTGATTAGCCAGCCTTGTGGCAAAAGAGAAATTTGATTAATTGATTGTTTGAGATGATATAGATGAGATACTCCTATCATAGAGATGATAAATTTCTAATCTCCTAGGGTATTTGTTTTGGATATTGGGGATGCTTATATGAAGCCCGTGGGTCCTTGTACGAAGCCCAAGAGGAGGCTATCCCAGGGTCCTTGCATTGTAAGCCCAAGAGGAGGCTATGGGAGGGACAATCGAGGGTCCTTGCATTGTAAGCCCAAGAGGTGGCTATAGGAGGGACAAGTCGTTTGTACGAAGCCCAAGAGGAGGCATGGTATAGTTGGTTTGAGCTCTTAGAGCGATTTCACCGGGAAACCATACTCTATGTCCTAACCTAAACTAGGGAGATTCTTTGCACGAAGCCCAATAGGAGGCTATGGGGAACCTAGTGTTGTACTAAGTTGAACAAGTATATATAACACGATCACAAATATGAACAAGTACGAACAAATATGAACAAGTACATGAACAAATATGAACAAGTATGAACAGTTATGAACAATTATATATGACAAGGTGTGTGTATACTGTCATACCCCAAAATTTTCCCAACATATTTATTAATATTTCAGTCCATCTGACTTTCAAATGCTCAAAGATATACCAGAAGAAAGCATGTAGTCTCTCTCCTAGACAACAGCCTCTAAATTAGGGTTTCTGATTTAAGCAAGGAATTTGAACTTCTGATACCTCAAGTGGATTCCATGGTCTCTCATATGATTCAAATTACCCTCATGCCAAGTTTCAAGCCTCAATTCAAAAGATTACTCAGTCAACTGCTCAAACGATCAACTAGTTGACCTAAAAGTCAAACTATGGACAAACTACAGTCAAAACTTCTGATTTTGGGTCAACATCCTCATTATGGAGTATCATTCATCATTTGATCAAGGATTGATCATGATTCATCAAGAAAAGCTCCAGAATCATCAAGAACCTGAGTTTCTAAATTAGAGTTTTTAAGGAAAAAGTCAACTGAACTCTGACCAGCCATAACTTCTACATGGAACATCAAAAAAATTTTCATCCAAAGCTCATTTTGAAGGAAATTGAATTCTCTACAACTTTGTCTCTCACATGCCAAGGCTAAAAGTTCTTCATTTAAGAGATATGAGCTAATACATTATAGGTCCTTCTAAAGGATCGCCAAAAGGCAGTTTTTTCTCAAAGCTCATAACTTGAGCATGGATTTTTTAATTGAGATGAAACCAAAAGCATCATCTAGAAGACACTTTAAGCTTTCTAAAAAGCTCAAGAACACTTCCATCCAATAAAAAATGAGAGAGATACGGTGTGTACAAGTTGGTCGAATTTCAAGAAATGCATGAAACTTCAATTGCATAATTTTGTGTTTTTGAGCTAATGGTCCTAAGCTTTTACTCTCAATATGATTGTGACCTAAGAATAGACCTATAAATTTGTCTTCATTATTTTTATGACCTTTATTTAATTTATTTGGATTTTTATTCATTAAAAAGCTAAATTAATTAAGTAAAATTATAAAAATAATGAGATAAATTAAAAGGGTTCACTTTTAACCATCTAATGGCCCAAGTATTTACCCATGAAAATACAAATTTCGTTCACATGTTAAGAAGAGGTTTTTTGACCAAGTTTAGGAAGGAATATAGGTTTTTTAATCAAGTTTCTTTCTTGCTCCAAAGACTTAGTATCCAAGCCCAATTCTAAACCTAGTAGACTCTTCTATATATTCCCTTGGCACTCAGAAGAGAAGAGGGGACCCTAACACGAAGGAGTGGCAGCCTCCATGGTCCTCACCAAACTTTCAAAAACTTTAAAGAAACTAGGGCACGGAAGAGGAGATCCATAAGCAAGTTACAAACAATTCCAGCCATGGCATTCGTCTCCTAACAATCCCAGGAGATCGACCACGCGTTCCTTGAAGTCTAAGACACCCTCTAGCGACCTCTTTGAAGCTACGGTTTGCACATCCAATCTTTGAATTCAAATTTTTCATACATGCCATATAAATAAACTTTGCTTACATATTTGCGATAAAGATGATGTTTAAGACTGTTTGGAGTTGCTACCCGTAAGTTTTCACGCAGGGATGAGCAAACACCATGGCTAGGGCTTTGATTTCGTAAAGCTTCGTATGGGACGATGCAGGCCGTTTCAATCGAAAATAACCTTTCCATTGAAATCGCAGCATGAGATTTGGTGGATCTGGGTGCATTTGGATCGTTGTTTTAACGTTTCTTGCAGGTTCTAATTTTCGTATCACCGGAGAAGGCGTCTGGAGTTTGACTCCGGCGCCGCTGCAACTAGGTTGACCAAGGGGTGGTCTACGTGGCATAATCCCGCGTGGTGATTGGCAGTCAGCAATCCAGTCTCTTCCTCTCTCTTCTTCATTGGATAACGCGCGTGAAGACCGGGTCCCAGCGCTGACCCAGGTTGAATTTTCCATTTATTAGTTTTCTTCATATTTAATTTTATTAAAGTATTATGTTTACAACTAACAATTACAGCACGCTTGGCAAGAGAGAGAGAGAGACTGTCCACCTTCATGGCATGAGTTCGATCCATGTGGTAGACAACATTTTTTATCAATCAACAAATACAGAGATCCAGCGCGCACGCACCCATATGACATACGATGCACCTTCCTGTTTCTTCCAATGTATTCACACGTAGTCAGATCTGAGGCCCTTGAAGCGCAAGACCATCATGGACCACCAGAGCTGACCCATATGGAATCAGAGCTAAGTATTCTTTTTCTTTTTTTTTAAATCTCTTTGTCTATTTTCTTTTCTCTATTTTTGTTATTATTATTTTAAAAATTATTTTTAAACATGTTATTCATTCATTAAATAAATATTTTCATGACCTTTTTTTTTATTTAATCGAACCTTCGATTTTCTTAAATTCATAAATTTGTCATGTTTAAACCTATTGCTTTAAACCCTGATATTATTTTTCCTCATGATCACTAATCACTGTCAGGTAGATGTCATCCATTATCCATTAACTTAGTGTTTTTTCTCCTAAAAACTCATTCCCTAAAAATCAGGGTTTACCTTGCTTCAAAACGTTTTGTTTACCTTGTATTGTTTTGTCTGCCTTGCCTTTAGTTACTCTATTAATCTGGGTTGTGTGGTTTGTAGATCTTTAATGCACTGACATCCTTCTTCTTTATGCCCAACTTTCAGGGGTAATCAAGATCCTCCGACTATGCGCCGCCAAATAAAAGCTAAGTTTCTATTTTCTTTTTCTTAAAAAATATCATTTTATTTTATTTTACCTTTGCCTTATAGGTTCAACTAGGGTTTACTTCATCTGTTAGTGAGTTCCTTCTACACTCACCACTATCATTTTTCTGTTTAATTCTCAGATGATCAGAGTCAATCAAGGTTCGAGGAAGATCAAAGGCGGAGATCAAGATAATTAAATTATTTATATTTCTTATTTTCTGTTTTAATTTCCCCCATCCCCGCAGGTGTTTATTGTAATAGCGTAGGACATTTATTTTCTGCCTTTAATTTCCGTAATATTAACTGCGTGGTTAGTAATCCTAGGGAGTGCAAGATTATTAACTGAACCTAGATCACTAACTTATAAGATAAATGTCATTGAAGTTAACCACATGATTGGTGCACCCACACACCTTTAGGGTAATCCCTCTTGTTGCCTTATATTGTTGCCTTATTAATTGGTTGCCTTAATTCTGTTGCCTAAAAATAGTCAAGTCCCTCGAATCCGAGGATACCTAAAGCAATGCTGCCTGTCGCCTTCAAAGTTATTGAAACTCCCTCGAGGTTGCCTTATAAAAAGATTGTCCCAAATTGCTAAGGTATCCTCGCATGATGCCTAAAAAGATTAATGACTATTCTATCCTTCCCTTAGACTACCTGCCCTCTTTATGGCATGGGACAGTCTTATGGCGAACGATGATTCTCGATGACCCTTCAAATCCAATTGAAAGACTTCCTGCCCTCTTATGGTATGGATAGATCCTTTCGCCTGAAAGACTAAAAGAACAATTTTTCAAGCTTAGGGTAAGTAGCTTTTAATTGCTTGCTCGATTCAAATTCAAAATCAAACTCTTTTTCCACTAATTTTTAAATACTTTTTCAAAAGACTACGCTTATTTACGAGCTAAAGTCCTTCTTCAAAGTTTTTACTTTTCACACCTCATTTTCAAACATTTCAAACAATACAAAAGTGAGCTAAGCAATTAAGAGCCCATGGAAAACCATGGATGCAAAGGGTGCCTTACACCTTCCCTTTGTATAACTTACCCCCCGAGCTCAAAATCTTTCAAAAGGTCTTTCCTGTTCTTTTAGCCTTTCCAATTGGATAAAATAAAAGTCGGTGGCGACTCTTGCTATCCGCAACATTTCGATAAAGTCAGTTCACCGTATTACAGAACTGGCGACTCTGCTGGGGATAATTTCGATTAAAAGAGAGGTTACCTTAGAGTTTAGGATTCACTTTAATTGTTTGATTTGTCTGCTTTATATTTCAAAGGCTATTTTGGGTATTTACTTGTGTGAAAGATCCTAACCCGGATCTGAGAACCTTAGGTAAATGGCATGAGACCAAGGAGACTGCACAGCGTATACTGATGTGGTTGATCTGGTGGCCATCGTTAGTGTGACACATTTGTTTGTCCTGGTGTTCCTTGGGATCCGACTCGAGGAAACACTTGGCTGCTGCTAGGGATGGCAATGGGTAGGGTTTGGGCAGGGTACTATAGTACCCGTCCCCATACCCGCAGTTTAAAAAAATCCCCGTACCCGAACCCAAACCCGCATGGGTATCAATATTCATGCCCATACCTATACCCTGTGGGTACCTCAATGCCCATACCCGTACCCGTTTACCCGTATTTATAGTAAAATTAAATAGTTTAATTACAAAATATCATATAATTTAAGTCTTTTTAACAATATTAAAAAAATTATGTATGTTATTGTTGAGTTAAGAAACAAATAAACACTTTTATTAAAATGTGTAATGATTTAATAGCGATATATTTAAAAAAAAATTAGAATCATGCATTTTTATATAATAATATAAATGACATTATAGAAATATGTAGTGTGGGTATGGGGCGGGTTGGGTAGTAAGGTACCCGTGCCCGCACCCATACCCGCATATTTTAATGGGTAATTACCCGTGCCCGTGCCCATACCCATTTTTATGGGTATTTACCTGTCGCGGGCGAAAAATCGTTTTGTTCCTCTTTTTTGTGGATGAGACACCTGATGCCTTCTTTGGGCTCGAGTGCTCAAAAAAAATGATTTTTCTTTTGTACCGACCAAACTTTTTATTATTTCCAAAGGAGGAAAAGGAAAAAAGCTGCAATAACCTAAAAGTGGGGGGAGAGATCTTGGGTAAGAGGGTTGGTTATACGAAGGGAAGGTATTAGCACCCAACGTATCTATAGTACTCTATAGGTTTCTTTGTTTTGTTTATTCCATTCTTGTTATGGTGGAGGTTCTTGTGAGAAATAGGTGGGACCTAGGGTGTTTGTTTGATTATGCTCGCAAAGATCATCGCGATCCTCTGCATACATATCCCTTAGAGGGAATCAGAGCATCTGTAGCTCGGGGTCTACGGGTGCTAAGGTTTGAATGGTTTGAGAGAGAAGTTTTGCTCGCCAAGGATACGACCTTGTGCCTACGTATTCTCAAAGGGATGTTGAGAAAGTCAGAGCAATCGTAGTTCCCACTTATGCTAGTGGAAGCAAAGGAAAAGAGACATATGTCATCTCAATGTTCGATGTATCTAATCTATATCATCACATACATCTGTTTGTTTTTGTTTGAAAATCTTTTCATTATAAGCCCTGGGCCATGCCACTTATGGCGCTTAGAATGATAAAGATGTTTTTTTGTTTGTTTAACCAGCCTTGTGGCAAAAACTTTCAATGAAGTCAACCTTGTGACAAAAAGTTTTGATTAATCAGCCAGCCTCGTGGCAAAAGTTTCAATGAAGTCAGCCTTGTGACAAAAACTTTGATTAATCAGCCAGTACGGTGGCAAAACGGTTTGATTGATTAGCCAGCCTTGTGGCAAAAAAGTTTGATTGATTGATTGTTTGTGATGATATAGAAGAGATACTCCTATCATAGAGATGATAAATGTCTAATCTCCTAGGGTATTTGATTTGGATATTGGGGATGCTTATAAGAAGCCCGTGGGTCCTTGTACGAAGCCCAAGAGGAGGCTATCCGAGGGTCCTTGCATTGTAAGCCCAAGAGGAGGCTATGGGAGGGACAATCCAGGGTCCTTGCATTGTAAGCCCAAGAGGAGGCTATGGGAGGGTCACTCGTTTGTACAAAGCCCAAGGGGAGGCATGGTATAGTTGGTTTGAGCTCTTAGAGCGATTTCACCGGGAAACCATACTCTATGTCCTAACCTAAACTAGTGGAGATTCTTTGCACGAAGCCCAATAGGAGGCTATGGGGAACCTAGTGTTGTACTAAGTTGAACAAGCACACATATCACACATATGAACAAACATGAACAAGTATGAACAAACATGAACAGGTATGAACAATTATATATATGACAAAGTGTGTGTATATAATGGAGTTTATGAAGGAAATATACCTGTAAGCATGATCCATCTGTATACACGGGGCTCGGGAATTATACTCGAGGAGAGGTCCACTTGAGTTTATTCAAAGCTATGTAAACAGGTATTTACAAGGGCTCGGGACTTATACCTACATGGAGGCCCATGGTATTTTTGGGAAGATTTAAAGAAACCTTCATTTTTGGTTTGTTATTCAAAGTTAAAAAAACATATTGATTGAGATATGTACAAAAGGCGTACAATGAAATACCTAATTTCATGTACTGGAATGGGTATGTACAAAAGGGGCTTGGGACTTATACCTACGTGGAGGCCCATGGTATATTTGAAAAGTTTTGTTTCTTTGAAGTTTTGTTGTTTTGAAAATGATTTGAAAATTGTTTTGAAAAGATTTTTGTTTTGAAGTTTTATTGTTTAAAGAAAAAAACAAACTGTACAAAAAGAAAAGAAATGGGACTTACACTCTCTAATATTCGAGAGGCCCCACTTCATTTTGAAAATCGATTGATTAATCAAAAAGGATTTAAAAAAGAAGTGGTTTATCGTTTTGAAAAAGAATCGCGATTGCTCGTCTTAAAACGATTTGAATTTGAAAGAAAACAACTTAATTAAGTTAAAACAAGTTTTAATACTCAATTAAGACCTAAATGATTAGGGTTTGATCACAAAAAATATTTACAAGTGATTAGGTTAAAAATTAAATGAAAAACAATATTTAAAGTATTTAAAAACACTTAAAAATGTATCATTTTAAACCTAATTAAAAGCATATTAAATAAATCTTTTTTTGTGATTTTTTTTGATATTGTCAAAATATGTATATTAAATAAGAGGTGTGTAAAAAAATGAATCAAAAATAAGTTGATTTGATTGGTTAAATTAAAGGATGAATTTGTGAAAAAAAATGAACAAAATAAGTGATTAAAAAAAATGGTTTTGTCTTCACTAAGACTTGAACCCACGCCCTTGTGTTCACCAGCCAAAACACTTGCCAACCCAGCTGCGCGCGCAGCTTGTTACTATAACAACTCCATTTAATTATATTAACATTTGAAATTTCTGAACAGAAAATGGCGCCAAGAACACCATCCCCATTTGATTTTGAAAATTCTTGAAACTGAACCAAATTGATCAAGTAAAGGGTCTATCTTGCTCGGTTTTGGACGAGGAACATGATGATAGCATTTAATTTCATTTATTTTAACCCTAAGGCCATTGATTCTCTGATGAACACGAAGAACCCTAATTCTATGATTCATTCTAAAATCGTGTATGTGCAAGTTAAGATGCAATTGATTGAGGGTTAATGATCCTCATAGGTGCAGAAACAAGATGGTATGCTCACATTTCATTTATGATGCGTGCAAGTATGAGTTTGAAGTTCATGAGGCTTACCTTCAAAAACGGCCAAAGTGGAGATTGAATTCTTCAGTAGAGGTGTTACAGATGCTTTGCAATGATCTGGATAGCTTCAATGATGATTATGGAACATGTCTGGATGCTTGGAGTGAACTGAATTCATCTGAGCATAGCCATGAGACCCGATCTGCAGTTGCTTGGAGTGAGGATCGAATTTGATGATGGAGGTGTTTCAGATCATGGATGATGATTGGTATAGCTCATATATGATATATGGAATGTGTTTGGATGATTAACTTGGACAGATATGGGCTAGTGTGAATTTTGGCATGATAAGGCTCTCTTTATGCAAACATGGTGGTTGAAGAGTGATTCTGAGATTTAGGTGTTTTTGGGGTGTGTGGATGGATCAAACACATCACATTTGATGTTTATGAGATGTTAGAACCCTCACTTTGGCCAGAAATTGCAAGAGATGGAAATTGCAATTCTCCCTCTTTGAAACTCATGAAACTTGCAACTTAAGAAAGAAGAGAGAAAACCTATGATTATGAGGTTTTGGTGTGAATTGAAGAGTGGAAATGACCTCTATTTATAGGCCAAAGTTTCTGAATACAAAGCTCTTGCAAGTTGATCAAGAATGATGATTTGGCTTAAGAGATAAAATGGAATCTTTCACATTAAATGCAAATGGTTAAAGTAACTAAACCATGGTTATTTTGGCCAAGCTTCTTATCTCTTTCCATTCTGATCTCAAATCAGAAAATATCATTCAATCATTGCTTTGGTGTGTCATTGCTTGAATTATAGGCCATATAGTATTGAACTTAGTGAAAATGGCCTGTAATTTCATGCATAATGACCTCTAATTGCAAAATTCAAAACCATAGCTACACTCCATATTTTTTCATGCTCTTGGACATTTTGGAAAGCTCATATTACACACTTCAAAACCCTAGTTGAAAGTTTCTTCAAGATTCTTAAGGAAGTGGGTGAAAAAGATCCATGAACTTTGAGAAAAATGAAGTTTCAAGTGAAATTTTCCAAAGATGCCAACTTTGAAGCTCCATATCTCTTAAATGGTTGATCTTATGGAAAAAATTTATATGTGTCAAAGTTGTTTATTGGATCAAAATCTACAACTTTCATGTTGGAAGTTTTTTTCAGTTTGTAGGTGAAATTTTGAGTTATTCCCCTCCAAAGTTTGGAAAAAACCATGAAAAACACTTAGAAAAATTTTCTAAGTATGAAAGTCAAACTTTTGACTTTTTGATTCTTGATTGATTTTCTTGATTTTTCTTGATCAAATGACTTCTCATATCATATATTGATGATTTAAAACTTCAAAAGTCATGGTTGACCAAAATTCCCCAAAAGTCAATGACGATCTTGTACAGTTGACTTTTTCAGACGAATCGCGTTTCTGGAGATTTCAAATGAAACAGGCTACCCTCATCAAATGAATGGTATGAATGGATCACATTGAAGCATTAGAGGATATTGAGCCATGGTTTGAGTTGTGGCACCATGTCCTGATTAAAAAGTCAGTTGTTCAGTGAATTAGGTCAAAAACCCTAATTGTCGACCTGATGAAATTGATGACTGTGGATCTTGAATTGAGACACAATCTTCATTGGATATTGTCATAGGGATTATTTGAAGATGATTGAAACCTTTGATTGACTTCCTGGGGATTTTTAGGGTTTCCCAAATGTGATCCCTGATTTCAGTCCCTGATAGTTCAAAACCCTGATCTGAGGATTTGTCTGATCAATCTTTGTGTAGGAGATGTCTTGAGCTAATGGATTAGGTCAAAATGATGCATTTGGGGTCTTGAGGTCATGTCCCAAGTCCTTAGGTCAAACCCTGAGCAAAAGTCAGGAGTATGCTAACTTCAGTCAAAACCCTAATCTGGTTGATTCAAAGCTGTTGAGCTTGTTGAAATGAATCTCTGAGGACCAAATGTTGATTGTTGATGAAGATGATTCATTTGAGATGAAGGGAGAACAAAACCCTAATTGACTTTTTCTTGCACTGATGAGTGATCTCTTGATTAAACCCTGCTGAGCACAAGTAACAAACACAAGCTATGCAATTTGTTAGAGATGCAAATGATGCATATGCAAATGATATGAGGTGGTATCTTAGGTCAAAAATTGGGGTATGACATTACCCTACCCGATATGGGGTTTTTTGTGGGTACCCACTGGGGATGAGCCAAATTGCCATCCCTAGCTGCTGCGTGGTGTCATAAGCACTAATTCGCCCCTAGAACCCTAGTTGAACTTGACTTTGGCCTATTACAAAGTAGCGAGATGGCCGGCTTTGGTTCCGACTGAAGTTGGTTGATACTCGAAGCTACACTCATATGGACTGGACTTTCAGGACCTTGTCGGTTGGTGATTCGATTGCCGAACTGAGATAAGCGCCTTCGAGAAAGGTCAATGATATGAGCTCCCTAGAACCCGATCTTTATATAGGACAGGTTGAACCAACTAAACTTCAGTGGGGGGTACCTACCTACGAACTTCAAGCAAGCCTAACCATAAGGCAAAATTGTGTGACTTGTGTGACTTGTTTGTGTTTGCTACTAACCTTTGTTTTCTTGCAGGTTTTGTTTGCCCTTACTATCTCACGCTGTGCCTAATTAACTGCATTCGCATAACATTCATGACATCATAAGCATAACATGATTTAACTAACCCTTTTCAAGGATCTTAGAGATTTAGGGCGCACAATTTCAGGTGCTCTTATCAAGGACTGAACTCTTATCTAGGGGCAAGAGGTGTTATTTTCCTCTAGCCACGTGCCTTCCAATTCGGAGACTCAGTACCTATCAAGGGGCAAGAGGATTTATTTTCCTCTAGCCATATACTTTCAAATTCAAAAGTACAAGTATCCCGAATCAGAGGCTATGACCCACTGGATATGGTGAGCTTGATTCTCAAAGAAAGACATTCAAATCCAATAATCAGAGTTCTTCAAACGAAGACGCGACCAAATCATTTTCTAATGTTGCTAACTAAATTCCTTAAAGATCCTTGAAAAGATTGCATTAGCATTCATAAAACTAATCTCTCCTTTTAGGTCATTTCAAAGTCGAAAGAATATTATCATCCAAGTGCGGTGCAAATACAATCGTATCAACGATTCAATCTCAATACTCATTCAAGACAAATACAATTCTGACACTTCATTACGGGTCTTTCTTCAAAGATAATTCAGAAGTAATCAAAGAACTTCCCATCCTTTCTAGGAACCTTTCTAGGTAATCTTTTCTAAGATGTTTGATATCCTTTCAAGGAACCTTTCCAGGAAGTCTTCTCTAAGACATTTATCATCCTTTCCAGGAACCTTTCTAGGTAGTCTTTTCTAAGACATTTATCCTCCTTTCTAGGAACCTTTCTAGGTAATCTTTTCTAATATGTTTGATATCCTTTCAAGGAACCTTTCCAGGAAGTCTTCTCTAAGACATTTATCATCCTTTCCAGGAACCTTTCTAGGTAGTCTTTTTTGAGACATTTATCCTCCTTTCTAGGAACCTTTCTAGGCAATCTCCTTTCTAGGAACCTTTTCTAGGTATTCTTTTCTAAGATGATTCATAGGTAATCTTTTCTAAGATGATTCATATCCTTTTCAGGAGCCTTTCTAGGCAATCTTTTCTAAGATGTTCCATCCTTTCTAGGAGCCTTTCTAGGTAGTCTTGTTTAAGACGTATCATAACCTTTCTAGGAGCCTTTCTAAGTCATTCTTGTTTAAGACATATCATACCTTTCTAGGCTAATCTTGTTTAAGTCACATCTCAACCTTTTTAGGTAATCTTACCTTAAAAACACTTATACAATCTTTTCTAAGACATCTCTTGCCCTTTCAAGGAGCTTCTCAAGTTAATCTTCTACGAGACAATTCTTCTCGAGCTTTGTCTCCTTCAAGCCAGATGCACCTAAGCGTCAATTCACCAAGATTAATGTGATGTTGTCCCAAACATTACAACATCTGTTGAAGATCAGATTGATTACTCTGAGGGATGCTCCTAAGAATTCTAACTCCTCTGGCTATAAACTCAATGCGAGGTGCGCGTACCATTCCAACATTCCTGGACATTACACAAACAATTGCTGGACATTGAGGAATAAGATTCAAGATCTAATCGATAACGGGGAAATCAAATTCAATCCTCCCGAAACTCCGGTGGTGATCACCGCTCCTATGCCTAGTCATGACAAGACTGATTGACGTCTAGATGGACGAACTTTTGAATCATTAGATCTACTTTCATTTGCAAGTTTCTTTTATGTTTGTTTAACATTTGACTTATGATAGACATTATATGTTTTAATAATCATCATCAGTGCATTGCATATGTTTGTCTTGAATAATTTACTTCGCTATCACTCATTTTAAATTGCGTCTGTTTTATGATACTCAACTCCTGCTAAAGCTGTAAGCCTTTTGATGGAGGATGATGAAAACGATACCATAACCTCATACAGTATGCCTTTGAACAGACTATACTGACGATGTACAGGCATTGTTTCAATTCCTAAACAGTGGAGACATAAGGATGTTAATCCCTCGTCAACCCCTTTGAGCCTAAGGTGTAGAAGTTTTTTTCATATGCAAATTGAACCCTTATTCATAACTTGGGGCAGGGTAGTTCTCAGTTAATTTGGTTGTGCATTCTATTTTAAGAGAATCATTCAGTACACCTTTCAACAAAGGTTTCAATCACAAGCGTTCATCCGCACACATCAAAGAAGTGTTGGAGATGTCAATCAAAAGCCAATGATGGTTCATCAATCATTAAGCAAGGCAGTCAATATCTTTCAAAAAAAATGAATGAAATGAAAAATCATATATACAAAGAAGAGCATGCTAAGTCAAAAATCAAAAAGATGACTTAGGCAAAAATCACGGCATCCCGCTGACTGTAAACTCAAAATAGACGGTTCAGGCAAAAGTTAGGGATATCAAAAAGATGAAAAAAGGAAGTCAATAAATTCATGAACAACACAATGTTGTGACTACCAAAAGGAAGAAGTGGCTGTCATCTCAAAAGTTCTCTTTGCTTGAGAACCATCATCATTATCAAAAGTGCAAATCCAAAAAGTCTCTTGGAACCTAAATGCATATGTTGAATTAGCTGAGCTTAGGACTGAAGATCATCACGAAGGGGATGGGTACAATCAAATTTTGAGCCTTTATCCTTTGTTTCTTAAACCGTGAACCAAGCCACGTTACAACCCTTAAAAGTCCTAACTGAAGCATGGTTAGTTCGAAAGCATACTGTCACCAAAAGGTATCCTGACTCCTTAAGGTTTACCACAAATTCTGAGTTGACACTTCGTTTTTATAAACATCATGCTTTTACATATCCAGTTTTAATGTTTTTCAACAAACTCAAGACAGACATATGCATTGCATCTCATGAATTCATTATTAAACATATTTTGCTACATAATTTCAAATGTTAGCAACAGAAAGAATTTGCACGGGGTACAACTAATGACTGAATGTTATCCCGACAGACAAGATTACTCCAAGAAGCAATGTCTCCCACGTATACAAGGGGCATGGCATGTTTTTCCCAATCAATCTGGGGCAATCAAGTCAAGATTCCGAGAATCCCTCAAGGATGCCAAAACAATCAGGGGCATCATCCTAAGTTTATGATTACTAGGGGCATGTCACCCATAGTGCACATCTCATAAAGTCCTCGCGAGACGAATCTTCCCAAAGTTCCTACTAACTGGGGCAAATCTATGCAAGTCTAGTTTGACATCTTTATCAAATACTCAGTGGCGTGTCCTAATCAAATCCAGGAATGGTAGTTACTATAATACTGGGGGCAATGTTCAGGGCATCCATGCCTTCCCACAGCTCCGATTTCATAAGATCATATCCCCACAGAGCAATTCTCAAGAAGATATCTTCAAACACACTCGTCCCGACAAAGACCTGACTCCCCAACAGAGTTTACATCTTCAACACTACCGGTTCTCCAACAATTTGCTCTTCTCCAACATGGTGTATTAATATCTCTAATCCCCAATCAGGGTACATCAAGTTACTGATCGTCCCCAAACAGAAAGCATAAATCCCCAGCTGAGCATTTTCAAGATAAGATCAAACATCAAAATTACAATGACATGGAGATCCACCTTCTCAATCAAGATGTGTCAAATAGCATAAATCATAGTCATACGTCATAAATCATAAACATATTCATACAATTGCATACATATCCATACATAATACATAATGCATCGCGACAAATGCGTACATAACATGCAAGGTTCTCATTTATTTTGAGAATCCCGTCACATAAACGCATTACATGCATCATGACATGGCATAAAAAAACTAACTTTGCTTTTTTCAGGTTACTGCTGCAGTCAAATAAACAACTTCAAAACCCTCCGGATCTAAGTCGATATACCTTGGACGGTTCCTTAATGATCTACCTTCGGATCTAAGTCGATACCTTGGACGGTTCCTTAATGATCTACCTTTGGATCTAAGTCGATACCTTGGACGGTTCCTTAATGATCTACCTTCGGATCTAAGTCGATACCTTGGACGGTTCCTTAATGATCTACCTTTGGATTTAAGTCGATACCTTGGACGGTTCCTTAATGATCTACCTTCAGATTTAAGTCGATACCTCGGACGGTTCCTTAAACAATCTACCTTCAAATTTAAGTCGATACCTTGGACGGTTCCTTAATGATCTACCTTTGGATCTAAGTCGATACCTTGGACGGTTCCTTAATGATCTACCTTTGGATCTAAGTCGATACCTTGGACGGTTCCTTAATGATCTACCTTCAGATTTAAGTCGATACCTCGGACGGTTCCTTAAACAATCTACCTTCAAATTTAAGTCGATACCTCAGATGGTTCCTTAAGCAATCAACTTTTCAAAATCTAAAAGCGGTAACCTCGGACGGTTCCGTAACGGTCAACCTTCAAGGATCTAATTCTATCATCACGAACGGTGTAGACACGATCAAAGAATCCCGACAACTGAGTCACGATAACGGAATCACGACAACTGAGTCACGATGATGGAATCACGACAACTGAGTCACGATAATGGAATCACGACAACTGAGTCACGACAATGAAGTCACGACAATGGAGTCACGACATTTGAGTCACATATCTAATCCCGGTATTCAGTTCAGAAACAGTCACGGAAATGGAGTCATGACAACAGAGTCACTTCAATCAACTCACTTCACACTCCCAACAGCCATATGGCATCTATCAGATGGCATCTTTAAGCCCGTCTCATATATCTTTTCCAACACTAGGATGACATCTTCAAGGCCGTCTCCAAAAAGTCCCTTCACCATCAGCAAGGGCAAATTTCTTGGTATTCTAGTGTTCAATCCTCTTCTACCTTCAGATTCCGATAGGCACACAAGCCAACCTACATCCTCAGGTATAAGAAGACTGAACAGGGGCAGCTGTCATACCCCAAAATTTGCCCAACATATTTATTAATATTTCAGTCCATCTGACTTTCAAATGCTCAAAGATATACCAGAAGAAAGCATGTAGTCTCTCTCCTAGACAACAACCTCTAAATTAGGGTTTCTGATTTAAGCAAGGAATTTGAACTTCTGATACCTCAAGTGGATTCCACGGTCTCTCATATGATTCAAATTACCCTCATGCCAAGTTTCAAGCCTCAATTCAAAAGATTACTCAGTCAACTGCTCAAACGATCAACTAGTTGACCTAAAAGTCAAACTATGGACAAACTACAGTCAAAACTTCTGATTTTGGGTCAACATCCTCATTATGGAGTATCATTCATCATTTGATCAAGGATTGATCATGATTCATCAAGAAAAGCTCCAGAATCATCAAGAACATGAGTTTCTAAATTAGGGTTTTTAAGGAAAAAGTCAACTGAACTCTGACCAGCCATAACTTCTACATGGAACATCAAAAAAATTTTCATCCAAAGCTCATTTTGAAGGAAATTGAATTCTCTACAACTTTGTCTCTCACATGCCAAGGCTAAAAGTTCTTCATTTAAGAGATATGAGCTAATACATTATAGGTCCTTCTAAAGGATCGCCAAAAGGCAGTTTTTTCTCAAAGCTCATAACTTGAGCATGGATTTTTTAATTGAGATGAAACCAAAAGCATCATCTAGAAGACACTTTAAGCTTTCTAAAAAGCTCAAGAACACTTCCATCCAATAAAAAATGAGAGAGATACGGTGTGTACAAGTTGGTCGAATTTCAAGAAATGCATGAAACTTCAATTGCATAATTTTGTGTTTTTGAGCTAATGGTCCTAAGCTTTTACTCTCAATATGATTGTGACCTAAGAATAGACCTATAAATTTGTCTTCATTATTTTTATGACCTTTATTTAATTTATTTGGATTTTTATTCATTAAAAAGCTAAATTAATTAAGTAAAATTATAAAAATAATGAGATAAATTAAAAGGGTTCACTTTTAACCATCTAATGGCCCAAGTATTTACCCATGAAAATACAAATTTCGTTCACATGTTACGAAGAGGTTTTTTGTCCAAGTTTAGGAAGGAATATAGGTTTTTTTAATTAAGTTTCTTTCTTGCTCCAAAGACTTAGTATCCAAGCCCAATTCTAAACCTAGTAGACTCTTCTATATATTCCCTTGGCACTCAGAAGAGAATAGGGGACCCTAACACGAAGGAGTGGCAGCCTCCATGGTCCTCACCAAACTTTCAAAAACTTTAAAGAAACTAGGGCACGGAAGAGGAGATCCATAAGCAAGTTACAAACAATTCCAGCCATGGCATTCGTCTCCTAACAATCCCAGGAGATCGACCACGCGTTCCTTGAAGGCTAAGACACCCTCTAGCGACCTCTTTGAAGCTACGGTTTGCACATCCAATCTTTGAATTCAAATTTTTCATACATGCCATATAAATAAACTTTGCTTACATATTTGCGATAAAGATGATGTTTAAGACTGTTTGGAGTTGCTACCCGTAAGTTTTCACGCAGGGATGAGCAAACACCATGGCTAGGGCTTTGATTTCATAAAGCTTCGTATGGGACGATGCAGGCTGTTTCAATCGAAAATAACCTTTCCATTGAAATCGCAGCATGAGATTTGGTGGATCTGGGTGCATTTGGATCGTTGTTTTAACGTTTCTTGCAGGTTCTAATTTTCGTATCACCGGAGAAGGCGACTGGAGTTTGACTCCGGCGCCGCTGCAACTAGGTTGACCAAGGGGTGGTCTGCGTGGCATAATCCCGCGTGGTGATTGGCAGTCAGCAATCCAGTCTCTTCCTCTCTCTTCTTCATTGGATAACGCGCGTGAAGACCGGGTCCCAGCGCTGACCCAGGTTGAATTTTCCATTTATTAGTTTTCTTCATATTTAATTTTATTAAAGTATTATGTTTACAACTAACAATTACAGCACGCTTGGCAAGAGAGAGAGAGACTGTCCACCTTCATGGCATGAGTTCGATCCATGTGGTAGACAACATTTTTTATCAATCAACAAATACAGAGATCCAGCGCGCACGCACCCATATGACATACGATGCACCTTCCTGTTTCTTCCAATGTATTCACACGTAGTCAGATCTGAGGCCCTTGAAGCGCAAGACCATCATGGACCACCAGAGCTGACCCATATGGAATCAGAGCTAAGTATTCTTTTTTTTTTTAAATCTCTTTGTCTATTTTCTTTTCTCTATTTTTGTTATTATTATTTTAAAAATTATTTTTAAACATGTTATTCATTCATTAAATAAATATTTTCATGACCTTTTTTTTTTATTTAATCGGACCTTCAATTTTCTTAAATTCATAAATTTGTCATGTTTAAACCTATTGCTTTAAACCCTGATATTACTTTTCCTCATGATCACTAATCACTGTCAGGTAGATGTCATCCATTATCCATTAACTTAGTGTTATTCAAGATCTTTAATGCACTGACATCCTTCTTCTTTATGCCCAACTTTCAGGGTTATTCAAGATCCTCCGACTATGCGCCGCCAAATAAAAGCTAAGTTTCTATTTCCTTTTTCTTAAAAAATATCATTTTAATTTTATTTTACCTTTGCCTTATAGGTTCAACTAGGGTTTACTTCATCTGTTAGTGAGTTCCTTCTACACTCACCACTATCATTTTTCTGTTTAATTCTCAGATGATCAGAGTCAATCAAGGTTCGAGGAAGATCAAAGGCGGAGATCAAGATAATTAAATTATTTATATTTCTTATTTTCTGTTTTAATTTCCCCCATGCCCGCAGGTGTTTATTGTAATAGCGTAGGACATTTATTTTCTGCCTTTAATTTCCGTAATATTAACTGCGTGGTTAGTAATCCTAGGGAGTGCAAGATTATTAACTGAACCTAGATCACTAACTTATAAGATAAATGTCATTGAAGTTAACCACATGATTGGTGCACCTACACACCTTTAGGGTAATCCCTCTTGTTGCCTTATATTGTTGCCTTATATTGTTGCCTTATTAATTGGTTGCCTTAATTCTGTTGCCTAAAAATAGTCAAGTCCCTCGATTCCGAGGATACCTAAAGCAATGCTGCCTGTCGCCTTCAAAGTTATTGAAACTCCCTCGAGGTTGCCTTATAAAACGATTGTCCCATATTGCTAAGGTATCCTCGCATGATGCCTAAAAAGATTAATGACTATTCTATCCTTCCCTTAGACTACCTGCCCTCTTTATGGCATG
This sequence comes from Vicia villosa, assembly GCF_029867415.1. Lineage (NCBI taxonomy): Eukaryota > Viridiplantae > Streptophyta > Magnoliopsida > Fabales > Fabaceae > Vicia > Vicia villosa. The sequence continues at coordinate 646,871 of NW_026705057.1, forward strand.
GGACAGTCTTATGGCGAACGATGATTCTCAATGACCCTTCAAATCCAATTGAAAGACTTCCTGCCCTCTTATGGTATGGATAGATCCTTTCGCCTGAAAGACTAAAAGAACAATTTTTCAAGCTTAGGGTAAGTAGCTTTTAATTGCTTGCTCGATTCAAATTCAAAATCAAACTCTTTTTCCACTAATTTTAAAATACTTTTTCAAAAGACTACGCTTATTTACGAGCTAAAGTCCTTCTTCAAAGTTTTTACTTTTCACACCTCATTTTCAAACATTTCAAACAATACAAAAGTGAGCTAAGCAATTAAGAGCCCATGGAAAACCATGGATGCAAAGGGTGCCTTACACCTTCCCTTTGTATAACTTACCCCCCGAGCTCAAAATCTTTCAAAAGGTTTTTCCTGTTCTTTTAGCCTTTCCAATTGGATAAAATAAAAGTCGGTGGCGACTCTTGCTATCCGCAACATTTCGATAAAGTCAGTTCACCGTATTACATATACAATGGAGTTTATGAAGGAAATATACCTGTAAGGATGATTCTTTTGTATACACGGGGCTCGGGACTTATACTCGGGGAGAGGCCCATTGAGTTTATTCAAAAGCTATATAAACAAGTATTTACAAAAGGGCTCGGGACTTATACCTACATGGAGGCCCATGGTATTTTTGGGAAGATCTAAAGAAAACCTTCATTTTTGATTTGTTATTCGAGGTTAAAAATCAAATTGATCGAGGTATGTACAAAAAGGTGTATGTACAATGAAATACCTAATTTCATGTAAGGGAATGGTACTTATACCTATGTGGAGGCCCATGTTTTATTTTATAAAAGATGGTTGATTGTTTTATTAACAGCGCGAGGTTTCGTCGTTTGAAAACAGTTTGAAAGTTTTGTTTTGAAAGAAGTATTCTGTTTAAAGAAAAACTGTACAAAGAAAAAAGGAATGGGACTTATACTCTCTAATATTCGAGAGGCCCAGGTTTTGAAAATGAGTTGATCAATCCAAAGAGATTTGATCAAGAGTTTTTTGAAAAGAAAACCAAAAGGAAATGGTTTATTGTTTTGAAAAACTTTGATCGTTTGTTTTAAAACAGTTTGAATTTTGACAAAAGTCAACTTAATTAAGATAAAAACAAATTTTATGCTTAATTAAGACCTAAGTGATTAGGGTTTGATCACAAAATATTTACAAGTGATTAAGTTTTGAAAATCAAGTGAAAAAAACTATTTTTAAAGTATTAAAAAACACTTAAAAACATGTCATTTTAAACTTAATAAAAACACATTAAATAAATATTTTTTTTTGTGATTTTTTTGAATATTCATAAAATATATATATTAAATGAGAAGTGTACAAAAAATGAAGTAAAAAAAAGTTGATTTGATTGGTTAATTAATTAAGTGAAGTTATGTAAAAAATGAAGAAAAAATAAGTGTTAAAAAAAATGGTTTGTCTTCTCAAGGGTTTGAACCCACGCCCTCTCTCTTACCAACCAAAACACTTGCCAACTGAGCTGCGCGCGCAGCTTGTAAATAACACGCTTCTATTTAATTATATTTTACAACAAATCATTTGAATTTTCTGAACAAAAATGGCGCCAAGAACACATCCCCAACTTGATTTTGAAATTTCTGAAAACTGAGTTGTTTTGATCGAGTAGATAGTCTATCTCACTCGGTTTTTCATAAGGAACATGATGGTGATCTTTAATTTCATTTATTTTCACTCTAAGGCTATCAATTTTCTGATGAACACAAAGAACCCTAAAACTGAAATTCAATGTGAAATCGTGTATGTGCAAGTTATGATGCAATTGATTGAGGGTTAATGATCCTCATAGGTGCAGAAACAAGATGGTATATCAATAGTTTGTTTATGATGCATGTATGTATGAGTTTGAAGTTCATGAGGCTTACCTTCAAAAACGGCAAAACTGGAGATTGAATTTCGAGCTGGAGGTGTTACAGATGCTTTGTAATGATCTGGATAGCTTTAATGATGATTATGGAAGGTGTCTGGATGCTTGGAACAACCTGAATTCATCTGAGCATGGTCATGGTACCCGATCTGCAGTATGGCTCAAGTGAGGATCAAGCTTGATGATTTTGGAGTTACAGGTCAAGGATGATGATTGGGATAGTTCATATATGGTATATGGGTTGTGTTTGGATCATTAACTTGGACAAAAATGAGCTAGAATGAAAATTGGCATGATAAGGCTAGTGTTATGCATATTTGGGAAGTGAGGTAGTGATTCTGAGATTTAGGTGTTTTTGGGGTGTGTGAATGGATCAAACAACTTCCATATGATGTTTAGGAAGTCTTAGAAGCAACACTTTGCTCAGAAATTGCAAGAGATGGAAATTGCAATTCTTCCTCTTTGAAACTCATGAAACTTCCAACTTAAGAAAGAAGAGAGAAAACCTATGATTATGAGGTTTTGGTGTGATTTGAAGAGTGGAAATGACCTCTATTTATAGGCCAAGCATTCTGAATACAAAGCCCTTGCAAGTGGATCAAAGAGTGATGATTTGGCTTAAGAGATAAAATGGAATCTTTCACATTAAATGTAAGATGGTTAAAACCTAAACCATGGTTAAAATTGGCTATGCTTCTTATCTCTTTCCCATCTGTCTCAAATCAGAAAATATCTTCCAATTATTGCATATGTGTATCATTGCTTGCATCTTTTGGTAAAATGGTTCATGACTTTGGCAAAATGACTTGAAATTTCAAGTGAAAATGATCACTAAATGCATAATTCAAAACCATAGCTATGCTCCATATTTTTTCATGCTCTTGGACATTTTGGAAAGCTCATGTTATGTACTTCAAAACCCTTGTTGAAAGTTTCTTCAAGACCTTTAAGGAAATGGGTGAAAAAGAGCCATGAACTTTGAAGAAAGTGAGATTTTAAGTGAAATTTTCAAAAGATACCAACTTTGAAGCTCCATATCTCTTAAATGGTTGATCTTTTGGAAAATCATTTTATGTGACAAAGTTGTTCATTGGATCAAAATCTACAACTTTCATGTTGGAAGTTTTTTTCAGTTTGTAGGTGAAATTTTGAGTTATTCCCTTCCAAAGTTTGGAAAAAACCATTGAAAAACACTTAGAATTTTTCTAAGTATGGAAAGTCAAACTTTTCACTTTTTGATTCTTGATTGATTTTCTTGATTTTCCTTGATCAAATGACTTCATATATCATATATTGATGATTTGAAACTCCAAAAATCATGGTTGACCAAAATTTCCAAAAAGTCAATGGTGATCTTGTACAGTTGACTTTTTTAGACAAATCGCGTTTCTGGAGATTTCAAAAGAACCAAAGTATCCTCACCAAATGAATGGTATGAATGGATCATGTTGAGTTATTGGAGGACCTTGAGCCATTGTTTAAGTTGTGGCACCATGTTCTGATTAAAATGTCAGTTGTTCAGGTGAATTAGGTCAAAAACCCTAATTGTCGACCTGATGAAATTGATGACTGTGGATCTTGAATTGAGATACAATTTCCATTTGATATTGTCATAGGGATTATTTGAAGATGATTAAAACCTTTGAGTGATCCCCTGGAGCTTTTTAGGGTTTCTCAAATGTAATCCCTGATTTCAGTCCCTGATAGTTTAAAAACCCTAATCTGATGATTTGAAATTTCACTGTTGATCAGTCCTTGTGTAGGGGATGTCTTGAGCCAATAGATTAGGTCAACATGATGTACTTGGGGTCTTGAGGTCATGTCCCAAGTCATTAGGTCAAATCCTGAGCAAAAAGTCAGGGGTATGCTATCTTCAGTCAAAACCCTAATCTGATTGATTCAAAGTCTCTGAGCTTGTTAAAATGAATCTTTGAGGACCAAATGTTGATTGTTGATGAAGATGGTTCTTTTGAGATGAAGGGAAAACAAAAACCTAATTGATTGTTACTTGTACTGATGAGTGATTTCTTGATTAAATCCTGCTGAGTCACAAGTAACAAACACAAGCTATGCAATTTGTTAAAGATGCAAATGATGCATATGCAAATATATGAGGACGTATCTTAGGTCAAAAATTGGGGTATGACAGCGTCCAACATTTATTTTTGGTTGTATCAGCTTCCAGGGATTCCTGGGGTGCAAGCTTGGGTTGGATCTTTCATCCTTTTACAATTACTCCATCAACCATCCGGTAAATCACATCAATCTGTAACACATGGTAGACATAATAGCATAGAAATACTAGGAACAAACACAAATAACCAAAACTAAAAAATGAATGCAATAAATCCCCCGACACTTGAACCAAATATTGACCTCAATGTTTAAATTCGAGATAGCGAGGGTGAACTCACAGAGGGTACTGCGACTCCAGCTGCCGCTTCCTAGCTTTCACCGGAGAGACCCATTTTTTTTTAATTTTCTGAAAACAAAACAAAAAGTAAAATGCATTATTAAAACCGTGGGTTGCCTCCCACGAAGCGCTTCGTTTAATGTTGCATGGCTCGACGGTCCATTCCCTTATATTATGGGGGATACTTCCTCTTCCACACCATGTTGCTTGTCCTTTCCGCAACCCAGAACTCGTCTAGCTTTAAAGGATGGACCACTTGGTGCCTCAAGTCACTTTCAACTTCCATATCCTCACCTTGATGTTCCTTTTTCTTTCTTTCCTTGATTTCTTGATTGGACTTTGGAGTTTTTATATTAGATGCTACCACCTGAGAGATTATGCTTGAGACCTTTTTTAGGGTTGGTTCCGATCTTTTACTTTCGCCTACTATGTGGATCATTCCAACTGAAGATTGATTATCTCCACTTTCACCTTGCTTCTTGGTGTCCAACACTTTCAAAGTTATTTCTTCATCAAAAGATTTCAAAGTCATAATACCTTTTTCAATATCAATATTGCACCGACTAGTGCGCATGAAAAGTTGACCCAGAATAATAGGGGTCTCTTCATCTTCAGGGACGTCCATTATCTCAAAATCAACTGGAAAAACGAATTTGTCAATTTCTACCAATACATCTTCTGCCACCCCATATGATATCTTCATGGTGTGATATGCAAATTTCAACTTTGTTCCTCTTTCGCTCACCTTTTCAATACCGAGCTTTTTGAAGATAGATAATGGCACTAAGCTCACACTAGCACCCGAATCAATTAGAACCTTCTTGAAAGTTCTGTTTTTTATTGTGCACGTTATTGCAACCGATCCAGGATCTTTCTGTTTAATAGGTATTCTCTTCTCTGGTGAGATTTCACAACATTTCTCCTTCTTGACTACCCTTTCACCCCTTGTTGGTTTCTTTTTAGATAGCACCTCCTTCATGAATTTCATATACTTTGGCATTTTATCGAGTGCATCAAAGAACGGAATATTAATCTCTAACTTTTTGAAGTATGTGGCAAACTTCTCAAAGTCTTTCTCTTTTTGGTCCTTCTTTGCTACTCGAGAAAGATATGGCAACTTAATCAATTGTGTCGACTCTTTTTTTCTCTTTTCTTCAGTTGGCTTCAAAGGTTGTATCACCTCCTCTGGCACTTTCTTATTTTCACGCACTTCAAGATCTACTTCGATGACATCATCATACTCAGTTTCATTTTTTTCTTCTGGTTTGGATCTCCTCAGACTTCTTGTTAAGATAACATTCACATTCTGATGCTCCCTTGGGTTTGTAACAGTTGCACTTGGTAAGGCACCTTATGGTTGAGCATTGGCAAATTGTTGTGCTATCTGACTCATCTAAACCTCAAGATTTTTGATTGATGCACCCGTGTTTCGAAAATTGCTCCTTGTTTCTTCTTGATATTGGGAACTTTGAGCGGCTATCTTTTCAATGGCGATCTCCCAGTCTGCTTTTCTTGGTCCCTGTTGCTGAAATTGTTGTTGCGGTTGCTAATATGGTTGTTGATATGGTTGTTGCAGCGGCCGATATTGTTGTTGTTGTGGTAGACTTTGGTATGGCACAACTCCTTGTTTAGGAACATTCCCTTGCTGATCTTTCCAGGAGAAATTCGGATGATTTTTCCATCCTGGATTGTAAGTGTTGGAGTAGGGATTGTTCTGCTTAAAAAAATTGATTTCCTCCACCTGTTGAGCTGTTGCCACACAATGCATGGAAAAATGAGGTCCTCCACATATCTCACAATTTACCGCTTGCATCGGCTGAGCTGGTTGAACCTGTGCTACAGTTTGTTTCTCGAGAGCCATTTGTTTTAGTCTTCGTTCAACCTCAGCTGCAATTTGGTCTTCCATCTTAACAACTTGATTTGACAACTTCAAATCAATTAACCCTTCAGGATGATTAACACTACGGTCATATAATTCCAAGTGTTCATTTGCCGCGATAGCATCAATGATCTTCTTGATTTCCGTGGCTGTTTTGAAATTTGTTGAGCCACCGGCAGCTGTGTCAATAAGTTGCTTCGTCTTCAGCTTAAGACCATTCACAAAGTTCTGCATTTGTTCAGTCACATCCATGTTATGAGTGGGACATGCAACCAAAAACCGCTTGAACCTTTTATACGCATCTCCAAGTGACTCTCCTTCCTTCTATTTAAAATTTACTATGTCATATCTTTTTCGGATATACACAGAAGCAGGGAAATACTCATTTAAAAATGTTGTCTCCATTTGTTGCCATGTGGTGATACTTCCAGCAGGTAAAGAGTAAAACCACTCTTCAGCATCATCTGACAAAGTGAACGGAAACATCACTAGTTTCTTTGCCTCTTCAGAATGCCCCTCTATTTTCAACGACGTAGTCATAGTAAGAAACCTTTGCAAATGCTTGTTTGCGTCTTCGTTGATTCTTCCAGAGAAAGGTTTCTTTTCAAATTGTCGTATTGTTGTCGGGTGCAACTGAAAGTGGGCAACATCAACTGGTTGATTAACTATTGTCACCCGGCCAGTTGGTGCATTTGCTCCACCATAATCACCTAACAGTCTTTCTACGGAAGCTGCCATAGTTTCAGCCTCCGAATCCGAGTCCTCAGAATGAACAAAAAAAGTATCCTCGTTATCAGACTCCGAAGCTATCAGATTTTCTTCTATCGCTTCCAGTCTCTCTTGTCTTGCTTTTCTAAGTCTAGCTCGCAACGATCGTTCTGGCTCTGCGTTAAAAAAAATTTGTGCTGAGGTCTTACCTCGCATACAAAGATTAGATAATTATGAGTAATGAGCAAAAAAAATATAACATAAAAATAAAAATTTAGTTGCAGAGCAACAAAAATCCAATTCATTTATTATTAAACTTATATTTTGGCAGTCCCCGGCAACGGTGCCAAAAACTTGAACAAAAAATTAGCAAGTGTACTATTTTTCACCGATGTAGTTTTAAAAAGAGGTTTATACCCAGTATCGAACTCGCGGACTTCGTAGGAAATACAAGTTTCACAATTATTCTATTGAACAAAATATCATTGGATTTGTTTGTTTGTAGAGAAATTATATTAATTATAACTAATGAAGGCAAAAGTAAAATAACGGTTCTTGACAATATGAGAAAGCATGCTAGGTTAGGTGTTTAAATTGCCGCGCAATGAACTTTATTCCCCAATTTATGAAATATAGTTATAATAAGCTACTACCGAATCTCAAGAGTTGTTTTCCTTAATTCCTTAACAGAAAACCTTTGGTGCTTATCTTTAATCCTAATTCCTTAGCTATTAAAGATAACAACAAGCGCTATAATAACGAATATCAAGAATTAAACGGTTACTACGGTTAAATCCTCGTTCCTAAGCAATTTTACCGAAGTATTATTGTGCAAATTGCGTTGAGTTGGTTTGTCCGACCTAAATCTCAACAGTGAATCCAAAAACTATTTGTCCGATAGGAAAGGCATTAAGAATTTTGCACAATAAAAATAAACTCATAAAACTTCAATAACATAAATTGATGAAAATAAGGTTCATAACAATGGCAATTCAGGGACACCCCCTAGCAATGGGGAGTTTAGCTACTCATAGTAATATTCGAAGAATTGAAAATAAAGATGATAGACATTACAAAAAGTAGGGAAGGTTTTGATCTTCAATTGCGATTGCCGTTGAAAATCTTCGTTCTCCGAAACCCTTGTTAGCCCTCTTATTCACTGTAAAAATTCTTCAATATGATCCAAGATAATCACCAAAACTCTCAAACTAGGTTTAAGTAGTATTAGGTTACATTTCATTCATGTAAAAAGTCTACAACGCCCTTAATGAGACTTGAAATAATGAATCAGCTAAAAAAACAAATTCTAGCCGCAACAGCTGACACGGCCGTGTCCCACGACACTGGCGCCTGTGTCAGCCTCTATTTTCTCTTCAAAAAGCCTCTTTTTCCTTTTTCAGCTGACACGGCCGTGTCCCACGATACTGGCGCCTGCGTCAGCCTCTGCCTTCTCCCAACAGCACTCTTTTTCCTTTTTCAGCTGACACGGCCGTGTCCCACGACACTGGCGCCCGCGTCAACTTCTTTCCTTGCAATTTTGGCTTTGTTTTCTTCTATTCTCGTCCCATTTTTTTGCCGTTTCTTCCTTACACCTGAAATAACCAATAACTACCAACAAAGTGATCAAAAGTAACTATTCTACTAACAATTACCACTAACAATTAAATTTACAAAACATGAAGGAACTACTCAAAACAAAGAACAAACAATTCACAGTGTAACCAAAATGACCGATTTTTACCAAATAATTTGCGGAGTATAAGTGAAATTAGTGACCGATCAACAATCCGTCTTGACCAAGATACGAGCAATATCCAAATTAACTAAGTTCAATCTACGATCATCAAAAAACATATCTCCCTACCGTTTTTGCTAACATCTCAAAGAATGGAAAGCTCCAAGCATGGCAAGGTATCCCATACACTCTCAACCTCGTGGCCTTTTCCTTATCGACATCCTCCTCCCTCCACTCCCTAATTTCTGAGAACCACTGGCTCCACCAACTCTTTCTTTCTGAAATCAAATCCCTAATAGCTCATTCTTCCACTTCCTCCAACAAGCAAAGGTTAGCCCCTAATGGTGTTACCTTAATAGAAAAATAACCTTTGACTTCAAAGTTATTCTGTATATTATATGACATTCCCGAATTCCAAACCACCCCTACATAAGCCTTCTACAGCCTTGTTAAGTCCTCTGGCGAAGAGTAAAAAAAGAACCTGCTTGCAGACTGTGCTATAAAGGTCATCCGAAGAAACCCCACCCTGGACAAGCTGGTTAAAGACATCATCACAAGATATTGATATTTGTGCCATATTCCCTCCCGTATGAACCCTGTAGAGACACAATTTATGTATAAGCTCCATAGCCAGTTTAAGCGGAGGAAAAATTGGTCTTACCCTTCGCTAGACCTTGTCATTGTAAAATTTTAGTCATTATTAATTCATTTTTCACATTGAAAAATTGAAAGAAACCCTATAAAGCAAACACTCTAAAGCGGGAATATCATAATATTAGCATAATTCCCTATACATTGAAATCCACTCTCTTACTGACAAAACATTTTCAAGTTTATCAATATTATCATCAACGGTAATTTTATTAAACCAAAGAGATAGTGATTGACTTACCATCTCACAATCAACTGCTAACATCTCATGAAAAAGAGATCCGGAGGAGCGGGAAGATTAAAAAGAAAACCTGTGCAAAATTGGCAACAACAAAAAGCCGTTTCGCATGCAAATGGTCATAAAGATTAACTTAAAATTGGGTAGCAGAATTAAAATCACCTGGCTTATTAACAGGATATCCATTCTCATCCATATCTTTCTCTGTTAAGTGTATAGTATGTAACAGGGAAATGTATGTCTTTAGTAAACTCCGTGGATGATAGATTGAGAGTAGCACTACAGCCTTCTTCTACACAAAGATGTCACATGTTTCATACAGAGACCAATTTCATATTGTTATTAACTTATTGCTTTAAACTTGAAAATGATGCAATTGCGTATATGGCCAGTAACTGCTCCAAGAGAAGCAACACACCAAAAACAGCAAACTTATGCGATATGCAATGAACATAAAGTGTGAAATTTTGATGGGTTGAAATAAGAAGTTTGAATATATGTCAGCATAGATCAATGGTTATTATATTTCTATAATGAAAAAATGTAATTTATAGGAGTACTAAAAAAATGCAATTCCACATGCATCATATACAACAAACCAACCTTCCTTTGACTTTCAATACAAAATAGATCCAATAGAATCATGACAAATGGCCCATATTTAATCATAAGAAAAAAATAAAATAACACTTATACAACAACCAAAAAAGCAACAAAACAAATTCATCTTATCTCAATCGATCTGTTTAGCTATTTTCCTCAATTCCAAAACATAACTCAAACACTTATACAACAACACACCAATAATGATGGAAACAACATAAAAGACAGAAGAACTAATCGAGGATGATGTGGAAGTGTGAGATTGGTTGAAGGGTTCGTTCGACTGTGCACCAAAGTTATGCAGCGGTTTGTGTAGGAGTTTTAATTATTCATATGATGTTATGGTTTGTGGCTAGGCGTTCATTTGAAGGTTAGAAAATGATGGTGATAGTAAGGAATTAGTAATAGTGTGTGAAGGTTTTTTTTTTGGAGTTTTTTTTAATTTGAATGGCGTGATTTTTTGTGAAGCTAAAAAGTGGTGGTTGTTGTGGTTTGAGTTGGATGGAATCATGGAATTTTTTTTAAAGGCTAAAAGCAGAAAGAGATATATTAATATAGAAAGATATAAGCAATTCCATAGAACAAGATAAAAAGGTACAAAACTCCAAAACCATAAACTAAGTGAGATATTAGAATAAATTATCCAAGCCAAGACCCTTCTATCTTAGATCAAAATCCAGCCCCTTCTTTCAATTACTGAATTAGAAAAATTCAATGGTGTGAAGCAGAACTAACAAAGGAATAATAACTCAAATCCAAAATGATACGCAACCCAAATAACATAGCTGAGACAGCAGCCACTTTCCCAATATCCACTGTTATGTCAGGCAAAGGGATAACAATGATATGCCAAACTAAAGCTGAGATTACAGTCACAAAATTGGCCCCATCCACCAAACGCAAGCTATTCTACAAAAAGGAGAAAAATCAGACATCGACGAACCCAATACCAAGCACCGATATTTTGCAATTTAGGAGCGGGACACAAACACGCGGACCCTTAACCGAAATGCCAAAACTAAAATTCACAGGGACTTAACTCCACTGTTGCCTATCAAATCAGGCATAAAATATATCCCCGGAACAGACACACCCTAACAACCTGCATCATCCACCCAAATAACGTTGGATAGTAGTTATCATCCAAAAATAATAGAATAAAATGAGAAATAATATATCAATTCTGATATTGAAATAAAATTAAAAATGCAATTGTGGAAAATTTCTTCACAAAAAGTTTTACGTTAATTTCTACAATTGCTTATATCAAATATCCGATTTATATTAATAATTTGTATTTGATAATATAATTTTAAAAAAAATAAAACATTATTTTGATCTAATTTGAAATATTTGTTTTTATATATATATATATATATATATATATATATATATATATATATATATATATATATATATATATATATATATATATATATATATATATATATATATATATATATATATATATATATATATATATATATATATATATATGGAGCGTATCCGGTGAGAACTAATATTTATGTGAGAAACGAGAACTATTAATATCAATCGTTAGATTTCATTAACGTTTAAGATTTAAAATTTTAAATATGAAGATCACCTCGCTGAATTTTATCTGTTATGCTCAATATTTAAACTTTCCATACGAAGAGATTCTTGCTGAAAAATAATTCTACTTAATGAATTAATCATTATTAAAATAATTTTTATAAATATACTTAATTTTAGGAAATAAATATAAAATATAATTCAAATATAATTAAAATTATCTAAAACTATAAATATTTTTCAAGACTAAAAACATAATCCCAAAATAATTTTTTAAGAAATAAAATAAATTCTAAAATAATCATAAACATAAATTGTATACTCATCTTACTAGTATTAAAATTATTTTTAAATAAATATGTCATAAATTTCTTTAAAAATCTTAACTCTAAAAAATTAATTAAATTAAAAAAACTATTCTAAAGATGAATCTTGCGTATTATAAAATTATATTTATCAAAATAAATTATAAAAGTAAAATTCTATAATATGCAATATATAATTTTTTTTATAAAAAATTTAACAAATTTTAAAGAGTTAATATTTTTAAAGAAATTTATGACATAGTTTTGTTTAAAAATAATTTAAATACTAGTAAGATTTTTAAAGAAATTTATGACATATTTATTTAAAAATAATTTTAATACTAGTAAGATGAGTATACAATTTATGTTTATGATTATTTTTAAATTTATTTTATTTTTCAAAAATTATTTTGGGATTATGTTTTTAGTCTTGAAAAATATCCATAGTTTTAAATGAATTTAATTTCAAATAATAATACTAAATATATTTGAACTATATTTTATATTTATATCCTAAAATTAAATATATTTATAAAAAAATTATTTTAATAATAATTAATTCATCAAGTAGAATTATTTTAAGTAAGAATCTCTTTATATGGAGAGTTTAAATATTGAGCATTACAGATAAGATTCAATGAGGTGATCTTCATATTAAAAATTTTAAATCTTAAACGTTAATGAAATCCAACGATTGATATTAATAGTTCTCGTTTCTCACATAAATATTAGTTTTCAATGGTGGAGATTATGTGTGAATCTTTTTTCTCTCTCCTCCATTATTAAAATAAATTAGGTAAGAGATCAAATTACACCAATTAGTTACACCAACTATTACACTCATTATTAGTCATTCATTTTGTTTTGATCTAATGATTATTAATTGACTGCGTAATACCTAAACTAGTTTCCTCTTATTTTGGTAATAAATAAATTATATTTTATCAAATCATAATATCATATTTAATTAAATAAAATATTTTTCTCTTACTTTTTCTAACAACAACTCACGTAAGAAATATTAATGAAAATCAAATTAGTTATGAAAATTATTAACAAAAATTATAAAATATATTTGATTTAATAAAATACCTATTACTTTTAGTAGCAAATAAATTTCTTTTTAACCAAATTTTACTTTCATTGTTTAATTAATTATATTCTTTTCACTTATAGTAAACTACAAAATTTGAATACTTTTTAAATAGAGTATAAATATTATGAAACAAATAATATAAAAAAAGATTAAAAAAAACTCAAACAATGAGTGCATAATAATTAAGTTATAAATTAAAAAATATGTATAAAGTGGATAATGAAATTGATAAATTTTATCTTATTTTAAAATAAATTTTATTTTACATCTTTTTCTATTATTTTAATTTCACGACTAAATTGATATGTACTTATTATTTATTTTATTTTATTTATTTATATTTTTATAGACATTTTGAGTATTATTTCATACTCTAATTAAACATTTATCAATTTTATTATTTACTTTAAATAATAAAATAATTTATTTTTATTTTTTAAAAAACTATTAATAATAAGAACTATTTTTTACTATGAATTATGATTATTTTTTTAAGTTATATCTAGATTTATATTTTTTATTAAACAATATTTAAGAAGATTTACGTGAGTCATTAGAAAAAGTGAGAGAAATATATTTTATTTTATTTTATAAGAGTATGATATTATGATTTGATACAATAAAATTGATTTATTACCAAATTAAGAGAGACTATTTTAATATATGATATGAGCATAAAGGGGCCAATTAATAACCATTAGATCAAAATAAAATTAATGACTAATAATGAGTGTAATAGTTAGTGTAACTAATTGGTGTAATTTGATCCCTACTAATTCATATATATATATATATATATATATATATATATATATATATATATATATATATATATATATATATATATATATATATATATATATATATATATATATATATATATATATATATATATATATATATATATATATATATATATATATATATATATATATATATATATATATATATATATATATATAGAGAGAGAGAGAGAGAGAGGGCATATCATATGAGAATGCCATATTTATATGAGAATGTGAGAATGAATTTGAACCATTGGATTTTAAAATAAATGGTGGAGATTATGGGTGAATCTTTTTTTTCTCTCTCCTACATAATTTATTTTAATAATGGCGGAAACAGAAAAAAAGATTCACAGAAAATCTCCAGCATTTATTTTAAAATCCAATGGTTCAGATTCATTCTCACATTCTCATATAAATATGGCATTCTCATATGATATGCCCTCATATATATATATATATATATATATATATATATATATATATATATATATATATATATATATATATATATATATATATATATATATATATATATATATATTAGGATATTTATTTTATTAATTTAATTTTTATATATAATTTATCAATTGGGTTTCAAAAATCATTAAAAAAAATAAATTAAATAAGCAGGTGAATGAAGCGGTTAAAGATGGGGATGCCATGTTCATATTATTTGCATCAATGGAAGAGAAAGGAAAAGCTGTGAGTAGTGAATTACCGGTGGTACGTGACTTTCCAGAAGTTTTTCCAAAAGATGTTAGAGAGTTGTCACCTGAGAGAGAAGTGGAATTTGCTATTGAGTTGATTCCTGGAACTAGTCTTGTGTCGATGGCGCCTTATCGTATGTCGGCATCTGAGTTGACTGAATTGAAGAGTAAATTAGAAGAGTTGCTTGAGAAGGAATTCATTCCTCCTAGTGTGTCGTCGTGGGGTGCGCCGGTATTGTTGGTAAAGAAGAAAGAAGGTCCGATGAGACTGTGTGTGGATTATAGACAGCTGAACAAGGTTACTATCAAGAATCGGTATCCATTGCCGAGGATTAATGATTTGATGGATCATCTAGTTGGAGCGTGTGTATTCAGTAAAATTGATTTGAGGTTTGGGTATCATCATATCCGTGTGAAGACGAACGATATTCAGAATACTGCATTCAGAACGAGGTATGGTCATTACGAGTACACAGTGATGCCATTTGGAGTTACTAATGCACCTAGTGTTTTTATGGTTAACTGAAAAGTGCGAGTTCTGGTTAACTGAAGTAAGCTTTCTTGGTCATGAGATTTCCAAGAATGGTATTATCGTTGATCTGACGAAAGTAGAAGCGGTATCTCAGTGAGAGGCGCCGAAGTCAGTTTCCGAAATTCGTAGTTTCCTTGGTCTTGCAGGTTACTACAAAAAGTTCATAGAAGGATTTTCGAAGTTAGCATTACCGTCAACTAAGTTGACAAGAAAGGGTAAAGCCTTTATTTGGGATTCGAAATGTGAAGAAGGATTCCAAGATTTAAAGAAGAGGTTAACTAGTGCTTCTATTTTAATTTTGCCGAATCCGGCGGAATCTTTTGTGGTTTATTGCGATGCTTAATTGATGGGATTAGGTGGTGTATTGATGCAGAATCAACAGACAATGGCTTATGCATCAAGACAACTTAAAGTGCATGAAAGGAATTATCCGACTTATGACTTAGAATTTACAGCGGAGGTCTTTGTATTGAAATTATGGAGACATTATTTATATGATTCAAGGTTTGAAGTGTTTAGTGTTGAAAGAGTATACTGGAGTACTTTTCGTTTATATCGTATCCACAGGGATTATTGCGATATCACCGCCGTTCTATAGCTTATTTTGTCTTGAGTTAAGGTTACTTTGGTTTTGAGTTTGCAAAAGATCATTCAATACTTTAGTAGCAAAGAGTAAATTAATGAAAGTTCTAAGTTAAAGAAAATGTATCAAGATTCGATTTCATCGACCTAACTTCGTATGTCAACCTATAAATATATATATATATATATATGAACTTCTTAACGATCAATATAATTACGTATCGACGTCTATACCGTCCGTGTCCGCAACGATATAGTTAGATTTGCCGTATTGTTTAACCGCCGATTTCTCCACCGTTTAAACAATACAAATAACGTTTTATAAACCGATACTAAGTAAATATCAAACGCTAAATCCATGTCTGCAATTTATAGTTTGATAGATGATGAAATTAGATCAAGGTACAAATATTGATGTCTCAAACATTTAAACCATAGAAAAGCTTTAACAAACAAACTAAACCATCTATATTGATCATAACTTGTTCATACACATATATTCACAAGAAATACATACAAAAGTCAAGGAGGATTACATCTTATCTTCATACAAAAGAGATTTAGCTATCCATGAAAATGGTAGCTTGCTCAAGAAGGTAAGGATGAAGAATGACAAGCATCTACGGCGATTAATCGATGATCAAGGCTTCGATTCTCCGATTCTTCAGTTGCTACAGTAGTTTAGGGTTCTTTGAGCTCTTAAGATGATCAAGAAGAAGGAAATTATCCAATTTGCTCCTTAAATAGAAATTCTGTTTTCTGTCCAGGGCGCGTCGCGCCCTCTAGTGTGCATCGCGCCAATACACTTGAAAGTTAAACCGCCCAAGCGTGCCACGCGTGCTTCTCTCTGCTGGAAGCTTCAGGAAAATATCTTTCCCAGGGCGCGACGCGCCCTATTACCGCGCGACGCGCGCTATGCTCTTCCCAGCAGTCTTCAAACAAGGCCAAAACAAGCTCAAAACTTCCCAAAATGAGCTAAGACCTACAAAATCGTAACTAAAACACATATTAACATAAAATTAAAGTTAAAAATTATAAACTATAAATAATTATCTAAAACTTCAGGGAATTGTACGAATACTCGATAAAAACGGTCGAAAGGTGCCACTAATTAAACTAAATATTAACACAATTTGGCACCTAACAACTCTCCCCAACTTAAACTCGTGTTTGTCCTCAAACAAAACAATGATAAATTACCGGGAACACAAAATATCACAAATGAAACAACCAAGCAGAAACAAGAACAATTGAATGGTTCCAATTCCAAAAGTACACAAAGATCAATCCTTACCAATTTCAATCAAAGTACCATGATAACAATGCTAATCCTATATACAAATTCTATGTCAGAAATTCCACAAGCAGAAGAAGTTCAAGAATGAATCATACCTACGCATTTCTCTAATGAGAGAACAAAAATGGAGGATCCTACCACTCACCAGACAATGACGCAAACATCCAGAATTGATTATGACTCATCTAAACAAAAGATATATAAAAAGCATAAAAGCAAGAATCACAAAGACTTTAGGGTTGCAACTTGGCTTAGTTAACAAGGAAATGTCATTTCTCGAGGCCATTGAAACGAAAGGGTCAATACCTAAGAGAGCATTCAATATCATACTTACATCCACACATCCCTATCAACCGATCACACACTTTTATTGCTCAAGAGTTCACCCTTTTAATTTAAGGGAAACTAGCTATATACAAAGCTCTTTTCTTTTCTTTTTCTTTTCTTTTTCTTTTCTCTCTTGAGCAATCACTTATTTTCTTCTCCACACCAATACAACCATTTTTTTTATTCTCCCCACCTTGAATATTACCACCACATAATCACGAATGCTCCCTATTCTAAGGCGAAAAGGAATCAATCCTAAACACGTTTCATTGTACTCTTTAAGGTTAAAAGAAAGTCATCAAGATTCAGATAAAAAATCGGCAATTATAAACAAGGAAATGATACCGACTGAATCTTGGCAAAGCGGCTCAAAGTTGTTAGCAAATACTCACACACTCACCGGGTAGGTTATATTTGGTAGAGAAGTTATACTAGTAATGCGAAACAAAATGCTTTGATCACTTTCATGCTTTACACAATTTAATAAAAATGTAAGATTAATCATAAGGAAAATGAGTTAAAACGCACATTGCTGGTATCCAGCACAATTATATATATACAGTGGAAAGTCTCCTCACAACTAAATCTGTGCTAAAGTGATTCACAATTGAACTAATTTTACCACAGAAATTAATGACAACTAATTTGTACAATTAAAAGCATCAGAATCAAAGTTACTTGATAAAAAACGATAAAGGATGTACCTTGCACGTACAGTTTTCAACTTATATCATCACCACTCAAATTGTATTGCATCACCGCCGTTCATCGTGACAACAAAAATTCGTGTTCCAGCTAATTAATCATCAGGACAACTATCAAACACCATTATTTCTTCAACAAAAACACTAAAATAAAACTACTTAAAATTAAATGCGATAATAAAATAAACTGAACTTATATATATAAAAAAAAACACACCAAACGGTGTTAACTATCCAAAGGCGTAAACTTAGCCTTTCAAAGTACCTCATCCAAAAGGATGGAACAAAATTAAAAACAAAGCAACTAAAAATTGTTCTAACATAAAAACTAAAAACAACAAAACATAAAAAACAACATAAAATCTACTCCTCATCGGAAGTCTCCTGATCATCCAGCTCCATCCCCTCCTCAGGATCTGGCCTGCCCTCAGGCCATGAAGCATAAGCAGACAAATCATCCCTGGAACCAACAGGCTGCTGCAGAGATAACTGTCAGATAGAATCCTGCAAAAACATAAATGCTCTCTGATGCGCCATGTGCATCTGATAGTTCCAATCACCTGTATCACCATACTGAGAACCAGCAGGTGGTGCAGCAGCAACCGGAACAGCTCGAGCAGCATCAGGAAGGTCAGGTGCATTAGCAGCTACACCATGAGGACGGCCACCAGGTAGACAGTACCTGTTAGCAAAAATATCATCTATAACGCCATCCATGGGAATCATTCCCCCAGATGGAAACCAAACTCCAGCTTTCCTGCACAAACCCATAATCAGTCCAGGAAAAATCAATCTACACTTTACCCCATCGCCATGACGAGTCCCATTCAGGGCGACTCTCTTCAGCTCATTCGCCACAATCCTCGACACATCAACATTATCGCCATTTAAGATACACTCAACCAGGCCTGCAATATCAATGGTGATGGAGGAAGTGTGACTTCGTGGCCTTATGTTGTAAAGGACCACTGAGGTCACCAACTGAGCCTCCTCCATCAACTGACTACGAGTAAAAGTCTTCGGTATCCCAGCCCTAGTCAGAGTATAAGTGAAACTAGGACGACAAATCTTCTCCCTAATACTCTCCACATCCCAATTGCCTCTATTCAATTTTGGATGGTACTCACATTCTTCTACCAAAGCCAAAGGATTGTCAAGAAAATCAAAAAATTGCATCTTTGCTAAAGTCAGTAGCCTTACCTCTCACCCATGTTTTAAACGGGTAAGCTTCAGTGCCTACCCAACTGCTCGGAGGCAAAGCGTTTGCATAGAAGTCTCTGACAATCTCCACCTGATAGAATTGCCCTGGAGTGAACAATTTGTCCCAGCAAGTGTCAGACAAAGCAGTCCACGCCCTTTGGAAGTGGCCGTGGTCAATAGGAACTACCCTGCGCTCGCTCCACACGACACGGCTTTCAAGCTCATGGTACCTAGCCTCCTGATCCGGTCCTTGAAATTTTGACCGATCAAATCTAGCAGCCTGCGAGGAAGATCCCTCACCAGAAACAGTCTTCTTTCTTTTCAAAATAGGTGCCATTCCTGCACATTTTAAATCAAACGAAACACACACGAATTGAAACAAAGTTAGCACACTTAAGCAGATCCTCACAATAGAAGCACACATCAGTCCACATTCATCATCAACTACAAAACAGGCCCTATATAATTACTCAGAATGCAAATAAAAAATATTCAAAACTGCACCTAGGGCGCGACGCGCGCTGAATAAGGCGCGACGCGCGCTCTGCGAAACCCAGAAAAAATCTTTAGTTTTATGCAAAACAGAAGAGGAGAACAAGCTTCTCCTCCATTCTAAGGGTCCCAGCAAGCATTATATACAGCAATAACATGTTTTCTACCCTAATTTTTCAAAATTATCAAGAAATTCCTAAATCTAAAAACCTAACTTCTAAAACTAGATTAATGGAAAGAGAAGGGAACAAGAACAAACCTTTGTTGATGATGATTATGGGGAGACGAAAATTAGTGAGGAAATTGCACAAGGAACTAAGAGCTTTGTGTGTGTTTTGTTTTCTTTTTTCTTGAAACAAAGAGGAAAATGGTGAAACAATGGAGGCAACAGACCTCCAAAAACCCTAACTCCCCTTCTAACCGCGGTTTGGGTCGGGCCCAGCATGGGTGGGCCCAATCAAAAGTATTTTTTTTCAAAAATACGTACAGCGCGCGACGCGCGCATAATCGGCGCAACGTGCCCTCATCTCTGCCTGGAAGGGGTGATTAAAGTCACTAAGCGTGCGACGCGCGCTTTTGGGTGCGGCGCGCGCTACACCAGAAACAGCAGAAAATTTGCTTTTATCAGCACACCCTAAAATACCGGTAGATCAGTTCTGGCTCGACAACAACACAAAAATCCCACCTACAAAAATAACACAAACATAAGTGAATATGTACAACTTGGGGTGCCTCCTAAGAGCGCTTTGTTTAACGTCGTTCAGCTCGACGGTCAAAGGCAATCAAGGATCACCAAACGATAAGACACATGTTTCACGATTAAAATCGCTTTCTCAATAAACCTTCAACCTCTGACCGTTAACAACCCACTCTTGCTAAGTTTTCTGGTCTTCTATCACTATAGCCCCTTGGCTTCTAACTTCTTTGACCAGAAACGGTCCTGACCATTTCGATTTCAACTTTCCCGGAAAAAGTCTTAACCGGGAATTGAAAAGTAACACCAATTGCCCTACCTTAAAGTCCAGCATTCTAATCTTACTATCATGATAGAATTTGGTCTTTTCTTTGTAGATTGAATTAGACTTGTAGGCATGCAATCTCATCTCTTCCAACTCATGAAGTTGGATTTTTCTCCTCTCACCACACAACTTGTGGTCAAAATTTAAAAGCTTCAAGGCCCAATATGCCTTATGTTCTAGTTCTACGGCAAGGTGGCAACTTTTACCATACACCATTTGGAATGGCGTAAGACCGATCAGTGCTTTGAAAGCAGTCCGATACGCCCATAAGGTTTCATCTAGTTTCATCGACCAATCCTTCCTAGAGCTAGACACAATTTTTTCAAGAATTCTCTTTATCTCTCTATTGGTCCTCTCAACTTGCCCATTAGTTTGTGGATGATATGGAGTAGCTACCTTGTGCTTTACTCCATATTGCTCCAACACTTTCTCAAGCGGGGCATTACAGAAATGAGATCCACCATCACTAATCAACACTCTTGGCGTGCCAAACCGCAAAAATATATTTCTCTTCAAAAATTTGATCACGGTCTTACCATCCGCTTTGGGTGAAGCAATCGCTTCAACCCACTTTGACACGTAATCCACAGCTACCAAGATGTATTCATTTGACATAGAGGAAGGGAATGGTCCAACAAAGTCAATGCCCCAACATTCAAATACTTCTACCTCCAAAACACTTTGGAGGGGCATTTCCTCTCTTTTCCCAATTCCACCAGTTCTTTGACAACTGTCGCAAGAGGCAACATGGTGTTAAGCATCTTTGAACAAAGTAGGCCACCAAAGTCTCGATTGAACGACTATTGTGGCCGTACGCAAACCATTATAATGACCACCATACGGCGAGTTGTGACAATGCCACAAAATGCTTTTTGTTTCCTCATCAGCGACACATCTTCTCAAAAGATTGTCACTACTTAACTTAAACAAGTGAGGCTCATCCCAGACATAAAAATTAGCATCGTTTAAATTTTTTTTTCTTTGATTCCAAGTTAGATCCTCCGGTATCCAGCCGGATGCTTTGTGGTTAGCCATATCCGCGAACCAGGGTCTAACTTCTTGTACCATGTACAGTTTTTCATCTGGGAATTCTTCCCTCACCTCTTTTTCATGGTTAGTCACCTCGGTATTCACTAACCGAGATAAATGATCCGCAATCAAATTTTCTGTCCCTTTTTTATCTCTCACTTCAAGATCAAATTCTTGAAGCAGAAGAATCCACCTTATAAGCCTCTGTTTTGAATCAGGCTTGGTGAGAAGATATTTGATTGCGGCATGATCAGTGTAACACACTAATTTCGAACCAATAAGGTAAGAACGAAACTTTTCCAATGCGAATACAATTGCGAGCAACTCTTTTCCAGTAGTGGCATAGTTAACCTGTGCCTCATTTAAAACTTTGCTCGCATAATGTATAGCATGGAAATTTTTGTTCTTCCTTTGGCCTAAGACCGCACCAACCGCATAATCACTCGCATCGCACATGAGTTCAAATTCAAGCGCCCAATTAGGAGCGACAATTATGGGTGTGGTGGTCAATTTTTCTTTGAGTTCTAGGAAAGCTTTTAAACACGATTCGTCAAAAATAAATTCCGTACCTTTGTTGAGCAAATTACTCAAAGGCTTTGTGACCTTGGAGAAATCCTTGATGAATCTTCTATAGAACCCAGCATGTCCCAGGAAGCTCCTTATGCCTTTCACATTCACCGAAGGGGGAAGCTATTCAATCACTTTGATTTTTGCTGGATCAACCTCAAGTCCTTTTGAAGAAACCTTGTGGCCAAGAACTATCCCATTCGTCACCATGAAAGTACACTTCTCCCAGTTGAGAACCAAATTTGTTTCAATACAGCGCTCCATCACCACATCAAGATTCTTCAAGCACAAGTCAAAAGACGACCCGTACACAGAAAAATCATCCATGAATACTTTGATGCTCTTCTCAATCAAATCTGAGAAAATAGCTTGCATGCACCTTTGAAATGTTGTAGGAGCATTACATAGTCCAAATGGCATTCTTCGGTATGCAAAAATGCCAAAGGGACATGTAAAAGCAGTTTTCTCATGGTCCCCCGGATTCACGGTTATTTGATTGTATCCTGAATAACCATCCAGGAAGCAATAGAAATTTCTTCCGGCTAACCTCTCTAACATTTGATCCATAAAAGGTAATGGAAAATGGTCCTTTCTTATGGCTTGGTTCAACCTCCGATAATCAGTACACATACGCCACCCGGTCACCGTTCTCGAAGGAATCAATTCGTTCTTTTCATTTCTCACAACTGTGAATCCACCCTTCTTCGGAACTACATGCACCGGACTCACCCATTCGCCATCGGAGATAGGATAAATCATCCCCGCCTCTAATAACTTCACAACCTCTTTTCTAACAACTTCTTTCATGGTTGGATTCAATCGCCTTTGAGGTTGTGCCACGGGCCGAAAATCATCTTCTAACATAATCTTATACATACAATAGGCCAGACTAATACCCTTCAAATCGGATAAAATCCATCCTATTGCTTCTTGATTCTTTATCAAGATTTCCTTCAATCGATGCTCTTCCTTGCTAGACAAACCACTATTAATGATAACCGGCTTAGTGGAATTGTCACCGAGAAACACGTATTTCAAGTGAAACGGTAACACATTCGACTCCACCTTTGGCTCTTCAACTTTAGGCTCATCTCTCAATTCTTCAATTTGAGTTTCAAATGGATTCATCTCATCACAAGCCTCAAGATTTCTCAAGAAATCTTCAATTTCTTTCTCTTGATCTTTGGTGAGCACTTCAAGAGCTTCCATCAAAGTTTTCTCAAGAGGATTAGACAAGTGCATTTGATTCTCCACTTTCATAATAGCTTTTTCTGTAGCATCGATTCTAAAACAATCATCATCATCACTCGGATGTTTGATGGCTTCAAAGAGATCAAGACACAATTCCTCGTCTTGGTACCTTAATTTCATTAAGCCATCATGAATGGCTATCATCATTCGGGCCGTCTTCATAAAAGGCCTTCCTAAGATCAATGGTATATCAGGATCTTCTTCCATGTCTATGATGACAAAATCAACAAGAAACCAAAATTTATCAACCTTGACAAGTAAGTCTTCCGCAACTCCATGAGGATGAGCTATGGACTTATCCGCTAATGATAACGTCATTTGAGTCGGCTTCAAGTAATTAATTCCTAACCTTCTCACCATAGACAATGGGATCAAATTAATGCCAGAACCGGTATCCACCAAACCTTTGCCTATATGAACATTTCCAATAGACACCGGCAAGGTTACCCGTCCAGGATCATTTGATTTAATCGGTGTAGTGCGTTGAATTAACGCATTACAACAAGAGCTCACCGTTACTACCTCCGGATCCAAGAATCTTCTCTTTTTAGTAATGATGTCTTTGATAAATTTCGAATACATCGGCATTTGCTCTAATTCCTCGGAAAAAGGAACATTTATTTGCAGCTTACTAAAAATGTCCAAGAACCGAGCATAGTGCTTTGCATCTTCTTTCTTTGATGGACCGGGAGGGTAAGGTAATTTTTTCACATGAATTGAGTTCTCTTTCATCTTCCCCTTTTCACTCACACTCAATTTTTTTCTTCCTTTTTCCACTTCTATCTCCGGATTTTCTTTTTCCACTAATTCTTTCTCTTTCTCATTTTCAACTAAATCACCCTCAACATTTTTTTCTACTTCAATCACTCTATCTTTTTCACTTTCAACAATTTCTTCCTCAACTATTTCTCCTACACCCATATCAATATTTCTACCACTACAAGTTAGAATGGACTTACAATGCTCACGAGGATTCTCTTGAGTAGTGGCCGGAAAAGGACCTTTGTTTTGATCGGCAAGTTGTTTTGACAATTGCCCGACTTGAGTTTCAAGATTCTTTATGGCCGCATCCGTGCTCTTTTGGCTTGCAATTTGCAATTGCATGAAATGGCTAAGAGTTTCCTCCACAGAAAGTTTTGTTTGTTGAGGTTGTTGAGGTTGTTGATTATAACCACCTTGATAAGGATTTTGACGATTCGATGGACCCGCATCCGGCCTCCATCCTTGTTCATAACCTTGCTTACCTCTTTGTTGGTAACCTTGGTTATTGTTGTAAGGTTGTTGTTGTCGCCCCACATATCCTTGATTAGGATTTGAAACATAATTCACTTCTTCACCAGGTGGAGGAAAAAAACCAGTTTGATGGTCACCCCTACACAATTCACAACACATAACTTGTTGATTTTTAGTAGGGATCCCATTTATCTCTTTGATTTGTTGAGGGAGTTTTGAAATTTGTTGAGTAAGCAATTCTACTTGATGAGTCAATAACTTGTTTTGAGCAAGTATTGCATCACTAGTATTCAACTCAAGAACTCCTGGCTTTCTTTGCGATGTACTACGGTTGTGTTTCCCTTGATGATCATTCAAAGCCATTCTATCAATGATAGCAATTGCTTCTGCAACAGTTTTTGATATCAACGAACCACCCGCGGTAGCATCTAAAAGTGTTTTTGGTTGTGGTTGAAGTCCATTTCTAAAGATATGGATTTGAGTCAATTCATCAAATCCATGCCCTTTGCATTTTCTAACCATAGACTTGAACCTCTCTCGTGCTTCATTGAGAGCTTCATTCGGACCTTGAGAGAACATCGCAATAGAAGTTTTCGCTTTCATGAACCTATTGTGAGGAAAGAACCGATCCAAAAATTTCTCTTCTAACTCGTTCCAATTAGTCATGACATTTTTTGGTTGATCAAGGTATCATTCCTTAGATTTTCCTATCAAGGAATAAGGAAATAATCTCCTGAAAACCTGTTCTTCTTTGGCCTGCGGAGCACCAATGGTTCCGGCGATCTCATAGAACTTTGTTAGATGAGTAAAAGGATCCTCGTGATCTGCTCTTGTGAAAGGATTCTGGTATAATAATTGAAGTAACCCCATTTTCATCTCGGAGTTCCTTCCATTGGCTTGATCACGAGCAAATTGTGCGTTCAGATGAGGGCTATTAACACAAGGCCCTCGAGGTGGAACATTAGGATCCGCAGCCATTTCTTCCTCAACTAAGTTTTCAACCGGAGTTGAAGAAGAAGATGCTTCTTGTTGTTGTCTTCTTTCCCTAGCTAGTTGTCTCCGTCTACGAGTTTTTCTATTCTCTCTACACGCAGTCCTTTCAATCTCAGGATCAAAAAGGAGTTGATCTGCAGGTACACGTCCTCGCATAAACTATAATCTGAAAAACTAACCAAGCAAATTAACAACCACAAGGGATAAGAGCTAAGAAATAAGAGATTTAATAATAAGACTCAATTCAAAACAAACTATTGCAATGCTTGCAATATCTAAACAACAATCCCCGGCAACGGCGCCATTTTGTTGAAAGAGTATACTGGAGTACTTTTCGTTTATATCGTATCCACAGGGATTATTGCGATATCACCGCCGTTCTATAGCTTATTTTGTCTTGAGTTAAGGTTACTTTGGTTTTGAGTTTGCAAAAGATCATTCAATACTTTAGTAGCAAAGAGTAAATTAATGAAAGTTCTAAGTTAAAGAAAATGTATCAAGATTCGATTTCATCGACCTAACTTCGTATGTCAACCTATAAATATATATATATGAACTTCTTAACGATCAATATAATTACGTATCGACGTCTATACCGTCCGTGTCCGCAACGATATAGTAGATTTGCCGTATTGTTTAACCGCCGATTTCTCCACCGTTTAAACAATACAAATAACATTTTATAAACTGATACTAAGTAAATATCAAACGCTAAATCCATGTCTGCAGTTTATAGCTTGATAGATGATGAAATTAGATCAAGGTACAAATATTGATGTCTCAAACATTTATACCATAGAAAAGCTTTAACAAACAAACTAAACCATCTATATTGATCATAACTTGTTCATACACATATATTCACAAGAAATACATACAAAAGTCAAGGAGGATTACATCTTATCTTGATACAAAAGATATTTAGCTATCCATGAAAATGGTAGCTTGCTCAAGAAGGTAAGGATGAAGAATGACAAGCATCTATGGTGATTAATCGACGATCAAGGCTTCGATTCACCAATTATTCAATTGCTACAGTAGTTTAGGGTTCTTTGAGCTCTTAAGATGATCAAGAAGAAGGAAAATATCTGATTTGCTCCTTAAATAGCAATTCTGTTTTCTGTCCAGGGCGCGTCGCGCCCTCTAGCGCGCATCGCGCCAATACACTTAAAAGTTAAACCGCCCAAGCGCGCCACGCGCGCTTCTCTCTGCTGGAAGCTTCAGGAAAATATCTTGCCAAGGGCGCGACGCGCCCTATTACCGTGCGACACGCGCTATGCTCTGCCCAGCAGTCTTCAAACAAGGCCAAAACAAGGCCAAAACAAGCTCAAAACTTCCCAAAATGAGCTAAGACCTACAAAATCATAACTAAAACACATATTAACATAAAATGAAAGTTAAAAATTATAAACTATAAATAATTATCTAAAACTTCAGGGAATTGTACGAATACTCGATAAAAACGGTCGAAAGGTGCCACTAATTAAACTAAATATTAACACAATTTGGCACCTAACATTTAGCGATCACATGAGTCTGAAGTATCTCTTTGATCAGAAAGAGCTTAATATGAGGCAAAGAAGATGGTTAGAATTTTTTAAAGATTATGATTTTGGACTGAATTACCATCCGGGTAAAGCGAATGTCGTTGCTGATGCGTTGAGTAGGACGTCTTTACATATGTCTATGTTAATGGTGAGAGAATTGGATTTAATTGAACAATTCAGAGACTTGAGTTTGGTATGTGAAGGTACTCCTAATAGTGTTAAATTGGGTATGCTGAAGCTGACAAGTGGTATTCTTGATGAGATTAGAGAAGGTCAGAAGTTGACGTTGAGTTGGTTGATCGGTTGACTTTAATTAATCAAGGTAAAGGAGGTGAATTCAAAATTGACGAAAATGGTATAATTAGGTTTGGGGATCGTGTTTGTGTTCCTAATGTTGTAGAGCTGAGAAAGAGTATTCTTGAAGAAGGACACCGGAGCAGGTTGAGTATTTATCCTGGTGCTACCAAGATGTACCACGATTTGAAGAAGTTGTTTTGGTTGTAACACCCCTCTAATACCCCGCGGCAATTAAACAAATATTAATCAGAGTAACATGTAAAGAGGTGTCATAATTCATAAATAAAAGAAAACACACGTTCGACATATGTTATGCATTCACTGAAACATCTGAATTATAACTCATTAAATAAAAATCATGTTTACATAGCGGGATTGAATCATCAAGTTAACATTACATCGTTAATGTATCAGACTTCAAACAAAATAAACAAATAGAGTTATAATCGAAAACTCAAAACATCGCGTTCCCAGTGTTACATCGATCAGAGCATGACACCGACACAACAACTAAACCAACTTATGAGTTAATCCTCACCAAGTCGCGCCGCTATCCTCAATCTAAAAATGACAACAAGTAAGGGTGAGTCTCATCACAGTTAACCAATGTTATTGCATCATAAATAACAATATATCATAGTTATATCATTCACCCAATTGTTTCATATTCAGACTCATCATCGTCGCACATCCACAAACATCAAGTCATCACATAACATATATACATCATGTTATAAAATTATGCATATGTATGGGACTGACACTATGCATGTGGTACCAACATCATCAATGGGAAAACCCACCGACCGATCTATCATCATCCAGATACGGCCCTGCCAACACAGATTCCACACAGTGGGAACCTTGCCCTTCACTGAGTCCTCTCATCATTAGAATTCAGCCCTCATCAAATGACTATGAATGCATGCAAACATATATACAACATACTATCATCATCATCATACTATGAGTAGCATCATCTTATACTCATTCATCATCATTCATCATCATTACAAGTATGTTCATACATATGTATATTAGCATCATTCAAGAAAATCATATAATAATAATTCAAACAGATTCATCAATTTCAAAATTTACACGTCGCTAAACTTTCAAAATCATAAAACAGCAAAATCTGCAGGTCACAATGGCCATACGCGTACCAACAGAGCCAAAGTCTCACAAAACACGCACCATACGCGTATGAGCAGAACCTGTTTATCACACAAGACATACGCATACGCGTACCAACATGCCATACGCGTACTAGACGAACACCATACGCGTACCATACGCGTATGAGCAGATTCATTCATCCACACAAAACACACCCATACGCGTATCATCAAGGCATACGCGTATCAACCAGGTACCATACGCGTATGAACAAAAGGTGCAACCTGATGCACACATGGGGAGCGTATCATACGCGTATCACCCCATCCATACGAGTACCATACGCGTATCGTACGCGATCGAGAAGCAGTTACCAAAAATCCGCAACTTACCCATTCGTCTTCTTCGCGAATTCATCTGTACAACCTGCGATTTGGGTCTCAAAACCAGAAATTTCGCATTCTAAACAACATAGAATTCACCCAACATCAACAGTTTATGATTCTACAATTATTTTACTCATCACAACCTAAATCTAATCAATTATTATGGATTAACATGTCCAAATTCCAATCCACATGATGAACACAAAATATAAATCCAGAATATAGAATCTATTGAATCCACACAATACTTCTAATCCATACTATTATTCACAATACAATAATAGAGATTAAATGGAGAGTCCCCCCTTACCTTAGCCAAATTCTTGATCTTTGGTCTCTTCCTCTTCAGTTCTCCTTCACGTTCTTCGTGTTCCCAAAACCTTCAGTCTTTCACGTTCTTTCTTTCTTTTCCAATCCCAATTATTTTTATGAAAATAATAATAAAGTTAGTAAAAGATTTACTATCTCACACCCCTTCTTTTACTATTTTCTCACATGGCCCAAATGCCATAAACCATTATTTTCACAAAATCCTTAACAATTCTAATTATTAATTCAATATTCCAATTAAATTAATATTAAAATTATACGGGTGTTACAACTCTCCCCCACTAAAAGAGTTTTCGTCCTCGAATACATACCTCAGGTAAAGAGTTCCGGATACGCATCCTTCATCTGGCTCTCTAGCTCCCAGGTAACGTTTCCTTCAACCGGTCCTCCCCTAGCTACTCTAACTAAAGCTATTTCCTTGCCACGCAATTGCTTCAGTCTTCGGTCCTCAATCCTCACAGGCAACGTCTCAACCGTTAAGTTGTCTTTCACCTGTACATCGTCTACTTGGATCACATGGGACGGATTCGAAATGTATTTCCTCAACTGAGATACATGAAATACATCATGCAAATTGGCAAGCATCGACGGTAAGGCAATACGATATGCCACTTCCCCCACTCTTTCAGAAATTTGGAATGGTCCAATAAAACGCAGAGTCAACTTCTTTGACTTCAATGCCCGACCAATACCTGTCATAGGAGTAACTCTCATAAACACATGATCTCCCTCTTGAAACTCAAGTGTTTTCCTCCTCTTGTCATGATAACTCTTCTGACGACTCTGAGAAGCTTTCATCTTCTCTTGAATCATCTTAATCTTCTCTGTAGTCTGTTGTACAATTTCTGGTTCAATCACGGCACTCTCACCAGATTCGTACCAACACAACAGCGTCCTACATCTCCTACCATACAAAGCCTCAAACGGAGCCATACCGATACTCGAATGATAATTGTTGTTGTAGGTAAACTCAATCAAAGGCAGATAACTATCCCAAGCACCTCCTTTTTTCCATCACACAAGCCCTCAACAAATCCTCTAACAACTGAATCGTCCTCTCAGTCTGTCCATCCGTCTGCGGATGATAAGCAGAACTCAATCTCAGCTTAGTACCCAAAGCTTTCTGCAAACCTTCCCAGAACTTAGACGTAAATCTCGGATCTCTGTCTGACACGATACTTGAAGGAATACCATGTAGACTAACTATTTTCTCAATATATAACTGAGCTAGCTTCTCCATCGGATAATCCATTCTTATCGGTATAAAATGTGCAGACTTCGTCAACCTGTCCACCACGACCCAGATAGCTTCACAATTCTTAACAGTTCTCGACAACCCTGAAACAAAATCCATCGATATGCTATCCCACTTCCACTCAAGAATAAACATCGGTTGCATAAACCCATACGGTTTCTGATGCTCAATTTTTGACTTCTGACTCGTCAAACAAGAATATACGGACTCAGCAATTTCTTTCTTCATTCCAGGCCACCAAAACAACTTTTTCAAATCGTGATACATCTTGGTAGCACCAGGATGGATGCTTAACCCACTATGGTGTCCTTCTTCCAAAATACGATTTCAAAGTTCAGCAATATCAAGAACACAAACTCGGTCACCAAACCTCAGTATACCATTCTTGTCAACTCTGAATTCTCCACTCTTGCCTTGATTAATCAAAGTTAACTTGTCGATCAATTCGACATCAGCTTTCTGACCTTCTCTAATTTCTTCAAGAATACCACTAGTCAGCTTTAGCATACCCAGTTTAACACTAGTAGGAGTACCTTCACACACCAAACTCAAGTCTCTGAATTGTTCAATCAAATCCAATTCCTTCACCATTAGCATAGACATATGCAAGGTCTTCCGATTCAATGCACCGGCAACTACGTTTGCCTTACCCGGATGGCAATTCAAACCAAAATCATAATCTTTAAGGAATTCTAGCCACCTCCTTTGCCTCATATTCAGTTCTTTCTGATCAAAGAGATACTTCAGACTCTTATGATCATTGAACACCTCAAACCTCGAACCATACAAATAATGTCGTCACAACTTCAAAACAAAAACCACAGCTGCCAACTCTAAGTAATGAGTCGGATAATTCCTTTCATGCACTTTGAGTTGTCTCGACGCATAAGCTGTTAGACGCTAGGCTTCAGTATCTAGAGGGGGGGTGAATAGATACCTCAGAATTCAATCGCATTTCATTATTAAAAATATGGCGAAAGCGTTTAGGGATCGACTCGCGTCTATTCCGAACCGCTACTGGAAGTATTATATGTGTTTTTAAACCACAAACTTATTTTGATGTGATGATGAAAACTTTAAGAGAATCAACCAATCTCAATTGCTATAAATCGTTTAAGTGTTTGCTTGATAACTTGTTTTCAATGGCTTTGATTTATGATAGAAGCAATGTATCAAACACTTGGTGATAATGTCCAAATTGAGTTATGTGTCAATGTGTGGTGACTTATGATGATTATGCAGAATCTTATCACACAAGTTTAACACTTGACAAGTTAATCAATTTGCAATTATGACCAGAAATAAGCGAAACGTAAACGAAAAGATAAAAACAATAAGAACACGATATTTGTTCAGGCAGTTTGTCGATCGTCCTCGCTACGACTACATCTGCCCCCAATTCCAAACGCGAATTGGGATGTCTTTCATTATGATTGAAAATAGTTTGTACAAAGAAGATAATAAAGCAATAACAATAAACCGATTATGTTGATTCTTTGTATCTTCTTCCCCTTGATCTTGAGTCAGATCAAGTATCCTCCAAGAGCTTATCGTTGATTCCCTTTCTACAGTGTTGTGAATTGCTCGAACCTTTGTTCTTCAATCTTCACACTGAGCTGAATCCTTGATGAAGCCTCTTGATAAAAACCCCTAAAATTCACCAATCTTGGAGGATAAAATCCGCAAATTTTATTCACTAAAAACCCCACAAATCTTCACCCACTGGGAACCTTCAATTCCTTTCATGGACGTTATCGATCTTGATCACAAACCCTCAACGCAAGAATGATTGTGTATAATTGTGTTGGAGTTGAGAAGAAGAACGAAGATGAGAAGCCTTTGTGTATCTTTCAGTTGTTGGTGTTCCAAATGAATAATTAACAGAAAATGCTATATATAGGTGCTGGAGCAGTTGATGCAGAGCAGACACATAATTTTGCAAGTTTTGAGGAGATAGGTCGACCTACTTCATTGATTGGGTCGACCTAAATGGAGCAGATTCAACAAAGTCATGATTGTTGCCAGTTGGGTCGACCTGTTGGAGCTTTGGGTCGACCTAAGATCAGTTGGATATGGTTCTTATGATTTTTCTTCAGTTTAGGTCGACCTAGGCACTTGGTTGAGTCGGTCTAAATGGGACAGAAGTGAATTTTCTTTATTTGCTTCATTTTGAGTCGACCTAAGGACTAGCTGGGTCGACCTATCTGAAACAAATCCTTATGCTTAGTAAATGAAGCTTTATAGGTCGACCTGGGCATGTGGTGGGTCGACCTAAAGTGTCTTATATAGCCAAAATCCTACTTTTCCTTGAGTCATTCACTTGTGCTTTGGTATTTATTCACTTATGATGTTTGCCATGAATCGAAAACTTCTTGATGAGTGTAGGCTTGTACTTACATACTCCCCCTTTTTGATGATGGCAAACATCAGTTGAATGACGAAAACCTCCCCGTGCTTGAAAGCGTAAGCTCCCCCGTACTTGAAAGCGTAAGCTCCCCCGTACTCATACTCTCTCATATGTAAGCTCCCCCGTACTCATACTCTCTCATATACTCCCCCTTTGACAACATCAAAAAAATGGAAACAAAGAGGGTAATAGGAGAAAATACACATAAAAATTATAACAAGATAACAATGAACATACAATAGTAGGATAAGCATAAGGTTCAAGTTTAAGAAGCGTTATGATTACAAAAAAACTAAAAGTCATATGATAATGGAGGCATAAAGTTGATATGATATGAAATGCAAATGCTATGAACTTATGCAAATGCAATGTGCTCAACGTCTTCCTCTTCCATGGTATCGGCCACCTCTTCCTCTCTGAAAATCTTGAGGTCTATCCTCTTCAACCTGTTCAAGTAAGTCAAGAACACTTCTATTGAGTATATTGAAGCTTTGACTCAGACTAGTGTGTCTGTTTGTTGCTGTCTCTTCAAAGCGATTCTGTCTTTCAGTGAGATTGGAGGCAAAAGTCTCAAAATCAGTTTTATGCTCTTGAGCCAAGCGATGCAGATTTTCATACTGAATTTGTTGCTCATTGTAGTGTTCTTGTTGAACCTGTTGCATATGCTGAAGCTGGAGTTGTTGTGACTCAAAGTGTTGTTATTGAAGAAGCTGCATTTCTCTAGCATGGAAATGATGTTGGATTGGTCCGGTTGTGGCGGAGCTGTGTATCCCCAAGGAATTTCCTCTTCTTGAGGAGGTACATATTGCCAATTCGAGTCTTCATCATGAGGAACATCTTCCATGACATGATCATCATCAATGGGCATATCAAGGTCATGTTCTTCCTCCTCATTTCCTCCATGGGAACCGAATTCAGTAGGATCGTCATAGTTATAGATGATTTTTCCAGTTACCTTTTGGATGAGATAGTATGCTTGCCTATTAGGATCCCAATGATATCCCATGAGAGTCAAAGTGGTTTGGGAGAATTCTTGAGGATGTTTAACTCTGGTGTAAGTCAGCCCATCAATTGTCAAACCGAAGTGGTTCACAATTTTCTGAATAATCGTTCCATAGCATAGAGCAGTGGTCTTCTGCTTGACCTCATAGAATTTGGTGCCAAAGAAGTAAGGCCAGTGCACACGAGTTCTATTTTCTAGCAAATACATCAGCACAATATCATTCTGTTCAATCCTAGAGTATCCACCCGACCGTGGTCGAATGACACGGGAGATAATCCAATTCAATAGCCTAGGATTTCTCTTTAGGTGCCTGGCGGTGATAGTTTCATTTGGTTTATCAAGAACAGTGGGGTCCTTGAGAATTGATTTCATGTAGGCTAGATGATCATAGTTTGCCGGAACATCACCATCTTCGAAACGGTATTCATCACCTTCTAAGGTAAGGCCAAAAATGCTTACCCAAACTTGTTCATTCACAAAGTGGGAGCGTTAACCCATCTTAAACCGGAAATCACATCCATCTCCCTTTTGTAACCCTGCATAGAATGCCCGAACGATATCCTCATTATATGGAGTATCGCACTCCAACAGTGGATGGATATATTGATGTTGAATGAGACTAGTTACTTCAGGAATATTCATACGGTCGGCTACCTTAGGGTTGTAGACATATTGCTTAATAATTTTCTGTTTCATGTGCCATTTTTCAAAATCACCCTTACAATCGGGATGAACGAGAGCGAGAGTACTTACCGGTCGAGATGAAGATCCAGTGGCGACTTCTTTTCCTTTTCTGGACTAGGAGGCATTGTTGAAGATGAATTTGGGGAAGATGTTGAAGGTTTGAGAGATTTGGTGCTTGGAATGTTAGGGTTGCCGTAGAGAGATTATGTTTGAGAGGGAGGAAGAGATGAAATGAATGGATGTATATGCAATAAACATGGGCCGGGTCGACCTAAAAGCCCAAATTTGGGAATTTTTGTCGCAGTAGGTTTACCTAGTGATAGGCTGCGTCGACCTAAACAGAGCAGTGTCTGTGAGTTTTTAAAAGAATCAGAATAGGTCGACCTAAGGCTAAGCTAGGTCGACGTAACTGATAGTATTTTTCTTGTTTTTGAAAACTGCTTCAGTAGGTCGACTCAATGTCAATTTGGGTCGACTCAAAAGACCCCAAATGCATGGAATGCAGCAAATATCATATGAATTGAAAATAAATGCCTGTTCTACCGTATGAACGCTTTAAACTACCAAAAGTATGCTTAAACATGACACATTATGCTTAATGATGAGCAATCTAAATGTAAGTGAGAATCATTGAGGATCATATATGAGGTCACTATAATCATGTCAATTGATTGCATATTACAGAATCAATAATATTTTTGGAAGTGAACAACAAACATGTTACCGCTTTCTCGATTTTCAGATTTCTTGTCATCATGATGTAAGGTGAGGTATGTTCCTTTGGTCAATGTAGCACAATCCTTGACTGATTTCGTACTATCTTCCAACTAAAAGATATGTTAGCTTGAATCATAATCAATAGATAGAGTTAGAATAATTAGATAAACAAAACCATATTTAGCTCAAATTGGAGATATCCAATATCCCAAATTCTCTGCGGATGTTGAAGAAAGGCTCGGTAGCAAGAGGTTTGGTGAAAATATCCGCCAATTGCTTCTTGCTCTCAACATGTTCAAACACAACTTCTCCTTTTTCTACATGGTCTCTTAAGAAGTGATGCCTTATTTCAATATGTTTGGTTCGTGAATGTAGCACAGGATTTTTGCTTAGGTTGATGGCGCTTGTGTTGTCACACATGATTGGTATGCGATCAAGTTTGATGCCAAAATCAATAAGCTACTGTTTGAGCCACAATATCTGAGCACATCAACTTTCGGCA
Organism: Vicia villosa; assembly: GCF_029867415.1. Lineage (NCBI taxonomy): Eukaryota > Viridiplantae > Streptophyta > Magnoliopsida > Fabales > Fabaceae > Vicia > Vicia villosa. Next base: position 682,944 of record NW_026705057.1, read on the forward strand.
GCTACATATTCTGCCTCAACTGTAGATAACGCGACTGATACTTGTTTCTTGCTGTGCCAACTTATTAATGAGTTTGAGAATAAATGACATGTGCCACTGGTGCTTTTTCTGTCAGATTTGCATCCAGCAAAGTCGGAGTCGGAGAATCCCACCAAATAGCATTCATTTCCCTTAGGATACCATAGACCATATGTAGTAGTTCCACGGAGATATCGTAGAATTCTTTTTACAGCTTTTAGGTGTGACTCCTTTGGGCACGATTGGTATCTCACGCACATACATACACTAAACATAATGTCCGGTCTTGAAGCTGTGAGATACAATAGTGAGCCTATCATTCCTCTGTACAATTTCACATCAACCTCTTTACCTTTTTCATCCTTGTCTAGGTTGCTATTGGTTGCCATAGGTGTGTCAATCTCCTTTACCTCACTCATTCCAAATCTCTTAAGCAATTCTATGCAATACTTAGTTTGGCTAGCGAAAGTTCCATGACTAAGTTGCTTCATTTGTAGACTAAGGAAGAAATTCAATTCTCCCATGAGGCTCATCTCAAATTCACTCTGCATAAGCTTAGAAAATTCTTTGACAAGTTTTGCATTAGTTGACCCAAATATTATATCATCTACATAAACTTGAACCAAAAGTATATCTTTATCTTTTCTTTTAATGAAGAGAGTAGTGTCAACTTTACCCCTAAAGTATCCTTGACTAAGTAGAAATTTGCTTAAACGTTCGTACCAAGCCCCAGGGGCTTGTTTGAGACCGTATAAAGCACGTTTCAACTTATAAACATGTGTTGGATACTTGTAATTTTCAAAACCGGGTGGTTGAGCTACATAGACCTCTTCATTAATATAGCCATTTAGAAAGGCACTTTTAACGTCCATTTGAAAAAGCTTAAAGTCTTTTGAGCAAGCATAAGCAAGCAAGGGACGAATTGCCTCAAGACGTGCTACGGGAGCGTATGTCTCTTCATAATCAATACTTTCCTCTTGATTGTATCCTTGAGCTACTAATCTAGCTTTGTTTCTAGTAATAACTCCGTTTTCATCAAGTTTGTTGTGAAAAACCCATCTAGTGCCGATTACTTGATGTTCTCTCGGATGAGGGACAAGGTCCCAAACATCATTCCATTTAAATTGGTTTAATACTTCTTGCATGGCCATTAGCCAATGCTCATCAAGTAATGTGTCCTTTGCGTTTTTCGGCTCAACTTGTGAAACAAAAGCAAAATGATGAAAAACGTTACTTATCTTGGAGCGTGTTGTAACGCCCTTTGAGATGTCACCTAATATGTTGTCGTTTGGATGATCTTTTACGTTTGTCTGGGCTTTAGGAAGTTCTTCGTTGTTTGAGATGCTTTCTTTTTCAACACTATCATGAGATTCATCTTTCTCTTCCTTAGCATCTTCCTTTTCAATAATTTCACTTTCTTCTTCCTTTTCTTTGACAATATCTTCAGTAGATGCGCCTGCACTATCAAAAGATATACCTTTCTCGACACACTTTGAGTAAGATTCATCAAAGGACACATGAAATAAAATTCCTTTACCAAGTATAGCTCCCCTATTTGTTGTCTCCATAGGTGACATACCCCTTTTTCTTTGCGTGGAACTCAACAAAAGGTGATATGTCTCCCGTCACGTGTCTTGAACATCCGCTATCAAGGAACCACAACCTTTCGGAAATGTCAAGACACTTTTCCTGCAAAATTAATTTAGAGTGGAAGGTCCCCAATCTTCATTGGGTCCTTGGTAGTGAGTACATAAATTGTTGCACTTCGGCAACCATTGAAATACTCCTTTAGGAACTAAAATCCTCCTAAATTTGCATTTTTCAATGGTATGACCCTTTTTGCAACAATAGTGACAAGTAATATGATGAGAATATGCTGTTTTGCTAGTTGATACTTTTGGTACAAAAGTGTATTTACTATATAAAGGAGTATACGATCTTTTGAACTTATTTGGATCAACCGCAAAAGTCACTTTTGGTTGTAAAGCCTTATCTAATTTGGCCTTTAGATCTCTTACTTCTTTTTGCCAAATATGACATGTCTCACAACCAAACCATGATGTAGGATCTTCCTCAATTTTATCCTTTTGAATATCTAGCATAGATTGTTTCAAAGCTTCCATATCCTTTTCGGTCTTCTCAACTTTTGATTCAAGATCTGAAAAAAATTTCCTATTTGAGGCCAAAAGTTTGAAAGCTTCAATTGCATCTCTATGTAGTTCTTCAAAAGCCAATTTTAATTGAGCATGAGATACCTTATCTACAAGTTCAGGTTTAAGATGACTTACACGTTTCTTTTTCTTGTGTTAATGAGCCGTAAGACATAAGTTTGCCGATTCTTCTTCATCGCTTGATGAGTCTTCACTTGAGGAATCACTTTCCCATGCTATATAAGCTCTTCTAGGCTTGTTGTGACTGTTGCTTTGATTCTTGTCTTTCTCCTTCTTGAGATATGGACAATCCTGTTTGTAATGACCATCTTTGCCGCAATTGAAACAAGGACCTTTGGATTTTCCTTTATTGTTATCATCTTGTTTGGACTTGTCGAATTGCTTCCTATAATTAATCAAGCTTTTGCCGAAGTGTTTTGGTCCATTTTTCTTTATGTACTTGTTGTATCTTTGCTCGAACAGTCTCATTTCGTCATCATCCGAATCTTCCTCATCACTTGTATCCCTATCCTCTTGCTCTTGCTTTGAGGTCTTGGAGCTTGAAGCCTTTAGAGCTATTGACTTCTTCTCTACCTCTTTCTCCATGTTCTTATCTTTCTTTACCTTTTTCTCATGCATGTCAAGGCATTTAAGATGTTGCTCATGTTCTTCAAGTTTACCAAAGAGAGTGGTGATGTCTAAGATATTTAGATCATTTGCTTCCTTTATGGCTGTAACCTTGGGTTGCCATTCCCTGTTTAAACATCTTAAAACTTTGTTAGTAGCATTTGCATTGGAAACAGGTCTATCAAGAGAATTTAAACGATTTATAAGATGTACGAATCTCTTTTGCATATTTTCAATGGATTCACCATTTTCCATATGAAAGAGTTCAAACTCTTGAGTTAACGTGTTGATTCTAGCTAGTTTGACATCATCCGTGCCCTCATGTGCAGCTTTCAATGTGTCCCACATAGCCTTAGCAGTTTTACAATGGGAAACGTGATAGTATTCATCAACTCCTAGAGCTGAAATCAGAATATTTCTCGCTTTCCAATCGTATCCGTACTTCTTTTCATCTTCAGCATCCCAAGTAGTTTCTGGTTTAGGAGTGACAACACCATCTGCATTTGTAATGGTAATTTGAAAAGGACCATTTACAATGGCTGTCCAAATGTTCCTATCAATGGCATTGATATGAACGCACATACAATCCTTCCAATAGCCGTAGTTTTCACCGTTGAAAACTGGAGCTCTATTGTGAGCCCCTTTAGGTCCGGAAGCCATTTATCCAATAAGTGTTTCACGTAGCAAGGAATAAACCAGAGCTCTTGATGCCACTTGTTAGACGCTAGGCTATAGTATCTAGAGGGGGGTGAATAGATATCTCGGAATTCAATCGGATTTCCTTATTAAAATTATGGCGAAAGCGTTTAAGGATCGACTCGCGTCTATTCTGAACCACTACTGGAAGTATTATATGTGTTTTTAAACCACAAACTTATTTTGATATGATGATGAAAACTTTAAGAGAATCAACCAATTTCAATTGCTATAAATCGTTTAAGTGTTTGCTTGATATAAATCGTTTAAGTGTTTGCTTGATAACTTGTTTTCAATGGCTTTGATTTATGATAGAAGCAATGTATCAAACACTTGGTGATAATTTCCAAATTGAGTTATGTGTCAATGTGTGGTGACTTGTGATGATTATGCAGAATCTTATCACACAAGTTTAACACTTGACAGGTTAATCAATTTGCAATTATGACCAGAAATAAGCGAAACGTAAACGAAAAGATAAAAGCAATAAGAACACGATATTTGTTCAGGCAGTTTGTCGATCGTCCTCGCTACGACTACATCTTCCCCCAATTCCAAACGCGAATTGGGATGTCTTTCATTATGATTGAAAACAGTTTGTACAAAGAAGATAACAAAGCAATAACAATAAACCGATTATGTTGATTCTTTGTATCTTCTTCCCCTTGATCTTGAGTCAGATCAAGTATCCTCCAAGAGCTTATCGTTGATTCCCTTTCTGCAGTGTTGTGAATTGCTCGAACCTTTGTTCTTCAATCTTCACACTCAGCTGAATCTTTGATGAAGCCTCTTGATAAAAACCCCTAAAATTCACCAATCTTGGAGGACAAAATTCGCAGATTTTATTCACCAAAAACCCCACAAATCTTCACCCACTAGAAACCTTCAATTCCTTTCCATGGACGTTATCGATCTTGATCACAAACCCTCAACGCAAGAGTGATTGTGTATAATTGTGTTGGAGTTGAGAAGAAGAACGAAGATGAGAAGCCTTTGTGTATCTTTGTTGGTGTTCCAAATGAATAATTAATAGAAAATGCTTTATATAGGTGCTGGAGCAGTTGATGCAGAGCAAGCACATAATTTTGCAAGTTTTGAGGAGATGGGTCGACCTACTTCATTGATTGGGTCGACCTAAATGGAGCAGATTCAACAAAGTCATGATTGTTGCCACTTGTGTCAACCTGTTGGAGCTTTGGGTCGACCTAAGATCAGTTGGATATGGTTCTTATGATTTTTCTTCAGTTTAGGTCGACCTAGGCACTTGGTTGAGTCGACCTAAATTGGACATAAGTGAATTTTCTTTATTTGCTTCAGTTTGAGTCGACCTAATGACTAGCTGGGTCGACCTATCTGAAACAAATCCTTATGCTTAGTAAATGAAGCTTTATAGGTCGACCTGGGCATGTGGTGGGTCGACCTAAAGTGTCTTATATAGCCAAAATCCTACTTTTCCTTGAGTCATTCACTTGTGCTTTGGTATTTGTTCACTTATGATGTTTGCCGTGAATCGAAAACTTTTTGATGAGTGTAGGCTTGTACTTACATAAGCGACCACTTGTTGATTCTGCATCAATACACCACCTAAACCCATCAGCGATGCATCACAATAAACCACAAACGATTATGTCGGATTCGGAAAAATCAAGATAGGAGCACTAGTCAACCTCCTCTTCAGCTCTTGAAATCCTTCTTCACATTTTGCATCCCAAATAAAAGCCTGACCTTTCCTGGTCAATTTAGTTAACGGCAATGCTAACTTTGAAAATCCTTCAATGAACTTTCTGTAGTAACTTGCCAAACCAAGGAAACTACGAATCTCTGACACTGACTTCGGCGCTTCCCACTGAGATACAACCTCTATCTTTGTAGGATCGACAGCAATACCATTCTTGGAAATCACGTGTCCCAGAAAATTGACTTCCTCTAACCAAAATTCACACTTTGATAGTTTCGCAAAAGGTTGCTTCTCTTTCAACAGCTCTAACACAGTTCTGAGATGTTCCGCATGTTCTTCATCATTCTTAGAATATATCAGAGTATCATCTATAAACACCACCACGAACTTATCGAGATAAGGATGAAAGATCCTGTTCATATACTCCATAAAAACACCAAGTGCATTAGTAACTCCAAATGACATTACCGAATACTCGTAATGTCCATACCTTGTTCTAAAAGCAGTCTTCTGAATGTCGTCATATTTCACACGAATTTGATGATACCCAGACCTCAGATCAATCTTACTAAATACACATGCTCCAACCAGTTGATCCATCAAATCATCAATTCTCGGCAATGGATACCAATTCTTGATAGTAACCTTGTTCAATTGTCTGTAATCCACACACAGCCTCATCGAACCCTCTTTCTTCTTCACTAGCAACACAGGCGCACCCCCCGGAGAAATACTAGGACGAATGAATTTCTTCTCAAGCAATTCTTCCAACTGCTTCTTCAGTTCAGCCAATTCAGACGGCGACATACGATACGGTGCCATCGACACTGGACTAGTTCCCGGACCAATTCAATAGAAAATTCTACTTCTCTTTTTGGTGGTAATTCATTCACCTCTTCCGGAAAAACTTATGGGAACTCACATACCACTGGTAGTTCGCCACTCGCCACTTTCTCTTTCAAATCCATCAATGCAAACAACATAAATACAGTTGCACCATCTCCGATAGCCTCATTCACCTGCCGAGCTGTCATTTACAGATTATCAGAACTAACCTCTTTAGGAAAAATTACCGTTTTCGCAAAACAGTTGATATGAACACGGTTGAATTCCAACCAGTTCATTCCCAGGATTACATCGAGTTGTTTCAACATAAGGCACACTAAGTCCACCCCGAATTCTCTACCAAAAATGTCAACCGGATAATTCAAGCATGCAGACAAAGTAGTTACTGAACCCGACGCAGGAGTGTCAATAACCATACTTCCATTTATGTCAGATATCTTTAGATTCAACCTCATATCACAATCCAACGAAATAAAATAATGAGTTGCTCCAGTATCAATAATCGCAACTAAAGGTGTGCCACGAATGAAACACGTACCTTTAATCAATCTATCTTCTGGAGTAGTCTCTGACCCGGTCAAAGCAAAAACCTTTCCTCCCGATTGGTTCTTCTTTGGCTTGGTACAATTTGGACTAATTTGACCCACTTCACCACAGTTGTAACAAGTCACAACCCTCTTCTTACAGTCAGCAGCAATGTGGCCCACTTGGTCACACTTGTAACACTTCTTCTGGTCAAGCTTACACTCGTTCCTACGATGTCCCATCTCACCACAATTATAACATCTGATACGAGCACTAGAATCTCCCCCACTAGTTTTCTTCCAATCAACAGACTTACCTTTACCATATGGCTTACCTCTATCCATGTGTTTCTTCCCCTTTCTGTCAACCGACTCGCGAGAGTGAGATGACTTCAGCTTGACGTTATCCTCCTCAAAAATCCTGCTACAATCCACTAAGTCAACAAACCTCTGAATCCTCTGGTACCTAATGCCCTGCTTGATCTCATCTCAAAGGCCATTCTCAAATTTGACACATTTTGAGAATTCACTAGCTTCATCATTGTTATAGTGAACATAGTACTTTGCCAACTCAACAAACTTTGCAGCATACTCTGGTACCGTCATATTACCATGCACCAGCTCCAGAAATTCGATTTCTTTTTTGTCCCTAACCTCCTCAGGGAATTACCTTCTCAAAAATTCCCTTTTGAATATAGCCCAAGTAATTTCTATACCATCAGCATCCAATTCAGCTCTAGTTGCCAACCACCAGTCATCAGCTTCTTCAGACAACATATGTGTGTCATACCTCACCTTGAGATTCTCAGCACAATCGATAACTCTGAAGATCCTCTCGATCTCCTTTAGCCATTTCTGAGCACCCTCGGGATCATGCGTACCCTTGAACAATGGAGGATTGTTCCTCTCAAAATTCCCCAGTTGCCTATCAGCACCAATCCCTGCTCCTCTGGCATTACCTCCCAGCACACCAGCAATCATGCCCAGAGCCTCAGCGATAGCATCATCATTTCTTCCTCCTCTTCCAGCCATTGTTCTGCTTAAATCACAAACCATTCAGTCAGAACAAAAGTATCGACAAATAACTCGTATTATTCGCATACACAGGAAAACTGACACTAAGACTCTGGTCACCGCGACCGACTATGCTCTGATACCACTATTGTAACACCCCTCTAATACCCTGCGGCAATTAAACAAATATTAATCAGAGTAACATGTAAAGAGGTGCCACAATTCATAAATAAAAGAAAACACACGTTCGACATATGTCATGCATTCACTGAAACATCTGAATTATAACTCATTAGATAAAAATCATGTTTGCACAGCAGGATTGAATCATCAAGTTAACATTACATCGTTAATGTATCAGACTTCAAACAAAATAAACAAATAGAGTTATAATCGAAAACTCAAAACATCGCGTTCCCAGTGTTACATCGATCAGAGCATGACACCGACACAACAACTAAACCGACTTATGAGTTAATCCTCACCAAGTCGCGCCGCTATCCTCAATCTGAAAATGACAACAAGTAAGGGTGAGTCTCATCACAGTTAACCAATGTTATTGCATCATAAATAACAATATATCATAGTTATATCATTCACCCAATTGTTTCATATTCAGACTCATCATCGCCACACATCCACAAACATCAAGTCATCACATAACATATATACATCATGTTATAAAATTATGCATATGTATGGGACTGACACTATGCATGTGGTACCAACATCATCAATGGGAAAACCCACCAACCGATCTATCATCATCCAGATACGGCCCTGCCAGCACAGATTCCACACAGTGGGAACCTTGCCCTTCACTGAATCCTCTCATCATTAGAATTCATCCCTCATCAAATGACTGAATGCATGCAAACATATATACAACATACTATCATCATCATCATACTATGAGTGGCATCATCTTATACTCATTCATCATCATTCATCATCATCATCATTACAAGTATGTTCATACATATGCATATTAGCATCATTCAAGAAAATCATATAACAATAACTCATACAGATTCATCAATTTCAAAAGTTACACGTCGCTAAACTTTCAAAATCACAAAACAGCAAAATCTGAAGGTCACACTGGCCATACGCGTACCAACAGGGCCAAAGTCTCACAAAACACGCACCATACGCGTATCATACGCGTATGAGCAGAACCTGTTTATCACATAAAACATACGCATACGCGTACCAACATGCCATACGCGTACTAGACGGACACCATACGCGTACCATACGTGTATGAGCAGATTCATTCATCCACACAAAACACACCCATACGCGTATCATCAAGGCATACGCGTATCAACCAAGTACCATACGCGTATGAACAGAAGGTGCAACCTGATGCACACATGGGGAGCGTATCATATGCGTATCACCCCTCCATACGCGTACCATACGCGTATCGTACGCGATCGGGAAGCAATTACCAAAAATCTGCAACTTACCCATTCGTCTTCCTTGCGAATTCATCTGTACAACCTGTGATTTGGGTCTCAAAACCAGAAATTTCACATTCTAAACAACATAGAATTCACCCACCATCAACAGTTTTTGATTCTACAATGATTTTACTCATCACAACCTAAATCTAATCAATTATTAGGGATTAACATGTCCAAATTCCAATCCACATGATGAACACAAAGTATAAATCCAGAATATAGAATCTATTGAATCCAAACAATACTTCTAATCCATACTATTATTCACAATACGATAATAGAGATTAAATGGAGAGTCCCCCTTACCTTAGCCAAATTCTTAATCTTTGGTCTCTTCCTCTTCAGTTCTCCTTCACGTTCTTCGTGTTCCCAAAACCTTCAGTCTTTCACGTTCTTTATTTCTTTTCCAATCCCAATTATTTTTATGAAAATAATAATAAAGTTAGTAAAAGCTTTACTATCTCACACCCCTTCTTTTACTATTTTCTCACATGGCCCAAATGTCATAAACCATTATTTTCACAAAATCCTTAATAATTCTAATTATTAATTCAATATTCCAATTAAATTAATATTAAAATTATACGGGTGTTACATTGGTGACCTGGAATGAAGAAAGAGATTGTTGAATTTGTTTACTCTTGTTTGACTTGCCAGAAGTTGAAGATTGAACATCAGAAGCCATATGGAGCTATACAACCATTGTTTATTCCATAGTGGAAGTGGGACAGTATATTTATAGATTTTGTTTCTGGTTTGCCGAGGACGGTTAATAATTGTGAAGCTATTTGGGTTATTGTGGACAGATTGACGAAGTCTGCTCACTTTATATCGATGAGAATGGATTATTCGATGGAGAAGTTAGCTCAATTGTATATTGAAGAGATAGTGAGTCTGCATGGTATTCCTTCGATTATCATGTCAGATAGAGATCCAAGGTTTACATTGAGATTTTGTGAAGGTTTGCAGAAAAGGTTGGGTACTAAGTTGAGATTGAGTCCTGCTTATCATTCGCAGACTGATGGTCAAACAGAGAGGACGATTCAATCGTTAGAAGATCTGTTGCGTGCTTGTGTTTTGGAGAAATGCGGTGCTTGGGATAGTTATCTACCTTTGATTGAGTTTACCTACAACAATATTTTTCATTCGAGCATTGGTATTGCTCCGTTCGAGGTTTTGTATGGTAGGAGGTGTAGGACGCCATTATGTTGGTATGAATCTGGTGAAAGTGCTCTGATTTGACCAGAGATCGTTCAAGAGTTTACAGAAAAGATTAAGATGATTCACGAGAAGATGAAAGCTTCTCAGAGTCGTCAGAAGAGCTATCATGATAAGAGGCGGAGAACACTTGAATTTCAGGAGGGAGATCATGTATTCCTGAGTGTTACTCCTATGACTGGTGTTGGTAGAGCGTTAAAGTTAAAGAAGTTGACGCCGCGCTTTATTGGTTCGTTTCAGATTACAGAAAGAGTAGGAGAAATGGCTTATCGTATTGCGTTGCCACTGATGCTTGCGAATTTGCATGATGTATTCCATGTATCTCAGTTGAGGAAATACATTGTGGATCAGTCTCATGTGATTCAAGTGGATGATGTGCAGATGAAGGACAACTTGACTGTCGAGGCTTTGCCTGTGAGAATTGAAGACCGAAAGTTGAAACAGTTACGTGGTAAAGAGATAGCATTGGCCACAGTATCTTGGGGAGGAGCAGCAGGTGGAAATGTTACCTGGAAACTGGAGAGTTAGATGAAGGACTCCTATCCGGAACTCTTCATCTGAGGTATGTTTTCGAGGACGAAAACTCTTTTAGTGGGGGAGAGTTGTAACACCCCATATTTTCTCTAAATTAATTTAATTAAGATTTAAATTAATTATTGGAATTGTTTAATATTTTAATCGAATTATTGGAGAATTTAAGAAGAGGATGTTGTTGGGCCAAGGTAGTGATTAATAAAAGAAGGGTACTGATACTAAGCCTTTTACTAAAGTATATCGCTATTTTCATAAAAGAAGGAGAATAGAGAAAATTGAAAAATAGAAGAGAAAGAGCACATTGGAGAGAAGTTGAATACGTGAAAGAGGAGAAGAAGGGGAAGAGAGCTTTCAAGGATTTCTAACTCTAAGGTAAGGGGGACTCTTCCGATTAATCTCTCTTATGTATTCATGAGTAGTATGATTGATTAGTATGTTATTTGATTCAATTGGAATATGTTAGGTTTTGAGGATTTTTGGGGTTTTGGAGAGATTTGATGAATTGGAATGATGATGATTGCATATGATGTTAATTGGCTTCTCAAACATGTTAGTGTTGTGTTGTAATATGTGAATTGCTGCTGTTTTGTGTGAGAGTCGTTTTGGTACGAATTGGGTAGAATTAGAAATGGTTAGATGCTGTCAAAACTGGGTTTTTGGGGCTGCAGGTACGAGGTAACTAGTTACCTGGGGGTGGTAACCGATTACATGAGGTTACGTAAACAAAGAATTGATGTTCGTTGTGAAGTAACAGATTACTTGAGGTGAGGTAACCGATTACCGCTGTTTGAAATTGTGTTTTTGGTTCTGTCTGGGAGGCAGTAACCGGTTACCGCTGTTACGAATAGAATTCTGGGTTACTCCGCCAGGCAGTAACCGGTTACTTCATTTGACGTAACGGGTTACCGCTGTGTGTTTTTGAAAAATAATTATTTCCTAAAATTCGTATATTTTAAACCGTTTATCCGTTTTGAGTGTCGTTTTGGCGTTGCGAAGCTAATTAAATATTTTATATAACAAAATGATGATATGGGAAGTGGCCGATTTTATTTTAGAATTCGATTTAATTGATCGGGTAAAATTATACATTGTGTGCATATGATGTTAGGTGTGACAATGTATTGAGGTGGTGATGGATTGATTGTGTGCCTTATTTGTGAATTGTTGTGCTGATTGTGTGACTGAATTGAATGATGCTGATAACATGTACATACTTTATTTGGTGATGTGGTGTTGGGATGACTTTGTTCATTGTTATTGGTGATGGTAAGTATGGTATATGTGCATTCATTCATGATCATTTTGGTGGCTGAATCCCGGTGATGTTTTAGATCAGTGGGGGCATAATTCCCATTGTGTGGAATTTGTGCCAGTAGGGCCATATCTCGGTGATGTTTAGATCGGTCTGATGGGTTAATCCCATGTTTGGTACCACATGCATAGTGTTAGTATATCTCATATGCATTATTGTTATAACATGACTGGATGGCTTCCAATGTTATATTTTGGGGTTGTATTTGTTCTGGTTGTTGTTGTATGCATGTTGAAAATATGAATATATTGTGATTGGGTGAATGATATACTTATGACGTTTTATTGCTTATGAACAAATAATATTTATTAATTGTGAATGAGACTCACCCTTACTGTTGAACATTTTTCAGATTAAGGAGTAGCAGCTTTTTTGCTTTGGTGAGGATAGCTCGTAGAGTTAATCCATTTATTTTGGGTCGTGTCGGTGTCATGCTCTGGTCTTGTAACACTGGGGAACGATAGATTTAGAGTTTAATTATTATACTCTATTTTATTGGATTTTGAATTATGTTTTATTGGTTTATGCATTAGTGATGTTATGCTATTCAATTTTGAAGAAAATCTTTTTGTGATAAACATGATTTCATAATATATGGTGATTTGCTCCTCGTGAAGCGTGACATCTAAATGCGATGCTTTTATGTACCTGAATTGTGACATCCTTATTTATGTTACTCTGATTATTATATAAATTTCTACGGGCGCTTAGAGGGGTGTTACAAGTGCCACTTCCCATATTGTTACTGGGTATACACCATTTCAAATATTTTAATAAGTTGGCGACTAATGTAGCCAATGGACGAGTAATTCAATCAAGGGGTGGATGCTGCCTATAGTGGGCACACATTGTAATAAATAAAATACTATAATTCCTACTTTGGACAATATCTGTTATTGGCCAGCCCTTATGGAATATTGTATTACCTTACGTGGATCCTTTAAAAACATGCCAATGAATATATAAAGCACGATATTGGTTGTTAACTTTGATCCAACCATACACTCGATTAATGCATAGTGCTCGAAAAGTATAATTAATATTTTGGGTTTTATTTCTTTCCTATTATTAGAAGTTATAAAATTAAAGGATTTTTAGTTGAAAAAAACAAAATTCTGATAATTGATAAAGTTTTTAATTTGGCCGCTCTACTAAGTGTGTTAAAGGGACAAACACAATACATTAATTTGCCTAAGGGGTATTTTATAATAATAATAATTTTAAAAATTAATTTTTACAATTCTTTAAGAGCTAAAATCATTTTATTGGTGTAAGTAGATAATGAACAGATAACTTATAAAGTGATTAGACCATCTGTTACAAGGAAAGGGGAGAATCATGGCTAAAATTGTGAAGTTTATTCATGTTATGATTATCATTCTTTCACTATTTCTCTCTGCAATAAATGTTGAATGTAAGCAAATTTGACCCCTTTTAAATTTTCTTGTTAAATTTATACACAATTATTTCACAAATTAATTTACATTATTTTGTCATTTTTTCTCCTTACAGCGTTGTATGGTAGACGATGTTCTAAAGATTTAGAATGTCACATAAATATGCTGTGTCGGAGACCTAAAATAGCAAAGTGTGTAGCCCGTATGTGTAATTGTGTTATATCGACGTATTTTGTACCTGAATAATTCAATACTTTTATAATCAAGAGAATACCCAATAATTTAATTATGAAATTAAATAAAGGTGAATATAATTTAGTTTGTCTTCTTCTCTTTTTGTATTTTTTTACATCAGTTGTCATTTAGTTATTGTATTGGAGCTTAGTAATTTGATTTGTATTTTCTTATATAATTTCTAGAAGTGTAATTTAATTTTATGTCTTTGTAAGCTAAGATGATGATTATGAAATAAAATAAGGGTTATGATTTTGAAATAAAATAAAGGTGAATACTATTTAGATTTTCGTCTTCTGTTTTTGTGTTTTTTTTTATTGGTTGTCATTTAGTTATTGTATTTTTGCTTAATAATTTGATTTGTATTTTTTTATCTAATTTCTAGAAATGTAATTTAATTTTTGTTCTTTGTAATCTAAGATTATGATTATGAAATAAATTAAGGGTGAATATTATTTAGATTGTCTTCTTTATTAGTCGTAGATATATAACAATAGCCTTCAGTTAAGTAAATTTAAAATCTATTATAATATCTTAAATATTTAAGTTAAAGATTTCAGTTATATAATTTTATGTCTTTGTATATTTTTACTACTAAAAATACATTGGTCTCTAAACTTAAATATAAACCGCGATTAATTTTAGTCACCAAAAAAAGAAGAAGTTATTGGCCACTAATTTAACGATTGCATGTAGGATTGAAAATGAGTCGAGTCGAACTCGCCTCAGCTCAGTTCGACTCGTTAAGAATTGACTAAGTTTGAGTTCGAGTTCATGACAAACTCTTTTTTTAGCTCAAACTCGACTCGTTAAGAATTGGCTGAGTTTGAGTTAGAGTTTATCTCGAATTTCTTTTTCAGGTCAAACTCGATTTGTTAGAAGTTCACGAACATCTGAATTCAACTCGGTAGATTTATCTTGTTAGGTTCAACTCGCTTATTTCACGGACTTAAAAGTAATTTTTTAAAGTCTATTATATATATATATATATATATATATATATATATATATATATATATATATATATATATATATATATATATATATATATATATATATATATATATATATATATATATATATATATATATATATTTGACTTTTTAAATTATTATTTTTTTAAATAAAAACATAGAATAAAATAAAAGTTATAAAATTGAAATTTATACAATTTAATTATATTTGTATAATTATTTATAGAAATATTTTGATCATTAGAGAATACTCCATCTGTCTCAAATTATACGAGAAATTTAGTTTTTAGATTTATTGAATATTTAATGTATCTAGTCTATATATAGACTAGATACATTAATTATTAAATGAATTTAAAAATGGAAATTCTCTTATAATTTGGGAAGGAGGGAGTATAAGTTATCAATTAAAACAGTTAAATTAAAATAAAATATGATACTAAGATTTAGAGCAAATATTTAAACCTATTCTTAAAGACTATAATTTATCTCATATATAATCGAGTTGACTCATGAACCTAACGAGTCGAATTATGTATAGTTTAAGTTCAGTTCATTTAGTTAACGAACTTAGTTTTTAACTCATGCTCAGCTCATTTGGTTCATGAACCTAGTCCAACGATTTCATTTTCGAAACGAATTTCGTACTATTTTCGAATTAGTTTGGTTTATTGCCAACCCTAATTGCATGTATTTAATTGTTAATATCGAGATGAGCAACTTATTTAGTGACCAAGAAAAGTGAATGCACTTAAGACTAAAGTGAGAAATTGAATATACTTTTATTGATTTTTTCTATTGGGCACCAAAATTATAAATGCATTTGTTAATTACAATTATCTCGTCACTAAGTCGCTCGCTATTAATTACACTATTTTTTATTAATAGAAGTGAAAATATTATTTAATGCAGAGTACTTAATACATTCAATATAGTTCATATTATTAAAACTAAATTTAATACATTCAGTAATCAATGTATTGAAGAAAAAAAGGGAAAATTTCAAATAGTTTTAAATCGTTATAAAAATACAACAGTAAACACAAAATAATTTATTATTAAAATATTAAAAAAATAGCAAACAAATTAGTATTTGCAATACAATGAGTATAATAGAGATTATCCTGTATGCGATGAGATGCGCAAGCGCAAGGTAGTTTTATTTAAGTAATTTTAAAAGCGCTATAGGAGAGGAGGGTTTTCCAACCAGAAAGGCGATTCCATCCCAACCAATAATTTGACCTTAATATTTATTTAATACCCTCTGAATAATCTTGTTTGACAATTTCATTTAAATTTAAAAAATATATAATTGAAAGAGAGAATAACTTTTTTATTAAAGTACCATTTATCAAGTATTGAAAATAATGAAAATAATATTAATTAGATAGGAGAACAGAAAAATTTAATATTGCATTGAAAATTGAAAATTAAAAATAAGCATTTTTTGGTACAATGTTATTTTACAAATGTAACACTCGTTGTGGAAATGTAACAGTCATTGTGGAGCAGAGAGAGTAAAGGATTAGAGGTTTAATTGAGTGGACACACACTAGATCCTATCACTATTACGAAAAATATCTTTCGTAAAATAATATTACCACAACCTCCTTGTTAACCGTGATAACATCTTGCTTTTGGCGTTTTTTTTTTGTGTATTTACTAAAAGACATTTCACTAAGGTCATTGTTGAAATTCGTAGTGAAATGTACCAGGAGTTACATGGTTCGAATTTCAACTCCATCAATTTCCTAATTTATCATCACAAAATAGAATTGTCCTTGTATATCACTACGATTCTTTTAGTCAATCGTGGTTTAATGTTCAATCCTTTCACCACGGTTTTGACTTATCAACCATGGTGAAAGGTGATATTTATTTATATACAAGCGAAATTATCTCTCACTTGGTACATAACAGTCGTTTCTCTTAAAAGAAAACCCTAACATATTTCACTTTTTCTCAAAACATAACCCTAACTTCTATGTAATCTCACCTACAACAACATTCAAATTCGTCTACCTTCAGGTTCGTTCATCTTCTTCTTCAACCAATGTCTACCTTCAGGTTCGTTCATTAAACTTATGCTCTGATTTCGTTTATATTTTTTTTCTGCTTATTGTTTATATTTCAAACCCTAACATATAATGTTTAAATATTAGCTATTCACTATGCCAAATTTGATATTTGGTATCGCCTAATTTAATAGCACTTTTGAAGAAAGTGCTATTGAAAAGGAAAACAAAAGTTTATAATAGCACTTTGTCGTTGAACGCTATCATAAGATACTGACAGTACGATTTTGATAGCACTTTGTTAAAAAATGTTATTATTAAACCTAAAAAAGATAGCACTTTTGTGGAAATTGCTATTGAAAAGGAAAAAAAATATTGTAATAGCACTTTGACGTCAGGCGCTATCATAGAAGGCTAACTGTACGATTTTGATAGCACTTTTTGAAAAAATGCTATTATTAAACTTAAAAAAGATAGCACTATTTCTAAAAATGCTATTAATATTTTTAACTAGGATAGCATTTCCAAGTGCTATTATTGATTTTTATAAAATAAAAAATAAAAATAAAATAAAAAGGGGTGACTTTTCATTTTGGCACATAAAGATTTGGGTGACCGCCAAAACCTAAACTAAAACCCAGCCGAGAAACCAAGACCACATCGAAGCCCTATCACCATCTTCGTTAACCATCTTCGTTAACCAGTTAACCATCGCTTTCATCACCTGCTTCATCCTTTCGCCGGTGAAACCCTATCACCACGTGAAACCTCCTCTCTCGAACCGGAACTTCACCAAACCTCCTCTCTTGAACAAACACACATTCAGAAGAAGAAGAAGTTGTTGAGGTGAAGAGCGAGCGGAAAGATAAGAAGATTGTACCAGGCCGAAATCACTTCGATTACGTGAGTTTTTTTCTTACCATCTCTTTGATTTCTTGACACTATCATGTTCTTTGTAGGTTATTGATTCAAATTCCTCTATCAATTAATTGAAAATGCTATTGTATACTGTTTGATTTCATTTGGTAGCTCTAGGCTTTAGAATCTTTGGTCAGATTTAATTGAGATTGATGATGTATCTATGAAGTTGGAGTTGAGATTTGATTAGGGAAGGGAGTATTTTCGATTTCGCATTTGAATTCGTTGTTATTCGAGGAGTATGAACACATGGAGGCATGAGTTTGATGTTAGGAAGTAGAACAGAGAAAGCAGGGGAGGTGGATTAGGGGAAACAAAGCCTTTTTTAAGATAATTTAATATTGATTAGAATATCTGGTGTTGTCATAATTGTTAAATCATTTTCCCAGTTGGATAAGGCTGAATG